>NC_141001.1:33115147-33715147 GCF_052327205.1 Somniosus microcephalus | reverse complement strand
GCATTTTTCAATTCCAAGGTGTCCCTCATGAATCCTTTTGAGCATGTCTTGACGTAGAGCCTGTGGGATGACTATTCTGTTCTGTTTTAGTAATAGTCCACTTGCGACACTCAATTCTGACCTGATGTGAAAATGCTTTGGACAGGAACCTTTTGGCCAACCATGATGAATGTTCTCTATTACTGTTTGTAACACTGTTTGTTTACTGTTTCTTCTGCTATTTGCTTTGATTTTGTGTCTGACACGGGCAGTGCAGCAGTGACCATACTCACATGAACATCCACGTCTTCTTCAGTAGAGCTCACATGACTCATTGTGGGTGCTCGGGATAGTGCATCTGCTAACACTATGTGTTTGCCTGGTGTGTAGATCAGTTCAAAGTCATATCTTTGCAGCTTCATCATGAGTCATTGAATCCTTGGAGACATCTCATTCAGATTTTTCTTTATGATGGCAACCAGTGGGCAGTGATCTGTCTCAACTGTGAAGGTGGGAAGTCCATATATGTAGCCATGGAACTTTTCTAGTCCAACTACCAAGCCTAGACATTCCTTTTCAATCTGGGCATATCGACACTCAGAATCAGTCATAGACCTGGAGGCATGGGCAACAGGCTTCCAATCTTCACCCTCTGCTTGTAGCAAGACCGCGCGCCTAGGCCATCTTTTGATGCATCCGTTGACACTTTGATTCTCTTTGTTGGGTCAAAGAAGGTGAGTGCAGGTGTGGTTGTCAGCACTGTTTTGAGGTTCATCCACTCTTGTTCATGTCTTTCCGTCCATGCGAACTCATTTGTTTTATGTAGCAGGTCTCGCAGACAGGCTGTCTTGGCTGACAAGTTAGGAATGAACTTTCCAATGAAGTTTATCATCCCCATGATGCGTAGCACTCCTTTTTTGTCAGTGGGTCGGGGCATTTTGAGTATGGCGTTTACTTTTTCCATATCTGGCTCTATTCCTTTACTAGATAGATTATCTCCTAGGAAAGTGACTTCCTGGATGCCAAACTGACACTTGGCTTTGTTGAGCTTCAGTCCATTCCGGCGTATGCTCTGTAGCACTTTAGTCAGTCTCTCATTGTGTTCTTTCAGTGTGGAGCCCCAGATGATGATGTCATCAACATAGACCCGAACTCCTTCCAGACCTTCAATTATGTGTTCCATTGCTCTATGAAAGATTTCAGATGCAGATATTATCCTGAAAAGCATTCTGAGGAAACAATACCTGCCAAATGGTGTGTTGAAGGTACAGTATTTGGTGCTCTCTTCATCTAGTTTTAGTTGCCAAAATCCTTGTGAGGCATCGAGCTTTGTGAAGTATCTGGCACCTGACATTTCACTGGTGATTTCTTCTTGCTTGGGAATCTGGTAGTGTTCACGTTTTATGTTTGCATTTAAGTCCTTTGGATCCATGCATACTCTTAGATCATTGTTCTTTTTCTTTACACATACCATGGAGTTAACCCAGTCTGTTGGCTCTTCGACTTTCCTGATGACTCCTAGTGTGGTCATTCTCCCAGTTCTTTCTTGAGCCAGTCACGCAGGGGTGCTGGAACTCTCCGTGGAGCATGTACCACTGGCTGAGCATCCTCCTTTAGCTGGATCTTGTAAGTGAATGGTAGAACTCCAAATCCTTTGAACACATCCTGGAAATTACTCACTACAGAATCCACTGAGTCATCTGGTCTGCTTATGGCACAGTTTATACGGTAGACTCTCTTGACCAGTTCTAAGTCCTCACAAGCTTTGTCACCTAGTAGTGAATCAAGTCCTTCAGCCACAACAGAAAACATGAGATGATGCACTTTGTCTTTGACTGTCACTTTAAGTCTGCATACACCTAAGCTATCTATTTTCTGTCCATTATAGTCCTTCAGTAGTACTGACTTTTTCTGTATTTTGGGCTTTTCTTTCATATTTTTAATGTCACTCATACTGATTAAGTTTGCTTTTGCCCCAGTGTCTAGTTTCAATGTAACTAATGCTCCATTTACCTGCAGTGGCATTATCCATTTGTCCTCTTTTACTGCATTAACTTTATGTTCAGCATTGTCCATTCCTGAGGGCTGCACATTTTCTGTATCCTTTTCTATATTGTCACATGACACCATTCCTACAAAAAATGTCTCACTTAAATCAGTGTCCCCAATCACATTGACTTGTTGCCCTTTCTTTGTTTTTACTTTTAAAAAGCATTGTTTGGCAAAGTGATTGTTTCCATTACATTTTGTGCACATTTTGTCAAATGCTGGGCATTGTCTTGACTGGTGCTGGTAACCACAGCGTTTACAATTAAAAATTCCATCCTCCGATTGCTTTGCATTTCTGTTCTGCCCACGTTTCATCCCCTTGTAGGACACAGCATCGACAGCAGCACAGTCACTCATTACAGTTGCATTATTATTCATTTCACTGAAAGTCTTTGCGTGCTGTTGAGCTAGCTCACTGGCATGGCATATTTTCACAGCATCCTCCAATGTTAGTTCAGTTTCTTTCAACAAACGTTCCCTGACTTTTTTATCATGAATACCAAACACAATCTGGTCACGAATCATGGATGATTTCAGTTCAGAGAAATTACATGTCTGTGCTTTCAGTTTCAGATTGGTCACAAAGCTATCAAAAGTCTCATTTTGCTGCTGTGTCCGTGAACGGAACACGTACCTCTCATAGGTCTCGTTCTTTTTTGGAGAACAATGTGTATCAAACTTCTTTCGCACATCGTCCATTTTTTCTCCGTCCTCCTCTTGATCGAATACAAACGTATTAAATACCTCTATCGCCTGCGGGCCTGCAACCGTGAGCAGTAACACTATTTTCCTTGCGTCTGGCTTTGTACCGAACCCGATGGCAGCAATGTAGAGTTCGAATTGTTGTTTGAAAGTCCGCCAATTGCAGTCGACATTCCCCGTGAGTTTCAAACCCTCCGGTGGCTTCAAATTCTCCATGTCACGTTTCACAATATTCAGCAGATATTACCAATCCTGGTACCATGTTATGTTCATAAATAAATAGACGTTTTCATTATGAACAGCTAGCTTGAGCTAGTCATTTATTCAGCCATGTGGACTAGTGTACAGGCATCTATCTTGACTACTGCCTTGTGGGTAGCCCACCACTAAACATACAGCTCCACCTAGTGTACCATTCTAGAATGACATGTTACTGATCATTACACTTACAAGTTTATTTCTGGCTCTATAAAAATCTATCCATCTATCCATGCTCAAAAGCCAATTAGAATCATAAAAGATTACAGCAGAGAAAGAGGTCATTTGGCCCCCTGGGCCTGTACCAGCTCTCTATAATCTGTGTGATCCCATCCCTTTCCCAAAATCCTTTTAAATTATTCTGTTAATAGTACTCTCTGAAATTAGTAGCATTGTTGTTGTTTTTACCCCGAGTGGAAGTATGTATAGTTACTTGACGTAATGGCAGTGCACTTCGGGAGTCCATACCATTCCTCCTGAGTTATTCATTTACTGCAATCTGCAGTGTAGCATCATCCATAGACTGGGGAACATCATGTGCGCTCTCACACACACGCACGCTCACACGTACATGTGCGCTCACACACACGTGCGCTCACACACATACATTCATGCACTCACATACACACACGAGCTCTCGTGCGCACATACACGAGCCATCGCACAGTTGCGCTCTCACACACGGATAAGAACATAAGACATAGGAGCAGGAATAGGCCACTTGGTCCTCGAGCCTGCTCCGCCATTCAATAAGATCATGGCTAATCTTGGGCTCAAAGCCACTTCCTTGCCCGCTCCCCATAACCCTTCACTCCCTTATCTTGCAAAAATTTGTCTATCTCCACCTTAAATGTATTTAATGACCCAGCCTCCACAGCTCTCTGGGGCAGAGAATTCCACAAATTTACGACCCTCTGAGAAAAGAAGTTCCTCCTCATCTCAGTTCTAAACAGGCGACCCTTTATTCTGAGACTGTGCCCCCGAGTTCTAGAATTCCCCATGAGGGGAAACATCCTCTCTGCATCTACCCTATCGAGTCCCCTCAGTATCTTATATGTTTCGATAAGATCACCTCTCATTCTTCTAAATTCCAATGAGTATAGGCCCAGCCTGCACAACCTTTCCTCATAAGTCAAACCCCTCATCTCTGGAATTAACCTAGTGAATCGTCTCTGAACTGCCTCCAATGCAAGTACATCCTTCCTTAAATAAGGAGACCAAAACTGTACACAGTACTCAAGGCATACGCGTGCACACATCATACGAAAAATAGGATCTGCACTATCATAGGATCTGTCGATCAAAAGCAACAGGTCCTCATTGTTGTACAGGATCTGGAAAATGAATCTATATACATAAGATGCAAAAAGTACCATAGGATTTGCATTGTACTGTGCAACTCTGGTAAATCAGACAGGTGTAGCACTGCCAAAGGAAATAAATTTGCATCATTCTAGTTTGACCTCCATCACTCACTTTCCATGGTGCTGTGACAGTAAAGGTCACCAGATTTGTAGTCTTGCTGGATTCAGTGTAATTCCATTTACCATAAAGAATCCTCGGCTTTATTAAATAGTGGATTTCAGTACAAAAGCATGGAGGCAATACAAATCATTGGCTGCAATTAGAATACTTAGTTTTGGGCGCTTTACTTTAGGAAAGAAGTCAGGACCATGGAGTCGATACAGAAGAGACTCACTAAAGAGGATAAAAGAGATGAGAGGCTTTAGTTATGAGTATTGACAAGCTGGCGTCGATTTACATTAGAACAAAGGAGATCTGATAAAAGCATTCAGTGATGAGGTGTTTTGTTAAGGTAAATAGGAGAAAAGTATTTTCATAAATAAAGGGCATAAAAACATCACCAAAAGAACAAAGGGAATGGTTAAAAGATTTTTTTTTACACAGAGGGTTATTGACATAAAATACCCTACCAGAAACAGAGATGGAGGGACAGGACCAAGTGGTAAGCACTTTCAGACTGCGGGCACAGGTACGATGGGCCAAAAGGCCTGCTTGTGTGTGTATGACAGATTTATATCCACACGTGCAACACATTTCACGTCCGAGGTTTATGGGGCTGGTCGCTGTGTCGACCTGTACTTTCAAAAATCAGTGTGGATTGGACCCCTTTCCCCTCAGTCCTGAGTCCTGCTGTCAATGAATTGGACTAGTCTGGGTCCTACCCCTCAATGCTACTTTTAATGCTTATGGAAAGGATCCCCAGTTGCTGTGTACTGTAGGCAGGAATTCTCTCATGTATGCAATGGATCCCTTTCATTAGGAGCACCAGGGATCCCATTGAGGGGTGATGATCCCAACTCCTGTGCATCAGCGGCTGGGCTCAGGTAGGCGAGGAACTGAGGGGAGAGGGAAAAAGAGAAAGGGAAGGGGAAATAGCAATAACAGGCAAGGAGAGAAAGATAGCAATTAAGGGGAGAGGGAAGGTGGAAAATGAAGGGGAAAGGGAAGAGGTAGGAGCTGGGAGCAGTGCTTTGGGTGTGGGAGTGCCAGTGTTTACTGGGGAGAAGGGTGGAAAAAGAGTAACAACATGAACTGGTGGAAGAGGAATGCCAGCTTGAAATGCGTTGGAGAGGGAGAACAGTACCAGATTGAACTGGGAGGAAGAAGAGTGGCACAATGGTAAGATAGCGCAGTGGTTTTGTTACTGAACTGGTAATCCAGAGAACATGAGTTCATAAACCCACCACAGCAGATTGAGAATGGAATTCAATTTTAAAAATCTGGAATTAAATAGCTGGCATCGGTAGAAGATGGAAGCTGCTGAACTGTCGTAAAAATCCAACTGGTTCACTAATGCCACCCTTACCCAGTCTGGCCTATATGCGACTCCAATCTCACACCAAAGTGGTTGACTTAACTGCCCTCTGAAATGGTTGAGCAAGCCAATCAGTTGTATCAAACTGGCAACTAACAATGGGTAATAAATGTTGGCCTTGCCAGTGACACCCACACCCAGAAAATGATTTTTTTTTTAATGCATCACTTTCGATGTAAAATTTCAAAATGTTCTAAACTTCTCCTCCCCCCCCCCACAGAAAAGCACCACCAAATATAACCCTCCCCTACAAGTGAAGGAATGTTGTGTATACTTAAGTTACAAAGCCTGAGTAACTATTTGTTTTCACAAGTCATTAGTGATTAACCAGGGTGATTAATACACCTCAAACATACCCCACCCTCTTATACCTGTGCTATGTTACATACAGACCCAAAGCTAGATGAAGTGGCATTCTTTATGGTGTATATGTGGAGATAGATTGACAGTCTGTCACGTGCGATATTATGAATGTTGCCAGTCTCAATTGCAGACACCGTATTACAGGAGCATCTCCCTCTAGTCCAGACCTAGTTCTGCTGATCTTCCTTTTTAGTGAGGTGGAATGTGTCTTCCAACCATTGGGAAGGGTAGAATTTGACACTTGTTCAGGAGCTGGCCTAAATGATTGATACATTGCTCGTGATCTGGAATTTCCCATTGCATCATACTAGACAGAGGGTTAATGGGCCCTGAGGGATTTTCAGGGAGAAATAGGCCCTTTCCAGGTTGATAGTGTTGTTGTTACTTGGGGTGTTTCTAGACCACTGTTGACCTTCTCTGGGGGTCTGTGAAGGCAAGCTGGTTCTTCCAAAGGATTGCTTAGCATGGTGCTACCTGGAACAAGTAGAAGCAAATATGGCTCACATTGAAACAGGGGTTGGATTTATCTATACTGCAGCATCTGATTAAAAATATTTAGGTGCCGAGTCCAACACTTCACTTACACATATTGTTGGGGAAGAATATCATGACATTTTTAATACCCATCGTAGTTTCAATAGAAGAGCAAGGAAAGTATGCAAACTCCTGTGAGGGGAGGGTGTTGGCAGGAGAGAGGGAAGAGGTGGCAGTTTTACGGACAGTTTCAGACTTGGAGAAAGGAGCCACGATGGGGGAGAAATTGGGTGAGTAGCGCCACCTGTTAGCGCCTAAAGAGGCAGTCAGTGGCTGTAGCGCCACTGGCT
The DNA here is from genome assembly GCF_052327205.1 of Somniosus microcephalus. Classification (NCBI taxonomy): domain Eukaryota; kingdom Metazoa; phylum Chordata; class Chondrichthyes; order Squaliformes; family Somniosidae; genus Somniosus; species Somniosus microcephalus. The sequence goes on along the minus strand of NC_141001.1, from coordinate 33,708,133 downwards.
GCGTCTCCCGCGATATTCAGTAGGGGCGCTAATGGTGGCGTTAGGCTTTTGCGCTGCGCCGCCACCGATGACGTCATCGGTGTGCGCAGTGCCCCATTCGCGATATTTGGTAGCAAACGCCGCAGTTGCGCCGCTCGCTACCCGCGCCCGGTTCACGGGGCCTTACTGTGCCGGCAGCGGCGCAAATTAAGGTGGAGGTGCGGGGCGGCCGCTTTTTCGGCGGCCGCCTGCCAGCACCTCCGTCCCCGGCCTCCTAACCACCCCCCCCCCGCGGCATTGCCGGCTGTTTCCTGAGAGCCCGGCACTTCTCCTTGGTGCCGGGCTCATTTGCCGGCACTCGCGATCGGGGATCGCGCTGTTGCAGGCACCTCCCCCTTAACAGTGGGAGGAAGGCCTGCAGTACCGCAGCGTGCCGTGCCGCAGCGTGTGGCGCTGCGGCACGTTGCGCTGCGATAATCAGTTTCAGCGCCCTAAGAGGGACATGGAGCGCCTTGAGCCTCGCCCCGTGTCCCTCGAGCGGTACGGAAACTGAATTTCTGGCGATCGGAATTACTCCGATTGCTGCGCTAAATCCTGTGCTCAGGCAACTTTTGCGCCACTTTGGCGCCCCAACCCAATTTCTAGGCCGATAAATCTTAAATAAATCTGGTTGTTTTGTAAATTTTGAAGCTTTTGGCATTTTAGTGATGGATCCCACCGTGGTATTGCTTAACAGTCGTCACCGTCAAGGGGAATACATGGGTTACATCATTCAAGCAGACAGAACATGATTGTATAGGGTGATGTTAGTGTAGTCACACGGCAATAAATTAGCTGTGCGCTTCGCGTTGAATTCCCATAACACTACTGCAAAAGTTGTTGCACTAGTTCAAAATGGTTTAGGCATGTTTTATCATCACCATCCTTCTTTAACCCTTCACTCTTACCTTCAGTTTTATTTCTCTTGAAGCCAGCAGCTGCTACATTCCACTGAATAAGGAAGGAACAGTGGCAGTAATGGTAGCTAGGCAACGCGCTCAACAGTGACAACATGTTTGCATAATTTCCATATCTTTTGGCATAGGCCAACAACAGTGCTAAAGCAAATGCCGTCCTGTACTTACTTTCTGTTGAGTTGTGACCCTAAGCTCTCCTCACATGTAATGCACTCTTCTTTATTAGCACGCGTGCTCTGTGAAGAGAAAGAAAAATTGTGGTACAGTGAAGACCCGAGACCTCACGGCAGCAATCAGGCACATTGAATGGATTACCCATAAGAACCAGAAAATTGTACTTGCTAACTAGGCTCAGGCAAGAAACCAATCCTGGACAATTCTACTTGTCACCTAACCTGGGCAAGTTAGCTTCCGGCTTTGGTGAACCGAGAAAATTTTAAAAAAGTGCCGGCTTGCAAGGACCACTGTCAGGTTGATGCCTTTCCCTTTAATCCTTCATTATTTCTTGCCCTGGTTTCTTGACATTAAAGCAACCATGCACAGTGAATAAAAACGTCAGGGCAACGGTTAAAATATTTTCCGGACCCATTCAGATCAGCTGACTGAATCAATCTGGGCCTGGAAATTGCTGTGTAATTTGCACCCAGAGACACGTGCAATCAGGAAGCAAATCAAATAGGTGGCCTAAAAGATTTTGGGCGCAAGTCAATCCTGAAACTTGAGCGCAACTTGAATAGGCGCGGGAATGGGCACATTTCAGATTGAACTTCCGGGTTGCGCCTTTGGAGGAAACTCCAGATCTTGAAGTGTATTTGGGTAGTATGAGGCCTAATCCTTTAACTGGGAGCATGCCTACAATCAATCTAATTATATAAGTACCAGGATGTGGCTTGGGGTTTGTTTCTCAACAGCAGAATGGGCAGACAAGTGGCAGATGGAAGTGTGAGGTGATGCATTTTGGCAGAAGGAACAGGGAGAGGCAATATAAACTTAATGGCACAGTTTTAAAGAGTGTGCAGGGACAGAGGGACCTGGGAATTAATGCGCGTAAGTCCCTGAAGGTGGCAGGACATAATCGCCCAGTAATTCCTGTCACAACGCGTGAGTACGGAGGGGGTACTCACGCGTGTGACCGGAGGAATTGCCGGTTTTCAGCATGCACAGCACATGCGCTGAAAACCGGCATTTCCTGTCCTCTGACCCAAGGGGTTAAGAGGCAGAACGCGTGCGACTGCGCAGGCAGCGCGTGCGCAGTGAAATTCCTTTTTTTTTTCCCCCAGAGTTGCCCGAGTGTAAAGGCCTCCGGTTTTTATGTGTGGAAAAACCAGACGCAAGTACTTAGTTTTACAGGTAAGTGGGCTTTTAGTACAGTTTAGACATTTTTTTTCCACAGGTTTATTATTTTTAAAGAATTTACAGTAAGGTAAGTTTAGTTTTAGACCCTATTTTTTTTAAATTTATTTTTTTCAAAAAATTGATTAATTGTTTAAAACATTTTTAAAAACTTATTTATAGTTAATATAATCAGTGGGATGTTTTTTAAAATGTTATTTAAAGTTTAAGTAGTGTTTTGGCAGCCCATACTTTTCATGAGTTTGACAGTTCTTACTCTCAAACTCATGAATGAGTTTCCCCTCCCCTGAATGGCTGCAGTGCTCACCTGATCCCAGTCGGCACATCGCACTAACTACGCCGCTGGATCAGGTAAGCACATCGCGCCGACATCTGAACCGGGCCAGTGACAGGAAATGCGAGCAGGCCCGGGCTTCAGATGTCGGCGCGCAGGGTGAGTGCACATTGGGGGCTTGCACGCGCGGCAAGCTCCCGATCCTAATTTCAGGGCCATTGAGAAAGTGGTTAACAAAGCATATGGGATCTTGGGCTTCATAAATAGAGGTATTGAGTGTAAAAGTAGAGAAGTTATGCTGAATCTTTATAAAGCGCTGGTTAGGCCACAAGTGGAGTATTGCATCCAGTTCTGGTCACCACACTTTAGGAAGGATGTGAAGGCCCTTGAGAGGGTGTAGAGGAGATTTACCAGAATGGCTCCGGGGATGGGGGATCTTAGCTACAAGGACAGGCTGGAGAAGCTGGATTTGTTTTCATTAGAGCAAAGGAGGTTGAGGGGTGATTTGATAGAGGTGTACAAGATTATGACGGGTTTGGATAGGCTAGACGGGGAAAGGCTGTTCCCACTAGTTGATGGCACAAGTACTAGGGGACACAGATTTAAGGTTTTGGGCAAGAGATATAGGGGGATGTGAGGAAAAACATTGTTACACAGCGAGTGGTGATGACCTGGAATTCGCTGCCGACGGACGTGATGGAAGCAGAGACACTCAATGTTTTCAAGTGGAGACTGGATAGGCACTTGAGGGAAATAAACTTGCAGGGCTACGGGGATAGAGCGGGGGAATGGGACTGACTGGATTGCTCTACAGAGATCTGGCACGGATTCGATGGGCCGAATGGCCTCATTCTGTGCCGTTATGACTCTTTGACATCTGGGACACATGCCTTATCACACTGTGGATGAATAAACAGTCTATGTCTATTGTGTGTAAGTGTCTTGTGTTACAAGTAAAATGCAGCAACGTTAATGGCAGATAAGTAGAACTATGTATATTCAGCTGACTGGGGAGGTAGGGTCCCAATTCAACTCTTACTGGTCGGGCTAAGTTTTTGATGCCTTCATGGACACTCCATGCTAGACATTAAATGAATGTTCCAAAAACAGACATGTAACATATGACAAGTGGGTTATTTGGGAGTTATCTAAGTTTCACAGTAACAATGTGACATGTCCCAAATTATAGCCTACTCCTAATCCTAATGTAGTAGCAGGAGCTGACACAATGAGAGCTTCCGAGGCTGAAATTCCTAAACTTCCACTGGTCTCCTATTTGGCAGGAAGCTGGTGGAATCCCCATGGAATTTCAGTCGCTCCACATCTAATGCAATTTAATTTTTGGTTTTGACATCTACATCCTCCCTCCCTTTTTACCTCCCATTCCATCCTTCCATTTCCACAGCCATGGGACTATATTAGCCGCTTATTCAGGATCCAACCATTTTTCAGTCATTCCATCCAACTTTGCAGTGCCGGGTGTTTTGAGTGTGACGTGAATGTTTAGGGATGGCTGGCAGCTGACGGTGGCTATGGCCTGAAACACTGGCTGGTGAACCGACTCCAACTCCCACAAATACCTGCCAGGAGAGGTACTGTCAGGTACGTTTCTCCTTATGAAGCTTAGCAAAGAGGACTTGCACCAGAGGCGCGCGACAGGGAGCTTAGAGCCGCGTGTGTGGACTGAATGGTCCTCCCATTGTAGGGGAGACTGCACTATGAGCAGTGAATATAGTATACTAAGTTGCAGGAAGTACACACAAATTCCTTTCTCACCTGAGGAATATTAATATTAAAAGGGCCCTAGACAGTGGTGTGGGAGGAGATGAATGAACAGGTGTTACATAGGTTTGCCAACCCTTCAGGATTGCCCGGAGTCTCTAAGAACTAAAGACTAATCTCCTGAAAACTACTGTGAGCAGCCTGAGAGAAAAATCATTTTTCTGAACACTTTCGTTTCTTAATTATAAGAATATTGGAGATGGTTGGCGGGGGGGGGTGGAAATGCTGTTTGACCGGGCAGGATGGTTGGAGGCTGGAGGTCATGTGATGAAATTTCCAGGAATACGACCCTAGTGTCACATGTCATGCGATTGGAAAACCTGCGGTTTAGATATGAAATTAAACCAATTGAAAGTGAGGATATGGCTAACGTCTGAAGTTATGGCAGTGAGTGTTCAGACCATAGGGTTATAGGGTGCCTAGGCCTTTGACATTGATGATCCCTCTCTGTGTTTGTTTCCCTGTTTGTTTTATATATATTTTCTTCTTTTAATATTAATATGTCTGCCTGTCTCTCGAAAGGGTCCACACTCGCAGCATCGATTGTCTGTTATCTCCACAGAGGCAGACTGACCGGCTGACTGTTTCCAGCCTTTGCTGTTTTTGTTTCAGATTTCGACATCTGCAGTATTTTGCTTTTCACTTGTTTAGTTATGCTGTTTTTATCCGGGTTCCTGTATTTGAATAATGCTAATTCTTCCTCGATTTTGACAGTGTTCATGTCAATTCTGGTCTAAGCAAATAACGAATTGAATTTGCATTCATTGACATGAACAGACTGCAGCATCACCATCAGATAAGAATTGCACTCGGTGCCTGTTCACTAGGTCTGTGAGTCTCTCAGGTGCTGTTATACACAACAACAATTTGCGTATATATATCGCCTTTAACATTCCAAGGTGTTTACACATACAATAAACCAAAACTAAAATGGAGTCCAATATACTCAAACACTCTCTACAGTGGAGTTCATATATGTCACTGATCTACATAATTTCACCAGAGTTTAGAACCGACTAACGGACTGGCCAGCTGCTAAGGAAGGTCTCTTTCCTGAAATGTTTTCCAATCTTAATTTAATTCCCCTGCTCCCAAGCACCCTTTCAGCTGACGCTGACCTCAAACCAAGATGAAAATATGTTCCTTTCAGTAATATTCTCTGTTCTAAAAGATTGAGAGTGCGCGGAAATATACCTTTGGTAAGTGTGGGTTCGGTGTTTTGTCATTTAGACACGTTGGAATTTTTCAAGCAAATTTGAAAATGCACAAGCTCTGTACATGCTAGCCAGTGTTTTATGAACTTCTACCAGCTGGGGTTTAACATGGCAGCAAGGTAATCCACCCTGACACAAGGTAATCCACCCTCACACAAGGTAATCCGCCCTCACACAAGGTAATCCGCCCTCACACACAAGGTAATCCGCCCTGACACACAAGGTAATCCGCCCTGACACACAAGGTAATCCGCCCTGACACACAAGGTAATCCGCCCTCACACACAAGGTAATCCGCCTTCACACACAAGGTAATCCGCCCTGACACACAAGGTAATCCGCCCTGACACACAAGGCAATCCGCCCTGACACACAAGGCAATCCGCCCTGACACACAAGGCAATCCGCCCTGACACACAAGGCAATCCGCCCTGACACACAAGGCAATCCGCCCTGACACACAAGGCAATCCGCCCTGACACACAAGGCAATCCGCCCTGACACACAAGGCAATCCGCCCTGACACACAAGGCAATCCGCCCTGACACACAAGGCAATCCGCCCTGACACACAAGGCAATCCGCCCTGACACACAAGGCAATCCGCCCTGACACACAAGGCAATCCGCCCTGACACACAAGGCAATCCGCCCTGACACACAAGGCAATCCGCCCTGACACACAAGGCAATCCGCCCTGACACACAAGGCAATCCGCCCTGACACACAAGGCAATCCGCCCTGACACACAAGGCAATCCGCCCTGACACACAAGGCAATCCGCCTTCACACACAAGGTAATCCGCCCTGACACACAAGGTAATCCGCCCTGACACACAAGGTAATCCGCCCTCACACACAAGGTAATCCGCCTTCACACACAAGGCAATCCGCCCTGACACACAAGGCAATCCGCCTTCACACACAAGGCAATCCGCCCTGACACACAAGGTAATCCGCCTTCACACACAAGGCAATCCGCCCTGACACACAAGGCAATCCGCCTTCACACACAAGGTAATCCGCCTTCACACACAAGGCAATCCGCCCTGACACACAAGGCAATCCGCCCTGACACACAAGGCAATCCGCCCTGACACACAAGGCAATCCGCCCTGACACACAAGGCAATCCGCCCTGACACACAAGGCAATCCGCCCTGACACACAAGGCAATCCGCCCTGACACACAAGGCAATCCGCCCTGACACACAAGGCAATCCGCCCTGACACACAAGGCAATCCGCCCTGACACACAAGGCAATCCGCCCTGACACACAAGGCAATCCGCCCTCACACAAGGCAATCCGCCCTCACACAAGGCAATCCGCCCTCACACAAGGCAATCCGCCCTCACACAAGGCAATCCGCCCTCACACAAGGCAATCCGCCCTCACACAAGGCAATCCGCCCTCACACAAGGCAATCCGCCCTCACACAAGGCAATCCGCCCTCACACAAGGCAATCCGCCCTCACACAAGGTAATCCGCCTTCACACAAGGTAATCCACCCTCACACAAGGTAATCCATCCTCACACAAGGTAATCCACCCTCACACAAGGTAAACCACCTTCACACAAGGTAAACCACCTTCACACAAGGTAATCCACCCTCACACAAGGTAATCCACCCTCACACAAGGTAATCCACCTTCACACAAGGTAATCCACCCTCACACAAGGTAATCCACCCTCACACAAGGTAATCCACCCTCACACAAGGTAATCCACCTTCACACAAGGTAATCCACCCTCACACAAGGTAATCCACCCTCACACAAGGTAATCCACCCTCACACAAGGTAATCCACCTTCACACAAGGTAATCCACCCTCACACAAGGTAATCCACCCTCACACAAGGTAATCCACCCTCACACAAGGTAATCCACCCTCACACACGGTAATCCACCCTCACACACGGTAATCCACCCTCACACACGGCAATCCACCCTCACACACGGCAATCCACCCTCACACTAGGTAATCCACCCTCACACTAGGTAATCCACCCTCACAGCAAGGTAATCCACCCTCACACTAGGTAATCCACCCTCACACTAGGTAATCCACCCTCACACTAGGTAATCCACCCTCACAGCAAGGTAATCCACCCTCACAGCAAGGTAATCCACCCTCACACAAGGTAATCCACCCTCACACAGCAAGGTAATCCACCCTCACACAAGGTAATCCACCCTCACACAAGGTAATCCACCCTCACACAAGGTAATCCACCCTCACACAGCAAGGTAATCCACCCTCACACAGCAAGGTAATCCACCTTGACACAAGGTAATCCACCCTCACACAAGGTAATCCACCCTCACACAGCAAGGTAATCCACCCTCACACAGCAAGGTAATCCACCTTGACACAAAGTAATCCACCCAGACACAGCAAGGTCATCTACTCTCACAGCGCACTATGGTAATCACTGTTTTAATGTAGGAAATGCAGCAGCAAATGCGCACAGCAAGCTCCCACAACCAGCAACAAGATAATGACCAGATAATCTGTTTTAGTGATGTTAGTTGAGGGATAAATATTGGCCAGGACACCGGGGAGAACTCCCCTGCTCTTCTTCAAAATAGTGCCGTGGGATCTTTTATGTGCACCTAAGAGGGCTGACGGGGCCTCTGTTTAACCTCTCAGCCAAAGTTCAGCACCTCTGACAGTGGAGCACTCCCTCAGTACTGCACTGGAGTGTCAGCCTAGATTTTTATGCTCAAAGTCTCTGGAGCAAGACTTGAACCCACATTCTTCTGACTCAGGCAAGAGTTGAACCACTGAGGCAAGGGTGACACCTTAAGCATTGGATGTTAACAGTACCAGCTAGCAACATATGGGGGAACAGATGAGCTACAGCTATATGGAGAACATCACAGGATGGTGAGATGAGAACATCTCAAAAGTGAATCAATTCCTTGATGCATCCTGAGGTTATATGATTACAAGTGACTGGTAAGACCATATCTCTAAAATGATGGCCCAGATTTTGCGGTTAGTAGCGAAGGAATGTCGCTCGCCGTTCATCTCATTGGCAGCTGCCCACAAAGTTTTCACGAGTTTTGGAGCGGAGACTTGCTCTAATTGGGCGTCTGATCCAGCGTGGCGCCCTCTACAGGGCATCTGTGGCATGTGTGAGCAAAGAAAGAAACAGCGAGGCTCTTCAACCAATCAAATTGAAGAATCCTCAGAGACATGCAGAGTCTAAACCAGGAAGCATAAAGCAGGAAGTATAAATTAGATTTAAATGATGTACAAAAAGTGGAATAAAAATTGGAAAAGACAGATGAGATTAAGAGAGTGAGGTAAAAGAGTTAGGCAGAAATTTTTTTTTAAAATTATTTTTAATTTTAACTTTTTTTTAAACTCCAACACCTCTGAAGAAATGAGACTCCACACTTGCTAAATTAAGTTTCAGGGCCAGAGAAGTTGTTTGGCAGTAATTATCAATTATCACACCATTAAAGATTCACTTACTTCTGAATGCACCAGGCCAAACATTTTATGGCATCTTTAGTGGGAACTAATGGGCAAGTACTTCAAGTTCCTGCCATTGCATTGATTTCAGTGCTGAGTCTACTGGCGAAAACGGTTACAGCACATCCTGTGGAAGAGTGGGGTATATTGGACCGCAAATTCCGGATTTCTGTGTTTAAATGCGCATGTGCAGATGCCGCAAGCTGTTGTGCAATTTTCTCCATAATAACAGTGAGCGCTGAAAGCCTCACCATTATTCTCAATGCAAAATCTGGGCCAATATGTATGTTATCTTTATAAGGGGCATTCATGCATTAGAGAAAACTCAGATCAACATGAATCCACTCCCTTGCTATTGACTCCTTTCTTTCCCTGGAGAACCAGTGGATGTGGTGTATTTGGATTTTCAGAAGGCCTTTGATAAAGTCCCACATAAGAGGTTAGTGTGCAAAATTAAAGCACATGGGATTGGGGGTAATATAGTGTCATGGATTGAAAATTGGTTAACAGACAGGCAACAGAGAGTAGGAATAAATGGATATTTTTCAGGGTGGCAGGCGGTGACTAGTGGGGTACCACAGGGATCAGTGCTTGGGCCCCAGCTATTCACAATACTGTATATATCAATGATTTGGATGAGGGAACCAAATGTAATATTTCCAAGTTTGCTGACGACACAAAACTAAGTGGGATTGAGAGTTGTGAGGAGGATGCAAAGAGGCTTCAAGGCGATTTAGACAAGTTGAGTGAGTGGGCAAATACATGGCAGATGTAGTATAACATGGATAAATGTGAAGTTATCCACTTCGGTAGGAAAAACAGAAAGGCAGAGTATTATTTAAATGGTGCTAGATTGGGAAATGTTGATGTACAGAGGGACCTGGGTGTCCTTGTACACCAGTCACTGAAAGCAAACATGCAGGTGCAGCAAGCAGTTAGGAAGGCAAATGATACGTTGGCCGTCATTGCAAGAGGATTTGAGTACAGGAGCAAGGATGTCTTACTACAGTTGTACAGGGTCTTGGTGAGACCACACCTGGAGTACTGTGTGCAGTTTTGGTCTCCTTACCTAAGAAAGGATATACTTGTCATAGAGGGAGTGCAACGAAGGTTCACCAGACTGATTCCTGGGATGGCAGGACTGTCGTTTGAGGAGAGATTGGGTCGACTGGGCCTGTATTCACTAGAGTTTAGAAGAACGAGAGGGGATTTCATTGAAACGTATAAAATTCTGACAGGGCTAGACAGACTGGATGCAGGGAGGATGTTTCCCCTGGCTGGGGGGTCTAGAACGAGGGGTCACAGTCTCAGGATATGGGGTAGGACATTTAGGACTGAGATGAGGAGAAATTTCTTCACTCAGAGGGTGGTGAACCTGTGGAATTCTCTACCACGGAAGGCTGCGGAGGCCAAGTCACTGAATATATTTAAGAAGGAGATAGATAGATTTCTAGGCACAAAAGGCATCAAGTGGAATGGGGAGAGAGTGGGAATATGGTATTGAGATAGAGAATCAGCCATGATCATATTGAATGGCGGAGCAGGCTCAAAGGGCCGAATGGCCTACTCCTGCTCCTATGTTTCTATCTCCTCAGGCTGAAGCAGACAGTTCAGAACCTCAGTATTCTGTTTGAGCCCCTGCTAACGTCCACCTCTGCAGTACTACCCATCTCCACCCTACCACAGCCCCTCCACTGGTGAAAACCTCATCCACGTCTTTGTCACCTCCACACTCAACTATTCCAATGCTCTCCTTGCCAACTTCATAATCGCCACCCTCCAACCTTTCTAAAACTCTGTTGCTTATCTGTGAAACACCTTCAGACTTTTGTTTATGGTAAATACAAGATGCTGTTATACCACCCAGACACTACGAAACAAGACACCACGAAACAAACTGAATAGCCATAGCCACTCTCCTCATTATAAAGAACAGGGCAATTTACTTCTTAAAGTAAATCAAACTCTACAAGTCCTCCAGGCACCTAAGTCAGTCTAAAATAAACCTATGGCCTGTGTACGATAGCAAAATACTGCAGATGCTGGAAATCCGAAATAACAACAGAAAATGCTGGAAAAACTCAGCAGGCCAGGCAACATCCGTGGAGAGAAATTAGAGTCGACGTTTCGGGTGAACCCTTTTTCAAAACTGGAAAGGAAATAAAATAGATCGAAAGGCAGGGCTGGGACAGAACAAAAGAAGTGAAGAGACATTAAGAGGTATTCAAAACGAGACGAGGTGGTGATAGGACTAGTGGAGACAAAAGACAGCTCAGATTAGGTGTGAAATGTTCTGGCAGAATATGACCTGTGTATGTGGATTTGTCCTAAACTCAGGTGGAACCTTGACTCCATCCCATGGCTGCACGCTAAATGTCAAATTTATCACACCAGTAACCTATATGTTGAATGAGGTGCTATAGGGATTGTGAAATATGCAACCAGTCCCTCTTGATAATGGAATCTGAATAGGGAGATTGCACAAGTGCACTTTAACAAGGGCTGGGTTTTCAGTTCTCTTTATCTTTCCCCAAGGTAAGAATGTTTTTCAGAAAGAAAGGACAGGTTCAGCTCAGTGCAAATCAGCAGATATTAATGGTATTTTGATCAGTAAGAATTAGTTCATGACTATAAAACCATCTGTACTATACCCTCTTGCAAGAGGCATGGCCTTAGCAGGGGAGGAGAAAGAAAATTTGGGGATAGTACAAAGGCTTATAAATCTGGTCACACAGCGCCCATTTTTCAGGTGCAAACTGGCCCACTAAGCTCCCAATACGGCAGACAGGAAGCACGCGTGTATTTTCACCCATCATATTGGGGAGGAAATGAAATCGGCATCCAGGGTGCACGCCTGAAACAGGGATTGGTCCCTTTGCATATGCAAATAAGGGGGCAATGCCTGTTTGAGGCCCCTATTACAAGATAGGTTCGCCCTGAGGCAGCTGGTGCCAATGCCATCTGCACTCAGTAAAACCAGACCACGGGACTGCCTGCTACCAAAAAGGAAAGCTTTTCAAATTTGCTTTCCTCCCCCCAGCCTCCTATCCACCCCACCCCTACAGCCTCCGATCCCAACCCTCCCACCAGGCCTCTGATCCTAATCCCCCTCCACCACCCCCCGGGCTCTGAGCCCGGTCCCTGGCCTGTGATCCTTCCTCCTCCACCCCTGAACCCTGGTAGTGCCTCCAGCCTCACTCTTCAAGCGCAGGGCATGCACCCACACACGCCCAAAAATGGGTTTGCCTGTACTTTTGACCCCAAAAAGTCCTCTTTTGCTTTGTTTGTCTCGGGACGATTGTGGCAGATGTAAGCAGGGTTCCTCACCACAAATTGCTGGGGGTTTTAGGCACTAATAATGGCGGGTGTCATTATTTTTCCATATTGGGCCAATATGTTATATGGAAGTGAAATTGCTCCTATGGATAATTTTACTGGAAACATGAGTACAGGATAACTTCTTCAGCAAAGTTTTGAGCTGCAGGAATTTTACCCCTCGTGACTTCTGCTAAACATATAAATAGTTGGTTAAGAAATGCTATAGGAGCACACTCTTTATGGAAAACTTCAGCTGTGGCTCAGTGGGTAGCACACTCGCCTCGGAGTCAGAAGGTTGTGGGTTCAAGTCCCACTCCAGAGCCTTGAGCACAAAAATCTAGGCTGACACTCCAGTACTGAGGGTGCGCTGCACTGTCAGAGGTGCTGTCTTTCAGATGAGATGTTAAACCAAGGTCTCGTCTGCTCTCTTATGTGGATGTTAAAGATCCCATGCCACTATTTCGAAGAAGAGTAGGGGAGTTAGCCCTGGGGTCCTGGCCAATACTTATCCCTCAACCAACATCACTAAAACAGATTATCTGGTCATTTTCACATTGCTGTTTGTGGGAGCTTGCTGTGTGCTAATTGGCTGCTGCGTTTCTCACATTACAACAGTGACTACACTCCAAAAAAGTACTTCATTGGCTGTAAAGTGATTTGAGACGTCCGGTGGTCGTGAAAGGTGCTATATAAATGCAAGTCTTTCTTTCTTCAGATATTCACTACAGCAAAAAAGGGAATGATTTTCCTTTACGAGCCTTCAGGTGAAATTCCTGCGTTAACCCATTTGAAATAAAGGACTGTTTATTGTATCACACAGATGGAACTTTTATGCAAAGGCTTTTCCCAGCGCAGTGACAGAGGGAATGACACTCTTGTGAGAAAGACAAGTGTCGCTTTACATTGGGGCTTGGGTCTGTTCATTGATCATCAGTAATAAAGCCGATGAAAAGTCAAACCCGCACCTTCTCTGCCAATACACAGAAAGTCTGGCGCTTCCAGGGTACAAAGTGTGTTTTTAATCGGTGTGGGAGTACCCCAGCCGTATCTATATACCATTCCACTGCAGAAATCGACAGCAAGGGACCCGGCAACAACTACAGAACCGCTCCCAATGTAAAGGGACTTAACTGGCGGCTGCCACTTGTTGAGTACATCGGGAGTCCTTCTGTTTATGATGGAAATTTCAACTAGGTACCACTGCATATCTTCGTCACAGTGTCCTGGATCTCATACAATGCTGTCCTGTGCCTGTAATATACTGTCTCTGTTACAGGTTCTCTATCATTCATGTTCCTCTCATCCTTTGAAAGGATGGCACTTTAAAAAAAAATGGAATTAGACATGGCTAAAGTTTCTCACCTGCTGCAGTTGCTCGGTGCCGGCCATCTCGATTCTTCAGCAATTTCTCTCCCCACCCTATTCAGGTCAGCCAGTCTTTTGACTTGTTCACCCAGAGCCGCCTTTTGAGTGATGTTCAGAGCCCTCCCCCGGGGCCAGGCTCAGCAGCAAGCTTCTGACCGCCAGCGTGCACTGGGCGCGTTTCATGCCGCTTCCTGTTCGAATGTTTCAGGGGAAAGTTTGACGCCTCCAGCTCTCATTATCTGATGGAGAACTGAGAGTGACAGCAGCTTTCGGATGAATAGGCAAACCATAATGTCGGGAAGTTGAATCCATGCTTCTATGATCAGGTTACTGAAGGGGTAACAGAAAAGATAGACTTCCATTTATATAACGTCTTTCACGACCTCAGGACGTTTCAAAGTGCTTTACAGCCAATTTACAACAACAACTTGTATTTATATAGCACTTTTAACGTAGTTAAACGTCCCAAGGCGCTTCACAGGAGTGTTATAAGACAAAAAAAAATTGACACCAAGCCACATAAGAAGATATTAGGACAGATGAGCAAAGGCTTGGTCAAAGAGGTAGGTTTTAAGGAGCATCTTAAAGGAGGAAAGAGAGGTAGGGAGGCAGAGAGGTTTAGGCAGGGAATTCCAGAGCTTAGGGTCTAGACAACGGAAGGCACAGCCATCAATGGTTGAGTGATTATAATCAGGGATAGAGTCATAGGTAGAGTCATAGATTTATACAGCACAGGAAGAGGCCCTTCGGCCCATCGTGTCCGCGCTGGCCATCAAGCCCTATCTATTCTAATCCCATTTTCCAGCACTTAGTCCGTAGCCTTGTATGCTATGGCATTTCAAGTGCTCATCTAACTGCTTCTTGAATGTTGTGAGGGTTCCTGCCTCTACCACCCTTTCAGGCAGTGAGTTCCAGATTCCAACCACCCTCTGGGTGAAAACGGTTTTTCCTCAAATCCCCTCTAAACCTCCTGCCCCTTACCTTGAAACTATGCCCCTTGGTTATTGACCCCTCTACTAAGGGGAAAAGTTCCTTTCTATCCACCCTATCTATGCCCCTCATAATTTTGTACACCTCAATCAGGTCCCACCTCAGCCTTCTCTGCTCTAAGGAAATCAACCTCAGCCTGTCCAGCCTCTCTTCATAGCTGAAGCGCTCCAGCCCAGGTAACATCCTGGTGAATCTCCTCTGCACCCTCTCCAGTGCAATTACATCCTTCCTATAGTGTGGTGACCAGAACTGCACGCAGTATTCCAGCTGTGGCCTAACTAGCGTTTTGTACAGCTCCATCATAACCTCCCTGCTCTTATATTCTATGCCTTGGCTAATGAAGGCAAGTATCCCATATGCCTTTTTAACCACCTTATCTACCTGTCCTGCTGCCTTCAGGGATCTATGTACATGCACACCAAGGTCCCTCTGATCCTCTGTCCTTCCTAGGGTCCTACCATTCATGGTGTATTCTCTTGCCTTGTTAGTCCTCCCAAAATGTATCACCTCACACTTTTCAGGGTTAAATTCCATTTGCCACTGTTCTGCCCATCTGACCAATATCGTCCTGTAGCCTGAGGCTTCCCTCCTCGCTATTTACCACCCCACCAATTTTCGTGTCATCTGCGAACTTACTGATCATACCTCCTACATTCATATCTAAATCATTAATATGCACTACAAACAGCAAAGGACCCAGCACCGATCCCTGTGGTACACCATTGGACACAGGCTTCCAGTCACAAAAACAACCTTCGACCATCACCCTCTGCCTCCTGCCACTAAGCCAATTTTGGATCCAACGTACCAAATTGCCCTGGATCCCATGGGCTCTTACCTTCTTGACCAGTCTCCCATTCGGGACTTTGTCAAAAGTCTTACTGAAGTCCATGTAGACTACATCAACTGCACTACCCTCATCCATACACCTAGTTTGTGGTTTATAGTTTACAGGGTGTCTGTGGTGTAGCAGGGACTGCTGGTAAACAAGGGCCCTTCAGTATATCATTTAATTGTAGTGTAATTGGTGGGATTGATTTAATTTAATTTGAATTAATTAAAGGGTGAGTCATGGCAGGACAGCTCGGCGCCATAGTATGCTCCTCCTGCACTATGTGGGAAATCAGGGACACTTCCTGTGTCCCTGACGACCATGTGTGCGGGAAGTGTATCCAGCTGCAGCTACTGGCAGACCGCATTGCAGTGCTGGAGCTGCGAATGGATACATACTGGAGCATTTGCGATGCTGAGGATGCCGTGGATAGCACGTTTAATGAGTTGGTCAGACCGCAGGTAAAGGTTGCACAGGCAGGAAGGGAATGGGTGACCACCAGACAGAGTGGTAGGTGCAGGCAGGTAGTGCAGGGGTCCGCTGTGGCCATCCCCCACTCAGACAGATATACCGCTTTGGATATTGTTGGGGAGGATGGCTTACTGGGGGAAAGCAGCAGCAGCCAACTTCCTGGCACCATGGGTGGTTCTGCTGCACAGGACGGGAGGAAAAAGAGGGGTAGAGCTATAGTAATAAGGGATCCTATTCTAAAGGGAATAGATAGGCCTTTCTGCGGCAGCAAACGTGACTCCAGGATGGTATGTTGCCTCCCTGGTGCAAGGGTCAGGGATGTCTCAGAGTGGCTGCAGAACATTTTGGAAGGGGAGGGTGAACAGCCAGTTGTCGTGGTGCATATAGGTAAAAAATGGGATGAGGTCCTAAAAGCTGAATATAGGGAGTTAGGAGGTAAATTAAAAAATAGGACCTCAAAGGTAGTAATCTCAGGATGGCTGCCAGTGCCACATACTAGTCAGAGTAGAAATAGAAGGATATTTCAGATGAATACGTGGCTAGAGGAATGGTGCAAGGGGGAGGGATTCAAATTCCTGGGACATTGGAACCGGTTCTGGGGGAGGTGGGACCAGTACAAACCGGACGGTTTGCACCTGGGCAGGACCGGGACCAATGTCCTAGGGGGAGTGTTTGCTAGTGCTCTGGGAGAGGGTTTAAACTAAAATGGCAGGGGGTTGGGAACCTGAGCAGGGAGACAGAGGAAAGGGAAACAAGGATAGAAGCAAAAGACAGGAAGGAGAAAAACAAAGGTGGCAGTCAGAGAAATCAAGTGTTTAAATCAAACATGGTCACAGTAAATAATAATTCTAAAAGGTGTAAGAGTGTTAAAAAAAACAAGCCTGAAGGCCTTGTGTCTTAATGTGAGGAGCATTCGTAATAAGGTGGATGAATTAGCTGCGCAAATAGAGGTAAACGGATATGATATGATTGGGATTACGGAAACATGGCTCCAGGGTGATGAAGGCTTGGAACTCAACATCCAGGGGTATTCAATATTCAGGAAAGATAGGCAAAAGTGAAAAGGAGGTGGGGTAGCATTGCTGGTTAAAGAGGGGATTAACAAAATTGAAAGGAAGGATATTAGCTCTGATGATGTGGAATCTGTGGCCTAGAAATTCAGTTAGGCCCCGCCAGCTCGCTTGCGCCCAGAAGTTACCGCTGGGCGCGGAGCCACTCGCGCCCGTCGGATATTCAGTTTCAGCGCCCCAAGTCGAAGATGGCCGCTGTTCAAGGGTGTGGCCGCCCCCGCTTGGGGCGCTGAAACTGAATTTCGGCGCGCTAGTTGTCGCAGCGCCACCCGCTGCGGAGCGGCAGGCTGCGGTACTGCAGGCCTTCCTCCCTCTCTTAAGGGGGAGGTGCCTGCAACAGCGAGATCGCCGCTCGCTAGTGCCGGCAAATGAGCCCGGCACCACGGAGAAGTGCCGGGCTCCCGGAAAACAGCCGGCAATGCCGCGGGGGGGGGGGGGGTGGAGGAGGCCGGGGAAGCAGGTGCGGGCAGGCAGCCGCTGAAAAAGCGGCCGGCCGCACCTCCACCTTAACTCGCCCCACTAAGGCTGCAGTACGGCCCCGGTCTCTGAACGTTGTTTGCGGCCGCTACGGAAGAGGCGGCCGCTACTCAATATGGCGGTCGGGCTGGTATCGGGGCGGTAGCGGGGCACTGCGCACACCGATGACGTCATCGGTGGCGGCGCAGCGCTACTGGCTAACGCCGCCTTTACCGCAGCGCTGAATATCGGCGCAACCTCATCAAGTGGCGCAGAAGCCCTCTTTGGGCGAAAACTGGGCGCAAAGCCTCCTGAATTTCTAGGCCTGTATGCGTAGACTGAGAAATACCAAGGGGCAGAAAACGTTAGTGGGAGTGGTATACAGACCCCAAACAGTAATGCTGAGGTTGGGGATGGCATTAAATGGGAAATTAGAGACGCATGCAATAAGGGCACAGCAGTTATCATGGGTGACTTTAATCTACTTATAGATTGGGCTAACCAAATTAGTAACAATACTGTGGAGGAAGAATTCCTGGAGTGTATACGGGATGGTTTCCTGGACCAATATGTCGAGGAACCAACTCGAGATCAGGCCATCTTAGACTCGGTATTATGTAATGAGAAAGGATTAATTAGCAATCTTGTTGTGTGAGGCCCCTTGGGTCGGAGCGATCATAATATGATAGAATTCTTCATTAAGATGGAGAGTGAAGTAGTTGACTCAGAGACTAGGGTCCTGAATTTAAATAAAGGAAACTACAATGGTATGAGGCGCGAGTTGGGTAGGATTGATTGGGGAATGTTACTCAAAGGGTTGACAGTGGATAGGCAATGGCAAACATTCAAAGATCGCATGGATGAACTACAGAATTTGTTCATCCCTGTTTGGCATAAAAATAAAACAAAAAAGGTGACTCAACCGTGGCTAACAAGGGAAATTAGAGATAGCATAAGATCCAAGGAGAGGACATACAAATTGGCCAGAAAAAGCAGTAAACTTGAGGATTGGGAGCAGTTTAGGATTCAGCAAAGGAGGACAAAGGGATTAATTAAGAGGGGGGAAAATAGAGTATGAGAGTAAGCTTGTAGGGAACATAAAAACTGACTGTAAAAGCTTTTATAGATATGTGAAGAGAAAAAGATTGGTGAAGTCAAGCGTAGGTCCCTTGCAGTCAGAATCAGGGGAATTTATAATGGGGAACAAAGAAATGGCAGACCAATTAAATACATATTTTGGTTCTGTCTTCACAAAGGAGGACACAAATAACCTCCCAAAGATGTTGGGGATCATAGGGTCTAATGAGGGGGAGGAACTGAAAGAAATCAGTATTTGTAGGGAAATGGTGTTAGGGAAATTGATGGGATTGAAGGCCGATAAATCCCCAGGGCCTGATAATCTACATCCTAGGGTACTTAAGGAAGTGGCCCTAGAAATAGTAGATGCATTGCTGGTCATCTTCCAAAATTCGATAGACTTGGGAACAGTTCCCATGGATTGGAGGGTAGCTAATGTTACCCCACTATTCAAAAAAGGTGGCAGAGAGAAAACGGGGAATTATAGACCGGTAAGCCTGACATCGGTAGTGGGAAAATGCTAGAGTCCACTTTAAAAGATGTAATAGCAGAGCACTTGGAAAACAGTGACAGGATCAGACAAAATCAACATGGATTTACAAAAGGTAAATCGTGCTTGACTAATCTACTGGAATTTTTTGAGGATGTAACTGGTAGAACAGATAAGGGAGAACCAGTGGATGTGGTGTATTTGGACATTCAGAAGGCTTTCGATAAGGTCCCGCATAAGAGATTAGCGTGTAAAGTTAAGGCACATGGGATTGGGGGCAAGGTACTGACTTGGATAGAGAACTGGTTGGCAGACAGGAAGCAAAGAGTTGGAATAAACAGGTCTTTTTCCGAGTGGCAGACAGTGACTAGTGGGGTACCGCAGGGATCGGTCCTAGGACCCCAGCTATTCACAATATATATAAATGATCTAGATGAGGGAACTAGATGTTATATCTCCAAGTTTGCAGATGACACAAAGCTGGGTGGGCGTGTGTGCTGTGAGGAGGATGCCGAGAAACTCCAGTATGATTTGGACAGGTTGGGTGATTGGGCAGAAGCATGGCAGATGCAGTATAATGTGGATAAATGCGAGGTTATCCACTTCGGTGGCAAAAACAGGAAGGCAGATTATTACCTAAATGGCAATAGATTGGGAGAAGGGGAAGTGCAACGAGACCTGGGTGTCCTTGTGCACCAGTCGCTGAAGGTAAGCATGCAGGTGCAGCAGGCAGTTAAGAAGGCAAATGGTATGTTGGCCTTCGTAGCGAGAGGGTTCGAGTACAGGAACAAGGATGTCTTGCTACAGTTGTACAGGGCCTTGGTGAGACCACATCTTGAGGATTGTGTGCAGTTTTGGTCGCCTTATCTGAGGAAGGATGTTCTTGCCATGGTGGGAGTGCAGCGAAGATTCACCCGACTGATACCTGGGATGGCAGGAATGACGTATGAGGAGAGATTGGGTCAATTGGACTTATACTCGCTGGAGTTTAGAAGAAGGAGAGGGGATCTCATTGAAACTTATAAAATTCTAACAGGACTAGACAGACTAGATGCAGGAAGGATGTTCCCGATGGCCGGGGAGTCCAGAACCAGGGGTCACAGTCTAAGGATAGGGGGTAAGCCATTTAGGACAGAGATGAGGAGGAATTTCTTCACCCAGAGAGTGGTGAACCTGTGGAATTCTCTACCACAGAAGGCAGTAGAGGCCAATACATTAAATATATTCAAGAAGGAGTTGGATATATTTCTTAAGGCTAAAGGGATCAAGGGGTATGGGGAGAAATCAGGGACCGGGTACTGAATTTGGATGATCAACCATGATCACATTGAATGGTGGAGCAGGCTCGAGGGGCCGAATGGCCTACTCCTGCTCCTATCTTCTGTGTTTCTATGTCACCCCCTTGAAAAATTCAATCAAATTGGTTGGACATGATCTCCCCCTGACAAAGCCATGCTGACCATTCTTGATTAATCCTTGCCTCTCCAAGTGGAGACTAATTCTGTCCCTCAGAATTTTTTCCAATAATTTCCCTACCACTGATGTTAGGCTCACTGGCCTGTAATTCGCTGGTTTATCCCTACTACCCTTCTTGAATAATGGTACTATGTTAGCTGTCCTCCAGTCCTCTGGCACCTCCCCTGTGGCCAGAGAGGTTCTGAAAATTTGTGTCAGAGCCCCTGCAATCTCCTCCCTTGCCTCAGCAGCCTGGGATACATCTCATCTGGGCCTGGGGATTTATCCACTTTTAAGCCCGCTAAAACCGCTAGTACCTCTTCCCTCTCAATACTAATTTGTTCAAGTATATCACAATCCCCCTGCCTGATTTCTATGCCTACATCGTCCTTCTCCATAGTGAACACAGATACAAAATATTCATTTAAAACCTCATCCACATCTTTCGGCTCTACACACAGGTTGCCACTTTGGTCCCTAATGGGCCCTACTCTTTCCCTGGTTATCCTCTTGCCCTTAATATACTTATAAAACACCTTGGGATTTTCCTTTATTTTGCCCGCCAGTGTTTTTTCATGCCCCCTCTTCGCTATCCTAATTTCTTTTTTAAGTACCCCCCTGCACTTTCTATACTCCTCTAGGGATTCCACTGTTTTTAGTCCTTTGTATCTGCCAAAAACTCCCTTTTTTTCCTAATCCATTCTTGTTTATCCCTTAACATCCAGGGTTCCCTGGGCTTGTTGGTCCCACCCTTGACCTTTACGGGAACATGTTGGCGTTGTACTCTCTCTATTTCCTTTCTGAAAGACTCCCACTGCTCTGATGTGGATTTTCCTACAAGTAGCTTATCCCAATCCACTTTGGCCAGATCCTGCCTTATCGTATTAAAATCGGCCTTCCCCCAATTTAGAACCTTTATTTCTGGTCCATCTTTGTCCTTTTCCATGACTACCTTAAATCTCACCGAATTATGGTCACTGTCACCAAAATGCTCTCCTACTGACATTTCTACCACTTGCCCTGCTAAATTCCCTAGAATTAGGTCCAGTACCTCCCCCTCTCTTGTAGGACTTTCTACATGCTGGCTCAAAAAGCTCTTCTGGATGCACTTTAAGAATTCCGCACCCTTTAAACCTTTCACACTCTGACTATCCCTGTTAATATTGGGGAAGTTGAAATCCCCTACTATTATTACCCTATTATTTCTACACTTCTCTGAGATTTGCCTACATATCTGTTCCTCTATCTCCCCCTGACTGTTTGGGGGCCTATAGTACTCTCCCAGCAAAGTGCTTGCCCCCTTTTTGCTTTTAAGTTCTACCCATATGGCCTCATTAGAGGAACCTACTAAGATATCATCCCTCCTTACAGCAGTAATTGACTCCTTGATTAATATTGCGACACCCCCTCCTCTTTTACACCCCCCTCTGTCTCGCCTGAAGATTCTATACCCCGGAATATTGAGCTGCCAGTCCTGCCCCTCCCTCAACCATGTCTCTGTGATAGCAACAATATCATACTCCCATGTTTTCATCAACACCTTCAATTCAGCTGCCTTACTCGCAAGACTCCTTGCATTAAAATAAATGCCATCCAGCCTTGCCATACTCCCTTCTGCCATTACATATTTGCTCTGCCTTCCAGGCTGACTTGTTTTTTCCTCTATATTTGGCTGTGCGTTACCCCCTACTATAGCTCCACTCCGTATCCCATCCCCCTGCCAAGTTAGTTTAAACCCCCCCCCCCCATCAACAGTACCAGCAAACCTCCCCACAAGGATGTTGATCTCGTTCCGGTTCAGGTGCAACCCGTCCGACTTGTACAGGTCCCGCCTTCCCCAGAAGCAGACCCAGTGATCCAGGAAACTAAAGCCCTCCCTCCTGCACCAACTCTTTAGCCACGCATTCATCTGCTCTATCCTCCTATTCCTATACTCACTAGCACGTGGCACCAGGAGTAATCCAGAGATTACAACCTTTGAGGTCCTGCTTTTTAATCTGCCACCTAGCTCCCTAAATTCTTGTTGTAGGACCTCATCCCTCTTTCTACCTATGTCGTTGGTACCAATGTGAACCACGACCTCTGACTGTTCGCCCTCCCCCTTCAGAATGCCCTGCAGCCGTTCAGTGACATCCTTGACCCTGGCACCAGGGAGGCAACATACCATCTTGGAGTCACGTCTACGGCCACAGAAACGTCTATCTGTTCCCCTTACGATAGAATCCCCTATCACTATTGCTCTCCCACTCTTTTTCCTCCCCTCCTGTGCAGCTGAGCCACTCGTAGTGCTACGGACTTGACTCTTGCTGCATTCCCCTGAGAAGGCATCTACCCCAGCAGTATCCAAAATGGAAAAACTGTCGGTGAGGGAGATGGACCCATGGGACTCCTGCACTACCTTCCTAGTTCTTTTACTCTGTCTGGTGGTCGCCCATTCCCTGTCTGCCTGTGCACTCTTTACCTGCGGTGTGACCACCTCGTTAAACGTGCTATCCATGAAGATCTCAGCTTCGCGGATGCTCCACAGTGACGCCAGCCGCAGCTCCAGCTCCAAAACGCGGATTTCGAGTAGCTGCAGCTGGAGACACTTCCTGCACATATGGAAACTGACGCTGTGTTTTCAGATGATGTCGCCAAGGGGCAACATGCAGATGAGAAATAGGAGGGGGCCAAAGATAGATCCTTGGGGAACACCAGAGGTAACGATGTGGGAGCAGGAAGGGAAGCCATTTCAGGTGATTCTCTGGATATGATTAGATAGATAAGAGTGGAGCCAGATGAGTGCAGTCCCACCCAGCTGGACGACGGTGGAGAGCCGTTGGAGAAGGATGGAGTGGTCAACTGTGTCAAAGGCTGCAGACAAGTCAAGAAGGACAAGGAGGGATAGTTTACCTTTGTCACAGTCACAAAGGATGTCATTTGTGACTTTGATGAGAGCTGTTTCGGTACTGTGGCGGGGGCAGAAACCTGATTGGAGGGATTCAAACATGGATTTGTGGGAAAGATGGGCACAGATTTGGGAGGTGACAACACGTTCAAGGACTTTGGAGAGGACAGGGAGGTTGGAGATGGGGCAGTAGTTTGCAAGGATGGGAGTTCAAGGGTTGGTTTTTTGAGGAGAGGGGTGATGATGGCAAATTTGAGGGAGAGGGGAACAATAATTGAGGAAAGAGAACTGTTAACAATGTCAGCTAACATGGGAGCCTGAAAAAGAAGTTGGGTGGTCAGCAGTTTGGTGGGTATAGAGTCGAGGAGCAGGAATTGGGTCTCATGGACAAGATGAGCACGGAGAGGTCATGAGGGGAGATCGGAGAGAAACTGGAGAAAGGTGTAATTAAGTACTTTTGAAGTGTAGTCACTGTTGTAATGTAGGAAACACAGCAGCCAATTTATGCACAGCAAGCTCCCACAAACAGCAATGTGATAATGACCAGATAATCAGTTTTAGTGATATTGGTTGAGGGATAAATATTGCCCAGGACACCAGGGAGAACTCCCCTGCTCTTCTTTGAAATAAATGGGATCATTTACAGCCACCTGAGAGGGCAGACAGGGCTGTGGTTTATCATCTCATCCGAACGACAGTGCAGCACTAAAGTCCCAGCCTAGATTTTGTGCTCAAAGTCTCTGGAGTGGGATTTGAACCCAAAATCCTTCTGACTCAGAAGCAGGAGTGCTACCACTGAGCCATGGTTGACATTGTAAGTGACAACGAGAAAGGGACTAAGGATGGGATCCCTAGTTATGGCGGGGTGACTGTACAAGCACAGGAAGAGTGGGATGTACTGTCTTTATTGTGATAGATATGAGTAAAACCATGAGAGAGCGCGGTGCAAAAGAGGTCGATTGCAGATTACAGATGTTGGAGGAAGATGCAGTGCTTCACCACGTCGAAGGCAGAGCCAATGAGCTACAATCACAGTTGCACTGAGTGCTATTTGTGACTTTGACCAGTGCAGTCACAATGATGTGGGATGTGGCTGGGGGGTGGAGGCGAGGCGGTGGAGGCTCGATCGGAGGGTATCAAATAGGAAGTGGTGGAGAGTTAGGAGCATGGTGGCAAGGAAATAATATGTTCCAGAACTTTGGAAAGAAAGGGAAGGTTGGAGCTGGGTGGTAATTGGAGTGTAATGAGGTGTTCAGGGTGTTTTTTTTAAGGAGGGGGTAAATAACAGCTGTTTTGAAGGCTGCCTAGCTGAGTGGCTGAATGCTCAGCAGGGGGCCCAAGTGTGTGGGGGGTAGCACCACTTAAAGCTAGTCTGCACTACTTAAAAGCAGTCTGCACCTCTTAAAGGGGAGGTGCATTCTGCCTGCCGCAGTTCCTTGAACTGGCTGGGGAACACAGTGAAAAACAACTAATGATGGCACAACAGGGCAGAAAGCATGCACCAAGGTTTTCAGATGCAGCACTGGAAGCCTTGGTGCAGGAGGTGAATAGAAGGAGAGAGGTCCTCTTTCCACAGGGGGCCAGGAGACTCTCCAGGCAACAGTGCAAAGTGCACTGTGGTGAATGCCAGCAGTGTAGCCCAGAGGACGTGAACGCAGTGCAGGAAGAAGTTTAATGACCTCACACGAGTGGTCAAGATCAGTGAATTCATCTTCAAATGCCATATCCCACCATCTGCACCACCAGCCTCACACACGGCTCAAAGCACCACCCCCCCCCCCATCATTCAAGTACCAACAACCTCTACCAAGTATGACTCATACCTCACACTCATAGCTTCACCTCACCCTCACACAATTACCACTGCTGCAAGCCTCATACGCACATCTCACAGCTTGCATACACTGCCAGCTATTCAACCATGACAGGCATATCACCCAAACACAGTGAACCACACTTACTGACACACTTCCCTTTCTCTTGCAGGAAAAAGTGGCTTATAACTGGCACCAGTAAGACCTAACCAGAAGGGGACAGGTGTGGCTGCAGAACCTGACCCCCATTGAGGAGACGGTGCTGACCATTCTTGGGAGCGGCATCGCTGAGCCTGTGGCCAGCGGCGGGGCTCAAAGAATATAAGATTCTGGTATCCTCATATGTTATCCTCCTTGTCACATCCCACTTTCCCCTCATCCCGCAATCTCTTCTGATTTACAAGCTTGCACCTCTTGTTTCCCCCCCTCACCTCACCAAAACCCTACCCTTGTGCCTTTCTAATTTCAGAGACCCAAGAAATCCAACCTGCCCAGCCAGTGGTGCAAGAACAAGAGGGGGAGGAGATTGGTGATGAAGAAGAAACACCGTCACTCAATCTGACACTTGCAGCCACCAGCTCAGATACTGATACTGCGTGCAGTTTAGAGGGTAGCTTAGAGGCGGGATCTGCACGTGGTGAGTCACCGGGCATGAGTGAGCTGCAGCCAGGGCAAGGGGAAAAGGGTAGCGCAGGTGCCTGCTGCAGAGGCCTCAGATGAGGACTTCGATGGGGCGGCCTACAGCAGAAGGCTGATGGGTATGCACAACAAAATGCTTGGTGCATTGACAGGCCTGCCAGAGAGCCTGAGTGCAATGTCAAGGAACATGCAAGAGTCCAGCACCAACCTTGCACAGGGCTTTGCGCAGAGCTTGGAACCCATGATTTCCAGCATGGAAAGGGTGGGCAACTCCATTAGCGCACTTGTGGACCCAACCATCATGCAGCGTCTGATGGCCAATGTCTCAGCTTCCATTAGTGCACAAGCAGAAGCCACCCAATATCTGGGTGCTGCAGTGGAAGCTCAGGCTTCTGTCGCGCAAGCTCAAACTGCTCTCATACAGGCTCAGCTTGCTGCCACGCAAGATCAGACTGCTGCCATTGTGACTATGTTTACCAGTGTGGAAAGGGGCTTGCAGGGTGTCACAGCAGTCCAGCAATCTGTCCTCCAACAGATGGCTAGGAATGCTGAGGCGCCATCCTGGGGGAGTGGTAATGGCTCTGTGGAGCAAGAACATGCTGTCCTCTCTCAGGATGACAGCATTCGTCCTTCCACCACTGCCACTCCGCCAGTGCCCTTGCTGTTGCCTGTCAGCCAGCCAGCCCAGACTGCTGCCGCCCATGCTGAGGTGGTGAGGTCTACAGCCGGGCCTTCTAGGCCCAGAGCTCCTCGAGGTCACCCTCCAAGGCCATCTGCAGTCTCCCTCACTGAAAGTCAGCAGCCTTCCACCAGCCATGCTGCAGCCACTGGGGTAGCACTTTATAGGAGCATTAGGACAGGCAAAGGTACACGGAAGACAAGCACTAAGGAAATGCATAAGGGTGATTGGTTGACTTTGTTATGTAATATAGGATGGATTGATGTATAAAGTTGGATTGGAATGTTTCTTTTGTGGTGGCTTTTATTTCAGCCTTGTGGCCAAGAGGACACTGTGATGGTCAATAATAGAGGGAAGGTAAGGTGTGGGACTATTGTTGAATGGGGAATTGGGGTTGCGTTCACTGGTACCACAGTCGGATGAGTCGATCATGGACAGCCCAGGCAGAAAGGGGATATCTGGATTGCCTCTTCCCTTCCACTTCCTCCTCTTCTGCTTCCTCCTCTTCCTCTTCTCCTCCTCTTCCACTTCCTCCTCCTCCTCTTTCTCCTCCTGTTCCTCCTCCTTCTTCTCTTCCTACTCCTTCTCCTCCTCAGCTGGTTGCTGTATGTCTGGTGGCAAGGGCTGTGCCCTCCTGATGGCGAGGTTGTGGAGCATGCAGCAGACCACGACGAATCTTGAGACACATTCTGGTGAGTACTGCAGGTCGGTCTGGGCAGCGGAATCATTGTTTAAGGATGCCAATGTCTGCTCTATCAGATTCTGTGTGGCAGCATGGCTCTCATTGTACGCATGCTGCCTACATGTGGTTAGGTTGCGGAGCGGCGTCATGAGCCAGGTGGTCAGCGGATAGCCCTTTTTACCCAGTAGCCACCCTCTGGTTTGTCTTTGTGGCTCAAAGACTGATGGAACAGCTGACTGGCACAGAATAAAAGCATCATGACTGCTGCCAGGATACCGGGCATTCACCATCATGATTTGCTGAGTATGGTCGCACACCAATTACACATTCAGTGAGTAATAAACTTTGCGGTTGCAGTACCTTTCAGCATTTAGATGTGGCGCCCTTCCAAAGCCACATGCATGCAGTCAATGACGCCCTGAACTATGGGGAAGCCTGCTATCCTGGCAAAGCCACATGCACGCTCTGCCTGCTTCTCTCTGGTCAGAGAGTAGAAAATGAAGTCCCCTCTCCTGGCATAAAGAGCGTCTGTCACCTCTCTTATGCAGCAGTGGATGGTGAACTGGGAGATGTTACAGATGTCGCCTGCTCCAGCCTGGAAGGATCCCAACTCAAGGAACTCAGGACCACGGTCACCTTCACAGCCACTGGCAGCGCTGTCCTTGCCCTGGAGTAAAGCTGCAGGTCTGGTTCCGAGAGGTGGCAGCGTTCCGTGAGCACCTCCTTTGTAAAGCACAGACACCTCACACATTGCTTCTGGTTCAGACTGAGGTAAGAGAATTACTCTCGGAAGACCCTAGGTGGGTAAGGCCTCCTGCTGAGAGCCATTCTCCCCCTCCTCCTTCTCCCTATGTGAGCAGCTTAGCCTCTTCTTTGCTGCCTCTGCTCCATCTCTCTGTCATGCTAAAACATAGAAACATAGAAAAATAGGAGCAGGACTAGGCCATTCAGCCCTTCGAGCCTGCTCTGCCATTCAATATGATCATGACTGACCCTCTATCTCAATACCATATTCCTGCTCTGACCCATACCCCTTGATGTCTTTTGTGTCTAGAAATCTATCTATCTCCTTCTTAAATATATTCAGTATCTTGGCATCCACAGCCTTCTATGGTAGAGAATTCCACAGGTTCACCACCCTCTGAGTGAAGAAACTTCTACTCATCTCAGTCCTAAATGTCCTACCCCATAACCTGAGACTGTGACCCCTCGTTCTAGAGCCCCCAGCCAGGGGAAACATCCTCCCTGCATCGAGTCTGTCTAGCCCTGTCAGAATTTTATACGTTTCAATGAAATTGAGATGCTGCAGGCCAAGGGGGAATGATAACTAAAGCACACGTGACTGGGAGCAAGTGGTCTGACCAGAATGCTTGAAGTCAGAACCAAGGCCTTCTCCACTTGCAGCACCACCCCCTGTCACCTCACTGACTTTAAACAGCTCTAGAAAGCAACAAACAATTCCACAAACTTACACAGAGCCAATAGAAGTCAATTATCAACTAACCTGTAAGTAGGTGATGATCCCTTTAAATGTTGCTGGTAGGGGTGTCCTTGCTTCTGCTGAACACATGTTCAGTTGTGTGAGGTTAACACGGGGCGTTAGCTCCAGCATTGAGGACGAAAATGGTTGCACTGGTGTCAATGATGGCACGATCTACCCACTCAACATACTTCTAGCGCACATTCCCAATGCTGACTCGAACACCCTCACCAAGATGGCATCCGGCACGGCATGCACCAGTAATGTGCACGCGCGGACGCCATTTTTTCACAAAATGGCACCCGTAGCGATGAAAAATCGGGCGCTACAGAGCTGAATTTTTCGCCCACGATGACAACCCTGGTGAGATTTGGATTGAGCGGAAGATAGGTGGTCAAGAGCTGGGATGGAAGGGGACTGAGGGAGAGATGGTCGGATTCATGGACATCTAAGTTAATTGAGCACTGGTGGAATAGGGGAGATGATGGAGAAAGTATGGAGTTGGTTGGGAATGGGATTTAATCAGGGAGAGGGTAGGTAAATTAGATTGCAGTCAAGATAGACAGGGTAGTTGAGAGGTTCCATATTTGGGTTCTTCTTCTTAGTCATTTATGTTATATAAAAGCATGGTCGCGTCTATTTGCAACACCAGATTTCTGATTGGTCCCCTTGGAGGACAAGACCAGATTTCTGATTGGTCCCCTTGGAGGACAAGACACACCAGCAGTTTATCTGGAATGTGAAATTAGATCATGCCTGTCTAAGCAAACAAGTACTTTGCAATGTGTAATTCGAGCCATGCATTCTGACTGCCAGACAGAGCTAATAGAGAACAGACAGGGCTCACCCTCGCATGTTAGGACCTTCTCCCCCAAACAAGCTCCTGCCCCTCCCAACAAGTTCCTAACCTTCCCCGCAACCCTGAGTTTCTGACCTTTTCCCTCCCCAACTATTTCCTGACCTTCTCCCCCCGCCCAAGTTCCTGACCTCCCCCTGCCCAAGTTCCTCTCCCCCCCACTCTGGGGTCTTGACCCTCTCCCCCTACTCAAGTTCCTGACCTTCCTCTCTACTCCTCCTCCCCCAGGGTTCCTGACCTTCTCCCTCTGCCCAGGTTCCTGACCTTCTCACCCCCAGGGTTCCTGACCTTCTCCCCCCACCCCCGCAAGCTCCTGACCTTCTCCCCTTGCCCAGGTTCCTGACCTTCTCACCCCCCGGATTCCTGACCTTCTACCCCCAACAAGTTCCAGACCTCCCTCCGCAGGTTTATTAGGTATGAAGTGAATAGTGACAGTGTCATAACTTCCGGATTTCGTCGAGTCCAATGATGTCACTTGCCACACACGCACTGAGCTTTCCAAGAAATCAACCAGGTCTAGGGGGAGGAGAAGGAGAATGTGGTGCGGGTGTAAAGGGGGTGGGGGTGGGGTTGGCAGAACATAATCCATCTTCCCATCTGGATCACGTTCTCGCTCTCACCCCCCTTTAGACCTGGATCACATTCTTCCCCCATCCCCTCTGTGCTCTCCGTGCTCTTTACCACCCTCCGAGCTCCTGACCTTCTCTCCCCCTGAAATCCTGACCTCGTCTCCCCCCTCCGCTCTCCTCTCCTCTTCCCCTTCCATCTCCTCTCTCTCCCTCCCTCCGATCCTCTCCCTACCTCCCCTTCCAATCTCCTCTCTCTCTCCCCCGATCATCTCTCTCTCCCTCCCTCTGATCCTCTCTCTCTCCCCCCGATCTCCTCTCTCTCCCTCTGACCTCCTCTCTCCCCCTTCCGATCTCCTCTCACCCCTCTGATCCTCTCTCTCCTCACCTCCAATCCTCCCTCTCTCCAATCTCCTCCCCCCCAATTTCCTCTCTACCCCCTCCGAACCTCTCTCTCTCCGATCTCCTCTTTCTCTCCCCACTCCGATCTCCTCTCTCTCCCCCCTCCAATCTCCTCTCTCCCCCCCTCCGATCTCGCTCTCACCCCTCTGAAATCCTCTCTCTCTCTGGCCTCCTCTCCCCCCTCTGATCTCCTCTCCCTCACCCCCTCCGATCTCTCTCTCCGATCTCCTTTCTCTCTCCCCCTCCGATCTCCTCTCTCTCTTACCCCTCTGATTCTTTCCCTCTCTCCCCCCTTCGATCGTCGATCTTCCTCTCACCCCCACCACCACCCCCCACCCCCCTAGTCACCAATGAAGCCCCTGACATTCACCGCACGGAGCCGAGGAAAGTGTGGCCCATAGTGCAGGCCACAGCAGCACCATTGGGAACTGCGCATGTGTGGCTCCAGTATACCGTGCGTATACGCAGAAGGCCGCAAAGGTGTTTGTGCAAATAATCACAGCATAAAATCACAGGAGTAGGCCATTCAGTCTCTCGAGCCTATTCTGTCAATCAGTTAGTTCATGGCTAATGTGTACCCCAACTCTATTTGTCTGTCTTTGATACACTTACCTAACAAAGATCTATTGATCAGTCGTGAAAATTTTAATGGACCCAACATCCACAGCCTTTTGGGGAAGAAAGTTTTAGATTCCCACCACCCTTTATGTGAAAAAGTGCTGCCTGATTTCTTCTAAAGGATTTAGTTCTCATTTTAAAATCATGCCCTGTTGTTCTGGATTCCCCCACCGGAGGAAATCATTTCTCTGGGGGAGAAATTCCCCGATGGGAGCTAAGTGAAAATGTTTGGAAAGTTAGTGCCAGGCACTAACCTTTTCAAACATTTGTTAAATTCCCTCTTTTTGCTCCAAGAAGGAAGTGGAGTGCTAAATCAAGCGCTCCACTTGCCTCTTGGCGCACGAGAGGCGGGGAATGTCCCGAGCCGGGGCGATGTGCTCAGCAGCGCCATGCGTGGCCACATGTGGCGCTGCCACGCTGCAGGGGCTCTTCCCTGCATTAAAGGGAAGGGCCCCACGCTGCGAGCTCTGCAGGTTTCATTGTAGATTTCTGGGCCACCGGAGAGCGGGAGTGCCGCGCAATCAGGCCGGCACTCAAGCAGGCTGAGTGATCGCGGCACGGATGCCGTGACCGGTGGCCGAAAATAAATTTTTTAAAAAGCGTCTGTTTTTTTGGCCAGCCGCCCATTGCGCCTTTAAGTTGCGCCCCGCGAGCGGTCGGCCTCACTGTTCGCGGCCCCTGTAGCGTCAGTAACATCGCCCGACGCTGTTGCGGAGCGCGAGGGGGAATTTTTCTACTGGGGCGCTGCGCCCGGAGATGAGGTAATGATCGCTGGGCGCAGAAGATCACGGCAATATTCAATTCAAATCGCTTTATTGGCATGACAAGGTACATCTTATGTTGCCAAAGCATCGAAAAACATTTATGGTTGAACACATAAACGCAGGTCTATCCATACAGTGTATAAACAGATATATCCCTGAGTGTATAAATATACATTCATATAATTTGTATATACTCTTTTCTTAGATTTAATGGTTGTCCCTCTGTTTATGGCAAGCTGTAACATAGTGTGCCGCTAAGGTTACACAATTTCTCTGTTCCCCTAGTAGGTATGGGAGTTTTTGATCGTCATTCAAATTTCTGAATTCAGGGCATATTTTTGTGAATTTTGGGTAGAAATTCTCCCTTATGCCCTGATATTTTCTACAAGCCGTGAGGAAGTGCATACCCGGTAGCACCACCGCTAGCCTCTCGCAGGAGGTGCGGTTATCACCTCGGGGGTGAAAAGCCATTTGCACCCCGTTAGCACCTCCCACCGGAGGCGCTAATGGGGGGAATTTCGCCCCTCTGTATCTACCCTATCAAATTTGCCCCCTCTGTATCTATCCTGTATCTACCCTATCAAATCCCTTTATCATTGAAACACCTCAAATAGATCACACCTCAAGCTTCTAAACTAAGAGGAATACAAGCCAAGTTCATACAATCTGTCATCAGAATTTAACCTTTTAAGCCCTGGCATCATTCTGTTGAATCTGCGTTGTACTCCCATATCCGTCCTGAGGTGCGGTGCCCAGAACTGAATGCAGTGCTCCAGATGGAGTCTGACCAAGGCTCTGAACAACTGAAGCATAACTTTTTCCCCTTTGTATTCCAAACTCCTTGAGATAAAGGCCTACATTCCATTAGCCTTTTTGCTTACCTTTTGTACCTGTGGCCTAGCATTTAGTGATCTATGCGCATGGACACCTAAATCCCTTTGCTCCTCCACAGCTCCTAGGGGGAAAAATTGGGTTGCTAATGGGGCGCAAAGCAACTAGAGCCTGGGCGCGGCGCCACCCACGTCTCCCACAAAATTCAACGGGAGGTGAACGGTGGCGCTGAGCCACCGGCGATGACGTCATCACCGTGCGCAGCGCCCCGGCTGTGATCTTCGGGAGCGCCCCCTAACTTACCGCCGGACGCTATGTCCGATGGCGTCAGGGGGGCCTACCTGTGACCGGGGAGGAGCAATTTAAAGGCGAGGTGCGGGGCGGCCATTTTTGTTGCTGGCCACCTGCCAGTACCTGCCTGCGCTCCCGTCCCCAGCCTCCTGAATGCCCCCCCCCCCCACCCCCTGCGTGCCGGCTGCGCTCCAAGAGCCCGGCACTTCTCTTGAGTGCCAGGCTCTTTTGCCGGTACTCTCGATCCCCGGGGGCCCAGCTGGGCCCCGGGTCGTGCTGCGCAAGGCCCCTCCCCTTTAAGAAGTTAGCGCCCCAAATGGGACGCTACTCAATTTTTAGCCCCTAGTCTCTCACCATAAGAAAATATTCCGATTTGTCTTTCTTGCACCCAAAATGGATGACCATTCACTTCCCACGTTGAACTCTATCTGCCATAGTTTTTTCACTCATGAGTCTGCCTGTGTCCCTTTGTAACTTCCTGCACCCATCTGTGCCTCTTAACTTAGTGTAATCTGAAAATTGGATATATAACTCGCTATTCCTTCATCCAAGTCATTAATATCTATGGCGAAAAGCTGAGGCCTCAGTACAGATCCCTGGGGAACACCACTTGTCACATCCCACCAACCAGAGAACGTTCCCTTTATCGCTGTCTACTACTCACAATTAATTACCAATCCATGTCACAAGGTTACCTTCAATTCCGTGTGTTTTAATTTTGTTAATAATCTCTTGTGTGGAACCTTATCAAATGCCTTCTGGAAGTCCATATAAAGAGCATTCATAGATACTCCCTTATCCACCATATTAGTGACCTCCTCAAAAAATTCAACTGGATTATTTAGACATGACCTACCCGTCACAAATCCATGTCGACTCTCTTTACTCTGCCTCTGATGATAGTTCCAGTAACTTCCCCATAACTGATGTTAAGGTGACAGGTCTGTAGTTACAAGTTGTTGTTGTTGAGGCCCCGTCTGCCCTCTCAGATGGACGTAAAAGATCACAGCACTATTTCAAAGAAGAGCAAGGGAGTTCTCCCCGGTGCTCTGGCCAATCTTTATCTCTCAACCAACATCGCTAAAACAGATTATCTGGTCATTATCACTTTGCGGTTTGTGGGGCCTTGCTGAGCGCAAATTGGTTGCTGCGTTTCCTACATTACAACAGTGACTGCACTTCAAAAGTACTTCATTGGCTGTAAAGCGCTTTGGGGCATCCTGAGGCAGTGAAACGTGCTGTAGAAATGCAAGATTTTTAATTTATTGTCAATATTTCACTTCTAATCTGATTGTCTTTCTGGAGCCGTCTTCCAATGTTATCTGCAATGGTCTGAAAAGGGCTGGCTAAAAGTAGTTTATAGTGAATATGGGCACTGCAGCTCTGATTCTCATTCAGACTGTGACAATTGATCATTACCTTTGTGACTTAGAAACTTAGGGGGAAAAATTCGGTTGCTTCACACCTCCCTAAGAGGACACTAATGGGGCGCAAAGCAACTAGTGCCCGGGCGCGGCGATGTTTGCGCTGCTCGTGAAATTGACCAGACATTTTGCAGCGGTGCTAAACACTACCGCCAGGATCTCCTGTGCCGGCAGATCGTGACGTCAGTCGAGCATGCAATGCCCCGGTAGATATTGAGTGGCGCCCCCTGCCTTACCGCCTGCCGCTAGCAACGACAGTTTGAGGGGAGCGTTTTGCAGTTGGGACGGGACTGGGGAGCACTATTTAAAGGCAACCGCTTCCTGCCTTTCTTTATCAGCGACATTTTTGCACCACGCATTCTGAGAGAGAGAGACTTCTGGAGAGATTCAATGCTGTGTGAAGGAGTTTTGGGTACTTAGCAGCACTTTGCAGGTTCATTTTGATTTGCCCTTCCTTGCATCAATTGAGAAGAGACTATGGGGGCTGCACTCTGAGCTCTTTCCCTGGGTCTCTCCATTGTTCTTTCCAGCAGAATTGATGTACAGGTCTCTCCAGGCCGAGATTCAAGGCTGCAATGAGCAGGGTGTGGATGGAGAGCAAGACTGACCCTCCCCTTTAAGAACTGGCCGGTGCCAGTGTGTCTGTGTTCCATTGCTGACTGACATCACATGAGCTTCGCCAGCGCTCTGAGGTAGCGCCTTGCTCCTCGGAGTTAACACCTTAAGAGAGGTGTGTAATGCCTGATTTAGTGCTCCAATCACCTCCAGGAGCGATAGAAGCCAAATTTGCAGTCAGAGGCGATAATTAGCGGCAGGCGCTAAAGTTTGCGCCCGGCCAATAATTGCACCCCAACCGGGGCGTTACTGAATTTCTCCCCCTTAGAGTTATATAAATACTTGAAAATAGAAAGGCGGGTAACACGATAGATAGTTAAACGGCTGGTGTATACTATCCAATTAGCATGGATGGCAGGTAGGCAGGGATTAGATACTTGCTCGCCAATCTGTCTCCTACTGTCCATCCTTGACTCCCATTATCTGTCGGTGCTTGTATGCTGCACAAGACACATGTTAGTACCACTGGGTTCCTCAAGTGCAGTTCTCAAGCAGCTGGCTGCAAGCCGTAATGTTTATCGTGGGCCTATATAGAAGGCCAGATGCAAACTGCTGGGGTTTCCTAAGATCAGCTGATCTTAGGAAACCCCAGCAGTTTGCATCTGGCCTTCTATATCTGCGTTAGCAAACTTAGTAGCACTAGCGTAACAGAAAAGTGCCTTTTCTCTCTCTCTGCCTATATCTTTCTCTTTCACTGATGCTATTTTTCTGAGTCTCCTTAGGACTATCTCTTTGATTCTCCCACTCACTGTGTAAAAAAGTGTTCCCTCACGTCCCCCCTGTATCTCTTGCCCAAAACCTTAAATCTGTGTCCCCTAATCCTTGTACCATCAACTAGTGGAAACAGCCTTTCCCTGTCTAGCCTATCCAAATCCGTCATAATCTTGTACACCTCTGTCAAATCACCCCTCAACCTCCTTTGCTCTAATGAAAACAAATCCAGCTTCTCCAACCTGTCCTTGTAGCTAAGATCCCCCATCCCCGGAACCATTCTGGTAAATCTCCTCTGCACCCTCTCAAGGGCCTTCACATCTTTCCTAAAGTGTGGTGACCATAACTGGAGACAATACTCCAGTTGTGGCCTAACCAGCGCTTTATAAAGGTTCAGCATAACTTCTCTACTTTTGTACTCAACACCTCTATTGATGAAGCCAAGATCACTATGCTTTACTAACCACTCTCAATATGTCCTGCCACCTTCAGGGACCTATGCACATTAACTCCCAGGTCCCTCTGTCCCTGCACCGTCTTTAAAACTGTGCCATTAAGTGTATATTGCCTCTCCCTGTTCCTTCTGACAAAATGCATTGCCTCACACTTCTTTGTATTAAATTCCATCTGCCACTTGTCTGCCCATTCTGCTAGCCTTTCTATGTCCTGTTGCAGTCGATTGATATCATCCTCACTGTTTGCCACACCCCCAAGTTTGGTGTCATCGGCAAATTTAGAAATTCTCCTTTGTATTCCAATATCCAGGTCATTTATTTATATATATATATATATCAAAAAAAGCAGTGGCCCCAGCACTGACCCTTGGGGAACACCACTGTCTACTATCCTCCAGTCTGAAAAACAGCCATTTACCACAACTCGTTGTTTTCTGTCCTTAAGCCAATTCCTTATCCAAGCTGCCACTGACCCACTTATTCCATGAGCCTCAATTTTGTTAACCAGCCTTCTATGTGGTACTTTGTCAAATGCCTTCCGAAATCCCATGTAGACAACATCCATTGCATTCCCTTCATCGATCCTCCCTGTTACTTCAACAAAAAATTCAATTAGATTAGTCAAACATGATCTGCCTTTTACAAATCCATGTTGGTTCTCCTTAATTAGCTTAAACCTCTCCAAGTGCCCGTTAATTTTTTCCTTGATTATTGTTTCTAAAACTTTACCCACCATTGATGGTAAACTGACCGGCCTGTAGTTACTAGGATTGTCCTTACACCCTTTCTTGAACAATAGTGTCACCGTTGCCACTTTCAATACTCAGGCACCTCCCCCGCATCTAGGGAAGATTGGAAAATTATGGCAAGCCCTTCTGCTATCTCCTCCCCCAATTCCCTTAGCATTCTGGGATGCAAGCCACCTGGACCAGGCAACTTATCCACTCTAAGCATACCCAGCCTTTCTAGTACATCCTGTCCATCAATTTTCACCCCTTCCATTGCTTCTACCTTTTCCACTGCTACCGATATTTTGTCAGCAACCACCTCCTTAGTAAACACCGATACAAAGTACTCATTGAGTATTCTAGCCTTGCCCTGCGCCTCTAAGCATATAACACCTTCTTTGTCACTAATAGGCCCCACCTCGCCTCTTAATACCCGCTTACTGTTTACATGCTATGGTGTGGAGATGCCGGAGTTGGACTGGGGTGGACAAATGTAAGAAATCACACAACACCAGGTTATAGTCCAACAGCTTTATTTGAAATCACAAGCTTTCGGAGCGCTGCTCCTTCTTCAGGTGAAGTGGAGAAATGCATAAAGACACAACTTATATAGTCAGAGAATCGTGTCAGATGTTTACAGGTAACCTTTCCAACTGCCATTTATCGCACCTCGGCAGAGAGATAATCACAGCAGTCAAAGGTGTGAATGGTGTCCAAACAGGTCAGTCAGGGAAACATTACATCAAAGAACAATGAGGTGGGGTCACAAGGGGTCAAATATTGCAGATGCTGGGGTCTGTATGAAAAACAAAAAAACAGACAAAAAACATTTTTTTTGGCTGGAAATCACAGCAGGTCCAGCCGCATCTGTGTAGAGAGAACAAGCCAATGTCGACTCGAGTCTGGATGACCCTGCATCAGGTGGGGTTACATGTAGCGTGACATGAACCCAAGATCTCGGTTAAGGCCGTCCTCATGGGTGCGGAACTTGGCTATCAGTTTCTGCTCGACGATTTTGCGTTGTCGTGTGTCTCGAAGGCCACCTTGGAGAATGCTTACCCGAAGATTTTTGTCTGTTTTTTTGTTTTTCCTGTCAGTCTTTGGTTCCATTTTACCCTGGCTAGATCCTTTTGCATCCCACTGAAGTTAGCCTTATTCCAGTTTGGAAGTTCCACTCTAGATTGTTCCTTGCTCCTCTCCTCTCCATTGCTAATCTAAATCTTATGATACGATGATCACTCGTACCCAAGTGTTCACCTACAGACACTTGGTCGACCTGGCCCACCTCATTTCCCAGCACCAGATCCAGCAATGCCTCTTTCCTAGTTGGGCCAAGAACATACTGGTCAAGGAAATTCTCCTGAACACATTTCAGAAATTCCTCCCCCTCCTTTCCCTTTACCTTAGCATTATCCCAATCGATATTTGGGTAATTAAAGTCCCCCAACACCACCACTCTATAGCTCTTGCATATCTCTGCGATTTCCCTGCAGATTTACTCCTCTACCTCCCTCTCACTATTTGGAGGCCTATAGAATATCCCCAATAGCGCGATCATATTCTTTTTGCTCCTCAACTCTAACCAAATGGATTCTGTCCTTGTCCCCTCAAGAGCATCCTCCCTTTCCAACATTACAATGTCTTCCTTAATCAGCACTGCCACCCCACCTCCCTTTTTTCCTTCCCTATCTTTTCTAAATACCTTGTACCCTTCCGTTATTGTCACAACATCATATTGCCACACGGCTAATTGTGCTTGTAGCTCACCAACCTTATTCACCACACTTTGTGCATTTACGTACATGCATTCTAAACCCATTTTTGAATTTTTTGTAGTCTTTCTTAGTCTGCTCCTATCTAATATGGTACTACTTCCACCTCGAGTACTACTTTCTTCTCTCGTACTATGCAACACACTCACTCTTTCATGCACCTTATTCCTCTTTTCTACTCCTTTATGCTGGTGCCCATCTCCCTGCCAAGCTAACATTTCAAGAAAATTACGGTTCTACATGGCATATAATCATAATGCTGTTTATAAACACCAAGCTGGTTCTCATACTTACAGACTAAAGAAGAGAGTCACAATCTGTATGTACACCATTATGGGCCAAACAAACATGAGTCTTGCACTAATCTTTAGCTGACAATAACTCAAGCTTTGAGACAACACTTTAATGTTCACACAGGAAACTCCCACAGTCCAAAGATGTGCGGGTTAGGTTGATTGGCTATGATAAATTGACCCTTAGTGTTAGGGGGATTAAAATACGTGGGGTTACGGGGATAGGGTGGGATATGTGTCGGTGCAGGCTCGATGGGCCGAAATGGCCTCTATCTGCACTGTGGGGTTTCTGTGATTCTGTGATTCTGTGAAACACATCCAGATGTGTTCTACTTGTCAAACAAGGCAACACACATTATCCTAACCGATTGTCAAGTATTGCACTAACCTTCATGTTGCAGCAATTGAGCTGGCAACAGCTCCTTTTGCTTAATACAATATATACTAATGTTACATTTAGACTATGGATCCATTGTTAGGTGCACTGTGGATTCTACCAGGCAGTTGTACGAGTTCTGACATGACCCTGAAGCATAATCCTCAGCTAATCTCATAACGCTGGAAAATGTATCCTTCAGAGGTTGGCACAGTGCCAATATAATTCTAGCAGTGAAGTGATACAAACCTTGAATCCTTGCCATTCCAGCACCCCTGTGTTTTCTTGACAACCACAAGAACTTAATGTTGATTTAAATAATGAGGAAAAAGCTTAATTAAATGGACTTGGGAGAAATAAATAAGAAAACCTCAGGTGACAACAAATGGAATTTCTTTAATTATATACTGCAAGGATAAATAAATAGAAAGAAGCAATAAGTGCATACTAACCCAACGTGACCCTGTTATCGATTGACAGAACAGAACAAATTGAAATAAGTAAGAAAAATATACCCTAGAAATCATATTAAATGATAATTTCCTGGAAATATTCCCTAACAGTATATTCACCAGAGGAGTTCGCCAACTAAAGTTAAGTCTTTAATATCACTTAGAACTGTCTGGAACTCCCTCCCTAACAGCACTGTGGGAGTACCTTCACCACACGGACTGCAGCGGTTCAAGAAGGTGGCTCATTACCACCTTCTCAAGGGCATCTAGGGATGGGCAATAAATGCTGGTCTTGCCAGTGATGCCCACATCCCTTGAATGAATTAAAAAAAACTTGCATGGATGTCCTAGACTGGCTCAAAGGGATAAAAACCAATGAATCCCCAGGGATGGATTGTACATGCCGAAAGGTACTAAGAGAGATGAGGGATAAAATCTACAAAGTGCTGAAGGAGTCATCAAGAAGGAGACAACAAATACAATGGAGGGCCCATTGGAATGGAAACAAGGCAGCAGGTTACACAACAAATCCGAGGAATTACAGACTCATTAGTCTTACATTAATAATTGGTCAAATAATTAGCAACAAACTTGAGGAATACCTATTAGAAAGTAAATGTAAATGGACCAACACAGTTTCAGAAGGGGCAGATTCTGCATACTCACACATCCTTGACTATTTTAGATAGTGACATTCTAATGGATGTTGAAAAGCTGTGTGCGATGGTGTACCGAGTGTTTCAGAAAGCCTTTGATAAAGTTCCACAGGAAAGGCTGCTACACAGAATAAAGCAGCAGGTATCCTTGGCAAAGCCTAGAAGTGGACAAGGACTTGGATGAAAGGCAGGAAGCAGCAGGTATTGGTTAGGGGAGTGAATGGGGGGGGGGGGGGCGGGGAGGGAGCATTCAAATTTGGTGAAGAAGCCGAGGAACTATAGAAGGACCTGGACAAACATTTTCAAATGGACAAAATTGTGTGAGATGGAATTCAATACAAACAAGTACACGGTGCTACCCATTGGAATACAAAATGAGAAAAATACTTACTTAATGAATGGTGTTGGACTGGTGTGGAAAAAGGATGAAGGTGTTCTGGAATAGCAGACTCAATATTTATCATTTCCAGTCACCGTAGAGAAACAATCAGAAAGCAAACAAAATGCTAAACTATATTGGCAAATCAATGGAGCATAAAGCTGATTGTCCTGACCTTTGCCCCTGGCAAGTGTCTGTTTCACTGGATCTCTGCCTACTTTAGGTTATACAAGGATTCCCAGGGCTTGCCCCAAGGATTGGAGAAATCCTAATGAATCCATGCAAATGAGGCCAGAGGGGAAGTTCCCGGTCCTCCCACCTCAACTTCATGTGTATGATGCGTGGGGGGGAGGGGGGTTCCCAGCTGCAGGGATGCCACATGATGCTGACAGTGAGGGTCTGCCCCAGGACCCTCCTCATTTTGAAGGGTCTGAGGGAGCCTGTCAGCAAGTGGAAGGCAGGCCCGGCAGCAGATGGCATTTTGTTTGGAACTTCCAGGCCAATTTGCTGGTCTGGAGGCCTTTTGGCTGCTGTTCTCCAACAGTAGCCAGAAGGCCCCAAAGCTGGTGGACAGACCTGTTCCTTTTTCCACCTCTGTTTTTCCGTGCAAGGCCCTGCTGCACGGAGATGGGGGCAGGGGATCTGCTGGGCGTGTGACCACGCCATGTTAATGGCTTGTTTCACCAAAATCGGGCACAGCTTGGTCTGAACTGGTACAGGGCACTTCACGCATGCTGCGTCTGGCAGTGTTCTGTCACGGGAGTTGCTGGGGTTGGAGAACAGGAAAGTCTGAGGGCATCACGCTGAAGCTGTATAGAGATCTGGTCAGGCCATGCCTTTAATAATGGACACCAAAGCACAAGGGAAGTATCCAAGTCCTGAAGTCAGTACAATAAGAGGCCAGGAGGTTGATCCCTAGCATCAGAGGACTGACTTATGAGGTAAGGTTAGAAAACTTCAGACTCTTTTGAAAGGAGGTGAATGGGACGGAACCTTATAGAGATAAATACTAAGTAGAATAGGAAAGGTTAATCTTAATCACTATTTCAAATTAATCCGTGACCGCAGGTCAAGGGGACATGATACAGACTGGTAAAAGACATATTGAATGCTGAAGTGGGGAAACACTTCTTCACACAAAGTCATAGTAATGGTCTTCTGGTAAGATCATGAGGCAGAACCTTTGAAATCATTCAAGAAACAGTAAGGTGCTGTGATGGGGGAATTGTAGGTTTCTGTGGAAGGATGAACTAGATCCTTCATCTAGTTGGGTCATTTTGACAGTTTCTTTTAAAATTCTATTCAGGAAAGCAATAGCACACTCGCCTCTGAGTCAGAAGGTTGTGGATTCAAGACCCACTCCAGTGACTTGAGCGCCTAATCTCGGCTGACACTTCAGTGCAGTACTGAAGGAGCGCTGCACTGTCGGAGGTGCCGCCTTTTGGGTGAGATGTTAAACCGAGGCCCCGTCTGCCCTCTCAGGTGGACGTAAAAATTCCCATGGCACTCTTCGAAGAAGAGCAGGGGAGTTCTCCCCGGTGTCCTGGCCAATATTTACCCCTCAAGCAACATGACTAAAACAGGTTTCATGGTCATTATCTCATTGCTGATTATGGGACCTTGCTGTGCGCAAATTGGCTGCCGTATTTCCTACATTACAACAGTGATTACATTTCAAAAGTACTTCATTTACTGTAAGTCACTTTGGGACGTCCTGAGGTTGTGAAAGGCGCTATGTAAATGCAAGTCTTTATTTTTTTATAAATGCAAATTCTTTCTTTATTTTGAAGTATATAAAGATTAGCTCCTTTGTTATAGTAACAGGACAATCAGCTGTTGCAGGCAGACTCTCTCCCACTCATAGAAAGAAACATATTTACAGCCACAAAAGCAAAGTCTGTAGAAATGTCTGTACAGCTTTAATTCAATAGTTACAATAATGTAACTATTGAGAGATGGCTGAGGGGCAGCATGATTTTTGATTAAAAATAGGTAACGTGATACTTTTGCTGTACAGACAGACTATAGCCAAGGTGTAGCAATGCCATATACTGACGGTTCAATCCTTTGCAGAGACGATTAAAGCCTTTGCACTATGAGTGTCAGCTTGGCTCAGTGGTAGTGCTCTTGCCTCTGAGAGAGGTTGTGAGTTCAAGCTGCACTTAAACACTTGGCTGAGGAAGTGCGGCATTGTTAAACCTGCCTGCTTATGTAGGCCTAAAAGATCCATGATGCTGCTTGAAGAAGAGCAGGAGAGTCCTCCTGATGTCATAACTAACATTTATCCCTCAATGAATACCCCCAAAAATATATTAAATGATCATTTATCTCATTGCTGATTAAGTGCAAGTTTGATGTTACTGTTGCCCACATAGCAACCGTGGCTGCATTTCA
The DNA here is from genome assembly GCF_052327205.1 of Somniosus microcephalus. Classification (NCBI taxonomy): domain Eukaryota; kingdom Metazoa; phylum Chordata; class Chondrichthyes; order Squaliformes; family Somniosidae; genus Somniosus; species Somniosus microcephalus. The sequence goes on along the minus strand of NC_141001.1, from coordinate 33,664,805 downwards.
AAAGTACTTCACTTACTGTAAAGTGCTTTGGGACATTCTGAGAACGTGAAAGGCACGATATAGATTCAAGTTCTTTCATTGCAGAGAACGGTTTGCCAGATGCTGAAGTCTGCAGTTCATAGTTGTGCAAAACAAATGACTGATGTTGGATTTGCCAGAGTAAACACTTTAAAAAGAAGACACCAGCTGCAGAGGGCACAGAACTTCTACTGGCTGACGGGCTTCCCAAGAGTCCTGCATGTCAATGCCAATTATTCATGATGCTTTTATTCTGCAACAGTTCATGATTCTGCCCCTCAGCTCATCTGCTGTTGAATCCCTCATCCATTCCTTTGTCACCTCCAGACTTGACTACGTCAATGCTCTACTGGCCAGTCTCCCATTTTGCGCACTTCAGCTCATCCAAAACTCTGCTGCCTCTATCCTATCTCGCACCGAGTCCTGCTCACCTATCACCCCTATCTTTGCTGCCCTACATTGGTGCCCGGTCCCTTGAGGCATCCCATTTAAAATTATCATTCTCATGTCTAAATCCCTACATGATCTTGCCCTTCCCTACTTCTCTAACCTCTTACAACCCCCTCCCCCATAACTCCAAGTCTGGCCTCTTGTACATCGCCCCGCCCCACTGCCCACCATTTGCAACTGTGTCTTCAGCTGCCTAGGACCCATGCTTTGGAATTATCTCCCTAAACCCCTCCAACCTCTGTCTCCCTCTCCTCCTTTAAGACCCTCCTTAATACCCACCTCTTTGGCTAAGCTTTTGGTTACCATCCCTCCCCCACCCTCCCCAACAGTACTTCTTTAGCGCAGTGTCCATTTGTGTCTGATTGTGCCTCTGTGAAACATAGAAACATAGAAGCATAGAAGATAGGAGCAGGAGTAGGCCATTCGGCCCCTCGAGCACCTTGGGACATTTTCTACATTAAAGGCGCTATATAAATGCAAGTTGTTGCACGATAAAATAATAGTTTCATAGTTTGGACCACTCTGGAAGGATACTGCTCTACATTCCAGGCAAGGAATCAGCACTGTCTGCCACATCATTCTGCCGTACATGGAGGTGTGAGCAGGCAGTGGGATGATGAGGAAGTAATGGGGTTGCAGAGCCACAGTAAGAAGATAAGGAAGAGAGAAGATCAGTTGCATGGAGCTGATGCACAGGGAGGGAGATTGGTGCAGTATTCTGTGACTAACAAATCTTGCAACTGACCAACTTTGTTTTTGCCAAGAAAATTGTGTCCCGTCCCTATGAAGTGCCAAATGTTCTCCTTATTACAACTTAGACTGTATCTGAATGCTCCCTTGAGTGGATGAAGCATTGGTATTGACCGGCTGCTGTTAGGTGTTTCGACCCTGTACAGATGGTGCTGGCCTTGTGGCTCTGTATGCAGAGTTGTAAGATAGCCCTGCAACAGGTGAGGGTGCAGTGACTCCTAGAACCTGCCCACTTTCTGGCAATTCAGCAATCCTTTCAAGGGCCTGGTAGAGTGGGTGGTTTCAAGCACAACTAGAAAGAAAGCCACCACATCTGCCCCCTGTACTTTCTGCATTCCAGGTGCAAGGCACCCCAGTTGGATGGCCAGCAATCTGTGTGAAAGTAGTCCGTATGACATCTCCATCTGGGTAAAGCTCATTGTCATTGCTCTATCTAAGGGATAACCCAGTCTGTCAAATCTGGAAGTGTCCATGAGAGAAAGTTGACCTGTGCTTGTCCCCTCACTACTTGAAGGCTTCCTTACAGAGGACCGTGATCATGTCACTCACTCCATGGTACTCTGCATGGGAATAAATCCTTCACACGTGACTGCATTTACATTGGAGGTACACCACTGGACAGGTTCTGCAGACTGCTCATGGTGGACTCAAAGGATTTCATAAAGGTCTTCTGCTCCTGTACTAACTTCCATCTGATGGCGGGCCCAGAAGGATACCAATCCTGACTGACCTGCTCTTTGTTGCCCCTCTCCTACCATCTTCACTTGCTCCTCCTCACTTGTGGGTTGTGATTCAACTCCCTCCTCAAACTCACTATTCTTCGGGTTGCTGGGATCTGTGCTGGTGCTTGGGGGAGCTGCGGTGTGTCCGCATCTATGGTGCCACTTGCACAGAATCTGCAACAAGAGAAAACAAAGAATGCGTCCTCAATTCAATGCCTTCACAGAAAGTATGATCGTAAGATATGCACCTGCAGAGCAAAGTTTGTACGTGCTCTGATGATTAAGATTGTGAGTTAGTGTAGGAAGAATAATAATAAATGAAAGATACTAGCTGAGTGGTGGCACCAAACCTCTATAACACCTGCCAATATCCTCCACAGACTCATGGCCAAAAAGGGACCAGGCCCATCTCCTCAAACTGCAATAGCTATTTCAACACGGTTGGTCCACTGCATATCATCTTCCTCTCTTTGCCATCATCTGTTGCCTTGGCCTGGAAGCATACAAAAATAATGAACAGTTTAGCAATTGCATGAGAACTACAAACATGACCCTGGTGCCCATTCCAAAGTAGGCGTTTCACACTAGAGGTAGACTCAGAGCTGAGTTATGAACTTGTTACGTGGAAGGTTCTTGTATGCCCTACTCCATTGTGCCCCACAACTTTTGTGAAAGAAAAGAGACAAAGGTTATTTCCATGCTATCTCGATTAAGATTCAGCAGCTGAACATTTTGATTTGTGCTGTGACTTTTATGGTTACATAGAATTACATAGAATGTACATCACTGGTCTATGTCAGTGTTTATGCTTCACATGAGCCTTCTCCCACCCCTCTGCATCTAACCCTATCACCATAACCTTCGATTCCTTTCTCCCTCATGTGTTTATCTAGCTTCCCCTTAAATGCTATTCGCCTCAACTACTCCTTATGGTAGAGAGTGCCACATTCTATCCACTTTAAAGAAGTTTCTCCTGAATTCCCTATTGGACCTATTGGTCTCACCACCAGTGGAAATACTAAGCAGGTATAGAAAGGCAGGTACATCTTACCTTGGCACTTTTGGTGCCATGAACTTCTTCTATATTTGCGACCAGGTTCAATGGGCCCGGGAGATTGCAATAACTCACTTTTCACAATCTCCACATAGGTAGCTTGGACCTGCAGTTTAATGGAATTATAGTCAAGTGGCCTTTGGCTCCAAGGGGGACCACCTTTCTTTATTGAACCTCCTGCAGCAGTGCCTGCAATCAGTCAAATGAAAAGGGTGGAGTCTTCTTTATTGTCCTCATTTCACATTTTCTCAAAGCAATGACACTCTTTCAGGTTAATTGGCAAATCAGTACAGTTTCCTTTAATTTATTTTTTCATTTTTATTCATTCATGGGATGTGGAGGTTGCTGGCAAGGCCAGCATTTATTGCCCATCCCTAATTGCCCTTCAGAAGGTGATGTTGAGCCACCTTCTTGAGTCGCTGCAGTCCATGTGGTGAAGATATTCCCACAGTGCTGTTAGGTAGGGAGTTCCAGGATTATGACCCAGCGATGGTGAAGGAACGGTGATATATTTCCAAGTCAGGATGGTGTGTGACTTGGAGGGGAACTTGGAGATGGTGATGTTCCCATGCGCCTGCTGCCCTTTTCCTAGGTGGTAGAGGTTGTGGGTTTGGGAGGTGCTGCCGAAGAAGCCTTGCGAGTTGATGTAGTGCATCTTGTAGGTGGTACACACTGCAGACATGGTGCACTGGTGGTGGAGGGAGTGAATATTTAAGGTGGGGTGCCAATCAAGTGGGCTGCTTTGTCCTGATGGTGTTGAGCTTCTTGAGTGCTGTTGGAGCTGCACTCATCCAGGCAAGTGGAGAGTATTCCATCACACTCCTGACTTGTGCCTTGTAGATGGTGGAATGGCTTTGGGGAGTCAGGAGGTGAGACACTCACCAATTCCAAGCTGCAGCCCTTTAAGAGCTGTTGCCTTGTTCAAGTACGCACCTCCTGGCTAATCGTACTGCAGACCTGGAATTTAAGGGGAGAGGTTTGCCTTTTGCCTCACAAAATTTGGCAAAGCAAGCCCTCTCCCCAATGCTGGCACAAGCATGCCCTCAAACAAAGATGAGCAAAGCTCCAATTTGTTTAGTGACACAACATCAGGGCTATAATCAGGGCTCACACAATAAATATGAAAATTTTCAGCGGCTGTGAGGATTTACATTTACATCCGCAGTGCTATTTATAGTGGATCACACAAATTCTTCGAAAAAAAACTGTTTACCGGATGGAAGCAGTGAATTCTTTATCTTGTAAAGTTTTGCATCACCACAATAATCTAAACATTAAACTATCATTATTACAATGTCTAATTTGTGGCTTCTTAACATTTTTAATATGTTATGTTTATATTTACTTCTGAGTTTTAAGTGATAGCTTGGCTCAGTTGATAGTGCTCCTGCCTCTGGAGTTAGAAGCTCGTTGGTTCACAGCACCACTCCAGAGATTTGGACACAAAATCCAGGCTGGCATTTCAGTGCAGCACTAAGGCAGTGCTGCATTGTCGAGGCTGCTGTCCTGTGAATGAGGTGTTAAACCGAGGCCCTGTTTTCCTGTTCAAGTAGATATTAAAGATCCCACTGCACTATTTGAAGACAAGCAAAATGAGTAGATTGGGCCTATACCCTCTGGAGTTTAAAAGAATGAGAGGTGATTTATTTGAAACATATAAAATTCTGAGGGGAACTGACAGGGTAGATGCTGAGAGGTTGTTTCCCCTGGCTGGAGAGTCTAAAACTAGGGGGCATAGTCTCAGGATAAGGAGTTGGCCATTTAAGACTGAGATGAGGAGGAATTTCTTCACTCAGAAGGTTGTGAATTTTGGAATTTTCTGTCCCAAAGAGCTGTTGATGCTCAGTCGTTGAGTATTTTTGGACTCTAGAGGAATCAAGGGATATGGAGATAGCGCAGAAAAGTGGAGTTAAGGTCAAAGATCAGCCATAATCTTATTGAATGGCGGAGCAGGCTCGAGGGGCCGAATGGCCGACTCCTGCTCCTAATTCTTATGTTCAAGACCAAACATACCTCTCTCAACCAACTAATCCAAAACAAAACTGGTTATTCATCTGTTTGTGGGATTATACTGTGGTATGGCTACATAAAAGCATTCACTGCAGGTCAAAACCTAGGAACAGGAGTAGGCCATTCAGCCCCTTGGGCCTGCTCCACCATTCAATTAGATCATGGCTGATCTGTACCTCAACTCTATTTCCCTGCTTTAACTCCATATCCCTTGATACCCTTACCCAACAAAAATCAACAAAAAACAGCTCATCTTATGTATGTGAAGAGATGTGAGAATGTTTTCTTTGAGTGCTAGTACCATCAGTACATAATACACAAGCTGGAACACTTGTCTGTTCCTCAGGAGGGCAGTATTGTTTCTTCTATTGCAATAGCAAATATGTCAAATTTGCCAGGAACTCTGTTACTTAAGAAGCTGGAGAATGCTGGTGCCATGAAAGAAAGACTCAATTTAGCGGACAACATTTAAACGCTCTCTTGGAGTTGATCCAGATGTTGATAATCCTGAATCAGGATAAGGACCTACTAATAATAATAAATAATATTAACAGCAACAACATGCAGTTTGTCATTTCTCATAAACTTAATATTGAAAATATAAAGTTATGATTGAGATGCCACAGTGGTAGAGGTTAGACATTTGTAGCACAGTAGCTTGGAGCATTCAGTGGTAAAATGTGAGTACATGCCCACAATTCTCTGTGTGCTGCGATCCTAATCTTAACTGTACATAAGCTAGGCTGACACTGCAGGGCAGCACTGAGGGAGTGCTGCACTGTCAGAGGTGCCGAATTTCGGATGAGATGTTAAACCAAGGCCCCATCGGCCCTCTCAGATGGATGTAAAAGATCATGACACTATTTCGAAGAAGAGCGGGGGAGTCCTCCCCGGTGTCCTGGCCAATATTTATCCCTCAACCAGTATCACTAAAAAACAGTTCATCTGGTCATTATCACATTACTGTTTCTGGGACCTTGCTGTGTGCAAATTGGCTGCCATATTTCCTACATTATAACAGTGGCTACACTTCAAAAGTACTTCATTGCCTGTAAGGCGCTTTGGGACGTCCTGAGGTTGTGAAAGGTGCTATATAAATGCAAGTTCTTTCTTTTACTGTTGAATGGAAATGTTAAGCAGAAGCCATTTAATTCCTTGGGTCTGGTGAGACAATTTCCTCCTCCCTCCCAAGCACTTAGATACAGATAGAGAACAACAGGAACCCGATGAGTTGCTATCATGTGATGACCAGGTGGTCAAAGAGAACCTCAAAGCTCAGCCCTAACAGGCATTGGAAGAGTCTAAATGAATCCAGATGCTAGTATTTAAAATGGATCTGTTAGGAACGGTTGCCCCTCTACCTACCACCCCCCCAACCCCGTCCCCCCCACCCCAATCCCTAAAACCACGCCATCCACAGGTAACGGATGCATAGGATCTGCCAGGACAGTCACTCCAACTGCTTGCCCCTTTTTCAAGGACTTATGCGTGCCAGCCTGACTGTATAGCCTTTTGCAACCAGTGGGCACCACTGTATACTGGTTCCATAATTGATGGTGACAATCAGATTCTTATTTAACACCACAATGCTATTTAACTTGTTTGAGCAATCATATTAGCGGTGCCCTCCTCCTGGGCACTTGTAGAATGTATTTTTCATGGTAGGCACTGGGCAAACCCTAGTGTCACCATGTTGGCACTTTCAAAATATTCCCGTTGAGACTGGATCCTTGATTAATCCAGAAATGGTGCCCAGATGTGACTCCCCTGCAGACCTTGCAATATAAACCAGACACTGAGGGAGGCAGAAAACACAAATGCTTTAGTGGATGCCAAGTATGTTGAAAACATTTTAGTAGCTCTTCCCTTAAGCAGTTTGTGGTGACCATTCTTTAAGGGAATAAGAAAAAAAGCCTTTTTATATTTTTACTCCAATTTTCTCCTCTCCCTTTCCCCCTAAAGCTGTTGACAAACATCAGTCATCTTCCAAGTGATCGTTACTCGTATATTAACAAGAAATAAAACATACTCAAACTTTTCAATTGCTTAATTGAGGGATGGCTGTCCACAAATTCAAACATTAGGAGGAGGGAGTGTAAGATACCCAATTCTTATATACATATATACGGAGGATTAGGATTTGTTTTAACCTCATATGATTAGGTTTTTGCTTTCTTTTCACTTATAAATAGCTTGTAGACTTGCAGTGTAGCTAGAAATAATAAAATGGCCAAGTTACTTATTCCCAGAATTCTTCAGGACATGGATGACATTTAGCAAGAAAAAAGCTTTGTCAGCAAGGAGAGGTCTTTTGTTAGCAAGGAATGCTGAATAAAGGATCAGTGGGGCAGTGGTCTCCCAGATAAGAGGGCAGACTATATCACAAAAAAACCAGACAATAATCAACAGATCAGTTAGGGAATTGAAAAAAACAACTCCTTTTAAGGGATGGCTGTGTGTGACTAGAGCCCTATAACGATCTTTTAAGCTTTCCATCATAATTTGTAGAGAGACACGATGAAAAAAACCAACAAAGGTTACATTCTCTATGATGTGTTTTCAGCCATTTAAAGGAGCCATGGCCACATTGCATTTGAAGGTTCAGCTGGGAGTATGCCATCACTGCACTGGAGGTGTCGATTTCTCCAAAAACTTGGAGACATGACTGCATAGAGGCAGAGGGCTGCACCCAGGTTCTCCGATGACTCCCTCCATATGCTTGTGGAGGGAGTCAGAGCACGCAGGGAGGTCCTCTTCCCTTCGAATGGGGCGGGAGGGACCTCCCCAGCAGACCAAAAGAGCCTGGCTCCAAATTGCAAAGGAGGTGAACAGCAGGGATGTGTTCAGGAGGACCTGGGGGCAGTACTGGAAATGTTTTGATGATCTCATTAGATCAGGAAAGGTGAGTACAAAGCCACACTCAACTTCATCCTGCTGTGCCTCTCATCACATCCCCATAACTCTGCCTTCCCAAACCTACTCCTGCACATCTTTACTCACACCAACATACCTTGCACGCCCACCCATCCCTCTCTATCTACATTATCACATCCCCATCTTACTAGCCACCCCTCACACTCACCCTCATCCGAATGCAATCATACCAACTAACAACACGCAAGGAGGCCACTGGGTATTGCCATCCCAATCCATCATAGTCTCCCTCTAAAGATGTAACCCATCCATTCCTTACACTCATTCCATCATTCTCATTCAACCTTCTCTTCTTTCCCTCCTTGCAGGAAAAGAAAGCCCACAATAAGAGGAAGAGGGGGAGAACTGGAGGTGGGCCTCCATCATTTCCCAACCTCACAATAGCAGAGGAGGCTGTGTTAGAAGTATCAGGAGTGGCCGAGCAGCTGGAGGTGGGAGACGGAGAGAGGGGGACATCTCTGCAAACTGGTGACAGAATTACATATCATACAATCACATGGCATACAGCAGTCACTCATATGGGGACTGATGTCAGCAGCCAGTGAATGGTCATCATGTGCAGAATGGTATCAGTACCCATTCTTCATATGACATATCTAACTCATCTCTTTACCCTCCCACAGGTCCATAAAGAGCCTCCCACCACCACCCCCCCCCAACCACTGTCGAGGAGGAAGAGGAAGACAACTCCTCAGAGGAGCCTCCAGCCTCTGAGGGCGCAGCACCACCAGACATGAGCGCACCCAGCACCAGCGCAGATACGCACACCTCTGGGTGGGTCCCATGCGAGATAGAGTAGTGTTGTCACCTGGTCTGTCATAAGTCACAAGTGAGCAAGAGGAGATGGTGGAGACAGGGACAGCAGTGGAGCCTCATCGCCGGAGGGCACAGCTCTGCTCAGCTGCATGCAGATGCTGAGCCTCAGGGGCCATTCAGAAAGAGGGCGATCCTGGAGGTGCAGCAAGAAGTGCAGGAGGCTCTGACAGGATTTGCGACCGCGATGTCTGCAAATGCTCAGAGAATGGAGTATTCCATCTCCAACATGAGCAGCACCGTGTTGCAGGCGATGGCGACTGTAGACTCTTCCATGGATAGGATGGCCACCTGCATGGAGCAGCTAATACGCCACTCACAGGAGCCCATGGTCTCCATGGAGAATAGATGGCTATCTATGGAGAATAGATGGCAGATGCTCATAGACCTCCTGTCTAGGAGGAATGCCAGCGTAGACGTGGGTCCTTGTGGCCCCACTGATGTGCAGCGGGTGGCCCATGAGAGGGATGATAGTAAGAGGGGACATGGAAGTGTGGGCTCCTATCAAAAAGCTCACGTCTTCCCTGTTGCCACCCCCTCAGTCAGAGCCCCAGATATCTCCTCGGACAGCGATGGCCGTCTGCCCCTGCACAGTTGCAGGAGGAGCAGACTTTGGCAGGGCCATCACAGGCTCCAAAACCCAGAGGACGTCCGCCAAGAGTGTCTAAGCAGTTGCAGCAGGGAAGTGAGCAGGCTGCCTCTACATCTGCTGAAGCCACAGGGGTAGCAACTCATAGAAGCACACGTAAGAGAAAGATGACACACAAGTAGATTCACAAGGGTAGTCACTTGGGTGTTTTAGTCAATGTTAATGTCAAGTTTCCGTTAATATGATGTCAAACATAAAAATCTTTATTTTCGCCACTTTCCGGTCTTAGACAAATTTGTGTGCACCTTTGGAAGTGGCGTTAGTGAGTTGCAGTGAATGGTGAGACATAACGGTACATCCAGCAATGGTGGTCAGTGTGAAAGGAATGGCTTGGTCATTGTAGGGATGCTTTATGGTGTTGCTGTGAGGTGGTGCCAACCTGGCACTGTATATGGCAGCCATATGGGTGTACTGCGTAAAGTTAAGCAAATCTGGCCATGATGAGGCCATCCCTGGCCTCCTGGGAAGCAATGTGCTCGGGTGCTGGTGGGATCTGGGCCGCAGGTTCCTCCAGCTCCTCCTCCTACTCATCTTCCAGCTGATGCTCCTGCTCCTCCTCCTGCTCCTCCTCCTCTGGAAAGGCTGTGCGCTCAGTGCCTTGCTCCTCATGCAGTGCTAATCTTCGCTGTTGCACTATCTTGTGCAGGGCGCAGCAGACCATGATGATTCTGGAGACCCTGGCTGGTGCTGACTGAAGGGCTCCTCCAGATCTGTCAAGGCATCTGAGGTGCATTTTGAGCATGCCTATTGTCTGCTCTATGACACATCTGGTGGAAATGTGGCTTTCATTATATCTTTCCTGGGCCTCAGTACTTGGTTTCCTCAAGGGTGTCATGAGCCACGTCTTCAGTGGATAGCCCTTGTCTCCAAGCAGCCAGACGGAAAGTCTGTTTGGAGGAGTGAAGAGCTGAGGGAGGCTGGACTGGTGCAGGATGAAAGATTCATGGCAACTACCAGAGAATTTGGCACACACATGCATGATGATCTTCCTATGTTTGCAGACCAGCTACACATTGAGGGAGTGGAAGCCCTTGCAGTTGACTGGGTGATGATGGGGTGCCCTGATGGCCACATGTGTGCAGTCGCTGATGCCCTGCACCCGTGGGAAGCCAGCCAGAGTGGCAAAGCCGAGCGCCCGCTCAGTAACACTGGCTTCATCAGTGGCAAAGTTAATATAATTGGCTGACTTGTCAAACAGGGAATTGGTGACCTGTGTGATGCATCTGTGAGCGGCTGACTGCGAGATGCCGCAAATGTTTGCTGCAGACCCCTGGAAGGAGCCTGAGGCGAAGAAGTTGAGGGCGCTGGTAACTTTGACAGCCACTGGTAAGGCATGTTCACCCCTTTTACTGGACTTATCGGTCTTGCTCGAGCAATGTGCAAATGTCTGCGATGACCTGGCGCGATAGCCTGAGCCTTCTTTGGCACTGCTGCTCTGTCATGTTGAGGAAGCTCATCCTCTGCCTGTATACCCTGTGTTGGGGGTATCGCCTCCAGCACAGAGCAGCCCTGCACTGATGCCCTCTGTCCTGTGCAGCAGCAGGTAGTTGAGGATAATGTTGGTAGTGTTGTTGCAGGTGCTGATGGTGTGCCTGGTGCTGCTGGTGTTGGGGCTCATCGTGGTCCGATTCTGAGGACCGAGGTGAGGCAGTATAAATTACACCCATTCTGAAGGAATAGATGGCAGGTCAAGTAGAGATGAGAGAAGCAATCGTTCAATGGTGTGATAGGTTCTACCAATGAGGTGAGACTGGATGGCGACTTTGCTGCAAACTCTTGCAGCCTGTAGAAAGCTAAATCTGTGCTGGGAATGCAGTCAGCAACAGCTTCTGCCTGAGGAAAATGATCAGCTGTGAGGTGGGCGCTTTTATACTACATTTTATGCTGTCAACTAATCAGCTGGAGCAATGGCCACTCAACTCCCGTCTCAGGTTGACAGACATGTTTCCCGATCTGTGTGAATCCCGTGGGCAGCCAGGGAAAATTTGAAAGGAGGCTAAAAAAGGTGTTTAAGCGTCTGACAACCCTTATAATGATTTGAATTAGCTCGCCCGCCTCTGCTGTTCGGGTCGCTGCCGCACAGGCAAACGCGCCTGAGGGAAAGGCATGTGGGGCGGGATGATGGCGGATTCCTGACCCACTCCAATGATCCAGAGACATGAGTTCAAATCCCATCACGGCAGCTGGGGAATTCAAATTCAGTTAATTAAAAAAATCTGGAATAAATAACAAGTATCAGTTATTGGTCAATCACCACAGCCCCAGGACATCACTGCAGGAATTCCTCAGGGCAGTGTCCTAGGCCCAACCATCTTCAGTTGCTTCATCAATGACCTTCCCTCCAACATAAGGTCAGAAATGGGGATGTTCGCTGATGACTGCACAGTTTTCAGTGCCATTCACAACTCCTCAGATAATAAAGCAGTCCATGCAACAAGACCTGGATGACGTTCAGGCTTGGGCTGATAAGTGGCAGGTAACATTTGCACCACAGAAGCGCCAGGCAATGACCATCTCCAACAAGTGAGAGTCTAACCACCTCCCCTTGACATTCAACAGCATTACCATCGCCGAATCCCCCGCCATCAACATCCTGGGGGTCACCATCGACCAGAAACTTAACTGGAACAGCCACATAAACACTGTGGCACCAAGAGTAGGTCCGAGGCTAGGTATTCTGTGGCGAGTGTCTCTGAGCAGCGGCAGCAGTGGGAGCGGCAGACCTGCGAGGGAGCAGCGGCTGTGGGTGAAAATAAAGGTCGGTGATTTTCAGGCCCAGTCGAGCAGCGGCAGCAGCGGACCTGCGAGGGAGCAGTGGCTGTGGGTGAAAATAAAGGTTGGTGATTTTCAGGCCCAGTCGAGCAGCGGCAGCGGGAGCGGCGGCAGAATTCGAGAGTGACGTCACAGTACAGAAAGTGATGCTGGCGCAGGGGAAGCAGCTGATTAGGTGAATATGGCCAGGTGAGTATTTATGCTACTCTATAGTATCACAGTTAAGGTTAATAGTTTATAAAGTTTAAAAGGTCTTAATTTTGTGGTTTATAGTTGCTAAGGTCTCTGTTGTGTAGCGGGGAGTGCTAGGAAACAAGGGCCCTTGAGTATATCATTTAATTGTATTGTAATTAGTGGTATTGATTTGATTTAATTTAATTTGAATTAATTAAAGGGTAAGTCATGGCAGGACAGCTTGGCCCCATGGCATGCTCCTCCTGCACTATGTGGGAAATCAGGGACAGTTCCTATGTCCCTGACGACCATGTGTGCAGGAAGTGTGTCCAGCTGCAGCTACTGACAGACCGCATTGCAGTGCTGGAGCTGCGAATGGATACATACAGGAGCGTTCACGATGCTGAGGATGTCATGGATATCACGTTTAATCAGTTGGTCACACCGCAGGTAAAGGCTGCACAGGCAGGAAGGGAATGGGTGACCGCCAAGCAGAGTAGTGGGCACAGGCAGGTAGTGCAGGGGTCCCCTGTGGCCACCCCCCTCTCAAACAGATATACTACTTTAGATATTGTTGAGGGAGATGGTTCATCGGGGGTAGGCAGCAGCAGCCAACTTCCTGGCACCATGGGTGGTTCTGCTGCACAGGACGGGAGGAAAAAGAGTGGGAGAGCTATAGTAATAGGGGATTCTATTGTAAGGGGAATAGATAGGCATTTCCGCGGCCGCAAATGAGACTCCAGGATGGTATGTTGCCTCCCTGATGCAAGGGTCAAGGATGTCTCGGAGAGGCTGCAGGGCATTCTGGGGGGGGAGGGAGGGTGAACAGCCAGTTGTCATGGTGCATATAGGTAAAAACCGGGATGAAGTCCTAAAAGCTGAATATAGGGAGCTAGGAGGTAAATTAAAAAATAGGACCTCAAAGGTAGTAATCTCAGGATTGCTATCAGTGCCACGTGCTAGTCAGAGTAGAAATAGAAGGATATTTCAGCTGAATACGTGGCTAGAGGAATGGTGCAAGGGGGAAGGATTCAAATTCCTGGGAAATTGGAACCGGTTCTGGGGGAGGTGGGACCAGTACAAACTGGACGGTCTGCACCTGGGCAGGACCGGGACCAATGTCATTGGGGGAGTGTTTGCTAATGCTGTTGGGGAGGGTTTAAACTAAAATGGCAGGGTGTTGGGAACCTGTGCAGGAAGACAGAGGAAAGAGAAACAAGGATAGAAGCAAAAGACAGGAAGGAGAAAAGCAGTCAGAGAAATCAAGGGTTTAAATTAAACATGGCCACAGTAAATAATAATTCTAAAAGGTCTAAGAGTGTTAAAAAAACAAGCCTGAAGGCTTTGTGTCTTAATGCGAGGAGCATTCATAATAAGGTGGATGAATTAGCTGCGCAAATAGAGGTAAACAGATATGATATGCTTGGGATTATGGAAACATGGCTCTAGGGTGACCAAGGCTGGGAACTCAACATCCAGGAAAGACAGGCAAAAGGGAAAAGGAGGTGGGGTAGCATTGCTGGTTAAAGAGGAGATTAACACAATAGTAAGGAAGGATATTAGCTCTGATGATGTGGAATCTGTATGGGTAGAGCTGAGAAATACCAAGGGGCAGAAAACATTAGTGGGAGTTGTATTCAGACCCCCAAACAGTAATGCTAAGGCTGGGGATGGCATTAAACAGGAAATTAGAGACGCGTGCAATAAGGGCACAGCAGTTATCATGGGTGACTTTAATCTACATATAGATGCGGCTAACAAAATTAGTAATAATACTGTGGAGGAGGAATTCCTGGAGTGTATACGGGATGGATTCGTGGACCAATATGTCGAGGAATCAACTGGAGATCAGGCCATCTTAGACTGGGTATTATGTAATGAGAAAGGATTAATTAGCAATCTTGTTGTGTGGGGCCCCTTGGGGCGGAGCAATCATAATATGATAGAATTCTTCATTAAGATGGAGAGTGAAATATTTGACACAGAGACTAGGGTCCTGAATTTAAATAAAGGAAACTACAATGGTATGAGGCGCGAGTTGGGTAGGATGGATTGGGGAATGTTACTTAAAGGGTTGACGGTGGATAGGCAATGGCAAACATTTAAAGATCGCATGGATGAACTACAGAATTTGTTCATCCCTGTTTGGCATAAAAATAAAACAAAAAAGGTGACTCAACCGTGGCTAACAAGGGAAATTAGGGATAGCATAAGATCCAAGGAGAGGACATATAAATTGGCCAGAAAAAGCAGCAAACCTGAGGATTGGGAGCAGTTTAGGATTCAGCAAAGGAGGACAAAGGGATTAATTTAGAGGGGGAAAATAGAGTATCAGAGTAAGCTTGCAGGGAACATAAAACACTGACTGTAAAAGCTTCTATAGTGAAGAGAAAAAGATTGGTGAAGTCAAGCGTAGGTCCCTTGCAATCAGAATCAGTGGAATTTATAATGGGGAACAAAGAAATGGCAGACCAATTAATACATACTTTGGTTCTGTCTTCACAAAGGAGGACTCAAATAACCTCCCAGAGATGTCAGGGAACATAGGGTCTAATGAGAGGGAGGAACTGAAAGAAATCAGTATTTGTAGGGAAATGGTGTTAGGGAAATTGACGGGATTGAAGGTGGATAAATCCCCAGGGCCTGATAATCTACATCCTAGGGTACTTAAGGAAGTGGCCCTAGAAATAATAGATGCATTGCTGGTCATCTTCCATAATTCTATAGACTCTGGAACAGTTCCCATGGATTGAAGTGTAGCTAATGTTACCCCACTATTCAAAAAAGGTGGTAGAGAGAAAACGGGGAATTATAGACTGGTAAGCCTGCCATCGGTAGTGGGGAAAATGCTAGAGTCCAATATAAAAGATGTAATAGCAGAGCACTTGGAAAACAGTGACAGGATCGGACAAAGTCAACATGGATTTACAAAAGGTAAATCGTGCTTGCCTAATCTACTGGAATTTTTTGAGGATGTAACTAGTAGGATAAGGGAGAACCAGTGGATGTGGTATATTTGGACTTTCAGAAGACTTTCGATAAGGTCCCGCATAAGAGATTAGCATGTAAAGTTAAAGCACAAGGGATTGGGGGTAAGGTACTGACTTGGATAGAGAACTGGTTGGCAGACAGGAAGCAAAGAGTTGGAATAAACGGGTCTTTTTCCGAGTGGCAGGCAATGACTTGTGGGGTACCGCAGGGATCGGTGCTAGGACCCCAGCTATTCACAATATATATTAATGATCTAGACGAGGGAACAAATGTAATATCTCCAAGTTTGCAGATGACACAAAGCTGGGTGGGCGTGTGTACTGTGAGGAGGATGCCGAGAAACTCCAGTATGATTTGGACAGGTTGGGTGATTGGGCAGATGCATGGCAGATGCAGTATAATGTGGATAAATGCGAGGTTATCCACTTTGGTGGCAAAAACAGGAAGGCAGGTTATTATCTGAATGGCAATAGATTGGGAGAAGGGGAAGTGCAACGAGACCTGGGTGTCCTTGTGCACCATTCGCTGAAGGTAAGCAGGCAGGTGCAGCAGGCAGGTAAGAAGGCAAATGGTATGTTGGCCTTCGTAGCGAGAGGATTTGAGTACAGGAACAAGGATGTCTTGCTGCAGTTGTACAGGGCCTTGTTGAAACCACACCTTGAGTATTGTGTGCAGCTTTGGTCGCCTTATCTGAAGAACGATGTTCTTGCCATGGTGGGAGTGGAGCGAAGATTCACCAGACTGATACCTGGGATGGCAGGAATGACTTATGAGGAGAGATTGGGTCGATTGGGCTTGTACTCACTGGAGTTTAGAAGAATGAGAGGAGATCTCATTGAAACTTATAAAATTCTAACAGGACTGGACAGACTAGATGCAGGAAGGATGTTCCCGATGGCAGGGGAGTCCAGAACCAGGGGTCACAGTCTAAAAATAAGGGGTAAGCCATTTAGGACAGAGATGAGGAAGAATTTCTTCACCCAGAGAGTGGTGAACCTGTGGAATTCTCTACCACAGAAGGTTGTTGAGGCCATTTCATTAAATATATTCAAGAAGGAGTTAGATATATTTCTTAAGGCTAAAGGGATCAAGGGATATGGAGAGAAGACAGGGACAGGGTACTGAGTTTGGGTGATTAGCCATGATCTTATTGAATGGCGGAGCAGGCTCGAGGGGCCGAAAGGCCTACTCCTGCTCCTATCTTCTATGTCTATGTTTCTATGTTTCACCTCCTGACTCCCCAAAGCCTTTCCACTATCTACAACGCACAAGTAAAAAGTGTGATGGAATACTCTCCACTTGCCTGGAAGAGTGCAGCTCCAGCAACACTCAAGAAGCTCGATACCATCCAGGACAAAGCAGCCCGCTTGATTGGTACCCCATCCACCACCATAAACATTCACTCCCTCCCCCACCGGCGTACCGTGGCTGCAGTTTGTCCCAATTACAAGTTGCACTGTAGCAACTCACCAAGGCTTCTTCGGCAGCACCTCCCAAACCCACAACCTCTTCCACCTAGAAGGACAAGGGCAGCAGGCGCATGTGAACACCACCACCTCCACGTTCTCCTCCAAGTCACACACCATCCTTACTTAGAAGTATATCGCTGATCTTTCATCGTTGCTAGGTCAAAATCCTTGAACTCCCTACCTAACAGCACTGTGGGAGAGACTTCACTACATGGACTGCAGTGATTCAAGAAGGTGGCTCACCACCACCTTCTCAAGGGCAATTAAGGTTGGGCAATAAATGCTGACCGCGCCAGTGACGCCCACATCCCATAAAATGAATTTTAAAAAAATTGGAAGTCAACAGTCACATTATGAAAACGAAGAAGAAAAACTCATATTTATTGGGAGATATTGTTAACCGAAGTGGTGAGAGATACATAGAAAATTATGGGGAAAACCTTTGTCAAAAAGAAACTGAACGACTTTACGTTTCATAAAAACACCAGGGCCAGAGGTTGAACACATCAACAATCACTGAAAGGAACAAGGGTAGAAGTAGGTGGTGCAGTGACAAACATTTTCCAAAGGTTGTTGGGCGTGGGTTGATAATAAAAGACTGGAAGATATGGTTCCAATCTTTAAAAAACATTCAGAATTATTATCACGGGAATTCTAGACCTGTTAACATGCCATCTATAGTGGCAAAAATACTGGAGCTTTTTATAAAGGAAACATTTCAAGGGCATTTACTGTGTGGGAAAGGTTACAATAAACTCAAGACAGCACGGTTCATGATGGTCAAATTATAGCTAACAATTTTATTGCCATTCTTCGAGGAGTACATGTTATATGTCTTGACTTTGAGAAAAAAATCGAGTTTCCTCACAGGATCTCGTGGACACACTGAAAGTTCATGGAATCCTGATGAAGATGTGATTTAAATTTGAGTTGGCAACAGGAAATGGAAGGTAATTGTTTTAACAGCAGGCAGTTCCAGTTGCACAGATGTGATCAGTGGATCGATGCTCGCTGTTATTAATCCCAATCGGGGTAGTGCAAGCGCCACGTTTGACTGAGATTGTAGATTACACCATGTTGTTTGATGAAGCAAAATGTTCAGAGGAGAGTATCATTCAAAGAATTATTCAGACCATTATGTAGTAGGGAGATGAGAGGCAAATGGCATTTCATTTTGAGAAATGGAAGATAATAGGTATCAATACTAAATATCTCCAACTAGATGACAACCAATTAATCCAATAACTAAGGCACAATATGGCTTCAAATGCGTTCCATTCCACAAGTCAAAAAGGGGATATTCAGGCCCATTTTAAGTGGGAGTGTAATAATTGCTTTTTATAAGAAACTGCTTATAGATAATTCAGTACACAACAGTAAGATACATGTTCTTATTGGAAATTGTTACTAATAACTACCCAGTACAGATTGAAGAGGTCTAGCATTTGTAAAAGATGTTTCTGATTTGCTATTGTGGTGAAGGCATATTCTGTAATATACTTTAAAGCAGTTGTTATCAAGATTTGATTTTTATTCTCTCACTGATTTCTCCCTCCTCTGCTCTCTGAAGTTGACTCCTTACTGGGGTCGGGGGGCGGGGGACGGGGGCAGAGTGGGGCGGCGGGTGCGGGGGAGGTGGGATGGTGGGCGGATCCCCACGCACCAGGCACCCTCTGGTACTTCACCAAATGGTCTTTCTTTGTACATGAACTTAGTGAACACCAAGCGTAGGTGAAGTTGCTGGTGAGCTGGATCTTGTCCTCATATGACATCTGCACATGAACATTTTCTAGCAGAGGTCAGTATAGGAGCATGAATCCTGATTCATTTTCCCTTTCCTAGCCCTGGGTGGGTGGGAATCTGAGGCCAAATGCGCTGCTGTAGATCAGAAGTTGCAGCACAAACTGGGAATTAGCATCATTGGTACCAAACATTCCTTCCAAATGCTGCCCCATCCAAATGTTACCCTATCCATACAGGTCTAGAAACTAGAATAACTTATTACTATAATACCCTAGCATGAATCCTGGGCAGCACATTTCGATGAGGCTGGATGCAATAAAGTCAAATCTCTCCATATAGTAGAGCACTTAGAAAATAATAATAGGATTGGGCAGAGTCAACACGGATTTATGAAAGGGAAATCGTGTTTGACAAATCTGTTAGAGTTTTTTAAGGTGGTAACCAGCAGAATAGATAAGGGGGAACCAGTGGATGTGGTGTATTTGGATTTTCAGAAGGCATTCGATAAGGTGCCACACAAGAAGTTATTAAACCAAATTAGGGCTCATGGGATTGGGGGTAATGTACTAGCATGAATTCAGGATTGGTTAACGGACAGAAAACAGAGAGTAGGAATAAACGGGTCATTTTTGGGTTGGCAGGTTGTAAGTACTGGGGTACCGCAAGGTTCAGTGCTTGGGCCTTAGCTATTCACAATCTATATCAATGATTTGGATGAGGGGACCAAATGTAATATATCCAAGTTTGCTGATGATGCAAAGCTGGGTGGGAATGTAAGTTGTGAGGAGGATGCAAGCAGGCTTCAAGGGGATCTAAACAGGCTAAGTGAGTGGGCAAGAACATGGCAAATGGAATATAATGTGGAGAAATGTGAAGTTATCCACTTTGGTAGGAAAAATAGAAAAGCAGAATGTTTTTTAAATGGTGAGAGATTGGGAAATGTTGGTGTTCAGAGGGACCTGGGTGCCCTTGTATACGAATCACTGAAAGTTAACATGCAGGTACAGCAAGCAATTAGGAAAGTAAATGGTATGTTGGCCTTTATTACAAGAGGATTTGAGTATAAGTGTAAAGATGTCTTACTGCAATTATATAGGGCCCTGGTGAGATCACACCTGGAGTTTTATGTACAGTTTTGGTCTCCTTACCTAAGGAAGGTTATACTTGCCATAGAGGGAGTGCAACGAAGGTTCACCAGACTGGTTCCTGGGATGGGGTGATTGTCCTATGAGGAGAGATTGAGTTGACTAGGCCTACATTCTCTAGAGTTTAGAAGAAAGAGAGGTGATCTCATTGAACATACAAAATTCTTACAGGACTTGACAGGGTAGATGCAGGGAGGATGTTTCCCCTGGCTGGGGTGTCCTATGTTCTTATGTTCAGACGTAGGAATAGAATTCCATCCTTCTTGAGTGGGAGTCCATACATCTAACCCTGGAGCTGTGCCTGGGATTGGAACTCAAGCTTCTATATGGGTATGTGGTGCTCTGTCAATGGATCAATGATAATCAAGTCTGATATTTGAACCTCGGGTCTTTGTATCGACATCTAACCCTCTTGCATCAGACCTAATAGAACATGAAATCGACTGACTCTAGTTAGTTGAACAGGGTTTCTTGTGTATCAGTTATATTTGATCAGAAAGTGATTGTAAAACAATTTGAGTTCAGTTAATTTTATGAAGCATTTTCTATTAGTTTAATTAGTGACAGGCGACAAATTGTTAAATATTCCCTAAGGATCCATTTTCAAAGGGAACTAAACAACGTTGAAAATGATCTATCACCAAGAACAACAGTGCCCGTAAGCTGATGGCAGCAATTGAAAGAATTTGTATTTCTATAAAATTTTTCATGTCCTCAGGATGTCCCAAAGTACTTTACAGCCAATGAAGTACTTTTTGAAGTGTAGTCACTGTTGTAATGTAGAAAAAAGCAGTAGCCAATTTGCGCACAGCAAGGTCCCACAAACAGCAATGAGATGAATGACCAGATAATCTCTTTTTGGTGGGTGTTGGTTGAGTGTCAAATATTGACCAAGATATTGGGAGAACTCCCCAGCTCTTCTACAAATAGTGCCCCAGGATCTTTTATGTCCATCTGAAAAGACAGATGGTTTAATGCCTCATTCAAAAAATGCCACCTCTGACAGTGCAACATTCCCTCAGTACTTCATTGAAGTATCACCTTAGACTATGTGCTCAAATCTCAGGAGTGGACTTGAATCCATGACCTTCTAGTTCAGAGGTAAGAGTAGTAACTACTGAGCCAAGGCTGGCAGCTACAGGCTCTACATAGTAGTGATTTGCTGAACATCAAATATATCAGTTCAAGATAAAATTAAGGATCATCTAGATGGATGTTTTAGCTATTTACTAGCTTAAATTTGACTTGCACTAATTACACATTCATATCCACTATCTAGGGTCTAAATGCCTACTTGTGGAATTATTATTAAGTATTTTGTGACCATACTTCTTAAATTGCTTTTTCCTGATTATGTAAATTATTTGAACCTCTGATGATGATGAGGCAGGCATGAGGGAATTACAGGAATCAGCAGGGATACGGGTAGCCTAGAGCTTTGGTGAAAACATGGAGAGTTCCCTGCATGGAAAGGATTCCCTCACACACTCGCACCCATACATAGGGGAATTTTCAGTAGCTGTGAGGATTAGAATCGACATCAGCAGTGCTATTTATAGTGGGTCATATGAACTCTTTAGTTATGAAACAAAACTGTTTACTGGATAGGAGCAGTTAATTCTTTATCTTGGAAAGTTTTGCATCACTACAATATGAAACAAAAAATGTCAGGATTTAAAAAGGCTTTGTTACTGTCTGACTTGTGACTTCTTGACATTTGTCCTCTCTTTATACATGTGTGTGTGCTTGTTCTAGGCCAAGAACTTGTTCAGATCTTTTTTAATACTATAATTCTCAATAGAATGAGAAAATATATTGAGTACATTTTGTTTTGATCTCTTGGGTGAATTTAATTGCAACTGATTGCAACCCCACTTGACTCCTGAGAGGGGCACAAGAGAACCATCAATACATTGCCTTGTGTTAATGGTGGAGTCTTACCTCTGAGTTTGGTTTCATAAAGTGCTAACCCCGCCAGAAGTGACAGAAGGCTCATCATGGAGAGAAGCTTCTGATTGACTGGCAGAACTGCGTCAACTTTCCTAAGTCATGTGATAGGATATATGTACATCAGTGCTGATAATAGTTTTCTTTCCACTTGGGATTTGCGTTGAGCTCCAAAGATATAGGGGGCTAAATTCGGTTTATTTGCGCCTCCCATTAGCGCCCTAAGAGGATTAGGGTTAGGGTTAGGCCGCTAACGGGGCACAAATCAACTAGCGCCTGGGCGTGGTGCCGCTAACGCCTCCCGTGAAATTCAGCGGGAGGTTAGAGACGGTGCTAATAATAAGGGGAGGAAGGCCTGCTGTACCGCAGCGCGACGTGCCGCAGTGTCACATAGCGCCACGATATTGGCTCGCAGCGCCCCAAGAGGGACGTGGGGCGCTTCAAGTAGCACCCCTCTTCCCTCTCGGGGTGCTACCTGGGAATATCGGCCATGGGGGCGCAAACATTTTCGGGGTGCTAAAATTAGCGCCCCGGTGAAAGTAGCACCCCCAATTTTTACCCCATAAAATTCAGAACGCTCAGTCCCAAGCCCAATATCAAAAGTTATAACTAAGGCATACAACTGAAAATCAACCCTCTTGATTCACCTACACTAAGGATCGTGGGTAAATACTGCCACCATCTTGTGCTGTGAATTAGTTCGAAGCAGCACTTCCACAACGTTCATATTATTTTTCTCATAATAATAATGAACAGCAACTTGCATTTATCTAGCGCTTTTACGTAGTAAAATGTCCCAAGGCGCCTCACAGGAGTGTTACCAGACAAAGCGTGACACCGAGTCACATAAGGAGATATTAGGACAGGTGAGCAAAAGCTTGGTTAAAGGGGTAGGTTCTAAGGAATGTCTTGAAGGAGAAGAGAATGGGAGCCAATGTAACACAGTGAGCACAGGGGTGATGGGTAATGAAGGATTAAAGAGTAGGGGCTAGATTTTCAGTATAGGCAGTTTTGGGGCGCTAACCTTAGCGCCCGCCCGAAGTTAGCGCCCGCCCCAAAGTAGCGCCCCGTTGCCGGGAATTCAGTGGCTTCGCCCTAAGAGGTTGGTGGAGCGCTAAAAGAGGCGTTCCACTACTCTCTTTAGGCGCTAAGCCGGCGGTCCAGAGGGATAGCGCCCAGGCGGGGCGCAGCACGGGTGCGGTCATTTTTGCACTGACAGCAGACCCCGTGGTGCCGACCAGCTCTTAAAGGGGGAAGGGACGAATTGGTCTGCTGCCACGCCCTGCACACTGCAGCCTTGCAAAGAGGCCTCAACACTACTGCTCAGCCCCAGGGAGTCATGGCAACGCCAGAGAAGGCCCGTCAGCGTGCCCTGCGCTTCTCAGAGGGTGATCTGGACATCATGCTCACAGCTCTGGAGGTGAGGCGCAAGATCTTGTTTCCAGACAGTGGGAGGAATCCAACCCACCACGACTACACCAAAGCCTGGAAGCAGATCGCCCAGAGGGTGACGTTCACCGGCGAGGCCCCCAGGACCCACACACAATGCCGTAAGAAGTACAACGATCTGACCAGGATTGTGAGGGTGAGTAGCCTTTCCAGTCTCCTCCTCATTCTTGCATGTACACCTGACATGATGGGCAAAGGGACCTGAAAGTCCTTTTGGCCAGCCCTCAGCCAGCAGCATTGGGACAGTCATGAGCATCAAATGGCCATTCGGCACTCTACACTTTGGCCAAGCTATTCCACCATGGGAGGCAGTGCACACTACATCAGGGCTTCACTCTGTCCAAGCTATTCCACCATGGGAGGCAGTGCACACTACATCAGGGCTTCACTCTGTCCAAGCTATTCCACCATGGGAGGCAGTGCTCACTACATCAGGGCTTCACTCTGTCCAAGCTATTCCACCATGGGAGGCAGTGCACACTACATCAGGGCTTCACTGCGCACTTACAGCCCGTCCTTTCTCTTGCAGGCTAAAGTAGCGTTTAATCGCCAGGCCCGTGCCAGGGGTGGCCGCGCCAAGCTGCAGAAGCTCACTCGGCTGGAGGAGCGCGTGTGTGTGCTCATGGGAGCACGTGTGATTGTCCCCACAGCGTGCGGTGTATCCGACCCTCCACTGCCCGGCAATGGTAAGGACCTCGCCTTTTGGCCCTCTCGCGTCGCACTGGCCCATCCGAGCTACCTCCTTTGCCACTGTCCCACCAATGCGCTGAATCCCACCAGTCCTAACTCCCTCGCTGACGCCGTCTCCTCACTCTGAAGCTACTCTTGTGCATTCCTGCTTTCAGCTGGTGACGACCAGGACCCTGAGGCTGCCAGTGACAGCACCTCCAACCAGGAGGAGGAGGAGGAGCAAGCCGGACCTTCGGGGGAACAGTCACGTCCCGCAGGAGAGGAGGAAATGCTCGACACCTCCTCACTGGACGAGTGCCTGGAGGAACTGTCGCAGGGCAATGCAGCTTCTGGGACCAGTGGCGTCCAGCCACCCAGCAGCCGTGCGCGTGGCCCGCGGCCTTCCCCCCAAAGGGGGGAAGGATCAGAGGGGAGTGCTGCTGCTCGGCACACTCGCCGTCACCAACGCGGCAAGGGTCCCCTAGTTCGGCCCCCTCCTCCCCAGCGGGAGAGTCGCGACTCCAGTCCGGACACCTTCACTTCGGAGGAGGTGCGGAAGCTCGATCAGATGGCCGACGACTCGGACCGGCGCCACACGGAGCTCATGAGCGTGGTGGGGCGCATGCCTGAGGCCATCGAGTCGCTGGCGACCAGTGTGCGCGAGTTCGGGGCAGCAACTGCCGCGACTGGCCGCATGCTAACTGATGCCGTCAAGACCCTGGCGGATGTGATGCGCGCGCACACCAGGACCACAGGGCCACTCACTGCTGCCACACGCGCTGTCTCAGGCAGGCATCGCCAGGGCAGGCGCCGCGCTGGACCATCCCAGCAAGCCGGCCGTCGGCTGATTGCTGCGGATCCTGCAGTGCGGGCCCGGCCGAGTGCCACCGCGCCACAGCACCAGCCAGCGCATCCCAGACGCCTGCTGGCCCACATTGCGCCATCCGTCGCCGCCATTCCCCCTCTGGGCCGTCAAGGGCAAGCGGCTGCAGCTGATGGTGGCCAGGCTCAGGTGCGCCACTCAGGAGACGGCCCCTCGAGGCCCAAACGCCGTGTAGGCCGCCCCCCAGCGGCATCTGGCGGAAGGGCATCTGAGCCTCAGGCGCCTTCCCCCAGCCTCGCAGCAGCCACTGGGCAGAGCTTGCGAAGGAGCAGCAGGCAGGGCAGGGGAGGCAAAATGCTGGCCAAGGTCTCGCCCTCGCGGGCCACTCAGTAGAGGGTGTGGCCAGCTTTCCTTTAATATGGCGGTGGCCATCTTTATTTTGCCCATGGTTGTGCTTTTGGAGGGCTTTTTTTTTGCGTTAGGCCGACGTTGAGGCCCGGTTTCAATAAAGGTGGAGTGGCTCCTCCCCAGTTTGTGGGAGTGAGTCGTTTGTTGGGCTTTTTGTGGGGCCCGTTTATTGTTTTTGGGGATTCATGTGGGAAGGGCTTTTCATTTTTGTTTAATAAAAAATTATCTTTATTCATGCAGTCTCCATGGTTGTTCTTCTTAGTGTTTGTTGGCTTCGCCGGCTGAGGGCTTGCGGAGCGGCTGCATTCATCTTCCCTCATGGCCCCTGGCCATTCCCTGACAGGGGGCTTAGAAGTACCATGTAATAAGGTGGCGTCGTGCGGCCCTTGGCCCTGGTCGCTCCCTCCTGGGAACGTACTCCTGCTCCTCCTCCTCCTCCTCCTCCTCCTCCTCATGCTCCTCCTGCTCCTCCTCCTGAGGTGCTGGTCCAACGTCAGGTGGCAGTGCCTGAGTCCTGCGGATAGCCAGGTTGTGTAGCATGCAGCAAACCACCACAAATTGGGAGACCCGGTCCGGCGAATACTGGAGAGCTCCTCCGGAGCGATCAAGGCAGCGGAACCGCTGCTTGAGGACCCCAATAGTTAGCTCGATGATGTTGCGGGTGGTTTGATGGCTCTCGTTGTAGGCCTCTTCAGCAGCGGTCCTGGGCGCGCGGAGCGGGGTCATGAGCCAGGTGCACAAAGGATAGCCTTTGTCCCCGAGTAGCCATCCTCTTGGGGGAGGCTGTGCCTGGAACATGTCATGCACAGTACTCTGCCGCAGGATAAAGGCATCGTGGCTGCTGCCTGGGAAGCTGGCATTGACTGCCATGATGCGCTGCTTGTGGTCACAGACCAGCTGCACATTCAGAGAATGGTAGCCCTTCCTGTTGCGATACTGCTCGCCATGCTCCAGAGGGGCCCGCAAAGCCACATGCGTACAGTCAATGGCGCCCTGCACCAAGGGGAATTCCCCGAGTCTGGAAAATCCCAATGCGCGCTGATGCTGGCTCTCCAGGGCCATGGGGAAGGAGATGAATTGGCTTCTCCTTCTGAACAGTGCTTCGGTCACCTGGCGGATGCAGCGATGCGCGCCGTACTGGGAGATGTTTGCTATGTCCCCAGCAGCGTATTGGAAGGAGCCGGTGGCATAGAAGTTCAATGCCACTGTCACCTTCACTTCCACCGACAGAGACGTCCTGCACCTGAGCTTTGGCCGCAGATCTCGGCGAAGCAGGTGGCAGATCTCTGCAATCACCCCCTTCCGGAATCGGAGCCTTTTAACACATCGCGCGGCACTCATGTTTAGGTAGGAGCGCTGCTGGCGGTATAGCCTGACTGGGTAAGGCCTACGTGGCCGACGCCTGTAGCCCCCTCTGCCTCTAGCCAGGGCTGCCCCTCTCACAATGCGTCTGCGAGCCCTACGGACATGGAGCTGCAGCTCCGCGTTGGCACCCCATGCAACCCCCATCAAATCCTGGCAAACACTCTAATTTCCAAATGGCCACTTGCAGCGCTGTTGCCTGAGTCCAAAAATACCTGGCTCTTGCTGCTTGAAACCAGTTAGCTATCCTCCTTGTTGTGTCTCCAGAAATGCGTTGCACAAGACTGTTTTCTGAAATAATGGATGGCCTTTATACTGGAGAGGACGTTCCCTTTAATTAGCGCCCCCCGGGGCCCGCGCTGGTTGTGTTGCGTTCCTTTTTCCAAACGCTCCGGCCGCCCGCCGCACAATGGGGCGGTCCGACTGAAGTTTGCAATCGGGGCGGCCAAAGGGCGTTGCACGAGGATGTGACGTCATTTTCTGCGCGCGCATCCGGGCGGGCGCTAAACTTTGCGCCGGCACTAACGGGCAACTTAATTTGGGGCGGGGCGCAAACTGCGCTGCGCCCGGGCGCTACACGCATAGCGCCCGGAAATCACTTCTCTTAAGGCGCTAACTGCTGGCGCAAGCAACTGAAAATCTAGCCCTAGGTTTTCAATGGGTCAGTGGGATTGCTCCCACCAACATGAAATATTCTTGCAAAAGCCAGGAACATAAGAACATAAGAAATAGGAGCAGCAGCGGACCATTCGGCCCCTCGAGCCTGCTCCGCCATTCAATAAGATCATGGCTGAACTTCTACCTCAACTCCACTTTCTTGCAATATCCCCATATCCCTTGATTCCCTTAATATCCAATAATCTATCGATCTCTGTCTTGAATATACTCAACGACTGAGCCTCCACAGCCCTCTGGGGTAGAGAATTCCAAAGATTCACCACCCTCTGAGTGAAGAAATTTCTCCTCATTTCAGTCCTAAATGGCTGACCCCTTATTCTGAGACTGTGACACCTGGTTCTAGACTTCCCAGCCAGGGGAAACATCCTCCCTGCATCTACCCTGTCAAGCCCTGCAACAATTTTGTATGTTTCAATGAGATCACCTCTCATTCTTCTAAACTCTAGAGAATATAGGCCTAGTCTACTCAATCTCTCCTCATAGGACAATCCCGCATCCCAGGAATCAGTCTGGTGAACCTTTGTTGCACTCCCTCTTTGGCAAGTATATTTTTCCTTAGGTAAGGAGATCAAAACTGTACACAATACTCCAGGTGTGGTCTCACCAGGGCCCTATACAATTGCAGTAAGACATCTTGGCCTAGAAATTCACTATGGCCCCGCCAGCTGGCTAGCACCCAAAAGTTAGCGCTGGGCGGGGAGCCATTAGCCATCGTCAGATATTCAGTTTTTGCGCCCCAATTCGGAACCGGGCGCTATTCCAGGGTGTGCCCGCCTCCGCTTGGGGCGCTGACACTGAATTTCAGCGCTCTTGGCGCCGCTGCGCCAGCCGCTGCGGAGCGGCAGGCTGCGGTACTGCAGGCCTCCTCCTTCTCTTAAGGGGGAGCTGCCTGCAATGGGGAGATCGCCGCTGGATAGTGCTGGCAAATGAGCCCGGCACCACGGAGAAGTGCCGGGTTCGCGGAAAGCAGCTGGCAATGCCGCGGGGGGGGGGAGGTGGAGGAGGCCGGGGAAGGAGGTGCGGGCAGGCGGCCGCCGAAAAAGCGGCCGGCCGCACCTCCACCTTAAAGCGCCCCACTAAGGCTACAGTACGGCCCCGTTTTCTGGTCGCTGTTTGCGGCCGCTGCGGAGGAGGCGGCCGCAACTAAATATGGGGATCGGGCCGGTTTCGGGGCGGAACCGGGGCACTGCGCACACCGATGATGTCATCGGTGCCGGCGCAGCGCTAACGGCTACCGCCGCCAATACCGCTGCGCTGAATATCAGCGCAAACTCCTTTTTGGCGCAGAAGCCCTCTTTAGGCGGTAACTGGCCGCAAAGCTGGCAGCACCTTAATGAATTTCTAGGCCCTTTACTCTTATACTCAAATCCTCTTGTAATAAAGGCCAACATACCATTTGCTTTCCTAATTGCTTACTGTACCTGCATGTTAACTTTCAGTGATTCATGTACAAGGACACCCAGGTCCCTCTGAACACCAACATTTCCCAATCTCTCACCATTTAAAAAATACTCTGCTTTTCTATTTTTCCTACCAAAGTGGATAACTTCACATTTCTCCACATTATATTCCATTTGCCATGTTCTTGCCCACTCACTTAGCTTGTCTATATCCCCTTGAAGCCTCTTTTCATCCTCCTCACAACTCACATTCCCACCTAACTTTGGATCATCAGCAAACTTGGATATATTACATTTGGCCCCCTCATCCAAATCATTGATATAGATGGTGAATAGCTGAGGCCTAAGCACTGATCCTTGCAGTACCCCACTAGTTACAGCCTGACAACCCGAAAATAACCTATTAATCCTACTCTCTGTTTTCTGTCCGTTAACAATCCTCAATCCATGCTAGTATATTACCCCCAATCCCATGAGCCCTAATTTTGTTTAATAACCTCTTGTGTGGCACCTTATCGAATGCCTTCTGAAAATCCAAAACACCACATCCACTGGTTCCCCCTTATCTATTCTGCTAGTTACAACCTCAAAAAACTCTAACAGATTTGTCAAACACGATTTCCCTTTCATAAATCTGTGTTGACTCTGCCCAATCCTATTATTATTTTCTAAGTGCCCTGTTACCACATCCTTAATAATAGATTCTAGCATTTTCCCTACTACTGATGTCAGGCTAACTGGTCTGTCTTTCCCCATTTTCTCTCTCCCTCCTTTCTTAAATAGTGGGGTTACATTTGCTACCTTCCAATCCACGGGAACCATTCTAGAATCTATGGAATTTTGGAAAATGACAACCAATGCATCCACTATCTCTATAGCCACCTCTTTCAAAACCCTAGGATGTAGGCCATCAGGTCCAGCGGATTTATTGGCTTTCAATCCCATTAACTTCTCCAGTACTATTTTTTACAAATACTAATTTCTTTCAGGTTTTTTGCATCTTCTTCTGTGAAGACAGACACAAAGGCTACGATTTTGCCGGTGCTCAGAGGGCGGGCTCGGAGGCAGGTCAGCTGTTAAATTTGAAATGATTGATGGCAGGTTAGGAGCCCGCTGCAAACCCGCCTCCATGTAAGTTTCCAAAGTATCGGGTCTGCGATTTCACAACAGACCCGACACCAAGCGGCGGCTGAGGGATTTCAGATAGTTAACTGCTTGTTAAATGCTTGTTAACTACTATTTTGCCAGCCTTTATCTATTTTCCCACATGTTCAACGGGTTTCCCGTCATTCGGAGATCAGGTCAGGTAAGTATGGCGGGAGTACCAACGAGCTGAATAGTTCACAGCTGCAACTGCAGTATAAAAGCTAACCTCGCACATCTGTTCACTTTCAAATGTCAATTGTTGCTGATGTCAGGATTTAGAAGACACATTTGATCTGTATTGAGGCTGTAAGTGTGTGTTGTAAACTCTATATGCACTGTTACCTTCTTGGAATAACCTCTCTCCCCATTGACTGACTGCTTCTAACATTTCATCCCGAACTGACATAGAAACATAGAAACATAGAGATAGGAACAGGAGTAGGCCATTCGGCCCTTCGAGCCTGCTCCGCCATTCAATGAGATCATGGCTGATCTTCGTCTGAGATCATAGCTGATCTTACCAGTTCAGTACCCCGTCCCCGCCTTTTCTCCGTAACCCTTAATCCCCTTAGCCTTCAGAAATATATCCAATTCTCTCTTGAAAATATTTATTGAATTAGCCTTCACAGCCCTCTGTGGCAGGGAATTCCACAGGCTCACCACTCTTTGAGTGAAGAAATTCTTCCTCATCTCTGTTTTAAATGATTTGCCCGCTATTTTTAGACTGTGGCCCCTGGTTCTGTGCTCCCCGGCCATTGGAAACATTCTCTCTGAATTCAGCCTGTCCAGGCCTGCCATAATTTTATATGTTTCGATGAGATCCCCTCTCAATCTTCTAAACTCCAGTGAGTACAAGCCCAAACTATTTAATCTCTCTTCGTAGGTCATTCCCGCCATTCCAGGTATCAGCCTGGTGAATCGCCGTTGCACTCTTTCCATGGCAAGAACATCCTTCCGCAGATGGGGCGACCAAAACTGTACACAATACTCCAGATGCGGTCTCACCAGCACCTTGTACAGCTGTAGTAAGGTATCCCTATTCCTATACTCGAACCCCCTTGATATGAAGGCCAACATACCATTTGCCTTCTTAATCGCCTGTTGCACCTGCATGCTCTCCTTCAGTGACTGGTGCACAAGAACACCCAGGTCCCTCTGCACTTCCCCATCTCCCAATCTATTGCCATTTAGATAATAATCTACCCTCCTGTTTTTACCCCCAAAGTGGATAACCTCGCATTTATCCACATTATAGTGCATCTGCCACGTATCCGCCCATTCCCCCAACCTGTCCAAATCGCACTGTAGCCTCCTGACATCCTCATCAGAGCCCACCCCTCCTCCTAGTTTAGTGTCGTCAGCGAATTTGGAAATATTGCATCCAATTCCCTGATCCAGATCATTTATATATATTGTGAACAGCTGGGGTCCCAGGACAGATCCTTGCGGCACCCCACTGGTCACTGCCTGCCACTCCGAAAACGAGCCGTTTATTCCAACTCTCTGTTTTCTATCCGCCAGCCAGTTCTCTATCCACGTTAATACTTTGCCCCCAATCCCATGAGCCTTAATTTTGCATGATAATCTTTTGTGTGGAACCTTATCGAAGGCTTTCTGGAAGTCAAGGTACACCACATCCACTGGCTCTCCCCCATCTATTTTACCAGTTACTTCCTCAAAAAATTCCAGCAGATTAGTCAAACACGATTTACCCTTTGTAAATCCATGTTGACTCTGTCCGATCCTTTCCCCATTTGTCAAGTGCTCCGCTATTTTATCCTTAATAATGGACTCTAGCATTTTGCCCACAACCGATGTAAGGCTTACTGGTCTATAATTCCCTGCTTTCTCTCTACCCCCCTTTTTAAATATTGGGGTAACATTAGCTACCCTCCAATCCACGGGTACTGTTCCCGAGTCAATGGAGTTCCGGAAGATGATCCTTAGAGCATCTGCTATCTCCAGGGCCACCTCCTTAAGTACCCTAGGATGTAGTTTATCAGGCCCCGGGGATTTGTCGGCCTTCAGTCCCCTCAACTTACCCAACACCATATCCCTAGAGATACTAATTTCTGTCAGCTCCTCCCTCTCATTAGTCCCTATGTTTGCCGATATTCCTGGGAGGTTATTTGTGTCCTCCTTTGTGAATACAGAACCAAAGTATGAGTTTAATTGGTCTGCCATTTCCTTATTCTCCATTATATATTCTCCCGAATCGGACTGCAAGGGACCGACTTGGGATTTTACCAGTCTTTTCCTCCTGATATACCGATAAAAGCTTTTGCAGTCTGTCTTTATGTTTGCTGCAAGTTTACTTTCGTATTCTATTTTCCCCTTCCTGATTAATCCCTTTGTCCTCTTTTGCTGTATCCTGTACTGCCCCCAATCTTCCGGTCTGGTGCTTTTTTTTGCCAGTTGATATGCCCTTTTTTTTGATTTTATGCTGTCCCTAATTTCCCTCGTTATCCACGGTTGAGTCACCTTTTTAGGTTTATTTTTATGCCAAACCGGTATAAACATGTTCTGGAATTCTTCCATTCTATCTTTGAATGCTTGCCATTGTCTATCCACTGTCAATCCCCCCAGAAACACCACCCAATCAATCTTACCCAATTCCCGTCTCATACCCTCGTAATTCCCTTTATTTAAGTTCTGGACCTTAGTCTCTGATTCAATTTCCTCACTCTCCATCTCGACTGAGAGCTCGATCATATTATGATCGCTCTGACCCAAGGGGCCTCATACAAGAAGATTGCTGATAAGTCCCTTCTCATTGCACAATACCCAGTCTAAAATGGCCTGATCTCGAGTCGGCTCCTCGACATATTGGTCCAGATAACCGTCCCGAAAACATTCCAGGAATTCCTCCTCCTCAGAATTTTTACTAATTTGGGTAGTCCAATCAATATGTAAATTAAAGTCACCCATGATGACAGCTGTGCTCTTATCGCACGCTTCTCTAATTTCCCTTTTTATGCCTTCCCTCACCTCCATATTACTATTTGGAGGCCTATATATCACACCCACTAACGTTTTCCTCCCCTTGCTATTTCTCATTTCTACCCATACAGATTCCGTTTCATCCGAGTTAATATCCTTCCTTTCCATTGCATTAATCCCCTCCTTTACCAGCAATGCTACCCCACCTCCCCTACCTTTTTGCCGATCCTTCCTAAATATTGTATATCCCTGGATGTTAAGTTCCCAGCCTTGCCCACCCTGCAGCCACGTTTCTGTAATCCCAATCAAATCATACTTGTTTACCTCTATTTCCACAACTATATATAACAGCAGAATGGGAATGATTTATACTCTCTCACCCTGGTCCTGAGAATCAAAAGATGATCATCCGCAGCAGAAACAGGCACAGCAGCAGCACCAACAACAAGAGCGCCAACCTTCTCCTCAACCACCTGATGCTGCACAGGGCAGAGGCCATCAGCGCAGGGCTGCACCGCGCCGCAGGAGATACCCCAATACAGGGTTTACAGGCAGAGGATGGACTTCCTCAACATGACTGAGCAGCAGTGCCAAAGGAGGGTGAGACTTTTGCGAGAGGTAGTTGCAGACATTTGCACAATGCTCGGCCAAGACCTGCAGCCCAGAGGAGTGGGTAGACTCGCCTTACCAGTGACTGTCAAAGACACCACCACTCTCAACTTCTTTGCATCAGGGTCCTTCCAGGGATCAGTAGCAGATATCAGCGGCATCTCCCAGTCGGCCGCCCACAGATGCATCATGCAGCTTACCGATGCCCTCTTTGCCAAGTTCGCCAATTACATCCACTTTTCCACTGCTGAAGCAAGTGTTACTGACGGGCACTGGGCTTTGTCAATCTGGTTGGCTTCCCACGGGTGCAGGGCGTCATCGACTGCACACATGTGTAGGGGGTGGCGGGTGTAGCGCGTGCACCCAGTCAGTTATGCCCCTGACTGTTGGTGAGCGGTTCGAATCGTTCCCACGCCCCTGGGTTCTAGACACCGGACTTAGGTACAGGCGGCGATACAGAAAACTCGAGTAGGCAGGCGGTTTGGATGTAAGAAAACCAAGATTTTATTAAAACAGAAAATAAAACAGTCTTATGAGAAGTTCACTGGTAAACAATTACAGGCATGAACAAAATAACTATACTTATACAGGGAATGGGGAACACACGGCACATCGAGGGAAAACAAACTATATTAACAATCCCCTTATCCTTATCCCACCCCCTATACCTAACTAGATTAAGCTATGAGGGGCCAGAATTCATGCTCCCCAATACAAAGCAAAGCCAACTGTTTGACGAATGCAGGTTTTGAGGTTTGGTCTTTGGTCCTTCTAGGTACCCCGTTGCCACGTGGTCTCAGGGCGCGGTGCTGGAGCTGCTACTGCAACACACCTTCTTCTCTTCAGCTACCGTCGTCGTCTCGTCTCGATGGGTTCTCCTCTTCTTCTCCCTCGGGCGGTCGTCGGCGGTAACGTTATTTTTATCAGTTAACAGATTTTGCTACCCATGCGTCAAACGCCAATATATTCATTATGGCGTAGACACCTGCGTTATCGCAGTGTTCAACAAGATGTTCATCTTCACTGTCCTCAAGGACTTTCTTCCCCGAGCATCAGCTTATAACTCGGCGCTCGGTTTTAATTAATACGTCTTCTGCTGCCCTTCTCTGCTCTTCGTTGGGACTACCTTACTCTTCGTCTCGATTCGTCTCGTCACGTCGGACTACTATACAAGTCCTGGGCTATCTGCTCAATTTCGTCTCGCCCCTTTTTGCGGCCTGGGTGTCCCGGATGACTAGGGACTCGGGTCTCGTTCCCCTCCCTGGTAGTTGGTATGGTGTCTTTTGCTGCTGAAAATCTCACCGCGGGGAGCGAGGAGAGACCCGCCACGAGGCCAGGGCACGAGTGAGCCAAGGACCAAGAGCGAGGGCCAAGCGCAAGGGAGCCGAGCAAGAGGGAGATTGCTATCCAGGGCCTACAGTTATACCCGTTGTTTTCCTCCTTATCTGCGTGCCAAATCAGGTTAGTTCATTGTTCCAATTTTGGCGGGCTAGTTTAAATAATTGTAGCAATCTAAACTAACTGTTTTTAGATGGCTGTTTATCGTACCTCATGGCCTGATGCCCGAGCTGTATTGTTATTAATACATCTTAATCGGCCTGTCCAGCCTCGATGGCTTCCTTAAGCTGTTTCTGATTATTTATGCAGCCAGCTTGATGGCCTCAAGTATGGGCCTAACTGGTTTTGATCTGTCTACGATCTGGCGTAATGCATATTCAAAGTTCTGTGTCTGCTTTCCAAAATACAAAGTCCTTTTTCACAGAAACTGCATTTTAGGTTTCGATTTCCCAAAACTGCTTGTGCTGTCATAGAGTCCAAGCTTTAAAAATCTTGCAGGCTTTTGGTCACGAGGTGCGGACGCCATCTTTTAGGTACCCTTTTTTTTAAATGTCCATGCAGGGTCCCTTTCATTAATAACCTTGTGGGAATGTGGGAATTTTGCGAATCTTACACATGTGGCCATCAGGGCACCCCATTAGATCCCAGCAGTATTTATCAACCGTAATGGCTTCCACTCCGTTAATGTGCAGCTGGTGTGAAACCATAGGAAGAGCATCAGGCATGTGTGCGCCAAGTTCCCTGGCAGCTGCCATGACTCTTACATCCTGCGCCAGTCCACTGTCCCTCAGCTCTTCGTACCGCCAAACTAACTTTCCGGCTGGCTCCTTGGGGACAAGGGCTATCCCCTGAATACGTGGCTAATGACACTGTTGAGGAGGTCATCAAACGTGTCTGAGGAGCACTACAATCAAAACCATATTGTTGTATCCATGTGTTAATGAAGACATGGTATGCAGGAGTTGGTTTACAGGTGTTTCCTGGACAAATTCTGGAGGTGAACTAACAGATACAAGACACTATACAGGCTTATATAGCCCGAGTGGCCATTACCGGTGTGGTAAACCACTTTTACCGTTTACTATCGTTACACTATAGTTATCACTGTTAGATCGTTTCCCTATAGTTATCACTGTTCACATTGTTGTATCACTGTACGAGGTCGCCTCTTGTCATGCTGCTATACCTGGGCTGACCACTGCCGACTCCGCCCATGGCTCCACCTACCTGCCCGGGTATAAAGGTGGTCGACTGGCTGGTATTCCTCCTTCTTGGATCCGATCACCCACGAGGGTGGGCTCTGTTATTTAGTCAATAAAAACCTATAGTTACTTTCTTAACTCGTCGCTTTTCATTGGACGAATTGATAGGTATATCAACCGGCATTACAGTACACAGGGGCTCTTAAAGGCACATACACCACAATTCCTCCCCTTTTAGATAACCAGTACATAACATTTTAAGTAATTGTTATTAACATGTGTACAAGAACAATAATCTAAACATTTGCTGCAGTTAATCAATTATAAGTCAGTCTCTCTGGAGGCTTCCTGACTCGGTCCGGATAACGCCTCGGTGGTGTAGTAGTTTTCGGTGGTGTAGTCGTTTTCGGTGGTGTAGTAGGTTCTTTTGGCAAGGTCGATTCGGCTTGAATGCCAGTGTCGGGTTCATCTGGTTCCAGTATCACCGGATCGGAGGTAGATACGATGGGTATCTCTACTTCATCATTAGGCATATAGAGTGGTGGTGTAGGTTGTCCCTTTTCGGATGACTCTATGATCTGGTCAGCATGGCGCCTTATTATGCTTTCTCCAATGTCCACGGTATACATCAGTGGTCCTAGTCGTGTGCAAATAGTTCCAGGCTGCCATTTCTCGGTACGGTAGTCCCGGGCCAAAACTTGTTGACCTATCTGGAAGGTTCTAGTTGGCCTTTCATTCATGCCTTGAAATTGCCGGTTCTCTACGTCCCTTCTACGTCCAGCCGGCATCTTAGTCTTCTATTGAAAAACATCATGGCGGGAGTTTGGTTTGTAACCATATGTGTTGCATTCCGATAGGCAAACAAGAAGTTATCTACCTTATGCTGTAGATTAATGCCTTCATTACCCATAGCCTTTATGGCCTTCTTGAAGGTCTGGACAAACCTTTCAGCCAATCCATTGGTGGCGGGATGGTATGGGGCGGATGTGTAGTGCTTAACCCCATTGTTTTTTAAGAACTTTCTGAATTCTTCGGACACAAATTGCGGTCCATTATCAGAACAGATCTGTTCAGGCAGCCCATTCCTGGCAAATATGGTCCTTAATACTGTGATGGTTTTTTCCGTGGTGGTGGAGGACATCTTTATTACCTCCGGCCACTTGGAGTGTGCATCAACCGCGATTAAGAACATTGAGTCCATAAATGAACCAGCAAAGTCGATGTGTACCCTTTGCCATGGAGATGAGGGCCACTCCCATGGATGTAGAGGGGCTTGTGGTGGGGCGTTTTGGACCTTCTGGCATCCTAGACAGCTCTTGGTCATTTCTTCGATGTCTCCATCGATACCTGGCCACCACACAAACGCTCTGGCTAGGTTCTTCATTTTCACTCCACCCAGATGCCCCTCGTGAAGCTCCTTTAGCACTTTATCCTGGAGTTTGGGTGGAATCACCACTCTGGATCCACACATCAAGGTTCCTCGGCACACTGACAGCTGTTCTCTTCTTTGCGAGAATGCTGGCAACAGTGGTTCGCCATGTGCTGGCCATCCCTTCACCGTTAAATCGTAGACTCGAGAGAGAGAGAGTCGGGTCATTTCTCGTTTCCTTTTCAATGGTAGAATTTGTTACTGGTAGACATTCCACTATGGTTGAGTGGAACATCTCCACTGGGTCCACTGTAGGTGCCTCTTCTACCATTGGCAACGGTAGGCGCGATAAACGGTCAGCATTTCCATGCTGTTTTGATCCTTTGTACTCTATGTCATATCGGTGTGCCCCTAGGAAAAGGGACCACCTCTGTAGCCTTTGTGCTGTCATAATGGGAACGCCCTTTTTAGGGTTCAATATGGAGACGAGGGGTTGATGGTCAGTCAACAAGGTAAATTTTTGTCCGTGTAGGTAATGGTTGAATTTCTTCACTCCCCATACCAGGCTGAGTGCTTCCCTGTCGATCTGGGCATAGTTACGCTCAGCTGAGTTCAATGAGCGTGAAGCAAAAGCTATCGGCCGCTCCGAGCCATCAGGAAATCTATGCGATAATACCGCTCCTATGCCGTAAGGGGATGCATCGCACGCCAGTGTGATTGGCAGTGATGGGTTGTAATGAGCCAAAACTTCCTTGGACATGATCAAGCCTTTACATTTATGGAAGGCACGTTTACAGTCCTCGCAGCATTCCCAAATTACTCCCATTTGTAGCAGTTCGTTAAGAGGGTGCAGAACAGTTGACAAGTTCGGTAAAAATTTATGATAGTAGTTTATCAATCCCAGGAACGACCTTAATTGTGAGACATTTTCAGGTGCTGGGGCTTTTATGACTGCTTCAATTTTTTCAGGGGACTTATGCAACCCTTCTTCGTTAATTATGTGGCCACAATATGATATTTGTTTCTGGAAAAATTCACACTTGGGGCGGTTTGCTCGTAGGCCCCGTTCTCTCAGCCTAGTGAGCACCTGCTCCAAATTGGCAAGATGCTCGTTGTCGTTTCTCCTGTTACAAGGATGTCGTCTAGATAGCATTGAGTCCTAGGAATCCCTTGCAGGACTTGTTCCATAGCTCTTTGCCAGATAGCTGGAGCTGATGCTACTCTGAAAACCAGTCGATTGTACTGGTACAGGCCTTTGTGTGTGTTTATTGTGAGATACTTTTTAGAGGTCTCCTCAACCTCCATCTGTAGATATGCCTGTGCTAAGTCAATTTTTGTGAAACGTTTCCCTCCGGATAGTGAGGCGAAAATATCTTCTATCCTCGGAAGAGGATACTGCACTGTGTGAAGGACCGGGTTTACAGTCACCTTGAAGTCCCCACAGATGCGAATTTTTCTCTGCTCTTCAGATTTATCATTATTCAAAGTTTTCTTCATGACTGGGATGATGGGTGTTGCCCACTCGCTCCAATCTCTCTTGGATAACACGCCTGTCTTTTCCAAATTCTCCAGCTCTGCCTCGACTGCTGGACGAATTGCGTATGGCACTGGCCTTGCCTTAAAAAACTTGGGAATTGCCGCATCTTCCACCTTTATTGAGGCGGTGACGCCTTTCAAGGTCCCTAGTTCCTGTTGGAACACTTCTTTGGCGTTGGCCAAGATGTCTTTCAATCGTTCAGGTATGAGGTCATCATCACTTTTTTTCTTACTGGTCACCGTCAGTGCCTGAATGGTGTGCCAGTCTAAACGTATCTTTCTGATCCATTCACGTCCCAACAGCGGTGGACCACCATTTTGCAGAACGTATAAATACAACTTCTGTATTTCCTTGCCGTTGTATACAACAGGCACCCTTATTTTCCCTCTGGGGTATACTTTCTGCCCCGTATATGTTTTTAAGATAATGGATGTGTCTTTCAAGGGTATATGCGGAAACAGCCGCTCGTAATCCCGTCGACTTATGACGGTCAGAGCTGATCCTGTATCTAGCTCCATTTTAACTGGGGACCCTGCTATCGTGAGGGTAACCCAAATGGTCTGGTAATCTTCTTTGGCAATTACATTATGTAATTTGAGACAGCTTAGTCTCTTGTTTCCGGAGTCGCTATCGCTCTTCTGGTCTTCGGAGCTACTGTCCTTCATCATTTGTACCTTTTTGTACTTTTCTTTATTGATTTTTTTTTTGTCAGTGGATTTTTTGTTTCCAGATCGGCATACACGTGCAATGTGTCCCATCTTTCCGCATTGCCTGCATGCTTTGTCCTTGAACCAGCAGTCCCTTTGGTCATGGGTGGATCTGCCGCAGCAATAACATCTCTCGAAACCCTGTGTCATTTCATGGGTGCCGAAATCCTGTGGCTTTTGCTGTATCTCTGCAGCTCCTCTCGCTGCTGCTTCGTATGATACAGCCATACTGAAAGCCTTGTCCAGTGTTAAATCTTTCTCAGAAAGTAGCCTTTTCTGTGTTCCTTCACTTAGGAGACCGCAGAAGAATTTGTCTCGAAGAGAATCTGCCAGTCCTGCTCCGAATTGGCAGTGCTTTGATAGCTTCCTTAATTCGGTGAGGTAATCAGCGTTACTTTCATTCTTGTGCTGATTCCTCCTGAAGAATTTTAACCGTTCCGCTATCAGCAGCGGTGTTGGGTTTAAGTGCTCCTGTAGGGTATCAACAATTTCCTTAAAATTCTTGTCCATCAGTTTGGCTGGAGTGATTAAGTTTCGTAACAGCCTGTATGTCTTTGCGCCCATTAGATTTAGGAGTATCGATGCCTTTTTATCATCCTCTATTTCATTTGCTGTGCAATATACCTCCACTCTTTCCACATATGTGGTCCAATCCTCTACATCATTATCGAAAACAGTAATATTGCCAGTCTTAGGCATCCTGAAAAAAAATGGCGCCTCCTGCGCTTTCCTTTCTTCCTTGCTGAAAAAAAAATGGCGCCTCCCGCGCTTTCCCGCCGCTGTTGCTGCTGACAACGCTGTTCTCCGCGGTTTTTATTTATACAAATATTTTTAATAGTCGGAGACTTGTTCCCGCCGGACTCTCTGGGACATTCCCCACCCTCTGCGTGGTCCGAACGCCGACCTGCTTTGCAGAGCTGGCCGTCTCCCGAGTGTTCCACCCCTCGTCTTTGTTTGCCTGCGCCTTCACTGTTTGGCCCCGCTGTAGAGCCAGCCGATCGAGCCCCAGCCCGCCGCCCAGGAAGGATTATTGCAGTATCTGCCACCAGCCCGGCTAGCTGGTGAAACCACAGTTTTTTTTCTTTTTTTCTTCTTCCTTCGTCTGAGGAATCGATCTCCTTGAGGTGCTGCCAAATTGTAGGTAAGTCCGTTTCCAATTCGTCGCCACTGTTGTATCCATGTGTTAATGAAGACACGGAATGCAGGAGTTGGTTTACAGGTGTTTACTGGACAAAGTCTGGAGGTGAACTAACAGATACAAGACACTATACAGGCTTATATAGCCCGAGTGGCCATTACCGGCATTACAGTACACAGGGGCTCTTAAAGGCACATACACCACACATATTTCCAACAGAAGTGTCATAGAGCAAACAATAGGGTTGCTCAAAATGCGCTTCAGATACCTGGACAGATCTGGTGGAGCCCTTCAGTATGCACCAGACATGGTCTTGAGAATCGTTGTTGTCTGCTGTGCCCTGCGCAACATCGCACTGCAGCGAGGACTATCGCTGGATGTGGAACAAGGCGCAAAGCGCACAACCTCTTCTGAGGAGGAGGAGGGGGAGGAGGAGAAGCAGAATGAGGTTCCAGATGAGGAAGACCTGGAGGAGGCGGCTGACCCAGTGTGACCAGCATGCGAGCACACTGCTGCCAGGGATGGCCTAATCAATGCCAGATTCACCTAACTTTATGCAGCACAGACATGTGGCTACCACATGCACATGAAGGTTGGCATGATCCCACTTCAACACCATAGAGCATCTCTACAATTAACTGTGCATTCCTTGCACTGTCACCACCATTGCTGGACATAAAAGGAGGGAGTGCAACAAAGGTTCACCAGACTGATTCATGGGATGGGGGGATTGTCCTATGAGGAGAGATTGAGTTGACTAGGCCTACATCCTCCAGAGTTTAGAAGAAAGAGAGGTGATCTCATTGAACATACAAAATTCTTATAGGACTTGACAGGGTAGATGCAAGGAGGATGTTTCCCCTGACTGGGAAGTCTAGAACCACGGGTCAGAGTCTCAGAATAAGGGGTCAGCCATTTAGGACTGAGGTGAGGAGAAATTTCTTCACTCAGAGTGTGGTGAATCTTTGGAATTCTCTACCCCAGAGGGCTGTGGAGGCTCAGTCATTGAGTATATTCAAGACAGAGATCGATAGATTTTTGAATATTAAGGGTATCAAGGGATATGGGGATAGTGCAGGAAAGTAGAGTTGAGATAGAAGATCAGCCATGATCTTATTGAATGACAGAGCAGACTGGAAGGGCCAAATGGCCGACTCCTGCTCCTATTTCTTATGTTAAAAGGTACCCTTACCCTTCACTGAGCCACTTCAAATTGCGAGCAACGAATTCAAACATTCACAAAAGGTTACTTTATTACAACAAAATAAAAGAACAGAAACTTAACATTCATTTAGAGCAAAACACCTAAGTGACTACCCTTGTGACTATTTATGTGGGAGCTTTCTTTTACGCATGCTTCTACGTGGTGCTACCCCTGTGGCTTCAGCAGATGTAGAGACGGCCTGCTCACTTCCCTACTGCACCTGCTTAGATGCCTTTGGCGGTTGTCCTCTGGGTTTTGGAACCTGTGAGGGCCCCACCAAAGTCTGCTCTTCCTACGTCTGT
Organism: Somniosus microcephalus; assembly: GCF_052327205.1. Taxonomy (NCBI): domain Eukaryota; kingdom Metazoa; phylum Chordata; class Chondrichthyes; order Squaliformes; family Somniosidae; genus Somniosus; species Somniosus microcephalus. Next base: position 33,622,883 of record NC_141001.1, on the reverse strand, counting down.
GCAGGGGCAGACTCAGCCATCGCTGTCCGGGGGGGTTTCTGGGGCTCTGACCGAGGGGTTGGCAAGGGGGTGGTAGTTTGAGCACTTGGAGAGGAGCCCCCACTTCCATGTCCCCTCCAACCATCATCCCTCTCATGGGCCACCCGCACTTACCTGCTAGCAAGTAGCTGGAGAGCACCTTGCTGCACATCAGTGGGGCCATGAGGACCCATGTCTGCACTGACATTCCTCATAACAAGGACGTCCATGAACCTTTAGTTTCTCTCCTCGATAGATGCCCATCTATCCTCCATAGCTGGCCATCTATTTAGAAGTGTTGCCAAGTTGTCCTGAGTCTGGCGATTTATGTCCTCCATGGAGGTTGCCATCCTTTCCATGGCAGTACCTACAATTGTCAGTGCATGCGCCATGGCTTTGCTCATATTTGAGATGGACTCCTCCATTCTCTGCACACTTGCAGTCACCGTGGTTGCTAACCCAGTCAGAGCCTCCTGCAATTGTTTCTGAAGCTCTAGGACAGCCCTCTTCCTGGATGGCCCACGAGGCTCAGTGTCTACATGCAGCTGAGCAGAGCTAGGAGCATCCTGCAGCCTCCAACGAAGACTCTCCACTGCTGTCCCTGTCTCCACCATCTGTTCTTGCTCACTTGTGACTTGTGATACACCAGTTGACAACATTACTCTACCTCGCATAGGACCCACTGAAGTGTGCGTCTCTGCACTGATGCTGGGTGCGCTCATTTCTGCTGACGCTGCTCCCTCAAAGGCTGGAGGATCCTCTGAGGAGTCCTCCTGCTCTCGCTCCTCGACAGTAGGGAGGGGGGCTCTTGATGGTCCTGTGGGGGTGTAAAGACATGAGTTAGACATGTGATATGTAGATTGCAGACACTTCCCATTATGCACATGATGAGCATTCAAATTCTATTGGCATCAGATTCCACATGAGTCACTCATGAATGCCAAATAAGATGGAATTTAAAATAATTCTGTCACCAGGTTGTTCTACTGCGCCCCTCTCTCCATCCCCACTTCAAGCTGGTCAACAGCTCCAACAATGTCCAGAGCTGCCTCCTCAGCGTGGGTGAGCTGAGCCAACAATGGTGGTCCTCCTCCTGTTCTCTTCCTCTCCCTCTTATTGTGGGCTCTCTTTTCCTGCAATGAGAGAAAGAAGTGCAGTTTTAGTGAGAGTGATGGAATAAGTGTAAAGAATGGATAGGATAGATGTTTAGAGGGAGACTATGATGGAGTGGGGTGTCAATACCAAGTTGCCTCCTTTTGAGTTCTTAGTTGTTGTCATTGCATAACATTGAGGGTGAGTGTGAGGGGTGCATAGTAAGATGGGGATGTGATCTGTATATAGGGAGTGAGGGATGGGTGATGGTGCAAGGGATATTGGGGTGAGTTAAGATGTGCAGGAGTAGGGTTGGCAATGCAGATTGATGGGGATGTGATGACAGGCACAGTAGAATGAAGGTAAATGTGCTTTTATACTTTTCCTGAATGCAGGAGATCATTGAACTTCTTCCTACATTGGACCCAGGTGCAAGTAAACATACACCTTGCATTCACCTCCTCAGCTATTTGCAGCCAGACTGCCTTTGTCTGCTGAAGACGTTTCCTCCTTCCATCCCCAGGGAATAGACCCTGTCTACATCCTCTGACTTCCTCCACAAGAACATGGAGGGAGTCATCGTTGAAGTGTGGAACAACCTTTGGTCTCTGCAGTCATTTCTCAAAGAAGCAGCACTCAGGAGCATCAAATCAGAATCGAGAGCAAATGAGGACATGACCCCCTTAAGTAGTCTGACAACGAATGCGTCATCAGAGAACCTCAACAGACCCGCACCCTGTAATTGGGCTGGGTCTCACGCACGGCGGGCTTAACAAGCCCAATCAGCGCAAAATTGTTTACAGAGAGCGGCTGAAGCCAAGAGCGAGACTGGAACCCACCAACTAGCTCTCCTGCTGCAAACCCACCTCCACTGGGAAAATCCAGCCCAAAGTATTTTTTAAATTTCTCTGCCATTTCCTTATTCCCCATTATAATTTCTCCTGTCTCAGCCTGTAAGGGACCCACATTTACTTTTGCTAATCTTTTCCTTTTTACCTACCTATAGAAGCTTTTACAGTCTGTATTTATGTCTCTTGCTAGTTTACTCTCATATTCTATTTTCCCTTTCTTTATCAATTTCTTGGTCCACCTTTGCTGAATTCCAAAATCCTCCCAATCCTCAGGCTTACTGCTCTTTTTGACAACATTATAAGCATCTTCCTTTGATCTAATACTATCTTTAACTTCTCTTGTTAGCCACGGTTGGACCACTTTTCCTCTAGGGTTTTTGTGCCTTAAAGGAATGTATATTTGTTGTAAATTATGTATTAATTCTTTAAATGCTAACCATTATTTGTCTACCGTCATACCTTTTAAGGTAGTTTCCCAATCTACCTTAGCCAACTCACCCCTCATACCTATGTAGTTTGCTTTGTTTAGATTTAAGACCCCAGTTTCGGATTTAACTAAATCACTTTCAAACTTAATATAAAATAATGGTCACTCTTCCCTAAAGGCCCCTTTACTACAAGGTTATTAATTAACCCTTTCGCATTGCACAATACTAGATCTAAAATTGCCTGTTCTCTAGTTGGTTGCTCATCATACTGATATAGAAAACTATCTTGTATACATTGCATGAATTCGTCCTCCACACTATTACTGCAAATTTGGTTTGCCCAGTCTATATGTAGATTAAAGTCCCCCATGATTGCTATATTACCCTTGTTACATGCGCCTCTAATTTCCTGATTTATACTCTGCCTTACATTACAGCTACTGTTTGGGGGCCTATAAACAACTCCCACCAATGTTTTGTGCCCCTTGCTGTTTCATAGCTCCACCCAAACTACTTCTTGATTTTCAGAGCTAAGATCCTTTCTCTCTACGGTCTTTATCCCATCCTTTATTACCAGCGCTACCCCTCCTCCTTTTCCATTTTGCCTATCTCTTCTAAAAGTTAAATATCCTGGAATATTTAGTTCCCAACCTTGGTCACTTTGCAACCATGTCTCCGTTATGGCTATTAGATCAAACCTATTAATTTCTATCTGCGAAATCAGACAGGGATTCATTCCTTTCACTGATCATTGTCCAATTACTTCAGTGCACAATATTTTACGCTGGCCTAGAGTGCTCATACATATTCTGTGCAAGATCTTCATTTTAATAATATTATAATGTATGTCCCTTAGCCATGATCTCCCCTCCATTTAGGAGCGCACTGCATACTATGCTCACCTATCTGCATTGGGTAAAAAGGGAAGCTCCATACACAATGGAGTTCTTATAAAGAGGGAGACATTTCTGTATGTACTTTTAATTTTACTTTTTCTATTTGATGCTGGCTTTTTTAAAATCTGAATATCAGAACATGTGAGGAATATCTATCATAGAATTATGGAACTTACACCACAGAAGGAGGCCATTCAGCCCATCATGCATGTCCTGGTACAAAAGCAAAATACTGCGGATGCTGGAAATCTGAAATAAAAACAGAAAATGCTGGAAATACTCAGCAGATCAGGCAGCATCTGTGGAGAGAGAAACAGAGTTCTGACAAAGGGTCATTGACCTGAAACATTAACTCTGTTTCTCTCTCCACAGATTATGCATGTCCTGGTGCTAGCTCTTTAACTGGAGCTAACCACTCTAATCTTATTTCCCAACACTTTCCCCATTTAGGTAGAAACAAAATTGAGTTATTGTCTGCAAAATCATTCTAAATCTGACTGTAATTGAAGCATTCAGCAGAACTTAAAATTGAAATGTGTTTAAAAAGAGGGCACTTGAAAAGGTTCTGTCACAATACAAAATTTCACTGTATTGCAGAGAGTGACAAAACACCTAACTGAAAGCTACAAGCTCTCGTGCTGGTTGGCAAGTCAAATTACAATAATGGATGTTGTTTTACTAAAGCACACCAAATGCAGCATTTCATGTTCAAAGTAGTGCAAGGTCACATGGTAGTTATAGATGATGGAAGGCCATTCGGCCCATCCTAATTCATTCATCCAGAAAGGCCCTACAGCCTGCCCCCTCAGCAGCATCTAATTATTTCTTAAATGATTTCAGGATCCTTGTCTCCACTTCTCTATCAGGGAGTCCGTTCCATGAGTGTCAATCACTCTTCTGTGAAAAGGAACTACCTGCTATCAGTCTTAAATTTTAGTAGTTTGAGCATGTCACCTTTTGACCTACATTGACAGTATAATTTAAAGGAATATTCTGGATTTACATTTTCATTCTCTTAACTATCTTACATATCTATATAATGCCACTTCTCTGATGCCTCCTTTCCAGGCTGAAATGTCCAAGTTTCTCCAGACTTTTTTTTATAGAGCTCAGAACTTTGACACGAGGATCAGCATTATGGCTGTTCTCTGAATTGACTCCAGTGCTTGAATATCACCTTTGCCCCTCGGGGACCAGAAATGGACATACTACTTGAGTTGAGATCTGACCAGAGCACTGTGCAGTTTGGTTATAACCTCCTCTGACCCATAATCTACTGTTTGAGCTAAGCAGTTCAACATTCTGTTGGCATTATTCATTGCTGCTTCGTTGGTTGGATATGTTGAGCATTGAGTCTACTAAGACTCTCGGGCCTAGAAATTCGAGATCGCTAAATACCTGCTGGTGTGGCTGCAGGCCGGAGTTAACGACTGTTGAAATTGATGGCGCTGGCAGGACTGGGATACTCGTGCTGGTTGCTAATTAAATTTAGCCCAGTGCTCAACTCACAAGATTACGATGGGTTTGGATAGGCTAGGCGGGGAAAGGCTAGTTGGTGGTACAAGGACTAGGGGACACAGATTTAAGGATTTGGGCAAGCGATACAGGGGGGATGTGAGGAAAAGCTTTTTTACGCAGTGATTGGTGAGGACCTGGAATTCGCTGCCGACGGAAGTGGTGGAAGCGAAGACACTCAATGTTTTCAAGGGGAGACTGGATAGGCACTTGAGGGAAATAAACTTGCAGGGCTACGGGGATAGAGCGGGAGAATGGGACTGACTGGATTGCTCTACAGAGAGCCAGCACGGACTGGATGGGCTGAATGACCTCCTTCTGTGCCGTTATGACTCTATGGGCTGGATTTTGTCAGTGGAGGCGGGTTGGGAGCTGGTCAGGTGGTCGGTGGGTCCGGATCCCACCTCTGATGTGAGGCGGGACAATTGAGCCATTTTGCCCTAATTGGGCACTTGATTTTCAGCGTGTGGGAACCGCTGGGTCAATGAGTCTTTTGGTCCTGAAACTCGCCTTTGATGACGTCATCTATGCAGCTGCATTTAAGGCCTGCAGGCAGCCTTGGATCTTTTTCTGCCTTACAACGTTTGCTATTTACTTCTGAGGGATTCGTGCAGAAACCATGTCAGGCACCAGACCAAAGTGTGCACCCCGCTTCGATGAGAACTCCCTCCAAGCTCTGGTGGAGGGAGCAAGAGCAAATAAGGAAGTGCTGTTTCCTTCTTCAGGGAGGAAAAAGCCTCGACAACAGACCGAAGCTGTGTGGCTGCAAGTGGCACAGGAAGTGAATGCCATTTCAATGTGCAGCAGAACCTGGCTGCAGTGCAGAAAGAGGTTTCATGACCTTCTCCGCACAGGAAAAGTGAGTATTCCATCCCCATGACCCTCAATCTGATCTCCATCGCATCTCATCACCAGCACTCTGCTTTGTCAACCTCCTACTCCACATCCCATTTGACTCTTACATCCCTACACCCTTAACCATTCCCTCTCTCTGTATGTTCACATTCACTTAACTATTCGACTATGCAGCCCTCACACACCCTATCACTGTGATGCAATGACAACAACTTACAACACACAGGGAGGGCCCTTGGTTTTGGCACCTCACTCCATCTTTGTGTTCTTCTAAGCATCTATGCTATGGATTCGCTACACTCACTCTTTCATTCTCACTCAAACTCCACTTGTGTCCCTCATTGCAGGAAAAGAGAGCCCACAATAAGAGGGAGAGACCAAAAGCGAACAATAAGAGGGAGAGGGCGAGGACAGGAGGAGGACCACCCTCAATAGCCCAGCTCGCCACTGCAGAGGAGGCGGCCCTGGAGATCGTGGGAGTGGAGGAGGATGCGCAAGTGGGGTACGGACAGACAGGCGCATCAGAGCAAGCTGGTGACAGAATAGATTTTCATCTCTCTCATTGACATAGCATGAGTGACTGATATTGATTCTGATGTTCTAACAGTTTGACTTATGATAATCTGCACAATTCAATGTGCATGCAAAGTTTATCTCACATTTCTAACTCTTTCCTTTACTCCCCCACAGGACCATTGACAGCCCCCCTCCCCACTGTCCAGGAGAAACAGCCTGAGCCCCCAGACTACTCAGAGAAAGCTGCAACCTCTGAGGGTGCAATGTCAGCAGAATTAAGCTCACCCAGCACCAGCGCAGACACCCACACCTCGTTGGGACCTTCGAGAGATAGAGTAGAGTTGTCACCTGGTGTATCACAGCTCACAAGTGAGCATCAGCAGATGGTGGAGACAGGGACAGCAGTGGAGAGTCCTCGTCAGAGGGCGCAGGACACTGCCAGCTCGGCTCAGCAGCATGTCGACCCTGTGCCTCCGGGTCCATCCAGGAGAGTGGTGCTGGAACTCCAGGAACAGGTGCAGGAGTCTCTGGCAGGTTTTGTCTCCAGGGTTGCTGCGAGTGTGGAGCGAATGGAGGAGTCCATCGCTAACATGAGCAGGGCCTTTATGGAGGCGTTGGCGCATGAACACATCACCACGGAAAGGATGGCAACCTCCGCGGAAAGGATGGCTACCTCCGTGGTAAGGCTGGCTACCGTAGAGGAGAGGATGGCTATGGTAGAGGAGAGGATGGCTACGGACATGGAGGAACTTAGTCGCCAGGGTCTTAAAACATGGTCATTGTTCAGAATAGACTGACATCTCTTGAGGAGCGATGGTCAGCTATTGAGCAGAGAAACCAGGCCTTCATGGAAATCCTCTGGAGTAGGACTTCCAGTGCAGAAACAGGTCCTCATGGCCCCCCTGAAGTGCAGCAAGGTGCTGTCAAGCCACTTGCTAGCTCTGAAGTGGGGCTGACCCATGAGAGGGATGTTGGTGGCAGACAACAAGGAAGTGGGGGCTCCTCTCCAAGCGCTCACACAACCATGCCACTGCAGAACCCTCGGTCAGAGCCCCACCAGAGTCCTCACCCAACTGAGATGGGCGTCTCAGCCCCTGCACAGCAGCAGACTTTTGCCGAGCCTTCACAGGCTCACAACCCCAGAGAACGCCTGCCAAAGGTGTCGAGGCAGGAGCAGCAAAAAAGTGAGCAAGGGTCCTCCACGTCTGCTGAAGCCACAGGGGAAGCACCACATAGGAGCCCGCATAAGAGGAAGATAATGCACAAGTAGTCACAAGGGTAGTCATTTGGGTGTTCTGTTGTGTTTATTTTTGAAAAGCCATCCGTGAATTGATGTGATAAAAAAACTTGATGGCAAACTGTTGAAGTTGTGGCCTGTGTCATTTTGCAAATGGGACTTCCACATTGAGGGCTTAGGGCGACTTGCAATTGTCAGTATGGTGGTCAGAGTGATAGAAATCCGCAGGCTCTTGGCCATTGTCGATGCTCTGGTAAGATGGTGCGAGGCAAAAGTGTTTGATTGGGCAGGCTAAGCAAATCTGGGGGAATTAAAAACCAGAGTGTGTCAGGAAGGGACAGAATGTATAATGATAAAGGTAAAGTAGTAAAAGGGGTAAAAGCAGGAATAAATTGTCAGAAAACATATTTGAAAGTTCTTTATCTGAATGCACGCAGCATTCGTAACAAAATTGATGAGTTGATGGTGCAAATAACTACACATGGGTATGATCTGGTGGCCATTACGGAAACATGGCTGCAAGATAATCATGACTGGGAACTAAACATACAAGGGTATTTGACAATTAGGAAGGACATACAGGAAGGAAAGGGAGGTGGGGTTGCTATGTTAATCAAGGATGGAATCACTGCAATAGTCAGAAATGATATTGGGTCAAAGGATCAGGATAGTGAAACAGTTTGGGTGGAGATAAGGAATAATAAGGGGAAAAAGTCACTAGTGGGCGTAGCCTATAGGCCTCCTAACAGTTGCAACTCTGTTGGTCGGAGTATAAATCAGGAAATAGTTGGGGCTTGTAATAAGGGAACAGCTATAATCATGGGGGATTTTAACTTTCATATTGACTGGACTAATCAAATTGGGTATGGCAGCATTGAGGAAGAGTTCATAGAGTGTATTAGGGACGGGTTCCTTGAGCAGTATGTAACTGAACTAACCAGGGGACAGGCAATCTTAGATCTGGTCCTGTGTAATGAGACAGGATTAATAAAAAATGTCCTAATAAAGGATCCCCTTAGAATGAGTGACCATAATATGGTTGAATTCCAAATTCAGTTTGAGGGTGAGAGAGTTGGATCTCAAACCAGCATACTAAGCTTAAATAAAGGAGACTATGAAGGTATGAGAGTAGAATTCACTAAAGTGGCCTGGGAAAACAGATTAAAGTGTAAGACGGTACAAGAGCAGTGGTCTACATTCAAGGAGATATTTCACATCTTTCAAGATAAATATATTCCACTGAGGAAAAAGGGGAGTAAAAGAAAAGACAGCCATCCGTGGCTTAGTAAAGTAATAAAGGATAGTATCCGACTGAAAACAAGGGCATATAAAGTAGCCAAATCTAGTGGGAGGATAGAAGATTGGGAAGCATTTAAAAGCCAGCAAACAATAACTAAAAGATTAATTAAGAAAGGGAAGATAGATTATGAAAGTAAACTAGCAAAAAATATAAAAACAGATAGCAAGAGTTTCTACAGCTATATAAAAAGAAAAAGGGTGGCTAAAGTGAACATTGGTCCCTTAGAGGATGGGACCGGGAAACTAGTGGTGGGGAACATGGAGATGGCAAAGACGCTGAACAAATATTTTGTATCAGTCTTTACAGTAGAGGACACTAAAAATATCCCAACACTGGACAAACAGGGGGCAATGGGGGGGAGGAGCTAAACACGATTAAAATCACTAAGGAGATGGTACTCAGTAAAATAATGGGACTTAAGGCGGATAAATCCCCCGGACCTGATGGCCTACATCCTAGGGTCTTGAGAGAAGTGGCGGTAGGTGTAAAGTCTGTAGGTTGTGCAGTAAATAACTTCAGAGACTTTAGAAGTACAAACAAAACAGGTCTTTACTATTCAGAGGTCTGGGCGATTTCTGCCCTAGTTAACGTATCACAACCCTTATATACTGGTGTGGTCACTATCGGTATTACAGTATACATGAGCCAATAGATAGTGCCACCCTAAAGTAGTGCTCTTAAAGGCGAACGGTTACATTCTATAGTTCCCTTAAAGGTAAACGGTTACATACACAACACTCCTCCCTTCCTAGCTTATTACTTACAGAATCCCGTTAAACATACAATCTTCAACTTTATATAAACAGTTTGCAGATATACTCTCGATGGAGTCAACGTCATATAACAATTTACAGATATACTCTCAATGGAGTCAACGTCATATAACAGTTTACAAACATACTCTCAGTGGAATCAGTTTACAGGTTCAGTCTCTGTGGGAACAGTTCATAAATTCAGTCTCTGGTATTAATTCGTTCCAGACAGCATCCTCCATAGCCTTTGTTTTTAACAGCTTGTACTTTCGTCCTGTTGAACCAGCAGTGCGGACTTATACAACCCACTGGCTGTCTTGATAATGTCCCTGGATTTTTTTTACAAATTTAGCACCTTTCGTAGTGTTCGGACGGAGGTAGTAGAAGTAATAATATTTTAAACAGTTATTATTTTCTGCTTCTTCTTTTTCTTTTCTGCCTTTTTGAAACTCTCTGAGCTCTTTTCCCGGCTGCCATCTGTAGCGCCACCAACTCTCTATGTTCCTTAGACCTTAAGTGCTTCCTCAGGATTTCAGCACTTTGGGAGTTCCCATCACAATTTGGGCAGACCACATCCTCATAACATTCGGTGTCACTCAACAGGTCAAAACCCTTCTTCAAGCAATCATATTCATCCTGCTCTTCCTCGGATGTCTGCCCTTCCTTCCCTCCTGGCCTCATTTGTGCGTTCAATCCTTTCCCTTCCTTCAGGGATTTCGTTATCAGGCTATTTAATCCTTCTACTGAAGTAGCTGTTTCCCCATTCTCCTGTTCCCCTGGACGTAATTCAGCGTACTCCTCCATTTCATCCATCATTTTCTCCAATGCTTTCATCTTCTCTTCCTCTTGTACTTTGGCTTCCAGTGCTTGGAGAAGTTGCGCCTCGATGCTCTCTAGCTCATGTTCAGGGCCCATTCCCAGTTGAAACTGTTCTTCAAGTCGGTCAACCTCGGTAATTGCCGCCTCATATTTGTCTTGGGCTTCCTTCCATATTTTTATGAGTTCTGCCATGTCTTTCACCTCTACATCCTCATCTATGTATGGAACTTCTACCGATGAGTCTGTCTTGGCCCTGAGCTCCTCAAGAATTTCCTGCAGCCTTTGGACTTCTTGCTCATGTTCAACCTTTAGTTGCTCATATACTTCCAACGAAACTAGCTTTTCGGAGGTTGCTGAGTTAACCCCCTCCAGAATTGTAGTCTGGGCCTGTTCATACTGTTTTTTCAACTTCTCGCACTCTGCTTGTAAGGAGTCGTAGAGAAGAACTGGAATAAAATCCTGGCTTCCTGAAGATTCCTCTTCATTTGTTTCTTTCGCAATTTCCTGTTGGAGTTCAGCCAAGGCTGCTATGCTATCTGCCTCTCGAAGTCTCACTGCCATCAACTCTTCTTTATTCTTGCAGTCCATCTCAGCCATTTCCCGTTTACTTTCATTTAACTGAGTGAGTAGTCCCTTATTTTGGGCTGAGAGATATTGCACCTTCTCATGTAGACCCTTGCACTCCTTCTCTGCTTGACATAGCTGATTACCGCTGATTTGGTTCTGCGTTTCAAGTTCCAACATCCTTTGCTTAGCTTCTTTCAGTTTCGCCCCTATAAGCTCCTCTTGCAACATGGCCACATTATTCTCATCAGGTAAAGAAGCGTTTCTCTTTTCCATGTCCAAGATTTGTTTCTGCATCTCCTTAAGAGCACCCTGTGATTCAACTTCTCTTAACTTTGCCTGCACTAGCTCCGTCTCTAATTGCAGAACAAAATCCTCAGTGCAGCGTGATTTGCCCTTCTGCTGTATCTCTAGATCATGCAAATATTCTAACCCCTGAACATCATCAGGGAGATGTGATCGGTAATTGGTCACGATGGCTCTATGGTCGCTCTCTGCTTGAGCCAGTAGGTTCTGTTGTCTTTCCAGACTCTCCCATTCGGTGTCATAGAACTTTTTCATTGTTTTCATCTCTTGTACGAGGCGGTAACTTAATTGTTCTAATTGTTGTTGTACTTTGAAATAGCGTTGAGTTCGAGCCCGGTGTTCCTCCGTAATGCATATGTCTGTAGCTTGAACAGACTCAGAATTCTCTGTCTTTATGCACGCCATCGATTTTCCAACCTTAGTCTGTGAGTTAATGTTAACCTTGTTTTTCATACATAAGCTGGACTTATCATCTTCCGGCTCAGAGTCTGAGCTGCTTGTCTGCACCGAGTCCTCACTCGTCATTGCTTGTCGGTAGTGCCATTCCATGTCTATTTTCTTGATCCACTCCCGTCCTAGAAGTGGTGGTCCTCCCTCAGGTAGTACGTACAAATTCATTCTTGGGTGTACTTTACCTCTATCTCTCACCTTGACTCTTATTTTCCCCATGGGGTATACGCGATGCCCCGTGTATGTCTGTAATACGAACTTGGTATTTCTTAAGGGTATGTGAGAGAATAGTCGGTGGTAGTCCTTTTGGTTGATGACTGATACAGCTGATCCCGTGTCCAGCTCCATTCGTACTTGGACTCCAGCTATTTTTAGTGTGACCCAGATCGTCTGTAGATCAGTTACTTTACCCACATTGTGGATTCTCAGACTATCCAACTCCTGGCTGTTTGGGTCTGAGTCTGAATTTTGTTCGTCTGAACTCTTTTCAGCCACCTGATGCACCTTGTTGTACTTTTCTTGTGGTGGTGGCTTCCTTTGTTTGTTGGTCTTCTTTCTGGACCTGCATACCTTCGCGATGTGACCCAGTTTGCCACATTTCTTGCACTCTTGATTCTTAAACCAGCACTGATTCTGGTCGTGCGTTGTCTTTCCACAACGGTAGCATTTGGAAATGCTTGCAGTCATTTGGTCCACCCCGAGTGCCGCCGCCTTTAGCTGCATTTCCGCCGTTCCTTTCACTGCGGCTTCGTGCGATGAAGCTATGAGGACAGCCCTGTCCAGTGTGAGGTCGTTTTCCTCCAGAAGTCGCTTCTGCGTTCCTTCTTTGGCCAAGCCGCATACGAACTTGTCCCGCAGCGCCTCTGTCAAATTCCCTCCAAACTGGCAGTATTTCGCTAGCTTACGCAGTTCGACTAAGTATTCCGCATTGCTTTCATCTTGCCTCTGGGTTCTGGCGTAAAATTTAAATCGTTCAGCCAGCATCAACGGTGTGGGGTTCAAGTGATCCTTCAACACTGTTACGATCTCTTCGAAGGTCTGGTCCACTGGTTTAACTGGTGCTATTAGATGTTTCAAAAGCCCGTATGTTTTTGCTCCCATCGAATTTAACAAAGTTATTGCCTTGTTGTCATCCTCAATTTCGTTGGCTACGCAATATATTTCTATGCGTTCCACATACGTGGCCCAGTCTTCTATTTCTGCATTAAAGTCATTAATATTTCCTCGCTTAGGCATCTTCTTCTCTTTTTGAGAACAGTACAAGTATTACTTTACTTATTATTAATTTTCTTCTCTCTTCTTGAGAACACACCAGCCTTTCTGAAAAATCTTATTACTTTTCTGAAATTCTTAATAATTTCCAAGATGGCGGTTTCCCGCTTCTTCCTTCTTCTTCAGCGGTTTTCCCCGAAAAATGGCGGCTTTCCCGCGCTTCTCGCTCTCCCCGCCCACTTCAATGGCGGTTTTCCCGCGCTTGGCGGTCTTCACCCGGTCCCCCGACGCCGTCTGTCAGCCCGAGTGCGGCCCTTATCTATAATGCGATCGCTGGATCGCGAAGCGGCTGCCGGCCCTTATCTGTAGATCCGATCGCTCTCGCGGCTCTCGGCCCTTATCTGGAGATGCGATCGCTGGCTTGCAACGCCTCCCGCTCGGCTCTGGCTCCCCCGCTCGTGCGGCTCTCGGCTCTGACACTCCCGCGCCTACTCGCAGGCTCAGCGCTTCGTGGCAGCGGTTGCTGCACGGCTTCTCACATTGCCCGCGGTCCGGCTGTCACCCGACGCCGTTGGACCCGAATGCTTTGCCCTTCTCCTCCAAATACTTCTACCCCGTTTTTAAAAAAAAATTATTTGTTTTAACTACTCACAGTCTCTTCGGCCGCCTTGTTTTAGGCTGATTGGCTTGCTCAAGATGTGGTAGCAGGGTAATCTGTGCCTGTTGCTGCTGCAGCTTTGCTGTTAATCTTCCAGCTTCCAGTAAGTACTATACTTTTAGTAGACGGAGCCTCGTGTTTTCTTTTTGAAGCTCTCTGCTACTGGTTAGTCTTGCCGCAGGGTACGATCGGACTCGTCGCCACTGTAAAGTCTGTAGGTTGTGCAGTAAATAACTTCAGAGACTTTAGAAGTACAAACAAAACAGGTCTTTACTATTCAGAGGTCTGGGCGATTTCTGCCCTAGTTAACGTATCACAACCCTTATATACTGGTGTGGTCACTATCGGTATTACAGTATACATGAGCCAATAGATAGTGCCACCCTAAAGTAGTGCTCTTAAAGGCGAACGGTTACATTCTATAGTTCCCTTAAAGGTAAACGGTTACATACACAACAGTAGGGATTGTGGATGCATTGGTGATCATTTTCCAGAACTCCCTGGACTCAGGAAAGGTCCCGGCAGATTGGAAAACTGCTAATGTAACACCCTTATTTAAGAAGGGAAGTAGACAAAAAGCTGGAAACTATAGACCAGTTAGCCTAACATCTGTGGTTGGCAAAATGTTGGAGTCCATTATTAAGGAAACAGTAACAGAGCATTTGGATAAACATAATTTAATAGGACAGAGTCAGCATGGTTTTACGAAGGGGAAGTCATGTTTGACAAATTTGCTCGAATTCTTTGAGGATGTAACATACAGGGTGGATAAAGGGGAACCAGTGGATGTAGTGTATTTGGACTTCCAAAAGGCATTTGACAAGGTTCCACACAAAAGATTACTGATCAAGATAAAAAATCACGGGATTGGGGGTAATATACTGGCATGGGTGGAAGATTGGCTATCTAACAGAAAACAAAGAGTTGGGATAAATGGTTTGTTCTCGGGCTGGCAATCAGTAACTAGTGGTGTGCCGCAGGGGTCAGTGCTGGGACCCCAACTCTTTACAATCTATATTAACGATTTGGAGGAAGGGACCAAGTGCAACATATCCAAGTTTGCCGATGATACAAAGATGGGAGGGAAAGCAGTGAGTGAGGAGGACATAAAAAACCTGCAAAAGGACATAGACAGGCTAAGTGAGTGGGCAGAGATTTGGCAGATGCAATATAATGTTGGAAAGTGTGAGGTTATGCACTTTGGCAGAAAAAATCAAAGATCAAGTTATTATCTAAATGGAGAGAAACTGCAAAGTGCTACAGTACAAATGGATCTGGGGGTCCTGGTGCATGAAACACAAAAAGTTAGTATGCAGGTGCAGCAGGTGATCAGGAAGGCCAATGGAATCTTGGCTTTTATTGCAAGGGGAATGGAGTATAAAAACAGGGAAGTCTTGCTGCAGTTATACAGGGTATTGGTGAGGCCACACCTGGAATACTGCATGCAGTTTTGGTTTCCATATTTAAGAAAAGATATACTTGCTCTCGAGACGGTTCAGAGAAGGTTCACTCGGTTGATTCCAGAGATGAGGGGGTTGACGTATGAGAAAAGGTTGAGTAGGTTGGGACTCTACTCATTGGAGTTCAGAAGAATGAGAGGCGATCTTATCGAAACATATAAGATTGTGAGGGGGCTTGATCGGGTGGATGCGGTGAGGATGTTTCCACTGATGGGTGAGACTAGAACTAGGGGGCATAATCTTAGAATAAGGGGCTGCTCTTTCAAAACTGAGATGAGGAGAAACTTCTTCACTCAGAGGGTAGTAAATCTATGGAATTTGCTACCCCAGAGAGCTGTGGAAGCTGTAACATTAAATAAATTTAAAATGGAGATAGACATTTTCCTAGCAGATAAGGGAATTAGGGGTTACGGGGAGTGGGCAGGGAAGTGGACGTGAGTCTAGGTTCGGATCAGCCATGATCCTATTGAATGGCGGAGCAGGCCCGAGGGGCCGTATGGCCTACTCCTGCTCCTACTTCTTATGTTCTTATGAGTGCGTCCCTTGCATCCCGGGCAGCAATGTGCTCACGTGCTACTGCAGTTGGTTGATGCGCCTCTGCAAGCTGGTCGTTGCCACTCTCCTCCTCCTCCTCATCTGAGGAGGCTATGTGATGAGCCACTTGTACCTCAGGCAGCTGCAAGCTACGATGCTGTGCCATGTTGTGAAGTGCACAGCAGGCCACGATGTTTCTGGAGACCCTGGCTGCTGAGTACTGCAGGGCTCCACCTGATCTATCAAGACAAGCCGATGGTTTGCTCGATTATGGACCTGGTGAAAATGTGGCTGGAGTTGTAGCACTACTCAGCTTCGTTGGATGGGCTCCTCAATGGCGTCATTAGCCACGTCTTCAGGGGATAGCCCTTGTCTCCAAGTAGCCATCCATTAAGTTGGTCTGGCGGACTGAATAGCGGAGGCACACTAGACTGCCACAGGATGAAGGAGTCATGGCAACTGCCAGGGAACTTGGTGCAAACATATAAAATTTCCTTCTTGTGGTTACACACCAGTTGCACGTTGAGGGGGTGGAAGCCCTTGCAGTTGAGAAAAATACCTGGATTGCGATGGGGTGCCTTAAGGGCCACATGTGTGCAGTCAATGATGTCCTGCATCCTTGGAAAGTCTGCCAGATTAGCAAATCTAACCGCATGCGCAGTTACACTTGCTTGATCCTTGGAGAAGTTGATGTAATTGTGCGCGATGGCAAAGAGGGCATCGGTTACCTGCATGATACAAATGTGTGCAGCCGCCAGGGAGACGCCGCTGATGTCTGCTGTTGATCCCTGGAATGAGCCTGAAGCAAAAAATTTTAATGCGTTGGTGACTTTGACGGCCACTGGTAAGGGGTGTCCACCCGTTCCTCTGGGCTCCAGATCTTGCTGCAGCATTGCGCAGATGTCATCCACTACCTCTTGCGAAAGTCTGAACCTCCTTTGGCACTGCTGCTCAGTCATGTTGAGGTAGCTCATCCTCTGTCTGTAAACCCTGTTTTGGGGGTATCTCCTGTGGCGACGTGCTTCTATGCACTGGCGCCTTCTGGCCTGTGCAGCTTCAGGTGGGTGAGCTTGATGCTCCTGTTGTTACTCCTGTTGTTGCTCCTGCTGTTGGTGCTTCTGTTGCTCCAGGTGCTGCTGCTGCCGCGGCTGGTCTTCGTCTGAATCTGATGTCCAGGAGGAAAGGAAATAAATGGTTCCCATGCTTCTGGTATATACCTCAGTTGAGGAAGCGCTCAGTCAAGGTGGGGAGAGGGGTTTCCCAGGAGGTCAGACTGGAGATGGGTTTCAGGCTTCAAACTTCCACAATAATGAGTAGGCCTGCTAAAAGTTCTCCCAGACCTGAGACAACAAAGTTCTGCCACTTGCAAATGACCATTGCTGAAAAGTCCTTTTTAATGGTGGAGCTGCAGCTGTTAGTAAGCCATCCACTTGTGAGCCCGCCAAGATTAACTGGTGTGTTCCAGAGGAGACGTGCAGCACAGGGGAAATGTGCTAAATTCAGAAAGGCCTCTCAAAATGGGATTATAGAGGCACTTAACTGGTTGTTAAGGGCCTTAAGGGCCTATCCCGCCTCTTGGAGGCAGGATGGAAACAGGGTCTGAAACCCCGATTTTGGGAAAATTGCTCAGAGGCGGGATCGGATCTGTCTGCCATTTTTTGCGATTTTAACACCTCACACGCCTCCAAACCCGCACCTTCTTATCAGACCATCGACAATGGCCAAGAACCTGCGGATTCCTATCACTCTGACCACCATACTGACAATTGCAAGTTGCCCTGAGCCCTCAATGTGGAAGTCCCATTAGCGAAATGACACATGCCACAACTTCAACAGTTTGCTATCAGAATTTTTTGTGACAATAAGCAACTGATGGCTTTTCAAAATTAAACACATTAAACCCAAGTGACTACAGTAGACAGCCTTACCATGGAGGTAGCCAGCCTTGCCATGGAGGTAGCCATCCTTTCCAAGGAGGTTGCCATCCTTTCTGTGGTGATGCGTTCATGCGCCAACGCCTCCACAAAGGCTCTGCTCATGTTAGCGATGGACTCCTCCATTTGCTACACACTCGCAGTGACCCTGGAGACAAAACCAGCCAGAGACTCCTGCACCTGTTCCTGGAGTTCCAGTACCGCTCTCCTTCTGGATGGACCCGGAGGCACAGGGTCGACATGCAGCAAAGCCGAGCTGGGAGCATCCTCTCCACTGCGACGAGGACTCTCCACTTATGTCCCTGTCTCCACCATCTGCTGATACTCACTTGTGAGCTGTGATACACCAGGTGACAACTCTACTCTATGTCCCGAAGGTCCCACAGAGGTGTGAGTGTCTGCGCTGGTGCAGGGTGCGCTTAATTCTGCTGACGGAGGAGTCTGGAAGCTCAGGCTCTTCCTCCTGGACAGTGGGGATGTGGGCTCTCGGTGGTCCTGTGTGTAATGATCAGTAACATGTCATTCTAGAATGGTACACTAGGTGGAGCTGTATGTTGCTGTATGTTTAGCTGTATATATAAGAGTGGACTACCCACGATGCACTAGGCTACCCAGAAGGCAGTAGTCAAGATGGATGCTGTACAAGTCCACATGGCATGAATAAAGTGACTAGCTCAAGCTAGCTGTTCATAATGAAAACATTTATTTATTTATGAACATAACACTGTGGGGGAGTAAAGGAAAGAGTTAGAGATGTGAGGTAAAGGTTGCATGCACATTGAATTGTGCAGATGATCATAAGTCAATCTGTTAGAGCATCAGAATCATTATCAGTCACTCATGCAATGTCAATGCGAGAGATGCCAAACTATTCTGTCACCAGCTTGCTGTGGTGCGCCCGCCTGTCCGTCCCCCACTTGGGAATCCTCCTCGATCCTGGCAATTTCCAGGGCCGCCTCCTCCGAGGTGGTGAGCTGGCCTACTGAGGGTGGTCCTCCTCCTGTCCTCACTCTTTCCCTCTTATTGTGGGCTCTCTTTTCCTGCAATGAGGGACACAAGTGGAATTTGAGTGAGAATGAAGGAGTGAGTGCAGAGAATCCATAGCATAGATGCTTAGGCCTAGAAATTCAGTTGGTTGCGCCAGCCGTTAGCGCCTTAGGAGGAGTAGATGTCGGGCGCTAGGTGGCTAGAGCCCGGGCGCAGCGCGATCTGCGCCTCGCCCCAACTTCACTAGAGATTTAGCGGCGGCGCAAAGTCTTTGCGCGCGCTCAGCTGCGCGCGCAGATCATGACGTCATTTCCTCGTGCAACGCCCTTTGTGCACCCCGAACCGGAACTTCAGTGGCAATGCCCCATTGTGCGCCTGGCGCCCCTAGCGACTGTTAGAGTGGAACGGTGCTCAGCCGATGCGGGGCGCGGGGGGCGCAAATTAAAGGGCACTCCTCCTGCACTATAAAAGGCTGCCATTTCGCAGCACTCCTTCTTGAGAAACGGATCTTTGGAGAGAGACCAAGGTAGATAGCTTTCTGCTTTGGCCCAACACTCGGACAGGTACTTCTGGCTTCAGGCCACAGCTTTCCACTAGTCTTTGCCTTCATTGACATCTCATTGTTTGCCAGCATATTATGGGGGCTGCAATGGGTGTCAACGCTGGCTTTCTCAATTACATCCAAAGGGCTCACAGACGCCGTGAGAGAGTGGCAGCCCTGGCTAGACGGAGAGGGGGCAACAGGCGTCGGCAAAGGAGGCCTTACCCACCCAGGGTATACCGCCAGCAGTTCTCCTATCTCAACATGTCTGAGGAGCAGTGTGTTCGGAGGCTGCGATTCAGAAGGGACGTGGTCACAGAGATCTGCCAGCTGCTTGGCGGTGATCTGCAGCCACAGCTGAGGTGCAGGACGTCTCTGTCGGTGGCAGTGAAGGTGACGGTGGCTCTCAACTTCTATGCCACCGGCTCCTTCCAATCCGCTACTGGGGACATTGCCAACATCTCCCAGTTCACCGTGCATTGCTGCATCCACCAGGTGGCCAATGCCCTTTTCAAAAGGAGACGTCAGTTCATCTCCTTCTCCATGGCCCTTGCCAAGCAGCAACAGTGTGCAATGGGCTTTGCAGCATTCGCGGGCTTCCCCATGGTGCAGGGCGCCATTGACTGCATGCATGTGGCTTTGCGGGCACCTCTGGAGAATGCCGAGGATTACCGCAACCGGAAGGGCTACCATTCGCTGAACGTCCAGCTGGTGTGTGACCACAGGCAGCTCATCCTAGCTGTCAATGCCCGCTTTCCAGGCAGCAGCCACGATGCCTTCATCCTGCGACAGACTTCTGTGGCAGACATGTTCCAGGCACAGCCTCACCCACGAGGATGGCTTATCGGGGACAAAGGCTATCCTTTGTGTACCTGGCTGATGACCCCGCTCCGTGCGCCCAGCACACCTGCTGAAGAGGGATACAACGAGAGCCATCAAGCGACCAGGAACATCATCGAACAAACAATCGGCGTCCTGAAGCAATGGTTCCGCTGTCTGGATCGTTCCGGTGGAGCCCTACAATATTCGCCGGAGCGAGTCTCCCATTTCGTGGTCGTTTGCTGCATGCTGCACAACCTGGCTATCCGCAGGACTCAGCCACTGCCACCAGAGATTGGTGGACCACCTCAGGAGGAGGAGGAGGAGGAGGAGGACCAGCACAGGAGGGAGGCAGAAAGTGCAAGGGCCGCCCGTCGCCGGCTTATTGAACGTCGGTTCTAGGCCCCCTCTCAGGCAATGGCTTGTGCCAATGTCAGCAGATGAATGTAGCCGCTCCACAAGCCCTCAGCCGAGCAGGGCAACCAGGACTTAACCAAAAAACCATGCATAGTGCAATTTAACAACAATAATTTATTGAAAACCTCTGCCCTTCCCACATTACATGCTCATGTGGAGAAGCCCCCTCCAAAAACACAAAACTACCAGTCTCGGCCTTACAAAAAGAAAGAAAGACACCAGTCTCGGCCTTACAAAAACACAACTGCACCAGTCTCGGCCTTACAAAAAGAAAGAAAGACACCAGTCTCGGCCTTACAAAAACACAACAGGCATTTGAGCATACCTTCTACTTTTTGCCCTGCAAGGGCGATGTCTTTCGCATCCTTGCCTGGCCCCTGCCCGCCCTGCAGCTCCTCAATGGGAGCCCAGTGGCTGCAGCAAGGCTGGGGGAAGGCTGCTGAGGGGCAGATGGCGTGACGGCAGATGCCCTTGGGGGTCGGCCTGCACCAGCTCTGGCCTTGGAGTGGCCGGCTGCTGACTGCTCCAACTCTGGCTGGGCGGCAGCAGTCTGTCCAGCGGCTCGTGGCAGCTGCAATGGCGGAGTGGCAGTGTCGGCTGCAGGAATGGTGCCAACCTGGCAGATCGCAGGTGCTCGCTGGTCGCCTGATACAGTGGCACTCGCACGGGCCAGCACTGCAGCATGCGCAGCAAACAGCTGAAGGACAGACTGCTGGGCTGCTGCTGTGCGGCGGGTGCCATGGCGATGCCTGGCTGATCCAGCGAGGGTGGCAGCAGTTAGTGCCCGTGTGGCCCTGGTCTGTGTCCGCATGACACCAGCCAGTGAATGGACGGCACGACTGAGCACTTGGCTAGAAGCCGACTGTGCTGCTGCGAAGTCCTGCAGACTCCTGGCCTGTGCTGCACTGAATTGTTCCAGACTCCTGGCCTGTGCTGCACTGAATTGTTGCAGACTCCTGGACTGTGCTGCTCCGAATTGCTGCACACTCCTTGACAGAGATTCTATGGAGTCAGGCATCCTTGCCACTG
The DNA here is from genome assembly GCF_052327205.1 of Somniosus microcephalus. Lineage (NCBI taxonomy): Eukaryota > Metazoa > Chordata > Chondrichthyes > Squaliformes > Somniosidae > Somniosus > Somniosus microcephalus. The sequence goes on along the minus strand of NC_141001.1, from coordinate 33,601,693 downwards.
CAGCCATGAGCTCAGTGTGCCTGCGCTCAGCCTGGACGGCCATTTCCTCTAGGAGGCGCACCTCCTCTGCGCTGACCGTCGCAGGACTGGAGGCCGCACTCACCCTCTGGGGAGAAGTCCGCCGAGCTTCCCCACCCCTCCCATGTTGCTGCAGGCCGCTGGGCCCCGGAGCTTCACTCTCCTCCGACCCTTCCCCCCGGCTCCCCTCCAGGGAAGACGTGTCCCCTACATCGCCATGGGCTGGCGCGGCTGAGGGTGGCACTGATGGGCCGGCTTCCTCTTCCTCCTCCTCGTCTTCCGAAGGGCTGACAGTGGCAGCTTGGGGGCCCGCCTCCTCACCTGGCGATTCACCATCTGAAAGCAGGAAGGCACAAGAGTAGCTTTAGAGTGAGGACAGGGCGGCAGCGAGGGAGGCATGATTGCTGCCATTCACCGCATTGGTCGGACAGTGGCAAAGGATGGTGATCTCATGCGCAAGTGGAACGAGAGAGGTCCAAAAGGTGATGCCCTTACCATTGGTGCCCAGAACAGGGTCGGCATCTCCACTGGCGGGGCCAATCAGCCGGCCTGCCATAATGCGCTCCACACGCTGGTCGAGGTCAGAGAGCTCTTTGAGGTCAGGACGGCCTCCCCCGGTCTCAGTTTGGTTGCGCCGGTTGTGCGCCACCTTGGCCTGCAAGAGAAAGGACGGCCTCTAAGTACAGTGTGAAGCCCTGATCTTGTCTGCACTGCCTTCCATGGTCGAATAGCTTGTACAGTGTGTAGCCCTGATCTTGTCTGCACTGCCTCCCATGGTCGAATAGCTTGTACAGTGTGTAGCCCTGATCTTGTCTGCAATGCCTCCCATGGTCGAAGAGCTTGTACAGTGTGTAAAGTGCTGAATGTGCAAGTGATTTTCATGCCAGTCCCATAGCTGCTGGATGAGGGCTGGCCATTAGGGCTTTCAGGTCCCTTTGCCCATAAAGTGAGGTGCACATGCAAGGATGAGGAGGCATTGCACAGGAGTCCTGGCAACCACGCTGTTGGAAGACACCCTGTTGGAGACCTCCCTCCAGGCTTTCCGGTAGGCACTGGGCAGCGGCCTCTTGCCACCTTCTGGAAACAGAACATGGCGCCTGCGCTCCACTCCGCCAACCAGCAACCTCAGGTCACCGTCGCTGAAGCGCTGCGCTCTCTCCCTGGCCTTCTCCATAGCCCTGGGCATTGTGCAGGTGAAGCTGAAGTGGTCAGGCCTAGGTTGAGGGCTGCAGTGTGCAGGGCGTGGCAGGCAAACAAATCGACCCTCCCCCTTTAAGAGCTGACCAGCGCCAGAGTGTCTGCCGTCAATCAAGAACTCGCCGCACCGGCGCTGCGCCCGGCCTCGGGGCTATCGCTCAGCACCGCCGGCTTAGCGCCTAAAGATAGTTGTGCATCGCCTGTTTTAGCGCAGCAGCAACCTCTTGGGGCGATGCGACTGAGTATCGGCGAAGGGGGCGCGACTTTGCGCCAAGCGCAAACTTTAGCGGCCGCCCGACTTTAGCGCCCCAAAAGTGGCTATACTGAATTTCTAGGCCTTAGTGTCTTGTTTTGCACACTTTGTACAAAAATAATAAATTGCAGGACAATGGAGTATTACAGTTTAAACTCTTTTAATGAAGCATCAGGTCTGTAAGCTTTCTCACAGCAGTACAGCACCGTGTGGACAAGATGGAGTCTGGACCTTGGGTCCTCTAAACAATAGCAGTCCTTACAGATGCCTGCAGGCCAATGACAACTCAGCATGTGATCGCATGTGAATATAATAGGTATTCCTTACTGATGCCTGCGGGCCAATGATAAATCAATATGCAAATGTTAATCCCCTTTCTTTTAAAAGAAAAATGTTATGCATTACTTTTGAACCTTTCTTCTACATAATGTTCTCAGTAGCATCAACATATAAGTAAACTCAACATTTAACTAGCAATGAAAACATCTCAACGTTTCAATAACGATGTACAGTTTTTTTTTAGGGCAGTGATCCGCCTACACCCTTTGACAGTTCACAAGTTAAGGATAACTCTAGGCTTGACCTCTCGTCGGAATGATGGTGTTGTTCCTTGGTGTTCAGGAGGTGCCTGCGATTGCGGTGGTACACCTGTCCTTCTGGGGTGCGGACGTGATACGATCGCTCAGTGTCAGCTGGCTGGATGACGACTGCTGGCTTCCAGTAGTCATGCTCCTGGATTCTGATGGATTCTCCATTGTGCAGCAGCGGCAGTAGTCTAGCTGACATGTCATAGTATCTCTTTTGGTGTTGCTGTCTCTGTACACGTTTTGCATGCACTTGCTTGCGGCTGACGACCTGCCAGGGCCTGTCTGGGATACGGTGAGGTATCATGGGCTCTTTGACATTTGATGGGCGGCGTTCTAGACAAATGGAACATTTTCCGACAATGTCCTCAATGTGTTTGCACATTCCGGGCCAAAACATAATGTCACGTGCTCTTTGTTTGCACTTTTCCATGCCCATATGTCCAGCATGAATTTTTGTCAACATCTCTTCTCTGAGACTGGTAGGAATGATGATTTTCTCCCCTTTGAAGACGATTCCGTTGATTTGTGACAGTTCGTCTCTGTGGTTCCAGAATTCAGATATGCTCTGAGGGCATTTCCTCCTTTCCTCAGGCCATCCTTCATGTATGAATTTTCTCAGCAGTGTGAGTTGTGCATCTTTCTCTGTCCCTGCTCGGATCTCCTTCAGTTTTGAGTCACTCACAGGTAAGCTGTTGTACACCATGTGCACCTGCACATCCATGCCTTCACTGAGGCTGCTGTCCTGGTAGCTAAGAGACTTTCTGGAGAGCGTGTCTGCGACAGGAATGTCTTTGCCTGGACGGTGAATGATTGTGAAGTCGTACTTCTGTAGCTGAAGGATCATTCTCTGTAGCCTTGGTGGGGCTGCGGCTAGTGGTTTCCTCATGATTGACTCGAGGGGATTGTGGTCAGATTCCACAATGACTTGTCAGCCATAGACATACTGGTGGAAATGCTTACATCCGAACAGAATTGCATATAGCTCTTTCTCGATTTGAGCATAGTTGATTTCACTGTCTGAGAGAGATCTGGAAGCGTAGCCGATGGGCTTTCCTTCTTGCAGTAATACTGCACCTAGTCCGTACTTTGATGCGTCCACTTGTAGTCTGAGCTCTTTGTTGGGGTCGAAGTAGGCAAGAACTGGTCCTGGTTCTCTGGTGATTAGGTCTTTCATTTTCTGAAATGCTGTGTCGTGTTGTTTGTCCCACAGGAACTCATTGGATTGTTTGAGCAACTGACGCATGGGTGCGTTGATTTCGGAGAGGCTCGGGGCAAACTTGGCTAAGTAGTTAACCATGCCTAGTACTGTCTCCAGCTCTGCGCGGTTCTTCGGCGGCTCCATCTTCTTGATGGCGGAGATTTTCTCTGGATCCAGCTTAATGCCATCAGTTGAGAGGCAATGCCCGAAATAACTGATCTCGGTGGATCTGATTATGCTTTTCTCGGGGTTGAGCTGGATACCTTTCTCCCGTGATCTTTGTAGCATCGCACGGAGGTTCCTGTCATGTTCCTCTCTATTCCTGCCATAGATGAGGATGTCGTCTACGATTGCGACTACTCCATCGAGGCCTTCATAGGTTTCGTCAATCTTCCGCTGGAATTCATCCTGAGCTGAGATAAGACCAAATGGTAAACGCAGAAATCGGTAGCGTCCAAATGGTGTGTTGAATGTTGTTAGCTTAGATGACTCTTCCGTGAGCTTGATAGTCCAGTATCCTGATCGTGCGTCCATTACACTGAAGTAACGTGCTCCCACTAGCTTGGGTGTGATGTCATCTAGCGTTGGTAGAGGGTAGTGAGGGCGCTTGATAGCCTTGTTCAAATCTCTGGGGTCGAGACAGACTCTGAGCTTGCCTGTACGTGGTTTCTTAACCACTACTAACGCTTTGACCCACTCTGTCGGTTCTGTTTCCCGGACGATGATTTCTGTATTCTCCATGCTCTGCAGCTCCTCCTTCAGGCGACTACGTAGAGCAAGGGGTATCCTTCTCAGTGGGCAAACCACAGGGGTTGCTGCTGGGTCAAGGTGAATAGTGCATTCACCTGGGAATAGTCCGATTCCTTTGAAAACGTCAGCAAACTCCTCCATGACTGTCTGCTTATCAACTGGTGCTGTCAACAATAGTACTAGCTTGACGAGGTCCATGTCTAAACATGCCTTTAGACCTAGCACTGGAGGTGCTTGAGTGTCAATAATGTAAAAGTCCAGCATCATGTCGCTTTCTTTGTACTTGCATTTCATCACGCATGTGCCTTTTACAATGAGCTGCTCACCCCCATAGCCGGTCAGTCTGCATGAGGTGGGCTGTAGCTCACACTCATCCTTCAAGCTGTGATACTCACTCAGAGGAATTACATTAACCTGAGATCCAGTATCTAGTTTAAACTTAAGCTCTGTGCCCTGTTTTCCTATCTCAATATCTGCAAAGGCTTGCTCAGTCTCTGAAATCTGTTTTTTCTGTGACACAGAATCAATAAACAGTTCCTCTGCATTTGGCTCTCTATCTGGCATTTGGCTGTCACTCACTGTGTGTACTGCTTTTCCAAAAACAGTCTTGCAAACTTTAGCAAAGTGGTTCCATTTACCACATTTAGTACATTGCCTTCCTTTGGCAGGGCAGTACTCCTTTTCTCCATGCCAGTTGTTTCCACAATATCCACAGTTTTTGAAGCGTTTTATGTCTGTGTCGCTCATTTTTAGAACTCTCGCTGTTTTTTCTGTTCTGAAACACGCTCTCTGGGCAGTGTTCTTTGGTGTGTATCTATTAACTGCGTGCACTGTCTGTTCACTCGAGCTGCTCGTGGCGTCGGTTATGGTTTTCAACTGTGCTTGGGCTATCTCGTGCGATCTAGCTATGTCTATAGCTTTGTCCAGCGTTAGCCCGGACCCAACATTCAAAAGTTTCTCTCTCACTTTAGCTGAATGTATTCCAAACACGATGCGGTCTCTGACCATCTCATCGTTATCTGCATATACACAGTCTTTTACCAGCAGTTTTAACTCAGTCACGAACTGTTCAAACGACTCACTAGCTCCTTGTACTTTCTCCTGAAACTTGTACCTAGTGAATATTGTATTTGTCTTGGGCATCACATATGCTTCAAAACGGTCAAAATAACTTTTCAGTACCTTTGCTTCATCCGCGGTGAGAGACCATGTGTTAAAAATGTCTCTCCCTTTTTCTTCGATCCACAGGAGTAGATAGCTGCATTTTTCTTCCTCTCCTTTTCTTTTCAACGGACCCGAGAACATTAACTCCACGTGTTGCTTGAACTTGCACCATTCTCTATGTAAGTTCAAAGATTCCCAATTCATTCGAGATAAGGGAGTTCCAACGATGTCCATTTCAAATCCCTGTTCTGACACCATGTCTTGTTTTGCACACTTTGTACAAAAATAATAAATTGCAGGACAACGGAGTATTACAGTTTAAACTCTTTTAATGAAGCATCAGGTCTGTAAGCTTTCTCACAGCAGTACAGTACCGTGTGGACAAGATGGAGACCGGACCCTGGGTCCTCTAAACAATAGCAGTCCTTACAGATGCCTGCAGGCCAATGACAACTCAGCATGTGATCACATGTGAATATAATAGGTATTCCTTACAGATGTCTGCGGGCCAATGATAAATCAATATGCAAATGTTACACTTAGAAGAAGACAAAGGGCCCTCCCTGTGTGTTGTAAGTTGTTGTCATTGCATCACAGTGATAGGGAATGTGAGGGTTGCATGGTCGAATAGTTAAGTGAATGTGACCATAGAGAGAGAGAGGCAATGGGTAAGGGTGCAGGGATGTCAGTGTCAAGTGGAATGTGGAAGAAGAGGTTGGCAAAGCAGAGGCGATGGGGATGAGATTGAGGGTGATGAGAAAGTCATATTCACTTTTCTTGTACAGAGAAGGTCATGAAACCTCTTCCTGCACTGCAGCCAGGTTCTGTGGCACATAGAGATGGCATTGACCTCCTGGGCCACTTGCAGCCACATAGCTTTAGTCTGTTGTGGTGGCTTTTTCCTCCCTGAGGAAGGGAAGAGCACCTCCTTATTAGATCTTGCTTCCTGCACCAGAGCTAGGCAGGAGGGCTCATCAAAGCGAGGTGCACACTTTTGCTTGCTGGTGGACATGGTCGGTAAATGAAGTCCTTCATACAATGTCCAAAGCATTTCTAGTCTCCAGAAGAAGCAAGGCTGATTGCAGGCCTTGAATCCAGCAGCATTGATGATGTCATCGGAGGCGACTTTCAGGATGGATAGACTAATTGGGCCAGGGGTTCCCACACGCTGGAAATCAAGTTTCCAATTAGGGGAAAATCGCACTTTTTTCCCACTTCACATTGGAGTCGGGGTCCTGACACGAAAACCACCTGACACACCCCAGCAGGACCCCAATGGCAAAATCGAGCCCATTGTGTCACTTGATTTGGCACTCCCAGCCACCAGCTCCTCATGGTCAACCAACAAGGCCATTTGCAGTGTCCCCCACTGAAAGTCACTGGAGTAGCACTGCACAACATCAGTAGGATAGGCAAATCACAGACAAGACATTCACTAAGGGAATTCATAAGTTTGATTAGTTGATTTCTTGATGTCATATTGAATGTATAAAGTTGGGTTGGAAAGTTTGCTTTGTGGTGGCTTTAATTTCAGCATTGTGGCCAAGAGGGCGCAGTGATGGTCAGTAACAGAGGGAAGGTAAGGTGTGGGACTAATGTTGAAAGGGGAATTGGGGTGGAGGCAGATGATTCCATCCCGGAAATCCTAGCCAGAAAGGGGCTGTCTTGGTTGTATCCTTCCTTCTGCTTCCTCCTCTTCTGCATCTCCCTCTTCTGCGTCTTCCTCTTCTGCGTCTTCCTCTTCCCTCTGTGAGCAGATGCTGTAAGGCCCTCACCAAAATGGCGGCCACTGAGTCCCGCGCCAGAGAAGGGCGTTAGAGTGGCGGCTGCCTATTTTTCCAGGATTGCAGCGGTAACACGTGGCGGTAAGTAGCCCAATTTCAGGGCCTATGTCTTTTTCAACCTCATTCTTGGCTATTTCAGTGCCATTCAAGGAGTATGTATGGTGCTCATTTTTCCTTCTGATATGGAGTACTTTGCACTTGTCTGCCTTCATTTTCGTCCGCTATTGTTCTGGCCCCTTACACATTTTGTCCGACTCAATCAATTTCACTGCCCCTCCTAGTTTGGTAGCCTCTCTAAATTAGGCCAATTTGCATTGAGTTCCTGAATCCAAGACATTAATGTAAATTAGAAACAGTGGTGGTCCCATCACTGAACCCTGGGTACACCACTTAGTACTTCCCTCCCCACTCCAAAATGACTCCTCCAATGAGTACTCATTGCTTTCTATCTGCCAGTCAATTCCTTATTCATTCCCAAGTTTTATCCTGAATCTCCACTTTTTTTGAGCTTAATTCATCTCTTTTGTCTGGAACTGGATCAAGTGTCTTTTGGAACTCTAAATACATCATGTCACATGGTTTTCCACAGTCCTCTTGGGTTGTTACTTTATCCAAAGAAATTGAGGAGCTTGGCCAGGCATCGTTGCCTCTTCTAAATCCGTATTAACTACTATTTACTAGGTCATTGTCGTACAGTTTACTTCTGATAATTCAGTCCATTACTTACATGGAATGGAAATAAGATTAATGGGTCTGCAGTTACTTATGTCTGATTAGTCCCCTTTTTTGAATATTGCCACGAGATTAGCCTGTTTCCAATCTAGTGTTACCCAGTGTCCATTGACTCCCTCAATGATTGCCAGTACCTCACAACTCTTCTCTCTAGTCTCGCTGAGAATTCTGACATGTAATACTACCAATCCATACTTGTTTTGAGCCCTTTAAACCTGTCTAACTTCTATCTTACTTCTATCGCTTATTGATTTTGCCTTGGTTACCTTTGTTTGAAGGGGTCATGTTGCACACATCTCCCCTCATGAAAACTTGGAGGAAGGAGTTATCATATTTTTAACTGTTTTGTGCTCATCCTCAGTTTCAAGCCCACTTTCATCTTTTATGATTCTTACCTCTTTTCTGACTGGCCTTCTACTATAATAGAACTGAACAACAATTTTTATGTTTTACCTCTGGAACTTTGTTTATCCTAGGTTTTTCTTTGGCCCTCTGATCACCATTTTAACTTTTCTGTATGACCTCATCTCAGTGACCCCCCTTCCCTGTTCCTCTTATTTTTCCTTTTTATTTCACTTTTAATCCATCTTTGGGCACATTTGTTTAGTCTAAGTTCATGGATTATAGGTATATATTTATCCTGCGTGTTTTATTCCTTTAAAAGTGTTCCATTTGTCCTCTACTGCAACTCCCTCCCTAACGCCATTGTGGGAAGCACCATCAGCAGTTCAAGGAGAGGTTCCATGACTATCATCTCAGCACAACTAGGGATGGGCAATAAACACAGCCTTGCTAGCATTACCCACATACAGAAAAAAAGGGAAGACTTGCATTTATATAGTACCCTTCACAACCTCAGGACATCCCAAAGTGCTTTACAGCCAATTAAGCGCTTTTGAAGTGTAGTCACTGTTGTAATGTAGGGAATGCGGCAGCCAATTTGCGCACTTGCAAGGTCCCACAAATGGCAATGTGATAATGACCAGATAATCTGTTTTTTAGTGATGTTGGTTAAGGGATAAATGTTGGCCAGGACACCGGGGAGAACTCCCCTGCTCATCTTCGAATAGTGGTGTGGGATCTTTTACATCCACCTGAGAGGGCAGATGACGCCTCGGTTTAACGTCTCATCTGATAAACGGCACCTTCGACAGTGCCGCACTCCCTTAGTACTGCACTGGAGTGTCAGCCTGGATTTTGTGCTCAAGACTCTGAAGTGGAATTTAAACCCACAACCTTCGGTTTTAGAGGGCTGGACATTCCAAGCCCCGAGGAGGCAGGCATGGAGGCGGGACAGCTGGTAAATTTGGAGAAAGTGGGGGCGGATGGCAAAGAGGAGACTTGGAGGAGGTCTGCGGCGGTCGGAGGCACCTGGTGTAGAGGTGAGTGATGGGTGCAAGTGTGGAGTGGTAAGTATGCAAGGTGAGTGATAAGTTTTAAAAAGTGTTCACTTACCTTGTTTTCTTTCTTCAGCCTTCAGCCGTGGTGGATCGGGAGAGCCGACATCCTCCTTGTCAATTTCACAGATTGGCTGTTGGAACCTCCGTACCAACAACCATGCGAAATTTACAAATTTGAAATGTTTGATGAGTCCTGAACACAAGGACTCATCAAACTAAAGAGAATGTCAGTGTTTGACAGCTTCACAGAGCTGTCAAACGCTGACATTTCTTCTTTCAAGAAGTCTTGACAGATAGCACGTCTGACGTTGACGTGCTCTGTCAGTGACTTCCTCCCTAATTGGCCTGCTGAGCCCGCAGGGCGGGCTTAACAAGCTCAATCAGGGTAAAATCCCTTTGGTTGGTCAGGCGAGGATGGAGGCGGGAGGCATGTGATGTGCCAAATAACTGCCTGAATCCATGAGGTTAAAGCTTAAAACTAAAGGCTTTTATTAAGTAAGAACATGGCATCAAGTTAACACAGGGCAACCATCATTCATCACCGACCCAGCCCTTGGTAGAACATTCCAGAAGAGGGGCGGGGCTAGGGAGGAGCATTAGTGGTTACACTGGTGGAACATTCCAGACATTAACAAGTACAACAACAACAATACAAATGCCAGAACACAGAGTTATTTCATCACATTCACCCCCTGCTATAGATTCAGTCTGTCAGGAGGTCTGATAATCCTCTGGGAACGACGTAACTCTTGGTGAGGCTCCTCCCGGAGTACTAACTCTGGTTCATTCGAATTCCCAGAATCATCAGTATTTTCCACACTGAGGGTTTGTGTCTCTGCAGGTCCAATGCCACAATTGAAAACTCTACTCTCAGAGTCAAACTCTTTTCAAGCTCCAGCAGGTGCAAGATCTTTAATAGAGACTGTATCCTCTCGCCCATCCGGATATTGAATATACGCATACTGGGGATTAGCATGGAAGAGTTGTACTTCCTCCACCAGTGGATCAGTCTTGTGGCCTCTCACATGTCTGCGCAACAACACAGGGCCCGTGGTCATCAACCATGTGGGTAACATTACTCCATTAGTAGCTTTTCTTGGAAAACTAAACATCCTTTCATGAGGGGTGGCATTCGTCGCTGTACACAAAAGAGACCTTATGGAATGCAGCACGTCTGGCAGGACATCCTGCCAGCGAGAGGTCGGCAGGCCTCGCAACTACAGAGACAGTACGATAGCCTTCCACACTGTCGCATTTTCTTTCTCGACCTGCCCATTACCACGAGGGTTATAGCTGGTAGTTGTACTCGTTGCAATCCCTTTCGATAGCAAAAACTGTCGCAATTCTTCGCTCATAAAGGAAGAACCCCTATCACTATGTATATAGTTAGGCATGCCAAACAAAGAAAACAGTTGGCAGAGGCATTTAATTACCACAGCACTAGTCACATCCGGACATGGGATAACAAAAGGGAACCGCGAGTACTCGTCTACAATATTAAGAAAATAGACATTATGGTCGCTCGATGGAAGGGGACCTTTAAAATCGAGACTCAAATGCTCAAATGGTCGAGTTGCTTTAATAAGATGAGCTGGCTTGGATGGCTTATAGAAGCGGGGTTTGCATTCAGCACAAACACGACAGGTTCTGGTCATTGTCCAGACCTCCTCAATAGAGTAGGGTAGATTGTGGGACTTAATGAAGTGGTTCATTCTGGTAACCCCAGGGTGGCAGAGTGCATCGTGGAGACTTTGAAGCTTATCTATACCTAGACTAGCACATACTCCTCGTGACAAAGCATCCGATGGCTCATTAAATACTCCAGGCCTGTACTGAATATCATAGTCATATGTTGACAGTTCTATTTGCCATCTTAAAATCTTATCATTTTTGATCTTGCCTCTCTGCTTAGTGTTGAACATAAAGGCCATGGATCGCTGGTCAGTAATGAGCGTAAAACGTTGGCCAGCGAGATAATGTCTCCAATACCTGACTGCTTCGATAATCGCCTGTGCCTCCTTTTCCACTGAAGAATGTCAAACTTCTGGTCCTTGCAATGTACGAGAGAAGAAAGCTACTGGTCTACTAGCTTGGTTAAGAGTTGCTGCCAACGCAAAATCAGATGCATCACTTTCCACTTGAAAAGGGATCTTCTCATCCACGGCACATACCATTGCCTTCTCAATGTCCCGTTTGATATTAAGGAAAGCCTCCTGAGCTTCCGCCGATAGCAGAAAAGACGTCGACTTAATAAGAGGTCGGACTTTATCTGAGTAGTTAGCCACCCACTGGGCATAGTACGAGAAGAATCCCAGACACCTTAAAGCTTTTACAGTGTGAGGTAAAGGTAATTCCTTAAGTGGGCGTAATCTTTCAGGATCTGGCCCGATTACCCCATTCTCCACAACGCAACCAAGAATACACAAACGTGTAGTATTGAAGGTACACTTGTTTTCGTTGTAGGTGAGGTTTAACCTCTTTGCAGTCTCTAGGAACTTCGCGAGATTTTGATCATGCTCGCTCCCACAGATAGTAACATTGTCCAGGTACAGGAATGTTGCTTCCAACGCGTATTCATCCACCATACGATCCATCTCCCGTTGGAAGACGGATACCCCATTCGTCACTCCAAAGGGCACCCTAAGGAATTGGTACAGGCGCCCATTAGCTTCAAAGGCCGTATAAGGTCGGTCTTCTATTTTAATGGGGAGTTGATGGTAGGCAGACTTTAAATCAATGGTGGAGAACACGCGGTACTGAGCTATCTGGTTCACCATCTCAGAAATACGAGGCAAAGGATTGGCGTCTAATTGGGTATACAAGTTTATAGTCTGGCTATAATCGACCACAAGTCTTTTCTTTTCATTAGTTTTAACCACCACCACCTGGGCACGCCACGGGCTATTACTGTGTTCGATGATTCCCTCCCGTTGAAGCCTTTCCACTTCCTCTTCTTTAAATGTTTTATCTTCTGAACTATACCTTCGACTCTTAGTCGCTATAGGTCTACAATTAGGAGCAAGGTTCGCGAACAAAGAAGGCGGACTTACTTTTAAAGTAGAAAGGCCGCAGACTGTGAGTGGAGGCTGAGATCCGCCATATTTAAGGGTAACGCTCTCATGCTGACACTGGAAGTCCAAGCCTAAAATTAAGTTCACACACAACTGAGGTAATATGAGGAGTTTAAAGTCCTTATACTCCGTATCCTTAACGGTCAATGTGACTTTACAATATCCAGTTACCTCCGAAGTAAGGGACTTGGACGCCATCACAATTTCACTTCGAGTAGGATACACCTTCAATGAACAGGAGTTAACAAGGTTGGGGTGTATAAAACTTTCAGTACTGCCACAGTCTATCAAACACCCAGTAGGATGACCATTAATCTTGATGTCCATCATAGATTTCGACAAGGAACACGGTATGGTCTGGTCAACCGTAGCCGAGGCTAGAGTAAAACGATAGGCGGCAGCAAAGAAGACATCGGGTACAGGATTACCCTTACACACTTTACTAAAATGTCCCCGTTTCTTACATTTAAAACAGGTAGCCTCTCTGGCTGGGCATCTTTGCCTGGGGTGTTTAGACTGGCCACAAAAATAACACTTAGACACATGGGGTACAGCCGCAACAATAGGATTAAGTGGAGGTTCCATTGGTGTTATGGATGCCTCCATACTCAGAACACACGAGGCTGAGAGAGACGTATGGGCTGATGCATACACTTCTAAATTCTTCTGGGCTACATCTAACGATCGAGCAGTAGCGACGACCGTTTTTAAAACTAACGAGTCGTTCTCGAGGAGTCTCTGTCTAATATAATTAGATCGGAGGCCAGATATGAAAGAATCGCAGATGGCTTCTTCCTGATACACTATGGCAGAGACAGCCTTGTAGTTGCAATCCTTAGCCAAAGCCTTAAGGTCCTGCAGGAAATCGTCCAGAGCTTCCTCGGGTAATTGCCTGCGAGTAGACAAAAGATACCTGGCGTATACTTCGTTAACTGACTTAAGGTACTGGGCCTTAAGGGCTGTGAGGGCCTCTTCATATGTAGTAATATCTTCAATTATCGAGTAAGTTTGATGACTTACCAAGTTGGTTAGAAGACCCAACTTGTTAACCGTCGAATCGACCGATGCGATGAAGTGTTCAAAACATCAAAGCCAATGCGTAAATTTCTTTGACACGTCTGCCGAATGGGGATCGATATCCAGACGCTCTGGTTTCAAAAATCAATCCATCTTCCTAAAGTTGTTACTTAATAAAATTGATGTGCCAAATAACTGCCTGAATCCATGAGGTTAAAGCTTAAAACTAAAGGGTTTTATTAAGTAAGAACATGGCATCAAGTTAACACAGGACAGCCATCATTCATCACCGACCCAGCCCTTGGTAGAACATTCCAGAAGAGGGGCGGGGCTAGGGAGGAGCATTAGTGGTTACACCGGTGGAACATTCCAGACATTAACAAGTACAACAACAACAACAACAATACAAATGCCAGAACACAGAGTTATTTCATCACAGCATGACAAACAGCTGTCCTGCCTCCAACTCGCCTCCATTCACAAAATCCAGCCCAGAGACACAAATAAAGAAAATGATGGGCCAAATGAACTCATTCATTTGCAATTATCTTGTAACCCTGTGATTGACCAGCTGAACTGAAATAGTCCTTTCCAGTCCTTTATATTTCCATGTTGCTGTGGAGTGTTCCCTTTTATTTCAAATGTTTGGTCCATTTTATAAAACCTAACTTTAGATTATTTTTGTTATTTCTTTGTTCAGATGTTACCCTGAAGATGCAGCCCCCACAGAGATTTCAACTGATGAACCAGGAAATAGGTCTTGGGATCTAGTTGATATCAGTCAACAGGTTGGACTGACACTGTTTTGTTTTGCTATTCCAAATAAAATTTTAATGAGCTGGTTAATCTGATAAAGATGCAAATTCTCACTGGGAATGACACTGGACCAAATCTAATTTGAAGTTTGCATATAGAATATCAATTTCCTTGTAATATGCAGTAAAATAAAATACACTATCACCTCAGTTTGAAGCACAATATTTAATCATGGGTGCATTCCACTATTGACACCTGCCTCTGATACAATAAAAATGTATGAACCACAAACCACCAACACCACCATGCCCTGCCCTGCCAGCACACAGACATCTCGCTTGTGTACACTGATAAAGAATTCCATGTTATGTTCAATGTTTCCCATAATTTTTTTTTGGGCTGCACGGCCCCTTTAATGTGCCACGCGGCCCATTCAGAAGTCCACGCAGGCTTGGTTCTTTCCCATTTAAAAGCCGCTCACTGGCTGCGCAGAACCCTGGAGCATTGTCCGGCTGCGTGGCTGCGTGGGTGCGCAGCTTAAAGGGAACATTGGTTATGTTCATACACTGAGTTAGCTGATCTCAGCTGGGGCAACAGTAAGTGGAGCTTTAGTTGGCCTCAGCATCCTTGAAATAATGGAGAAAAAAAAATCATCTTGGTCCCCACTCCCGTTTGTTATTCAGTGACTCCAGCTCATATATGCATATGGACATGGATCAAGACTGAGGTCAACAGATTTTTGTCAGGTAAGGATATCAAGGGATATGGAGCAAAGGCGGGTAAATGGGGTTGAGGTACAGATCAACCATGATCTAAGTAAATGGTGGAACAGGCCCAAGGGGCTGAATGGCCTATTCCTGTTCCTATGTGTAATAACCTGGGAGGTTATGAGTAACCTGATCCACCAGGTGGTGCTGTGGCAATTGCTCTCCTGAGTTAAGTCTGATCTGTACTGGTTGTACTCTTTGTTTTTGCTGCCTCATGGCAGAAGCTTTTATGTGCAAGTGTTGATTAAACCATGTTAAGGAGTTAACCTGTGTCTGACTCCATCTATGGCCACCTCAAGATACCACATATGGCGACGAGAATAAAGGACGGAAGAGTTTTGGAGTATTCGGAAGAGGTGCTCGGGTTGGTTAGCAAACTAGTCGGAAAAGCACGAGGCTAGGCTGCGGGAGTCGAAACGGAGTTTGATTTTTTGGCTGAAGTGACCGGACTCCAAGGATGGCAGGAACGGTAGGCTCCGTGGCACCTTTTGACAGCAAGTCGCAGTCTTGGGAGGAGTATTGTGAAATACTGGGCCATTTCTTTATGGCAAACAAGGTGGACAGTGCTGAAAAGAAAAGGGCCATTTTACTGAGTTGTGTGGGAGCGCAAACCTATACACGGATGAGGAATCTGCTGAGCCCGGAGCGGCCAGGAGAAAAATCTTTTGACGAGTTGGTGAGTCTACTAAAGAATCATTTCAATCCGAAACCTAGTGAAATAGTACAGAGATGGAAATTCAATTCGAGGATTAGGAGGCCGGAAGAAAGCGTTACTGAGTATGTGGAGGAGCTTCGGAAGCTCGCACAGGACTGTAATTTTGGAAATGCGCTCACAGTCATGTTAAGGGACAGACTAGTATGCGGAGTTAACGACGACAGTATACAGCAAATGTTGCTGTCAGAAGAAGGATTAACGTTTGAGACGGCACTTAAAAAAGCACAAGCCATGGAGACGGCTAACAAGGACATTAAGGACTTAAACAGTATGAGCAAGGAGAAATGGAGTAAACCAGTGGGAGGAGCTGTTTTCAAGATGGAAGCTGGCACGAAAAGTCCACCAGTCAGGGTTGGGGATTGCTACCGATGTGGCGGGACGAGCCATTATGCAAAGGACTGCAGGTTTGCAAAGACAAAGTGCCACAATTGTGGAAAAATAGGGCACTAAAAGAAAGAATGTAAAAGGGCAGTGAGTGAGAGAAGCAGTGCTAAAGGGGCAAAGCATGCTAAAGGGGGGAGGGAGAAGTACACAAAGCGGGCAAATTACATACAAGAGGAGGAAGAGTCTAGTGAGTCTAGTGAGGAGGTTTTCACTATATACAGTATAGACACTTCAAGGCCCAACGTACCCCCTCTCACTCAGTATTTGATAGTGAACGGAGGTCAAGTAAAGTTTGAGATTGACACCGGATGTAGTGTAACCATAATGTTGCAGACTGAGTACGCCAAGCTATGGGGGGAAGCAAAAGTACCAGAGCTAGGTACATGCCCCATTAGTCTCAAAGCCTACACAGGACAGAAGGTGGACATTTTGGGGGTGGCCGAAGTACAAGTGGAACACAAAGGAGTCACCAAAGAGCTTACGGTGGTAGTGGTAGCAGGGTCAGGGCCAAACCTGTTAGGGCGAGGGTGGATCAGTGAGTTGAGTGTGGACTGGCAGGCAATGAATAAAATGGAGGACAGTACAGAGGCACTGCAAGAAGTGCTGATGAAGCATGAGTTAGTGTTCAAGGACGAACTGGGCACCTTAAGGGGAGCCACAGCCAAGATTCATGTAGCCAGTGATGCCACGCCTTGTTTCTTTAAACCAAGGTCGGTACCTTTTGCAATGAAAACCAAGGTTGAGGCGGAACTAGATCGCCTGCTAAAGGACAAAGTAATAGAACCAGTGAAATTTTCAGACTGGGCAGCACCAATAGTCCCGGTATTGAAGCCCGACGGTAACGTAAGCGTGTGTGGTGACTATAAGTTAACAGTGAACAGAGTATCATCACTGGAACAGTACCCCATTCCGAGAATGGAGGACATGTTAACATCACTCGCTGGGGGAGAAAGATTCAGCAAACTGGACATGAGTCATGCGTATCAGCAGATATTGCTAGATGAAGAATCAAAAAAGTTTGTCACGGTGAACACGCACAAGGGGCTGTTCACGTATGCCAGGTTACCATTTGGTGTCAGTTCTAGCCCAGCAATATTCCAACGGACTATGGAGGGCATTCTGCAGGGCATTCCAAAGGTGGCCGTGTACTTAGATGATATTCTGCTAACAGGAAGTGACGATCAGGATCACTTAAAAACACTGGACAAAGTGCTACAGCGGCTGGAAGAGGTGGGGCTACGCCTGAAACGGAGTAAGTGTAGTTTCATGGAGAAGGAAGTTACATTCCTGGGACATCGGGTGGATGCCACAGGCCTCCATCCATTACCAGGGAAAGTGCGGGCAGTGCAGGATGCACCGGCACCCACCTCAGTGACTGAACTGAAAGCCTATCTAGGGCTCCTGAATTACTTTAACCGGTTTCTTCCAAACTTATCGATGCTGCTGGCACCCCTGCACAAACTGCTGAGAAAGGAGGAGCCATGGCGTTGGGGGCCAGAGCAAGCGAAAGCGTTTCAGCAGTCAAAGGAGCTACTTCAGTCCAGCAGGGTGTTAGTGCATTACGATGAGAAGAAGGAGCTGATAATGTCCTGCGACGCATCACCCTATGGAGTGGGGGCAGTGTTGGCCCACCGCATACCAGATGGAGCGGAAAGGCCCATCGGGTTTGTTTCACGCACGCTCACAGCTACGGAAAAGAACTATTCACAGCTTGATAATGAGGGGTTGGCCATTATATTTGGAGTAAAGAAATTCCATAAGTACATATATGGGAGGAAGCTTGTAATCAGTACTGACCACAAGCCTCTTATTAGCTTACTGAATGAGATGAAAGCGGTGCCTCAAATGGCATCACAGAGAATAATGAGATGGGCAGTAATACTAAGAGCCTATGAATATGTGATCACGTACAGAGCCGGCAAGGAAAACGGGAACGCGGATGCTCTCAGCCGCCTGCCCCTCTCAAAATCTCCTCGCAGTACTTCCCCTGAGGAGCACGTCCTGATGCTGGATCAGGAGATCAGTCCCCTGATGACTTCAGCGCAAATCCAGGGCTGGACAGCCAAGGACCCCGTTCTGTCAAGGGTCCGTGAGTATGTGTTGAAAGGCTGGCCAGATCACCGTGAGGGACCGGAGTTCGCGCCGTACAGACAGAGACAGCACGAGCTCAGTGTCCAAGATGGATGTGTGCTATGGGGAGCACGCATGATAGTCCCAGAGCGGGGACGCTCTACTTTGATGGAACAGTTGCATCAATCGCACCCAGGAATGACTTGAATGAAAGGACTGGCTAGGAGCTACCTGTGGTGGCCTAACTTGGATGCTGAAATTGAGTCAAAGGTAAAGTCATGCACTATATGTCAGGAACAGAGGAAAGCACCTGCCGGGGCACCACTCCATCCCTGGGAGTGGCCCAGCAAACCCTGGAGGAGAATTCACATAGACTATGCGGGACCTTTTATGGGCAAAATGTTTTTGGTGCTGGTTGACGTTCACTCAAAGTGGATCGACGTTTATCCAGTGAGCTCTGCAACGACTGATGCCACACTGAATTGTCTCAGGAACAGCTTCAGCACGCATGGTATTCCAGAAATGATTGTATCCGACAATGCACAGTGTTTTGTTAGTGAAGGGAACAAAGAATTCATGGTAAGGAATGGAATCACACATGTCACCTCGGCTCCATATCACCCAGCCTCAAATGGGTTAGCTGAGCGAGCTATGCAGGCTTTTAAGGAGCTCATGAGGAAGAGCTCAGGTGACACCCTGGAGACCAAGCTCAATAGAGCCTTGTTTAGTTATCGTATAACACCCCAAGCTACCACGGGGCTTTCTCCAGCTGAGTTGATGATGGGGAGAAAGTTGCGGTGCACGTTAGACCTGATACACCCAGATCTCAAAAGCAAGGTTGAGACAAAACAAACAAACCAAAAAGCATACCATGACAAACATACTAAAGCTCGCCATTTCGCCATAGGGGACTCTGTGTACACCCGGAACTTCGGTTATGGACCGAAATGGATACCAGGACTAATCCAGGACATTACAGGACCTGTGTCGTACTCCATGTTACTAGGGGATGGTCGAGGGGTTTGTCGGCATGTGGATCAGCTTTTCAGCCGGCAGCAGGGGGAACTGCCTCAGATGGAACAAAGGGCAGTAGAGGAGGCTGTTCCAGGACCCAGCACGGCTTATAAGGTGCCAGTGGACACTGGTACTGCCAGGCCACAGCGGGACAGAGTAAAACCAACATCAGAGACTACTCCAATCTCAAGTGCGAATGAATCTGAGAATCCACCACAAGTGGAATTAAGACGTTCACAAAGGATTCGCAAGCAACCAGAAAGACTTATACAAACCTGTTAAATTAGTCAGGGGTTAACCATAGTTAGAGCATACTGGTTAATTAAAACATAGTACCTAGTAAGGGTTATTGTTTAAGAATTGCATACGGCAATCTTAAGGGGGGAGGAGTGTAGTAATCTGGGAGGTTATGAGTAACCTGATCCACCAGGTGGTGCTGTGGCAATTGCTCTCCTGAGTTAAGTCTGATCTGTACTGGTTGTACTCTTTGTTTTTGCTGCCTCATGGCAGAAGCTTTTATGTGCAAGTGTTGATTAAACCATGTTAAGGAGTTAACCTGTGTCTGTCTCCATCTATGGCCACCTCAAGATACCACACTATGTGTGGTTCATGGATGAGAACAGGATCAGGCCTGACTACGAAGTCCCAAAGGTTGAGCGTTGACATTCACTGACGAGGTTCACCATGAAGGCTGGCCGTTTTGGTGAAGTGTGGTAGGGCTGTCATTGCTTTTGTAAGATTGAAGAAACAATGAGTTGCATGGGTGGAATTGTATTTCAGGTCTGTTCATGCAAATTGAAGTGTTAGGACTGGATATTGGAATTATCATAATAAAACATTTAAAATATGTTTAAGACGTAAAAGTACAAGATGGTATTTTACCAGTTACACCTGTTTTGCCATATGACCTTCGAGACTGAACTATCTCATTCGCCCAGTAATTATGCTAGGAATTTTCCTTAAGGGTTACAGAAGTGGCAGAGTGTAATTTAAATTAGTTCCTGTAATCTGAGGAGCCTATTATGTATGTCACAAGACTCAATAATCTATTCAGTATTATACAATATATTATTTTAACACATGGGTTCTCAACAACAGAGCCTGAAGCTGTATGTTTAACATGCTTGGCATAGCATCTATTTCCTCCTGCTTTACATATGCTAAAACACTTCTTAAGTCACTACTACATTTGTTTTTTTAGCCTTCCCTTTTTTCTTTATAGACCCAGCCCTGCGCTGTGCATTTTCTGCCATTCAATGAATGGGATTGGGACCTGCTGCCAGATGTCTATCACTTCTACTCTCTAACTGTTACAAGGTGTGCAGGAATACTTTCTGCCATCCTGCCCTTCGTACCACAGCATGGCTGAGATCAGGAACTCACTGTGAGGGGAATCAGAGGGGGACATAAATCTCTGCCATACCATTCATCAGCACAGCAAATCATAGCTCCAGTGGGACGCTCTAAGCATTCACTGTGTGCATACAAAGTCTCTGTTTGTTCAGCAGGGTAAGGATTACTTATTCTGAACTAGCATGGAGCTCCAGTTTATTCAGTACCATGGGATCTACTCACTGTTTTAATAGTTTGTAGTTTCTTTTTATCAATCAAAGATCAATCTACTTTTTAAAAAGTACATTTTCTCCATCTTCTCCCCCTCCTGGTTCATACGCCTTTGGTGGTTGAGAAGCCAGGTAAGTAAGTAGGCCCCAAGCCTCCACATTGCCACAGCTGAGGTCAGAGGCTCAGCAGAGTGGGTCATTGATCATGTGATCTATTACCCCTTGGGATTGTACCACACTTTCTCTATTGCATCACTTACATAGAATAATACTGCATTTACAAAGTGTGCTCAAGGCATCTCGTAGCAGAGTGGTTTTGGGATTCCGTTATTAATTTTGTATTACAGAGAGTCAGAGCAGGGAGTACAAGTAGCTCTTGGGTTTGAGAGTTAAACTCTTAATTGTGCAGACTGTTCCACTTAGAGATTGTCACAGCCGTATAGGATCCAAAAGTTTGAACAAGGCACCTTGAACAATGAACACAGACGTTGTTAACACAAACAAGGGAAGGTGAAGTCACATTGCTGATAAGCTATGTGTAAAACTGTTACATTATCTGTATTATAATGTGTTTGCCCATGTGCTCTTATAGACAAACAATGGCAAGTGAGAGAAAGCAAGAAGATTAACCAATGACCCAGGCTGCGTGAATTAGTAAACGCATGGTCTGTTAAGAAGATAGAAAGAAAGAATTTGCATTTATATAGTGCCTTTCACGTTCTCAGGACATCCCAAAATTCTTCACAGCCACTGAAATACTTGTGCAATGTAATCACTGTTGTAGTAAACACAGCAGCCCTTTGCACACAGCAATGAGATATGTGACCAGATCATCTATATTTTTTTAGGTATTGGTTGAGGGATAAATGTTGACACGGACAATGGGAGAACTCCACTACTCTTCTTCAAATAGTGCTGTGGGATCTGTTACTTTCACCTGAGAGGGCAGACGAGGCCTCCTTTTAACATCTCATCCACAAGGTGGCTCCTCCAACAGTGCAGCACTCCCTCAGTACTGTACTGCAGTGTCAGCCTAGGTTAGGTGCTGAAGTCTCTGGTCTGTGGCTGGAACTTACAACCTCTGGCTCAGAAGCGAGAGTGCTAATAATTGAGCCAAGGCTGACAAACTCTTTAACTTCTTGGTGAATTTCTTTGGTCAGTGTAGTTTCTCTATAGACATGTATTTTTTTCAGAGATGTATTAGTAAATAAGAAAAGCTGAAAATTATGGAAACTGAATGTTTTTACTCCATCCTGTTCGGCATTCCCTCCGCCACTGGTTTTATCTTGTTCATACTGATTATATATTTCAGTTAAGCCGGTAGATTAATTATGTACCCATACACATGATATAACGATCCCAGAGAATTCTTAAAGCACCATTACTGATATGTCGGACATTACATTGTGGGGAATGTCATGCCTAGAACTTTCGGCCTTTCAAATCCTCGACTGCCAGTGTCAGACACAATTTAGATAAAGTGTAGAGCCCAATAATGAGCTATTCTTTTCCTCCACTTGCTAATTTTAGTGAAAATATCACTGTCATGAATCTTATCATGACTCATGAAGTAACACTGGGAGGCCAGCTGGTGGCACCGCCCAAGGAGTATAAATACTCGGGCATGGGCCCAGCTTGCTCAGGCTGTTTCTGTAACCAGGAACTAGTGATGTAACGAGAAATCTCATGGTTTTGAAACAGTTGATTAAAGCCTTGTTTTACACTCAAACCAAGTGCTCAGTAGTCTTTTTACATCAATCACCAAGTATAAAGCAATGATTTTATACCTGAGTCCACAATTGTGCTAAAATTAGTAAACCGAGAATGCCCTCCAACGTGCCTCAGCATCAAGCTCAGAACAGCACCCCCAACAGCACCACCTTTCACACTTTCTAGGCATTAATATGCCCTTAGCCTCAAAGGCACAGTGCAGTAGTCCTATCTGTTTATTAATCAATGAGTAGTAACATGGAATCAGCTGTTAACTTTTACTTAATGAAGTGATTCCTAAATATGAGCAGTATTATGACCATAGCACTGTAATGGACACTGCATTTTGAAATCATCCAGTAATATACTGGGTCCCACATTGTAGCATCCCATCACCTCTTGAACCTTGATTGGATCAGATTGAGAACAGTTGGGAAGGTCTGCCATTTTGCTTCCAGTAAGTGAAGCAAACAAGATTAATAAAAGAAAATCAAATGTCTGCTTGACCTTCAGCACATTGACTTTGCAGAAAAGAATTTCTTGAAATAGAAAGTCTTTTTTTAAACTCGTTCTCGGGATCTGAGCGTCACTAGCAAGGCCAGCATTTAATGCCCTTGAGAAGGTGGTTGTGGGCCGCCTTCTTGAACCGCTGCAGTCGGTGTGGTGAAGGTACTCCCCCAGTGCTGTTAGGTAGGGAGTTCCAGGATTTTGATCCACCGACGATGAAGGAACGGCAATATATGTCCAGCTCAGGATGGTGTGTGACTTGGAGGGAAACCTGGAGATGGTGGCATTTCCATGTGCCTGCTGCTCTTGTCCATCTAGGTGGTAGAGGTTGCAGGTTTGGGAGGTGCTGTCAAAGAAAGTTTAAAACCCCTCTTGCCATCAAGACCCTCCCAACCTGTTATGGAGAATTATGATGTCTGTTGACAACCATTTTATTTTATTCCGACCCTTTTCTGTCCTTTTTCCCACATTACAACAGTGACTACACTCCAAAAGTACTTCATTGGCTGTAAAGCGCTTTAAGACGTTCAGTGGTCGTGAAAGGCGCTATATAAATGCAAGTCTTTCTTTATTTTTCTGTTTTTAAACCATCTTAAACAAGCTGTTGAGCCTGATTGTGAAATGAGGTGAAAATGAAAATTACTACAGATATGGGCATAACACTAGAAATAACTGAGCACTCACTGAGTGTCAGGCTCAGTAACCCTTCCAAGATCCAATCGCATCATCAGCACTATCTGTTTAAGCCAAAGTATTCAAGACATCAACTGCAATGAACAGAACGAAAGGAGGTCTATTATTCTTCAGAATATTTGATTTTTAAAAGGGTTTTCATGATCTTTCTTTAAAATGAATAGACTAAGGGGTAGATTTTGACTTTATGCAATAGTGTAAAACAGGTGATAGCGAATCGGCAGCCCGTTTTACATCATTCTTTTATTTCCACTGACATTAATGGAACTAAAAATGGAGAGAGATGTAAAACAGGCTGCCAATTCACCATCACCTGTTTCACACTATTGCACAAAGTCAAGATCTACCCCTTACAGTGGAAGGAAACCATTTCCATACCAAAAAAGGCACTTGAAGCATCTGAGAGGTTAATTTTGGGGGCGATTTTCCCAGCCCTGAGGAGGCGGATTTGGAGGCGGGACTGTTGGTAAAATTGCAAAAAGTGAGTGCGGGTTCGGAACCCGCCTCCAACCCGCCTCCGCGCAACTTTGCTGGAGGCGGGCTTCAGTAGGCAAAGCTCATTTCAAGTGATGATCACTCGGTAGTCATTGAACAAGAGAAACCCTACGTTGAGTTATGGATGGGCGCACATCCCAAAGGGGACGCAGTCATCTGCGACAACAGGATTTCCCAGAAGACTCATGGATAATGGATTGCAGAGCATCCCGAGTGTTTGGGGTCAAAGGTGAAAGATATTTTCCAAGGACAGCTGCCTTTTTTGTTTAACAAGCGCTTAAGGGCCTCTGTAATCCTATTTTGTCAGGCCTTTGTTATTTTGCCACATTTACAGCGTGTTGCACGCCGCTCCTAAACCACGCCAGCTAATCCTGGCGGGTTGACAAGTGGCTGGCCTCCTCACAGCTGCAGCTCCACCATAAAAACGGAGCTTTCAACAGGGATCAGTTGGAGGTGGCAGAACTTTTGTTGCACACATCTTTGAGCACTTTTTCCAGGCCTACTGAAGTCGGAGGTGGTGCAGCTGAGATCTATCTACTTTGGGACCTCCTGGGAAAACCCTCTCCCCACTTGGACTGAGCGCTTCCCCAACGGAGGTATCTACCAGCAGCATGGGAAATATTTATTTCCTTTCATCCTGGACCTCAGATTCGAACGAGGAGCAGCCACGGCAGCAGCAGAACCAGGCAGAACAGCAGCAACAGCAGCAGGAGCGCCAACCTCCTGCTCACCCACCTGATGCTGCACAGGACAGAAGGCGCCTGCGCATGGCAGCACGTCGCCACAGGAGAGACCCTCATCTCAGGGTTTACAGACAGAGGATGAGCTTCCTCAACATGAGTGAGCAGCAGTTCCAAAAGAGGCTGAGACTTTCGCGAGAGGTTGTCGGAGACATCTGCTGCACCAACATCTGGAGCCCAGAGGATCCGGTCGACACCCCTTACCAGTGGCTGTCAAAGTCACAACCGCACTCAACTTTTTTGCTTCAGGCTCCTTCCAGGGATCATCAGCAGACATCAGCGTCATCTCCCAGTCAGCCGCCCACAGTTGCATCACGCAGTTTACCGATGCCCTCTTCACAAAGGCGCAAAATTACATCAACTTTTCAACTAATGAAGCAAGTATAACCGTGCGTGCAATTGGATTCGCAAATATGGCAGGCTTGCCAATGGTGCAGGGCCTCATAGACTGCACACCTGTGGCCCTTAGGGCACCCCATCACAACCCAGCTATTTTTGTCAACCGCAAGGGCTTCCACTCCCTCAACATAAAGCTGGTGTGTAACTAAAAGAAGATTATGCATGTTTGAGCCAAGTACTGTGGCAATTGCCATGACTCGTTCATCCACCAAACCAAATTTGCAGATGGCTACTTGGAGGCAAGGGTTACCCCCGAAGACGTGGCTAATGACGCCGTTCAGGAGGCCAGCGAACGAAGCTGAAGAGCGCTACAATGCGAGCCACATTTCAACCAGGTCCATCATTGAACAAACCATCGGCTTGCTGAAGATGCGATTCAGATGCCTTGACTGATCAGGTGGAGCCCTGCAGTACTCAGCAGCCAGGGTCTCCAGAATGATCGTGGTCTGCTGTGCGCTGCATCATGGCTTGCAGCTTCCTGAGGAGCAAACGGCTCAGTACATAGCCTCCTCAGATGAAGAGGAGGAGGAGGAGGAGGAGGAGAATGATGACCAAGTGAAGGCGCATCAACCAGCAGCAGCAGCAGCAGCAGCACGCGAGCACATTGCTGCCCAGAATGCAAGGGATGCACTCATCTTGGCCAGATTTGCTTAGGTTGCCCATTCTAGCACATGTACTTGGCTCCTTCTTAGTTGAAGATAGACAATGGGCATGACTCTCTGGCTTCCTCTCACTCTGACCACCAACCTGAGCAAGGAAGTCTCGCTGAGGCCACAATGTGGAACTTCCAAAACTGAAATCACAGAGACCATAACGTCAACAGTTTGCCATCACCAGAGTTTAATACATTGACAAAGGGATGGCATTTAATCATTAAAGACAAAAAACACCCAAGTGACTGCCCGTGTGACTAATTGTGCTTTATCTTTCTCTTATGCGTGCTCCTACATGGTGCTTCCCCTGTGGCTTCAGCAGAAGTGGAGGTCCCTTGCTCACTTTCATGCTGCTCCTGCTTCAACACCTTTGGCGGGCATCCTCTGGGTGTGCGAGCCTGTGAGGGCTTGCCAAAAGTCTGCTCCTCCTGCGGGTGTGCAGGGGCTGAGATGCCCATCTGAGTTGGGTGAGGAATCTTGTGGGGCTCTGACCGAGGGCAACGCAGTGGCATGGGAGTGCAAGCACTTGGAGAGAAGACCCCACTTCCTTGTTCTCTGCCACCAAGATCCCTCTCAGCCCCACCTCAGCGCTTGAGAGCACCTTGCTGCACATTAGGGGGGGGGCCATGAGGACCCGTCTCTGCTCTGTACTGCTGAAACATAGAAGATAGGAGCAGGAGTAGGCCATTCGGCCCCTCGAGCCTGTTCCACCATTTAATGAGATCATGACTGATCATCCAAATTCAGTACCCTGTCCCTGCTTTCTCCCCATATCCCTTGATCCCTTTAGCCTTAAGAAATAAGAAATATATCTAACTCCTTCTTGAATATATTTAATGAATTGGCCTCAACTGCCTTCTGTGGTAGAGAATTCCACAGGTTCACCACTCTCTGGGTGAAGAAATTCCTCCTCATCTCAGTCCTAAATGGCTTACCCCTTATCCTTAGACTGTGACCCCTGGTTCTGGACTCCCCCGCCATCGGGAACATCCTTCCTGCATCTAGTCTCTCTAGTCATGTTAGAATTTTATAAGTTTCAATGAGATCCCCTTTCATTCTTCTAAACTCTAGCGAATACAAGCCCAATCGACCCAATCTCTCTTCATACGTCATTCCTGCCATCCCAGGTATCAACCTGGTGAATCTTCACTGCACTCCCTCCATGGCAAGAACATCCTTCCACAAATAAGGCGACCAAAACTGCACACAATACTCAAGGTGTGGTCTCACCAAGGCCCTGTACAACTGCAGCAAGACATTTTTGCTCCTGTACTCGAATCTTCTCGCTATGAAGGCCAACATACCATTTACCTTCTTAACCGCCTGCTGCACCTGCATGTTTACCTTCAGCAACTGGTGCACAAGGACACCCAGGTCTCGTTGCATTTCCCTTTTTCCCAATCTATTGCCGTTCAGATAATAATCTGCCTTCCTGTTTTTGCCACCAAAGTGGATAACCTCGCATTTATCCACATTATACTGCATCTGCCATGCATCTGCCCAATCACCCAACCTGTCCAAATCATACTGGAGTTTCTCGGCATCCTCCTCACAGCACACACGCCCACCCAGCTTTATGTCATCTGCAAACTTGGAGATATTACATCTAGTTCTCTCGTCTAGATCATTAATATATATTGTGAATAGCTGGGGTCCTAGCACCGATCCCTGCGGTACCCCACTAATCACTGCTGGCCACTCAGAAAAAGATCCGTTTATTCCAACTCTTTGCTTCCTGTCTGCCAACCAGTTCTCTATCCAAGTCAGTACCTTACCCCCAATCCCTTGTGCTTTAACTTTACACGCTAATCTCTTATGCGGGACCATATCGAAAGCCTTCTGAAAGTCCAAATACACCACATCCACTGGTTCTCCCTTATCTATTCTACCAGTTACATCCTCAAAAAATTCCAGTCGATTAGTCAAGCACGATTTACCTTTTGTAAATCCATGTTGACTTTGTCCGATCCTGTCACTGTTTTCCAAGTGCTCTGCTATTACATCTTTTATAATAGACTCTAGCATTTTCCCCACTACCGATGTCAGGCTTACCGGTCTATAATTCCCCGTTTTCTCTCTACCACCTTTTTTGAATAGTGGGGTTACATTAGCTACCCTCAAATCCATGGGAACTGTTCCAGAGTCCATAGAAATTTGGAAGATGACCAGCAATGCATCTATTATTTCTAGGGCCACGTCCTTAAGTACCTGAGGACTTCCATGAAGCTATGGTCTCTCTGATCAATAGCTGGCCATCGCTCCTCCAGAGATGTCAGTCTATTCTGAACACTGACCATGTTTTCAACACTCTGGCGACTTATCTCCTCCATGGCCTTGGCCAACGTCTGCAGAGATGCAGCCGTCGATACCACGGTGGTCGACATCGCTTCCACGGAGGCAGCCAACCTTTCCGAGGAGATGCGCTCATGCGCCAATGACACCACAAATTCTCTGCTCATATTCGAGTTGGACTCTTCAATCCTCTCCACACTGCAGACAAAACCTGCCAGAGACTCTTGCACCTGTTCCTGGAGTTCCAGCACCGCTCTCCTTCTGGATGGACCCGGAGGCACAGGGTCCACATGCAGCTGAGCAGAGCTAGGAGAGTCCTGCGACCTCCGACGAGGACTCTCCACTGCTGTCCCTGTCTCCACCATCTGCTGATGCTCACTTGTGAACTGTGATACACCAGGTGACAACACTGCTCTATGTCCCGAAGGTCCCACCGAGGTGTGCGTATCTGCGCTGGTGCTGGGTGCGCTTACATCTGCTGACGCTGCACCCTCAGAGGTAGCAGGTTCCTCTGAGGAGTGTTCCACCTCAGGCTCTTCCTACTAGACAGTAGGGAGGGGGGCTATCGTTGGTCCTGTGGGGAGTAAAGGAATGAGTTAGAGATGTTACGGTAGTGTGGTATGCACATGCAATAGTGCAGATGATCAATTGCCATTCTATAAATGTACATTCGCGGCCATTTTAGTGACTCCTGCAATGTCAAAGAGAGAGATGCAAAACTATTCTGTCATCAGCTTGCTCTGCTGCACCCGTCTGTCTGTCCCCCACCTCCACCTCCACCTCAGCACCAATGATTTCCAGGGCCGCCTCTTCAGCATTGGTCAAATGGGCGAGGGAAGGTGGCCCTCCTCCAGTCCTCGCCCTTTCCCTTTTATTGTGGGCTCTCTTTTCCTGCAATGAGGAAAACAAGTGGATTTTGAGTCAGAATGATGGAGTGAGTGTAGAGAGTCCAGAGCATAGATGCTTAGGAGACAAAGATGGAGTGAGGTTCCATTTCCAAGGGCCCTCCCTGTGTGTTGTTAGTTGTTGTCATTGCATAACATTGGCAGGGAGTGTGAGGGCAACATAGTCGAATAGTGAAGTGATTGTGTTCATAGAGTGAGAGGGATGGTGAAGGGTGCAAGAGTTGTAAGGGTAAAGTGGGATGTGTAGGAGGAGGTTGACAATGCAGAGTGCTGGTGATGAGAGGAGAAGGGGAGCAGAATGAGGGTCAAGCTGATGTATGCTCACTTTGGCTGACCTTACAAGGTCATTGAACCTCTTGTGGCACACAGACCTGGAGGTTACATCCCGTGCCAGCTGCACCCACACAGCCTTGGTTTGTGTGGGAGGCTTCTTCCTCCCAGATGAGGGGAAGAGCACCTCCTTGCTAGCTCTCACCCCCTCAACCAAAATACTCAGAGACTCGTCTGAGAACCTCGGGGAGGCCTTGGCTCTCGAGTTGGCCATCTCTTCTCAGCAAAGTGTGCAGCATCCACAAAACAGCAGTGAAATGAGCCCAGGAAGCAAGCAGCTCTCAAATGAAGCTGCATAAATAGCGTCAGCAGAGGCGAGTTTCAGTCCAAAAAGAGTAATTGGCCCAGGGGAATCCACACGCCCGGAGTTAATTGGGCACTTAGGGGAAAATCCCAACCTTTTCCCACCTGACGGTGGAGGCGGGTTCGGCACCCGCCCAGCCCCAAATCCGATCCCAACCCGCCTCCAATGGGAAAATCGCCGCCAGCGTGGTAATCAGATATTTCAGCAAATAAGCATAGTTAATTAAACGGATAGAGGTTACTTTAAAAAAAGTTATTTCCTATATTGCAACAGTGGCTAAACTTCAAAAGTACTTCATTGGCTGTGAAACGCTTTGGGACACCCTGAGGTTGTGAAAGGCGTTATATTAATACAAGTTCCTCCCCTCCCTGAGCCAAGTATCAAAGTGCAACAGATAATTTAAGATGCTACAGACACATGGCACATTCTAGACTGAATACTGTTACATTGATAAATAAAGTCACGTTAAGAGTGAGGAACTTCTGCTGATTTTATGACTGAAATTCTGTTTACTTTCTGAGGTATTGCAACTTTCCATTTTGATCTAAATCAATTAATTGGAGGGTAAGATTCCCTCTATTTTCTCTATGTGTGGTTTTCTAGCTATATATCAACACTAATCCAATAAATTCAGGCCAGGTACTGAATACTATGTCAATAACAATGCAGTCAGGCCACTCCTCAGCACCCAGTCTAGTTGTAAACCCAAGGAGTCCTGTATATTCACAGCCGGACCAGTTTATATACATTAGTATGGCTGGAATATTTGTCTTCCCTATTTGACGGGAAAGGTTGCCCGACACTGGGTTATCAGTGCAATAAAATCCAGTTTCACATGCATCTGTGGGGTTAAAACTACAGTCCCAAAAATAACTGTGAGGGGTGTTACTGTACGAATACTGAATGCCCTCGTATCAAATTCCTCTCTCCACTATTTTAACAGAGGCACTAGCTTCTTTTATTTTAACAGGATTAACGCTTCCATTAAAATAGCAGAGAGAGGAATTTGATATGGGTACATTGACATTATCTAATAACAAGCAAAGGCAATGAGTTTTTTAACCTTTAAACTACTTTTCTTTCTTTTTTTTTCTTCTGCTCTCCTAAAGGTGTTGAATGCTGAGGGGCTGCATGCAGTTCCACTGGTGTCAGCAGTCCTCCGCGACCTCACTCAAAGGGCCATTCTTTGCGTTGACTGCCAGAAGGCTATTCGACCGTGGGGACGCCACAGCCGACCCAATCGTGATGCTCACCCGGCGTTCACACGCGACCACTTTCCAGTAGGAATCACTGGATAGCGACCAGGAGTAGGAACCCCTCCACAATCTGTTTCCACCCTCCCCACTCCTCCCCTTCCTACCTGAGGGACACTGAGACCAGTTGTAGCGCCCTTTCTGCCGAGCTGAGTTCTGGATTCATACATTTGAATTGCAATTTAACGGGTGATTTTGCAAGCACCCTGCAGATGGTGCAACTTGGGAAATCCTAGCTGTATATTACATTTCCTACATTACAACAGTGACTTCAAAAGTACTGTAAAGTGCTTTAGGAAATCCTGAGGTCATGAAATGCGCTTATATAAATGCAGGTTCTTTCTTTCTTTTGTCTTTATAGCCTGTGAATTCCTGTCCGTTCATATCAACGGGCACAAAATCCTAGGCCGGGCGCACTGCTGGGAGCACTGGATCGAGAGTCGTCCCGACGCAGTTTGTGAGAGGAGGGGGTTGGTCTCTCCTGACAATTGAGCGACTCACCCGTGTATTACCATTGAGTGGCCTGAAATACTTTGTAGAACTTTGTAAGAAGTCTGTCGTAGATGCTTGATAGCAGTAAAAAGGAAAAAGCCAAAAAGATAAATCCATCTGGCTGTTCTCTTTAAAGGTCACTCACTCAACGCGAGCTGGTGCCAAGTTCATGTCGTGAATATCAACATGTCTAACGGTGCTTCTGCATGAGAAATTCCTAAAATACTTTGCACCCTTTAAGAGTACCACAAATAAACATCACAAGAACTAGCTCTACTCATCACTGAATCATCCTTTTAATAAGCACCGTGATTGTAATTAGCCTGACTTCAGTGACATTTTCCATATGGTCATGCCTGATAAGAGATGATAGAGCTGTTCCTACTACTGTAGGCAAGACTGTAGGGAGGCGAGTATTTCAGCATTTATCAGCATTGATTCCAGTAAGTCGAATGCACTTCAGACGCAAGAGTAATAGAATGTTCCGTGTGTGGCCTTTTTCATTCATTTTATATAGGACTGAGTTGCTGGTGACAGCAAGCTTTTGTTTTCCCTTTCAAAACAGTTTTTTTTTAAAGTGCATAAGGTAGCCTTTGACCTGCTGTCTGCCCCTTTAATCACACACTAATGACCACCGATCCCAGGAGAAAAGCAAAGTATCTCAACAAGGTGGGAATAAGCCGCTGAAATATCTCACTTCAATTGCACCTCGCTCTGTGTCCTGTGCAGCCCACGAGCCCTCGCTCTGTATCCTGTGCAGCCCACGGGCCCTCGCTCTGTATCCTGTGCTGCCCACGGGCCCTCGCTCTGTATCCTGTGTAGCCCACGGGCCCTCGCTCTGTATCCTGTGCTGCCCACGGGCCCTCGCTCTGTATCCTGTGCAGCACACGAGCCCTTGCTCTGTATCCTGTGCTGCCCACGGGCCCTCGCTCTGTATCCTGTGCTGCCCACGGGCCCTCGCTCTGTATCCTGTGTAGCCCACGGGCCCTCGCTCTGTATCCTGTGCAGCCCACGGGCCCTCGCTCTGTATCCTGTGCTGCCCACGGGCCCTTGCTCTGTATCCTGTGTAGCCCACGGGCCCTCGCTCTGTATCCTGTGCTGCCCACGGGCCCTCGCTCTGTATCCTGTGCAGCACACGAGCCCTCGCTCTGTATCCTGTGCAGCCCACGGGCCCTCGCTCTGTATCCTGTGCTGCCCACGGGCCCTCGCTCTGTATCCTGTGCAGCACATGGGCCCTCGCGATGTATCCTGTGTAGCCCACGGGCCCTCGCTCTGTATCCTGTGCAGCCCACGGGCCCTCGCTCTGTATCCTGTGCTGCCCACGGGCCCTCGCTCTGTATCCTGTGCTGCCCACGGGCCCTCACTCTGTATCCTGTGCAGCCCATGAGCCCTCGCTCTGTATCCTGTGCTGCCCACGAGCCCTCGCTCTGTATCCTGTGCTGCCCACGGGCCCTCGCTCTGTATCCTGTGCAGCCCACGAGCCCTCGCTCTGTATCCTGTGCAGCCCACGAGCCCTCGCTCTGTATCCTGTGCTGCCCACGGGCCCTCGCTCTGTATCCTGTGCTGCCCACGAGCCCTCGCTCTGTATCCTGTGCTGCCCACGGGCCCTCGCTCTGTATCTAGTGCAGCCCACGAGCCCTCGCTCTGTGTCCTGTGCTGCCCACGAGCCCTCGCTCTGTGTCCTGTGCTGCCCACGTGCCCTCGTTCTGTATCCTGTGCTGCCCACAAGCCCTCGCTCTGTATCCTGTGCTGCCCACGAGCCCTCGCTCTGTATCCTGTGCTGCCCACGTGCCCTCGCTCTGTATCCTGTGCTGCCCACGAGCCCTCGCTCTGTATCCTGTGCAGCCCACGGGCCCTCGCTCTGTATCCTGTACAGCCCACGTGCCCTCGCTCTGTATCCTGTGCTGCCCACGTGCCCTCGTTCTGTATCCTGTGCTGCCCACGTGCCCTCGTTCTGTATCCTGTGCTGCCCACGAGCCCTCGCTCTGTATCCTGTGCTGCCCACGAGCCCTCGCTCTGTATCCTGTGCTGCCCACGAGCCCTCGCTCTGTATCCTGTGCAGCCCACGAGCCCTCGCTCTGTATCCTGTGCAGCCCACGAGCCCTCGCTCTGTATCCTTTGCAGCCCACAAGCCCTCGCTCTGTATCCTGTGCAGCCCACGAGCCCTCGCTCTGTATCCTGTGCTGCCCACGAGCCCTCGCTCTGTATCTAGTGCAGCCCACGAGCCCTCGCTCTGTGTCCTGTGCTGCCCACGAGCCCTCGCTCTGTGTCCTGTGCTGCCCACGTGCCCTCGTTCTGTATCCTGTGCTGCCCACAAGCCCTCGCTCTGTATCCTGTGCTGCCCACGAGCCCTCGCTCTGTATCCTGTGCTGCCCACGTGCCCTCGCTCTGTATCCTGTGCTGCCCACGAGCCCTCGCTCTGTATCCTGTGCAGCCCACGGGCCCTCGCTCTGTATCCTGTACAGCCCACGTGCCCTCGCTCTGTATCCTGTGCTGCCCACGTGCCCTCGTTCTGTATCCTGTGCTGCCCACGTGCCCTCGTTCTGTATCCTGTGCTGCCCACGAGCCCTCGCTCTGTATCCTGTGCTGCCCACGAGCCCTCGCTCTGTATCCTGTGCTGCCCACGAGCCCTCGCTCTGTATCCTGTGCAGCCCACGAGCCCTCGCTCTGTATCCTGTGCAGCCCACGAGCCCTCGCTCTGTATCCTTTGCAGCCCACAAGCCCTCGCTCTGTATCCTGTGCAGCCCACGAGCCCTCGCTCTGTATCCTGTGCTGCCCACGAGCCCTCGCTCTGTATCTAGTGCAGCCCACGAGCCCTCGCTCTGTGTCCTGTGCTGCCCACGTGCCCTCGTTCTGTATCCTGTGCTGCCCACAAGCCCTCGCTCTGTATCCTGTGCTGCCCACGAGCCCTCGCTCTGTATCTTGTGCTGCCCACGTGCCCTCGCTCTGTATCCTGTGCTGCCCACGAGCCCTCGCTCTGTATCCTGTGCAGCACACGGGCCCTCGCTCTGTATCCTGTACAGCCCACGTGCCCTCGCTCTGTATCCTGTACAGCCCACGTGCCCTCGTTCTGTATCCTGTGCTGCCCACGTGCCCTCGTTCTGTATCCTGTGCTGCCCACGAGCCCTCACTCTGTATCCTGTGCTGCCCACGAGCCCTCGCTCTGTATCCTGTGCTGCCCACGAGCCCTCGCTCTGTATCCTGTGCAGCCCACGAGCCCTCGCTCTGTATCCTGTGCAGCCCACGAGCCCTCGCTCTGTATCCTTTGCAGCCCACAAGCCCTCGCTCTGTATCCTGTGCAGCCCACGAGCCCTCGCTCTGTATCCTGTGCTGCCCACAAGCCCTCGCTCTGTATCTAGTGCAGCCCACGAGCCCTCGCTCTGTGTCCTGTGCTGCCCACGTGCCCTCGTTCTGTATCCTGTGCTGCCCACAAGCCCTCGCTCTGTATCCTGTGCTGCCCACAAGCCCTCGCTCTGTATCCTGTGCTGCCCACGTGCCCTCGCTCTGTATCCTGTGCTGCCCACGAGCCCTCGCTCTGTATCCTGTGCTGCCCACGTGCCCTCGCTCTGTATCCTGTGCTGCCCACGAGCCCTCGCTCTGTATCCTGTGCTGCCCACGTGCCCTCGCTCTGTATCCTGTGCTGCCCACGTGCCCTCGCTCTGTATCTAGTGCAGCCCACATGCCCTCGCTCTGTATCCTGTGCTGCCCACGTGCCCTCGCTCTGTATCCTGTGCTGCCCACGTGCCCTCGCTCTATCTAGTGCAGCCCAGGAGACCAGGAACTGTATCCCATGAAGCACCAGCTGCTCAGTTGGTAATTGTGCTTCTCTCACTTGGCACTGTTTCCTGCTTAGTGGCTAAATCCTACAGGAGAAAATCAAGATCCATTCATAGTGACTGCTCAAGATGTATGCAGGTTAATCATTAGATCCTATATGTGACCCACGGGCACCAAGGTCCCCACGTAACGGCACCGTTATATTTGGCACTTCTGTAGTTCTGCAGTGATATCCGTGCACCAGCTCCCTGCTACCATATGGCTACACTAACTCCATTATCTTGACAGCCGAATCATAACTCACAAAAATGCCACTGGGATAAGGCAATCGGTTGTAAAATGTAAATATAAAGGCAAATGAGATATGGAGAGGCAAAGCTTGAGAAAGGAGGCAGCAGGGCGAGGGTGGGAGCAGGAAAGCCTGAGCTATTTGGCAGCAATGTTCAGGGTCAAACAGGCTGTCATCCACTCAGTTATACCAAACATTCTACTCAGCAACTCCTTACCTTTCTCAAAGACTGGGAATGACTTGAAAAGTAACTTTCCATTACTTTTCCATTAGTTTTCAGGTAAGTGATTTTTGAGTAACTCTGACTGTCTCTGTATTATGTTGTTAATTCTAACATGTATAACCACCAATGCTCCTTGTGCTAATTTATCCTGTTTACAATCCACCATGGTCCTGGCAGACAAATCACCGCCCCCCCCCCCCCCCGCTAACAGTGAAGACAAGGCTGATATATTGGCACACAGGCCAATATTAATGATTTAGATGTGAATGTAAAAGGTATGGTCAGTAAGTTCGCAGATGACACGAAAATTGGTGGGGTGGTAAATAGCGAGGCGGGAAGCCTCAGGCTACAGGACAATATAGATGGGTTGGTCAGATGGGCGGAACAGTGGCAAATGGAATTTAACCCTGAAAAGTGTGAGGTGATGCATTTTGGACGGGCTAACAAGGCAAGGGAATACACAATGAATGGTAAGACCCTAGGAAAGACAGAGGATCAGAGGGACCTTGGTGTGCATGTACATAGATCCCTGAAGGCAGCAGAACAGGTGGATAAGGTGGTTAAAAGGCATATGGGATACTTGCCTTCATTAGCCGAGGCATAGAATATAAGAGCAGGGAGGTTATGATGGAGCTGTACAAAATGCTGGTAAGGCCACAGCTGGAGTACTGTGTGCAGTTCTGGTCACCACACTATAGGAAGGATGTGATTGCTTTGGAGAGGGTGCAGAGGAGATTTACCAGGATGTTACCTGGGCTGGAGCGCTTCAGCTATGAAGAGGGACTGGACAGGCTGGGGTTGTTTTACTTGGAGCAGAGAAGGCTGAGGGGGGACCTGATTGAGGTGTACAAAATTATGAGGGACATAGAAAGGGTGGATAGAAAGGAACTTTTCCCCTTAGTAGAGGGGTTAATAACAAGGGGGCATAGATTCAAGGTAAGGGGCAGGAGGTTTAGAGGGGATTTGAGGAAAAACTTTTTCACCCAGAGGGTGGTTGGAATCTGGAACTCACTGCCTGAAAGGGTGGTAGAGGCAGGAACCCTCACAACATCCAAGAAGCATTTAGACGAGCACTTGAAATGCCATAGCATACAAGGCTATGGACCAAATGCTGGAAAATGGGATTAGATTAGACAGGGCTTGATGGCCGGCGTGGACGCGATGGGCCAAAGGGCCTCTTTCTGTGCTGTATAACTCTATGACTCTAAAACAGACACCAATATAACCAACAGGGCAACCAGAAACATTAATCGCAAAACTGACCTGTAAATACAACGGTTTCAATTAAATATGCAATTAAAAACAAGATTAACTGAGATTAAAAGGTTTAATCGCTTAACAACTCTAAGATATATATGAGAGCCTATGTGTGTGTGTACCTATGCGTATCCGCGCGTGTGTACCCATGCGTATCCGCGTGTGTGTGTGCTCATGCGTATCTGCGTGTATGTGTGTACCCATGCATATCCGCGTGTGTACCCATGCGTATCTGCATGCATGTGTGTGTGTGTGCCCATGCGTATCCATGTGTTTGTGTGTGTGTATGCCCATGCGTATCTGCGTGCACATGTGTGTGTGTGCCCATGCGTGTCCGTGTGTTTGTGTGTGTACCCATGCGTATCCGCGTGTGTACCCATGCGTATCTGCGTGTTTGTGTGTGTGTACCCATGCGTATCCACGTGTGTGTACCCATGCGTATGTGTGTGTGTACCCATGCGTATCCACGTGTGTGTGTGTACCCATGCATATCCACGTGTGTGTGTGTGTACCCATGCGCATCTGCATGTGTGTGTACCCATGCATATCCGCATGTGTGTGTACCCATGCGTATCCGCGTGTGTGCGTGTGTACCCATGCGTATCCGTGTGTGTACCCATGCATTTCCGCGTGTGCGTGTGTACCCATGCGTATCCGCGTGTGTGTGCATGTGTGTGTACCCATGCGTATCCGCATGTGTGCGTGTGTACCCATGTGTATCCGCGTGTGTGTACTCATGTGTATCCGCGCGTGTGTACCCATGCGTATCCACGTCTGTGTGTGTACCTACCTATGCGTATCCACGTATGTGTGTGTACCTATGCGTATCCACGTGTGTGTGTGTGTACCCATGTGTATCCACGTGTGTGTGTTTGTGTACCTATGCGTATCCACGTGTGTGTACCCATGCGTATCCGCGTGTGTACCCATGCGTATCCGCGTGTGTACCCATGCGTATCTGCGTGTGTTTGCGTACCCATGTGTATCCGCATGTGTGTACCCATGCGTATCCGCGTGTGTGCGTACCCATGTGTATCCGCATGTGTGTACCCATGCGTATCCGCGTGTGTACCCATGCGTATCCGCGCGTGTGTACCCATGCATATCCGTGCGTGTGTGTACCCATGCGTGTCTGTGTGTGTGTGTACCCATGTGTATCCGTGTGTGTGTACCTATGCGTATCCACGCATGTGTACCTATGCGTATTCGTGTGTGTACCCATGCGTAACCACGTGTGTGTACCCATGCGTATCCACGTGTATTTGTGTGTGTACCCATGTCTATCCACGTGTGTGTGTGTACCTATGCGTATCCGCGCGTGTGCATACCCATGCGTATCCACGTGTGTGTACCCATGCGTATCCACGTGTATGTGTGTACCCATGCGTATCCGCGTGTGTGTACCCATGCGTATCCACGTGTGTGTGTGTACCCATGCGTATCCGCGTGTGTACCCATGCGTATCCACATGTGTGTGTGTACTCATGCGTATCCGCGTGTGTGTGTGTGTGGGTACCCATGCGTATCCACGTGTGTTTCTATGCGTATCCACGTGTGTACCCATGCGTATCCACGTGCGTGTATGTGTGTACCCATGCGTATCCGCGTGTGTGTGCGTAACCATGCGTATCTGTGTGTGTGTGTACCCATGCGTATCCACATGTGTGTACCCATGCGTATCCGTGTGTGTACCCATGCGTATCCGCATGTGTGTGTGTGTGTGTACCCATGCGTATCCGCGTGTGTGTGTATGAAACAGTCTAAATCTGGCATGAATACTTGCTCCACAGGCCCCTAGTTAAATATCGGTTTAAAATCAGTGTAAGGTGCATCTACCTGGTATAAATGTTTCCTTTTCAATGTAAACTTTGTTGAATTCTGCTTGTTCAGCTGTTTTTATCATTTCAGCTTTGCACTTTTCTACTTATTTTTGGTTCAGCTGTCAAAGAAGTGGCTTATGTCTCAGCACCTAGATACACTTGCAGCGTCTCCTGGCTCGTACAAGGCAGGCTCCCTTTCTGATCTGTGTTGTGTTACCTGAAAAACAGAAGTCAGCGTTTCAGGCTGAGCAACTTCCTCAGGCCAGTCCCAAGGGAGGATCTGGAGCTGAAACATTGATTTCTGTTCATCCAGGAATGCTGCCTGACCTGGAGTATTGCCAGCTTTTTCTGTTCTTATTTTCAGATTTCCTGCATCTGCAGTATTTTGTTTCTCATCGAGTTACCTGACCTCATTCAAGGCAGTGATATGGGCGCTGC
The DNA here is from genome assembly GCF_052327205.1 of Somniosus microcephalus. Taxonomy (NCBI): domain Eukaryota; kingdom Metazoa; phylum Chordata; class Chondrichthyes; order Squaliformes; family Somniosidae; genus Somniosus; species Somniosus microcephalus. The sequence goes on along the minus strand of NC_141001.1, from coordinate 33,562,677 downwards.
AATTGGGCTTGGTGCCATCAGGTTAAGGAAGGTAAAAATCAGCCAGGGTTCCTGGTCCTGATGTCTATCAAGTGGTCCCAGCTGGTAGGCATGCATGTGTGGATTTTATGTTGAGAAGAGGAATAAGCTTGGCTGCAATGCCTTCCATGGTCAAACAACAAGCTGGCACTCACCATTTAGGCTCACATGCAGAGGATCAATAATTAGGTGCTGTAGTGTCCGTGTGTAGATAAAGACACTGAAGACAGGAGTTGGTTCATAGGTATTTACTAAACAAGTCTGGGGGGGGGGGTTTCTAAAGGATATACACAATACACAGGCTTATATAGCCCAAGTGGCAATTACCGGCATTACGCACACCTGGGGCTCTTAAAGGCACATACACCATAATTGCTCTTAAAGGCACATACACCACAATTCCTCCCCTTCTAGCTAACTAGTACATCATATTTTAAGTAATTATTAATTGCATGTTATATGCAAAATATACATTGCTGTATTAATTAATTATAAGTTAGTCTCTCAGGAGGCTTCCTGACTCGGTCCGGATAACGCCTCGGGGGTGTAGTAGTTTCTGGTGGTGTAGTAGGTTCTTCTGGCAAGGCTGATTCGGCTTGAAGGCCAGTGTCGGGTTCATCGGGCTCCAGTATCACCGGATCGGAGGTAGATATGGGTATCTCTACTTCATCGTTAGATGTATAGAGTGGTGGTGTAGGTTGTCCCTTTTCGGATGACTTGATGATTTGGTCAGCATGGCGTCTTATTATGCTGTCTCCGATGTCCACGGTATACATCAGTGGTCCTAATCGTGTGCAGATAGTTCCAGGCTGCCATTTCTCGGTACGGTAGTCCCGGGCCAAAACCGGTTGGCCTATCTGGAAGGCCCTAGTTGGCCTTTCATTCATGCCCTGAAACTGCCGGTTCTCCACGTCCCTTCGGATGTTGGGCTTGACCAAATCCAGCCGGCATCTTAGGTTTCTATTGTAGAACATCATGGCGGGAGTTTGGTTAGTAACCATATGCGTTGCATTCCTATATGCAAATAAGAAGTTATCCACCTTGTGCTGAAGTTTTATGTCTTCATTACCCATGGCCTTGATGGCCTTCTTGAAGGTCTGGACAAACCTTTCAGCCAATCCATTGGTGGCGGGATGGTATGGGGCGGACGTGTAGTGCTTTACCCCATTGTTCTTTAAGAACTTTCTGAATTCTTCGGACACAAATTGCGGTCCATTATCAGAACATACCTGCTCCGGCAGCCCATTCCTGGCAAATATGGTCCTTAATACTGTGATGGTTTTTTCCGTGGTGGTGGAGGACATCTTTATTACCTCCGGCCACTTGGAGTGTGCATCAACTGCGATTAAGAACATTGAGTCGATAAATGGACCAGCAAAGTCGATGTGCACCCTTTGCCAGGGAGATGAGGGCCACTCCCATGGATGTAGAGGGGCCTGTGGCGGAGCATTTTGGACCTTCTGGCATCCTAGGCAGCTCTTGGTCATGTCTTCGATGTCTCCATCGATACCTGGCCACCATACAAACGCCCTAGCTAGGTTCTTCATTTTCACTCCACCCAGATGCCCCTCGTGAAGCTCCTTTAGCACTTTATCCTGGAGTTTAGGTGGAATCACCACTCTGGATGCACACATCAAGGTTCCTCGGCACACTGACAGCTGTTCTCTTCTTTGCGAGAATGCTGGCAACAGTGGTTCGCCATGTGCTGGCCATCCCTTCACTGTTAAATCGTAGACCCGTGAGAGAGTAGGGTCATTTCTTGTCTCCCTTTCAATGGCAGAATTTGTCACCGGTAGACATTCCACTATGGTAGAGTGGAATATCTCTACTGGGTCTACTGTAGGTGCCTCTTCTATCGTTGGCAACGGTAGGCGTGATAAACCGTCAGCATTCCCATGCTGTTTTGACCCTTTGTATTCAATGTTGTATTGGTGTGCCCCTAGAAAAAGGGACCACCTCTGTAGTCTTTGTGCCGTCATAATGGGGACACCTTTTTTAGGGTTGAATATGGAGATGAGGGGTTGATGGTCAGTCAGCAAGGTAAATTTTTGTCCGTGTAGGTAATGGTTGAATTTCTTTACTCCCCATACCAGGCTGAGTGCTTCCCTGTCTATCTGGGCATAGTTACGCTCAGCTGAGTTCAATGAGCGTGACGCAAAAGCTATCGGCCGTTCCGAGCCATCAGGGAATCTATGGGACAATACCGCTCCTATGCCGTAAGGGGATGCATCGCACACCAGTCTGATTGGTAGTGATGGGTTGTAATGAGCCAAAATTTTCTCGGATGTGATTAAGTCTTTACATTTATGGAAGGCACGTTTACAGTCTTCGTTCCATTTCCAAATCACTCCTGTCTGTAGAAGATCATTAAGAGGGTGTAGAATAGTTGATAAGTTCGGTAAAAATTTATGATAGTAATTTATTAATCCCAGGAATGACCTTAATTGTGAAACATTTTCAGGTGCTGGGGCTTTTATAACTGCTTCAATTTTTTCAGGTGACTTATGCAACCCTTCCTTATTAATTATGTGGCCACAATATGATATCTGATTTTGGAAAAATTCGCACTTGGGGCGATTTGCTCGTAGGCCTCGTTCTTTCAGCCTAGTGAGCACCTGCTCCAAATTGGCAAGGTGCTCGTTGTCATTTTCTCCTGTTATAAGGATGTCGTCTAGGTAGCATTGAGTCCCCGGAATCCCTTGCAGGACTTGCTCCATAGCTCTTTGCCAGATAGCTGGAGCTGATGCTATTCCAAAAACCAGTCAATTGTACCGGTACAGGCCTTTGTGTGTGTTTATTGTGAGATACTTTTTAGCGGTCTCCTCAACCTCCATCTGTAGATATGCCTGTGCCAAGTCAATTTTTGTGAAACGTTTCCCTCCGGATAGTGAGGCGAAAATATCTTCTATCCTCGGAAGAGGATACTGTACCGTGTGAAAGACCGGGTTTACAGTCACCTTAAAGTCCCCACAGATGCAAATTTTTTTTCTGTTCCTCAGAGTTATTTTTCAATGTTTTTTTCATGACTGGAACGATGGGCGTTGCCCATTCGCTCCAATCTATTTTGGATAATACGGCTGCCTTTTCCAAATTCTTCAGCTCTGCCTCGACTGCCGGACGTATTGCGTATGGCACCGGTCTTGCCTTAAAAAATTTTGGAATTGCTGTATCTTCCACTTTTATTGAGGCGGTGATGCCTTTCAAGGTTCCTAGTTTCTCTTGAAACACTTCTTTGGCGTTGGCCAAGATGTCTTTTAATCGTTCAGGTATGATGTCATCATTGTTTTTTTCCTTACTGATCACCGTCAGTGCCTGAATGGAGTGCCAGTCTAAACGTATCTTCCTTATCCATTCACGTCCCAACAACGGTGGACCACCATCTTGTAGAATGTATAAATACAACTTTTGTATTTCTTTGCCGTTGTATACCACAGGCACCCTTATTTTTCCTTTGGGGTAGACTTTCTGCCCCGTATATGTTTTTAAGATAATGGATGTGTCTTTTAGAGGTATATGCGAAAATAGCCTCTCGTAATCTCGTCGATTTATTACGGTTAGAGCTGATCCTGTATCTAGCTCCATTTTAACTGGGGACCCTGCTATTGTGAGGGTAACCCAAATGGTTTGGTAATCCTCTTTGGCAAGTACATTATGTAATTTGAGACAGCTTAGTCTCTTGTTTCCGGAGTCGCTATCGCTATTCTGGTCTTCGGAGCTATTGTCCGTCATCATTTGTACCTTCCTGTACTTTTCATTATTGATTTTTTTGTTTTCTGTCAGTGGATTTATTTTGTCCAGATTGGCATACCCGTGCAATGTGTCCAATCTTACCACATTGCCTGCATGCTTTGCCCTTGAACCAGCAGTCCCTCTGGTTATGGGTGGATCTGCCACAGCGATAACATCTTCCGAACTCCTGTGTCATTTTATGGGTGCCAAAGTCCTGTGTCTCTTGTTGTATCTCTGCAGCTCCTTTTGCTGCTGCTTCGTATGATACAGCCATACTAAAAGCTTTGTCCAATGTTAAATCTTTTTCAGAAAGCAGTTTTTCTTGTGTTCCTTCACTTAAGAGACCGCAAACAAATTTGTCTCGAAGATAATCCGATAGTCCTGCTCTGAATTGGCAGTACTTTGATAGCTTTCTTAATTCGGTTAGGTAATCAGCGTTACTTTCATTCTTGTGTTGATTTCTCTTGAAGAACTTGAATCGTTCCGCTATCAGCAGCGGTGTTGGGTTTAAATGCTCCTGCAGGGTATCAACAATTTCTTTAAAAGTCTTGTCCTTTGGTTTGGCTGGAGTGATTAAATTTCGTAACAGCCCGTATGTCTTCGCGCCCATTAAGTTCAGAAGTACTGAAGCTTTTTTTTCATCTGTTATTCCATTTGCAGTGCAATAAACCTCTACTCTTTCCACGTATGTGGTCCAATCTTCTATTTCGCCATCAAAAGCCTCAATATTACCAGATTTAGGCATTTCAGAAAAGATATGGCGCTTCCCGCGCTTTTTTTTCTTCCTTTTTTTTTCTCTCTCTGTAGCAACGATATGGCGCTTCCCGCGCTTTCCCGCCGCTGCTACCGATAACAACGCTGTTTTACTGTGGTTTCCGTTTATTCACTGTTGGAGACTCGTTCCCGACGGAGGTCTAAACGCTGACCTGCTTGCCGCGCCGGCCGTCTCTCGAGTGCACCCTCCCAGTCCGTTATTGCTTGCCTCCGATTTCGCTGCCTGTCTCAGCTGTAGAGCCCGCCGCTGGAGCTCCAGCCTGACGCCCAGGAAGGATTAGCGCAGTACCTGTCACCAGCTTGGCCAGCTGGTGAAACCACAGTTTCTCTTACTTCCTTGAGTCTTCTGGACGCTGGAGGAATCGATGTCCTTGAGGTGCTGCCGAATTGCAGGTAAGTCCGTTTCCACTTCGTTGCCACTGTAGTGTCCGTGTGTAGATAAAGACACTGAAGACAGGAGTTGGTTCATAGGTATTTACTAAGCAAGTCTGGGGGGGGGGTTTCTAAAGGATATACACAATACACAGGCTTATATAGCCCAAGTGGCAATTACCGGCATTACGCACACCTAGGGCTCTTAAAGGCACATACACCATAATTGCTCTTAAAGGCACATACACCACAGGTGCAATACAGGATGGCTGCTGGAGCTTGTAGAACCAGACCCTAACATGTGCCTTCAAGCGAGGAGGGGAGGGAGGGAAGGAGGGGCAGAGGAGAAGAGAGGAGAAGGGGGACTGAGAGATAGAAGGAGATGGGGGGGGAGAAGCCAAAGGAAAGGGGGAAGGGAAGGAGGAGCGGAAGGGGTGGGAAAGGAGAAGGGGAAAGGGAAAGGGAAGGGGGAGTGGAGGCAGCGTTCATTAGCCAGGGTTTACACTGTTAAATCCATTCTCCATAGTGAATGTGCTGCCTGAAAGGTGGTGGAAGCAGATTCGATAGTAACTTTCAAAAGGGAGTTGGATATATACTTGGAAATGAAAAAAATTGCAGGGCTATATGGAAAGAGCGAGAGAGTGGGACTAATTGGATAGCTCGTTCAAAGACCCAGCACAGGCATGATGGGCCGAAAGGCCTCCTTCTGTGCTGTTCAATTCTATGATCAGTAGGGCCTCGCGCGTAGCACATGCCTTGTTGAGAAATCACACGTGTGCTGTCTGCTTTCCACCCATCGAATTCAATAGATGGCAAATCACATGCGGTGTGCTCCCGGAATGATCCGATAATCCGCCTGCAATGCGCAAGGTACCAGCAGTGGCAAAGGGATTCAAAAATCTCACCCTACCACAACTTGCACACATATAGCGCCTTTGACACAGTAAAATGCCCCAAAGCACTTCACAGGAGTGTGAGCAGACAAAAGATACTGAGCCAAAGAAGGAGACAGGAAGGGTGACAGCAGTAAGTTTTAAGGAGCATCTCAAAGGAGTTGGAGACGTTTAGGGAAGGAATTCTAGAGTTTAGGGCCGAGATGGCTGAAGGCATCTTTTGTTCTGATTCATGATCAAAACGAAAACCGGAAATGCTAAAAATCTGAAATAGCAATTGAAAGACACAGCAGGTCAGTTAGCATCTGAAAGATAAATCTCGTCTGTTGTTTTGGGTGAGACACTTTATCATTCATAGCCCGTTTCAGATACATGATTGACTTGCTACGCATTTCAATGGCCTGTATTTTCCGATCCCTACGGGTGGGTACACAGCCTCGCAAATGCTGGTTTCAGGCATGCAAAGCGCATGCGCTGAAAACTGGCATTTCCAATCTGTCAAGAGTCCTCTTGACAGATCGAGCGCCTGCCCTGGAGAAGGGTCTCTGCAGGTGGAGAGTTCCGCTTTCTGCAGAACCTCTGCCCGTGAAATCATTTAAAAATCTTATGCCTGCTTTTACCAGCACAAGAGTTTAAAAAAGTGAAAAAAATATTTTTTTTTCACTCATTTATAATTTAAAAAAAATACTTTAAAAAAAGGTAAGTTTATTTTTAGCCCTGTAAAAAACTTTAATTACTTTTTTCAAAACATTTAATTTTTGTTTAAAATATTTAATTTAATGTAATTTTAACTCATTTAAAAACATGATGGTTTTTTAAAAATTTATTTAATGTTTTAGTGTCTTTTTTCAGTGATCTCCATTTATACTTTTGATGGGTCTATCTGTCAAAAGTATTAAGGGAGATTCTCTTCTCCCATTGGCTCCCCATGGCCCACGTAATCCCAGGGACGCTTGCGAACCGCATGCGCCCCTGGGATACGTGGGCCCTGCGTATTTCGTCGTGGAGAGGCCCAGGATCAGAAATGGCCGGACCTCGGTTGCCCTCAGGTAAGGGCATAGTTTTTTTCCCGATAGGAGGCCTCCGCACGCAGGAAGCCTCCTATCGGATATTACAGGCCACCATGTTCTGCTTTACTTAAATTAATCTGCCTCATTGGTTAATAAATAAAGATTAATTGTTAAACTAGATTTTTGTGCAGTGGGGCTCATGAACTAATGAGTGCACATAAAGTAGATTTTACAACTGTAAAGCAGCTGGAACCTGGAACATTTTAAAATGGAACAACACAGTCGAGACGGAGTTCATCTGTTGCCTACTTGATAGTACTTGTTTAGTTTTTGCCTGAGGTTAGTGCACACATTTAAAAGTTACTTTTAACAAAATCACGGAGTTAAATCAGGTCTTATTTTGAGCCAATGGTGGAAAGGGGAGCTCTTCATAACAGCAATGCTGATTTTGTTATGAGTAGGTTTCTTAAAGGAGAATAATAATCCGTGGATTTGCCACCTAATCCTACATTAAAAAAATGTCTTCATTCTTGGTATGCGGATGTTGCTAGCAAGTCAGAATTTATTGCTCCTCCCTAGTTGCCCCATAGAAGGTGGTGGTTAGCAGCCTTCTTTAACCACTGCAGTCTGTGTGGTGAAAGCACTCCTGCAGTGCTGCTCGGTAAGGAGCTCCAGGGTTTTGACCCAGCGAAAATGAATGAACGTTGATATATGTCCAAATCAGGGTAGTGTGTGACTTGGAGGGGAACCTGGTGGTGATGGTGTTCCCATATGCCAGCTGCCCTTGTGCTTTAGGTGGTAAAGGTCATGGGATTGGGAGGTGCTGTCGAAAAAGCCTTGGCGAGTTACTGCAGTGCACCCTTTAGATGATCCACACTGCAGTCACAATGTGCCGGTGGTGGAGGGAGTGGATGAATGTTATGAAGCGATATCCTGGTACATTTAATGCTCACTCTCCTCCCTTGTTTCCGTGCTTTATGGCTTAAAACTGTTGGTGACAACCTGAGAACAGACATTTTGTGAATTGGGACTGTTGCCTGCAGCTTTTTGTATATCCCACTTCATGACATTATTAGAGAGGTCAACTCACAATGTCATTGAGGTCAGGGAGGTTCATTATTAATATTTTCATTGGTTTGTGTTTGTAGGCCAGTTCTTACCAAAATAGAATTTTAAACCTAATGGCTAAAAGTCTGCCCTCCATTTTACACGTAGCGAGAAGAAGAATATTATTTGGGGAGAAACCCAAAGCACTCGGTTACCTATGGCATTAACCTTTTTAATGCTGAGCCCCAGCTGTGGTGGACAGTTATCAGGCTCCCATACGTAGAACCAATGGCACTTGAAAGCTGACTTTGTCTTCAGCACAGCTCCCCAAACTGTGCGCTATCTTTATCATTCATCTCGTGTATATATCTCGTATATACCATATATATACTTCCTGTCTGCCTGCTAAGTAGCATCCTATTCACTTTATAGGCAACATGAACATTTAGACTAATCTACCTTAGGACTCTGTCAGTTTTAGGAGAAAACATGTCGGTCGTCCTTTTTTCAAAGTTGACTGGGAATACAAGAGTTCTCCTTCTTGGTTGTTGGAGATGTTTTGATATACGACTCCAAAGACCAATAGGCTGTAGGCAGTTACTTCTGCATATGTCACATGTGAAATTCTCTTGCTGGATTGTTGATGTTTACTTCTAATTTCTAAATGTGCCATTGCTCAAATGTCTTCACCCTTAGTTCAAAAGCTACACTTCACAGAGAGCTTGTTTTGTTAGTCTATCTTCACCCATCCTGACCAAATGGCCAGTCCATCTAATTTTTGCCTTGATCACAATACCATGAACTCATACTCAAGCGAATGCCTTGGTGTCTGAGATTTTATCCTGTCATCTTGTCTTCACAATGGAAAGAAGGTGCCACAGATGAAGCGCTTCCAGTTCTCGGATGTGGTGTCATTAATAGTTATCCCCAGTGTCCTGGCCAATATTTATCCCTCAACCAACATAACAAAAACAGATTATCTGGTCATTATCGCATTGCTGTTTGTGGGACCTTGCTGTGCACAAATTGACTGCTGCATTTCCCACATTACAACAGTGACTCCACTTCAAAAAAAATAATTCTTTGGCTGTAAAGCGCTTTGAGACGTCCGGTGGTCGTAAAAGGTGCTATATAAATGCAAGTCTTTCTTTCTAAAAATTCGTATTTCACAACAGTAGAACAGGGCGGAGATGGCTACAGTATTTTACATCTCGAGTTTAATACTTGGTTGATTCCATGCCATCTCCAGACTCACTGGAGGCGATATTTGGTTTGAGAGTATATTGGGTAGCTGATGAACAGGGCGTGTACTGCACTTGCCCGAAGGAGTGGGCATGGGGCCCATGCCTTTTTTGTGCCCAGGCCTCATTTACATTCATTCTGTGAGCTGCCAACGCGAAACAAATTCCCTGTAGGTACTTGCTAATGTGGGTCAGGAAATCTGGAGGGAGGACCATTTTGAAGGGCCTGCAGCAGCACATTAAAGGAGAGGGGTAGAACATCGGGAGTGAAAGGAAGCATGAGTTTTAAGCAGCAGGCATAATGTTCTGCAGCACTTACAACTCAAGAACATTAAATGTGGAATCCTTGAAGCTTCAGAATTCACAAGGATATGAAAGTGTGCCAAATCTACTTCCAGCTTTACCTGACTGTAGCTGAGGATCCCATCAATGGCTACCCAAAATGGCTGCCCCCTAACTTCTACCATCCATGCTTGGTGGACGGGAGCAGGCAAAGGCAGCAATCCAACAGAAATGGCGCCAAAAGTCTTAATTACGTCATCTGACTCTGATTAACATCTATTCACTAGGCTCCCGGTGCCTACATCAGGGAGCTGTGGGAGCGGGTGGCAGTGAAGCGGTGAGTCGGCACTTCGCCCGATCGTATGCTACTTTGGTCCCGTTACCGCCCTATTGTTGTGGACACGAAAATCACCCCCACTGTTTGAATCACTGGAATGCTCAACTTGCTTTTTTGATGTGTCAGCAATTAATAAATATTGGACAACATCGCAGGTTCCATAACCTAATAGAAGGCAATGCATGTGGGGGCTGATAATGTGGTCCTACCACTGTGGCATTGAATTAATGGAAACGAAAATCAGGAGAGGTGTATAATAGCGGCCGATCCGATAGCGCACCTTTTACACTATCGCCAATTGTTAACGTTTCTCCCCTAGTGCTATGAGCTGACTTTGCACTATAAAGCAAGGCCATCTGCTTTGCATATTATCACAGCATTCCTGGCACACTGTGCACCAAGCTACTGGTCGCCTTAAAGCTGTACTGCTGGTGAAGAGTAGAAATGGCTGCACCATGACTAGGTTGACGACTGGTACCCTGCCCCCTTCTCTGGAAGCAGCATTGGATGTCCTGCTGTAGGAAGTGTCATTGAGTAGAGTGATCCTTCTTGGAGTGGTGGGACCTCCTCTCCCTCTAAACAGTAATGCAGCTGAATGGGGGGTAACAGAAAGAATGAATGCCATCTTGTTTATAACCAGATTCTAGGAAAGGAATTGAGGAAGCAATTTTCTCTTATAATGTAGGAAATGCGGCAGCCAATTTGTGCACAGCAAGGTCCTATAAACAGCAATATTGCCGATCCTTCATCGTCGCTGGGTCAAAATCCTGGAACTCCCTCCCTAACAGCACTGTGGGAGTACCTTCACCACACGCAGCAGTTCAAGAAGGCGGCTCACCACCACCTTCTCAAGGGCAATTAGGGATGGGCAATAAATGCTGGCCTTGCCAGCGGCGCCCACATCCCATAAACGGATATTTTAAAAAATGAGATAAATCACCAGATAATCTGTTTTAGTGCTGTTTGTTGAGGGAACAACATAAAAATTAAGTCCAAAATGAATAAAACCGCCCAATAATATGTAAAATTATCAGCAGGCATTATATACTGCTTGCACATGTCTTTATTTAAATATCCTGGAAATTTGAATATTCCCAGCATTCGCAAATTTGAAAAACTTGCAAATGCTGGAAATTTGAAATAAAAACAGAAAATGCATGTTTATCGACATTTGAAGAGGGCAAAGCTAGATTAAAGATGTATATAGTAACACTTACCTGAGTCTATATTTTAGTGTTTCATTAGTCCAATTTGGATATTGATTCTAAGTGGTGCAACTTGCTTACGCGTGTAGTGAGATGTAACAGCTTTGCTTACATATTAACTAATCCACACAGTAAGAAGCTCAATATCTCATTGTTTCTAATACTGCAGAGCAGACTTTGAATGCCCATTCTGACTAGCACTGTGACAGATACAGAACTGTTACCTTTTGCCCAGTGCGTTGTATCTGCCAGTTTCTTGAACTGTAGAGTGCCTTTCACATACCTGTACCATGAAAAACAGAAGTGGCTGAGAAACAGAGAGCTACATGAAACTATTAGGAAGGGCTGAGTCTCTTCTAATGCAAGGTTTTAACCAGATGATGCTTATGGATTGCTTAACACTAGAATGAACTATTTCTTATGGAAGATCGTATACAAAATCAATAGCTGACAGCCAGTTGCTTCTGTTTTACAATAGAAGCACTATATTTTTTTAATTAAATTATTGAAATACCTGACAGAAAATGTAAAGCAAAAGACGTATCTAGCTGCCACAGGAAGTGTGTACTTAAAGAAATACGTGTTACTTAACAAACAGCAGTCCCATGCTTAGCATGTGCACTAACAGTCCCGTGGTTAATCTGTATACTAATGAATAGCAGTGTGACAAAAATGATGCATTTTTGTCTGATGTATCATGGCATTTTCTTTTTTCATTCTGTCATACTAAGTATGTGGTTAAAAATCAAGTTCACTCACAGAAAATGGCTCAGTTTGTTTTGACATACATTATCCCAGAAATATAGTCGTTATATCTGTTCCAAGTATTCAAGGAAGGAGTCAAACCATTTAATTCAAATACAATCAACTTCTGGGTTTTGTTTGATTGGCAACTCATTTTTGAGTATAAGAGACATATTTAATTTTTATTTGTCCTGGTCATTTGTATTTGAAAAATATTTCTCAGCCTGTCTTGTTGAAATTCAACAGTTTGTCTGAAACCATCATAGAAAGAAAGATAAGGGTTCTGATGGTCAGCAATAGCCATCATGTACAGATTAATATTAAGAGACACTGGGCTCGATTTTGCCAGGCCCGAGGAGGCGGGATTGGAGGCGTGTGAGTTGTTAAAATCACCAAAAATGGCGAGCGGGCCTGGTCCCGCCTCCATCCCACCTCCGAGCAATTTTCCCACATGCGTGTTTTCTGACCCCATTTCCATCCCACCTCCAAGAGGCGGGATAGGACCTTAAGGCTCTTAACAACCACTTAATTGCCTCTATTATTCCATTTTGAGAGGCCTTTCTGATTTTAACACTTTTCCCATGTGCTGCATGTCTCCTCTGGAACATGCCAGTGAATCCTGGCGGCATCACAGGTGGATTGCTTACTAACAGCTGCAGCTCCACCATTAAAAAGTAGATTTCAGCAATCATCATTTGCAGGTGGCAGAACTTTGTTGTCTCAGGTCTGGGGAAACTTTTAGCAGGCCTACTCATTGTTCTGGAAGTTTGGAGCCTGACACCCATCTCTAGTGTGACCTCCTGGGAAACCCCTCTCCCCACCTTGAATGAGCCCTTCCTCAACTGAGGTGTATACCAGAAGCATGGGAACCATTTATTTCCTTTCCTCCTGGACATCAGATTCGGATGAAGACCAGCCGCAGCAGCAGCAGAACCATGACCAACAGCAGCACCAACTGCAGGAGCAACAGCAAGAGCTCCAAGCTGCTGCTCACCCACCTGAAGCTGTACAGGCTAGAAGGCGCCAGCGCATGGAAGCACGACAGTGCAGAAGATACCCCCAAAACAGGGTCTACAGACAGAGGATGAGCTACCTCAACATGACTAAGCAGCAGTGCCAAAGGAGGCTCCGACTTTCACGCGAGGTAGTGGGTGACATCTGCGCAATGCTGCAGCAAGACCTTGAGCCCAGAGGAGCAGGTGGACACCCTGTAAGGGGTTTTCTCTCTCCGAGGTCGCAGAGGTTTCTCTCGCCAGAGGCCTTTCTCTCTCTTTTGCACAGTAAAACCTTGAGTGGTTCGACCCACTCACCCCTTAGGTTCTAGACACTGGCCTTAGGTGCAGGAACTACAATGCAGAGAATACTCTTATAGACCAAGTTTAATGAAACAAAATGAAATGTTATTGCATAAGGAAAAACAAATCAAATGCAAGCAAAGAGGGTACATGGGAGGGAAAAACAAATCATAACAATACAGTACTAGCTAAAATAGATACAGGTATACCATACTTTACAAAAGTCATCATGAAATGGGGAAACACACGGAACATCGAGGGACAACAACTCATGTTAATTATACCCAAAATGCCCACCCCCTTCAACCTATCTAGATCCGATTATGAAGGGCCAGAAACATGCTCACCAATCCAGCTAGGAATTGTAAGGTTTTGAAACAGGTCTGTGTTTTGATCCTTTCAGGCGTCCTGTCTCCTCGTGGTCAACGCTGCGGGCTGCGACACACCTTCTCTTCCTCGAGGTGAAGGTCACGGACAGGCTGGACCTCAGCAGGCCTGGACGTCGATATGAGGGAAGGTCGACTGTTTGACCATTTTCAAGAGGTCTCTTCTAGCCAGTTACCATTTTCACATAGGTTTTCTCTGTAGAAGCTGCTGCCCTCTTGTCTCGTCAACGGCACGGGGTTTGCCGATGATCTCCCGATAGTTACCCCGGGGCGGGATGCAGGCTCGAATTGCCTTCTTGATGGCTGCTTCATCTTCTTCCACGGTTAATCGCTGATCTCTCTCTGATGGCTAATCGCCCTGTGATGGCTCTGATGGCTACGATGGCTCCCCCTGGTTTTCGATGGCTATCCCGGGTGTCTCCAATTATACTTCTCAGGAGAAGCCTTTATCTCCCGCCAAATCAAGGTTAGTCTTTGTTTAACTTTTGGCGGGCTTGTTGCACAGCGGGGTAGTTATTATATTTAAACTGCTTTCGGGATGGCCGGTGATGGCCATCTCTGGTCTGGAATGACCCTACATTGTTTCGAATGCCTTCTTAATGTCTTTAATGGGTCTTTGATGCTCCCCTTATGAATAAGAAACTGTTTCCCTTTGTCTGGGTAAACATTTAGATGGCCTTTATCTACAGGCCGATCTGACTGGATCTGCATCCAATCTTTATGTATGTGTTAATGTCTGGTTTCATTTTCTCAGAAACGGCTTCCAGAACTTACCGTGGGTTGAATCCACAAAGGCTGTCTGGGGACTGCAGGAACCATTTTAAAATGTCCCAATAAGTCGGTCACGGGTTCTGGTGGCCATTTTATATGCCCCTTTTTCTGGGCTTCTTTTAAAACAGTCTTTTTTTAAATCAAGGCCTCTTCTGCCAAAGGACTCTTATAGTACAATATTAATTTTGCGGCTCTTACAACCCCTTACCAATGGCCGTCAAAGTCACCACCACACTCAACTTTTTTGCTTCAAGCTCATTCCAGGGATCAGCAGCAGACATCAGCGGCATCTCCCAGGCGGCCGCACACACTTGCATCACGCAGGTAACCGATGCCCTCTTTGCCATCTCTCACAGTTACATCAATTTCTCCAAGGTCAAGCCAGTGTAACTGCGCGTGCGGTTGGGTTTGACAATCTGGCAGGCTTTCCAAGGGTGCAGGGCATCGTTGACTGCACACATGTGGCCCTTAAGACACCCCATCACAATCCAGGTATTTTTGTAAACTGCAAGGGCTCCCACTCCCTCAACGTACAGCTGCTGTGTGACCACAAGAAGGAAATTTTGCATGTTTGCGCCAAGTACCCTGGCAGTTGCCATGACTCCTTCATCCTGCGCCAGTCTAGTGTGCCTCCGCTCTTCAGTCCACCAGACCAACTTTTCGGATGGCTACTTGGAGTCAAGGGCTATCCCCTGAAGACGTGGCTAATGACGCCGTTGAGGAGCCCATCCAACGAAGCTGAGGAGCGCTACAACTCCAGCCACATTTCCACCAGATCCATAATCGAACAAACCATCGGCTTGCTGAAGATGCGCTTCAGATGTCTTGATAGATCAGGTGGAGCCCTGCAGTACTCAGCAGCCAGGGTCTCCAGATTGGTCATGGTTTGCTGTGCACTTCACAACATAGCACAGCATCGTGGCCTGCAGATGCCTGAGGAACAAGTGGCGCATCACATAGCCTCCTCAGATGAGGAGGAGGAGGAGAGCGACAATGAACAGCTTGCAGAGGTGCATCAACCAGCATGAGCAGCATGCGAGCACATTGCTGGCTGGGTGTGGTAAACCACTGTTATACCTGCCTGTATGAGTGTTTGTATTCCATGTGTACATGTCTGTACATGCCTCGGCTGACTCCTCCCACGAGTCCAGGTATAAAGGTGACTGCTCCACAGTCCCTCTGTATTCTGGACTGGTCGACCACTCGAGGCACACCTTCATTCTCTTGTTAATAAAAGCCTGTTAGTTACTCGCTTAACCTCAGTCTTTTGAGTAATTGATAGCGCATCAATTTTATTAACAAGATTTTTTATAATGGAGAAGATCCTCACACCAGCATGCCTGGACTTAGGCCAGCGGGAGGCGGATGCATCCATCAAGTTTGCTCACTGGCTTAAGTGCTTTGAAAAATTCCTGATCGCCTCCGCTGCAACGGTCAAATCGGATGAGGACAAACTGGATGTCCTGATCTCCAAAGTGAACCACCGAGCGTACTCGGTCATCCAGGACGCGACCTCGTACACGGCTGCTCTCAAGCTCCTCAAGGACCAGTACACGTGCCCAGTGAAAGAGGTGTACGCCAGGCACCTCCTGGGGAGTCGTAAACAACAACCTGGGGAATCGACCGAGGAATACCTTCAGGCACTGTCTGTGCTTGGCCGGGCCTGTGGTTGTAAGGATGTAAAGGCCGCCGTGTACACAGAGGAACTTATCCGGGACGCTTTTGTGGCGGGCCACAGGTCCAATTACACCCGACAGCGACTGTTGGAGCAGAGTGACCTCGACCTCAACAAGGCCTCTGAACTCGCACTATCATTGGACGCAGCCTACCGGGGCATGGATGCCTACTCCTCTGCACCGTGGATGCCGCGGGGAATGACAGCCTGGGACACGGTAGGACCGTCTCATAGCGCCGTGCCACCCCAGCCACATCCCAGCAACGGCCCAACTACCGCAGCAGTGTCCCAAGGCCAGAAATGCTACTTCTGTGGCCAGGCCAAACACCCCAGAGCGCGCTGCCCGGCGAAAAATGCGATCTGCTCGGGCTGCGGGAAGAAGGGACACTACGCCAGCGTCTGCAGGGCCAAAGCCACTCCGAACCCCAGCAGCACCGCGTTTGGGCCGTGCGGGCCGCCATCTTGGGCCTCCCCAGCCATGTGCGAACCACCGGAACAGCAGCCATTTTGGACGCCTCCAGCCACATGGGGATCATGGACGCCGCCATCTTGGACGCCAGCCGCCATCTTGGCCCCCAACACCGCCTCATCTGATACCCGCAACGACACACTGACCCCTACGCTGGCCTCCGTTACGCTGGACCAAGCGAGACCGCACCAACTGGCCCGGTCCACAATGGACATTAATGGTCACGAAACAATCTGCCTTTTTGACTCTGGGAGCACGGAGAGCTTCATCCACCCTGACACGGTGCGGCGTTGCTCTCTCCCAGTCCTGCCTGCGCACCAGCGGATTTCTATGGCCTCCGAGTCCCAGTCGGCGGACATTGGCGGCTACTGCGTGGTGACACTCTTAGTAGACGGGACTGTGTACGATAATTTTAAACTTCTGGTCCTGCCCCACCTCTGCACTGCCGTCCTACTGGGGTTAGATTTCCAGGGCCACCTTAAAAGTGTTGCGATGGCGTACGGTGGACCCCTCCCCCCACTCACAGTCCGCAGCCAGCAGCTTCCAAATTGCCCGCCGCGCACCAGGTGCAACCTCTCCACACTCAGAGTCACCCCCCCCCCACTGTTTGCTAACCTCACCCCCGACTGTAAGCCCATCGCCACAAAGAGCAGGCGATACAGTGCCGGGGACAGGGTGTTCATTAAAACCGAAGTGGAGCGGCTCCTGAAGGAGGGGATTATTGAGGGCAGCACCAGCCCCTGGCGAGCCCAGGTTGTGGTCGTTAAGACCGGCGAGAAGCAGCGCCTGGTCATCGACTACAGCCAGACAATAAATCGCTACACCCTGCTGGACGCTTACCCACTCCCCCGCATAGCTGATATGGTCAACCAGATCGCGCAGTACCGTGTCTTCTCGACCATTGACCTGAAATCAGCGTACCACCAGCTCCCTATCCGCCCTGAGGACCGCCAGTATACTGCCTTTGAGGCAAACGGCCGCCTCTATCACTTCCTTAGGGTTCCCTTTGGCGTCACCAACGGGGTCTCCGTCTTCCAAAGGGAGATGGACCGGATGGTCGATCAAAATGCGTTGCAGGCCACTTTCCCATATCTGGACAATGTGACCATCTGCGGCCATGACTTGCAGGACCATGACGCAAACCTCGAAAAATTCCTCTGCACCGCCCAACTCCTGAACCTGACGTATAACAAGGAGAAGTGCATATTCCGCACAACCCGCCTCACCATCCTTGGCTGTGTTGTGGAACACGGAGTCATCGGTCCCGACCCCGACCGGATGCGTCCCCTTATGGAACTCCCACTGCCCCACTGCCTCAAGGCCCTGAAGTGGTGCCTAGGGTTTTTCTCCTATTACGCCCAGTGGGTCCCCTACTATGCGGACAAGGCCCGTCCGCTGATCAAGTCCACCTCTTTTCCCTTGACGGCAGAGGCCCGCTTAGCCTTCCACCGTAAGACATTGCCAAAGCCACCATGCACGCAGTGGACGAATCCATCCCCTTCCAGGTGGAAAGCGACGCGTCCGACTTTGCCCTGGCCGCTACCCTTAATCAGGCGGGGAGACCCGTGGCCTTCTTTTCACGAACCCTCCAGGGCCCGGAGACCAGACACTCCGCTGTTGAGAAGGAGGCCCAGGCTATTGTGGAGGCTGTGCGTCATTGGAGGCACTACCTGGCCGGAAAACGATTTACCCTGCTCACTGACCAGCGTTCAGTTGCTTTTATGTTTAACAACAAGCAGAGGGGCAAAATCAAAAACGACAAGATCTTGAGGTGGAGAATCGAACTTTCCACCTACAATTACGAGATCTTGTACCGGCCCGGGAAGCTCAATGAACCCCCGGATGCTCTATCGCGTGGCACCTGCGCCAGTGTGCAGATCGATAGACTGCGGGCCCTCCACAATGACCTCTGCCACCCGGGGGTCACCAGGTTCTTCCACTTCATCAAGGCCCGCAACCTGCCTTACTCCATTGAGGAGGTCAGGACCATGACCAGGAACTGCCAAGTCTGCGCTGAGTGCAAACTGCACTTTTATAGACCAGACAGGGCTCACCTGATAAAAGCCACTCGCTCCTTTGAGCGCCTGAGCGTTGATTTTAAAGGGCCTCTCCCCTCCTCCGACCGTAATGTGTACTTCCTCAACATTATTGATGAGTACTCCCGTTTCCCGTTCGCCATCCCCTGCCCGGACATGACCAGTGCCACGGTCATTAAATGTCTAAACGACCTCTTCACCCTGTTCGGTTTCCCCAGCTATATCCATAGCGACCGGGGTTCATCGTTTATGAGCGACGAACTCCGCCAGTACCTGCTCGCTAGGGGTATTGCCACAAGCAGGACCACCAGTTACAACCCCCGGGGGAACGGGCAGGTGGAAAGAGAGAATGCGACAGTTTGGAAGGCCGCCCTGCTAGCCTTAAAGTCCAGGGGCCTTCCGACCTCCCGCTGGCAGGATGTGCTCCCCGATGCGCTCCACTCTATTCGGTCACTGCTCTGCACTGCCACTAACGCCACCCCTCATGAGAAAATGTTTGTCTTCCCAAAGAAGTCCACATCGGGGACATCGCTACCGCCATGGCTGACGTCCCCAGGGCCGGTCCTACTGAGAAGACACGTGAGGACCCATAAAATGGACCCCCTGGTCGAGAGGGTCGACCTCCTCCACGCCAACCCCCAGTACGCTTACATTGCGTACCCGGACGGGCGGGAGGACACAGTCTCCATACGAGACCTCGCACCCTCGGGGGCCCCAGTAACCCACTACCCACTACCACCACCCCCCACGATCCAATATCCAACCCCAGCAGACGGCACGCCTGGGCCCCGCGACCCGCTCGACACCCACGAGGACTACACACCAGTGCCCCAGCCTACGCGGGACTCGACACCGGAAGCTTCACTACCCCTGCCGTCGCCACGTCGATCACAGCGGCAGACAAGACCTCCGGAGAGACTCCAATACACAAACTTTTAATACACTTCACCCCGCCGGACTCACTTTTAAACAAGGGGTGAATGTGGTAAACCACTGTTATACCTGCCTGTATGAGTGTTTGTATTCCATGTGTACATGTCTGTACATGCCTCGGCTGACTCCTCCCACGAGTCCAGGTATAAAGGTGACTGCTCCACAGTCCCTCTGTATTCTGGACTGGTCGACCACTCGAGGCACACCTTCATTCTCTTGTTAATAAAAGCCTGTTAGTTACTCGCTTAACCTCAGTCTTTTGAGTAATTGATAGCGCATCACTGGGATGCAAGGGACGCACTCATCTTGGCCAGATTTGTTTAGCCTAGCCAATCAAACACTTTTGCCTTGCAGCCTCTTACCAGAGCATCGACAATGGCCATGAAACTGCAGTTTCCTATCACTCTGACAACCATACTGACAATTGCAAGTCACCCTAAGCCCTCAATGTGGAAGTCCCATTAGCGAAATGACACACGCCACAAATGCAACAGTTTGCCATCAGAATTTTTTATGACAATAAGCACCTGATGCCTTTTCAAAATTAAACACATTACACCCAAGTGACTACCCTTGTGACTACTTGTGCATTATCTTCCTCTTATGCGTGCTCCTACGTGGTGCTTCTCCTCTGGCATCAGCAGATGTGGAGGCCCCTTGCTCACTCTCTTGCTGCTCCTGCTTCGACACCTTTGGTGGGCGTCCTCCGGGCTCGGCAACAGTCGGCTGCTCCTGCGGCTGTGCAGGGGTTGAGACGCCGATCTCAGTTGGGTGGGGACTCTGGTGGGGCTCTGACCGAGGGCTCTGCAGTGGCATGGTCGTGTGAGCGCTTGGAGAGGAGCCCCCACTTCCTTGTTGTCTGCCACCAACATCCCTCTCATGGGTCAGCCCCACTTCAGAGCTAGCAAGTGGCTGGACAGCACCTTGCTGCACAGCAGGGGGGCCATGAGGATCCGTTTCTGCACTGGAAGTCCAATTCCAGAGGACTTCCATGAAGGTCTGGTTTCTATGCTCAATAGCTGACCATCGCTCCTCAAGAGATGCCAGTCTATTCTGAACAATGACCATGTTTTCTACACTCTGGCGACTTAGCTCCTCCATGGCTGTAGTCATCCTCTCCTCTACTATAGCCACCCTTTCCACGGAGGCTGCCATCCTTTCCGTGGTGATGCGTTCATGCGCCAATGCCTCCAATAAGGCTCTGCTCATGTTCGCGCTGGACTCCTCCATTCGCTTGACACTCGCAGCAACCCTGGAGACAAAACCTGACAGAGACTCCTGCACCTGGTCCTGGGGTTCCAGCACTGCTCTCCTTCTGGATGGACCCGGAGGCATAGGGTCGACATGCAGCTGAGCCAAGCTGGCAGAGTTCTGCGCCCTCCGACGAGGACTCTCCACTGCTGTCCTTGTCTCCACCATCTGCTGATGCTCACTTGTGAGCTGTGATACACCAGGTGACACTACTCTATGTCCCGAAGGTCCCACCGAGGTGTGAGTGTCTGCGCTGGTGATGTGTGCTCTTAATTCTGGTGACGGAGTGCCCTCAAAGGTTGCAGCTTCCTCTGAGGAGTCTGGAAGCTCAGACTCTTCCTCATGGATAGTGGGGATGGGGGCTCTCAATGGTCCTGTGGAGGAGTAAGGGACAGAGTTAGAGCTGTGAGGTCAAGGTTACATGCACATTGAATAGTGCAGATGATCATAAGTCAATGTGTTAGAGCATTAGATTCATTATCAGTGACTCATGCAATGTCAATGAGAGAGATGCCAAACTATTCTGTCACCAGCTTGCTGTGATGCGCCCACCTGTCCATCCCCCACTTGGGAATCCTCCTCGATTCCGGCAATTTCCAGGGCCGCCTCCTCCGAAATGGTGAGCTGGGAAACTGAGGGTGGCCCTCCTCCTGTCCTCGCTCTTTCCCTCTTATTGCGGGCTCTCTTTTCCTGCAATGAGGGACAGAAGTGGAGTTTGAGTGAGAATGAAGGAGTGAGTGAAGAGAATCCATAGTATAGATGCTTAGAAGGATACCAAGGGCCCTCCCTGTGTGTTGTAAGTTGTTGTCATTGTATCACAGTGATAGAGAGTGTGAGGGCTGCATGGTCAAATAGTTAAGTGAATGTGACCATAGAGAGAGAGGGAATGGGTAAGGGTGCAGGGATGTCAGTGTCAAGTGGGATGTGGAGGAAGAGGTTGGCAAAGCAGAGTGCTGGTGAGGAGAGGCGATGGGGATGAGATTGAGGGTGATGAGAAAGTCATACTCACTTTTCCAGTGCAGAGGTCATGAAACCTCTTCCTGCACTGCAGCCAGGTTCTGCGGAACATAGAGATGGCATTGACCTCCCGGGCCACTTGCAGCCACACAGCTTTAGTTTGTTATGGTGGCTTTTTTCTCCCTGAGGAAGGGAAGAGCACCTCCTTATTAGATCTTGCTCCCTGCACCAGAGCTTGGAGGGAGGGCTCATCAAATCATGAAATGCATTTTTGCCTGCTGGTGGACATATTCGTACAATAAATTCCTCAGTACAATCAGCATAAAGATTGCAGTCTCCAGAAGAAGCAAGGCTGCTTGCAGGCCTTAAAAGCAGCAGCACCGATGACGTCATCGGAGGCAACTTTCTGGATGGAAAGACTAATTGGGCCAGGGGTTCCCAGACGCTGGAACTCAAGTGCCCAATTAGGGGAAAATCACACTTCTTTTCTACATCACATCGGAGTCGGGGTCCTGACAGGGAAACCACCTGACACGCCCCAGCCCGCCCACACTGACAAAGTCCAGCCCCTTGTGTCAGGTCCAGTACACTTTGCAGCTTAGTGTAGCAGATGTAACTGCTTGATATTATCTATCTTCCTTCAAGGGTTAGTTAATCCTGTTGCAAGTCTAGGCCCTCTGCATGTCATTGCTTCTGTTCACTTATCCATTTACTGTTTATTAACTCTGTTTAACAGTTTATAGTCTATGCCACAGTCTATTGAAGTGTTTATTCTACCCATTTCTGATTTAAAATATATAATCAGTAAGTTGAAATAGACTAATCAGGATTTTCTTTTCAATCTCTGACTCATTACAAATCATTGAGATAAAGGTGATGGGGAATGCAGGCTTGTCTATGGGAGTGGTCAGAAACATTGAACCCAAGAAAAAAAAACATAACAAACAGCTCCACGGTGAACCTGTACACTGATCAATAGCAGATATCTCAGTTTAGCCTGCATACTGGCAAGTAGCAGGCCCATGAGATTGAGGTTAAGGCACATCATGAGGCACAGCAAAGGGACCTTTACTCTAACCTGTGAGAACTTGATGCTGATGTAGGATGCCAAAAGCAGAAATGTATTTAATTCCTGAGAGCTGACATCTTTTATCTTAATAAACGTTCAATTCATCCAGTTAAAAAGAAAACGTTTCTTAGTGCCCTAAACATTTCGTTACAGCCGAGCAGATTCACCATGAAATATTTGTGTGCATAAAGCACTGCCAAGAGATTATGAAAATAAATGTTGTTTATTTTAAAATTGAAAGCTGTAATTGGTGGTGAGTCTGTGAGGGGCTGCTGTGGTTAATTCCCGCGAGATATTGATATAGATATTGTTGTGTCCGTCAGTAGTAAGACACAGACTGCAGGAGAACGGTACAACAGGTGTTTACTCAACGTGGCTCACTCTGGAACTGAACTGTACAGATTACTACTCAGTGCTATATACAGGTGTGGTCACTGCTGGTGCTACAGTATACATGAGCTGTAAAAAGTAGTTCCCCCCTTAAAGGTATATACATTACAATTCCTCCCCTTTTAGATTAACAGTACCATAACACTCATTTAACAATTAAATATCAAACTAATTACAATTAACACTTTTAACATACAACGTTAGCTGAAAATAGTCCCTTTATATATTCAGTCTTTGGGGAGGCTTTCTGATCCTTTCTGGATAGCGCCTTTCCCGAGTGTCTCGCTCTTGGTGCGGAGGCGATTCTGGCACCCTGTCGTCGTTTGGGTCATCAGCTTCCGATGCTACTGTTTCTGGGGTAGATGCGACCTGTACGTCGGGTTCCTCACCAGGTACGTATGGGCGAGGCATGGGGTTGACTTGTTCCTGTGACTCTAGGATCTGGTCAGCATGGTGTCTCACGATGTTCTCCCCAACGTCCACTGTGTACATTAGTGGGCCCTGCCGTGTGCATATCGTTCCTGGCTGCCATTTTTCTGTTCGGTAGTCGCGGGCCAAGACTGGTTGCCCTACATTGAAGCTCCTTGTTGGCTTCTCATGGATGTGCTAGAATTGCTTACTCTCAACATCTCTTCGTACATTTGGTCTGAGCAAATCCAGGCGAGATCTTAACCTTCGGTTAAAGAACATCATGGCCGGGGCCTGGTTGGTGACTGCATGTGTCGCATTCCGGTAGGCGAACAGGAAATTGTCCACCTTATGCTGCAGCGGAATGTTGTCATTGTACATAGCCTTTATTGCCTTCTTAAAGGTTTGTACGAACCTCTTAGCCAATCCATTTGTGGCTGGATGATACGGGGCGGATGTGTAATGCCTTACCCCATTCTTCTGCATAAACCTCCGGAACTCTTCGGACACAAACTGTGGTCCGTTATCGGAGCAAATCTGTTCTGGCAAGCCGTTCCTGGCAAAAATGGTCCATAGGACTGCAATAGTTTTCTCCGTGGTGGTGGAGGACATTTTGATGGCCTCAGGCCATTTCGAGTGCGCATCCACGGCTACTAAAAACATTGAGTCCGTGAATGGACCAGCAAAATCAATATGTACCCGTTGCCATGGAGATGAGGGCCACTCCCATGGGTGTAGAGGGGCATGTGGTGGTGCATTTTGGACTTTCTGGCATCCTGAGCAGCTCTTGGTCAGGTCCTCGATTTCTTTATCGATTCCCGGCCACCACACATAAGCCCTGGCAAGGCTTTTCATTTTTACCCCTCCCAGATGACCCTCATGAAGCTCATTGAGCACTCTATCCCTTAACTTGGGTGGAATTACCACTCGGGATTCACACATCAAGGTCCCCCGGCACACTGACAGCTGTTCTCTTCTTGTCGAGAATGCTGGCAACAGTGAGTCGCCATGTGCTGGCCATCCCTTCACCGTCAAATCATATACCCGAGACAGTGTCGGGTCATTTCGGGTCTCCTTTTCTATACGAGCGTTAGTTACTGGTAGGTATTCAACTATAGTCGAATGAAATATTTCGACAGGATCCACTGCTGGTGCTTCCTCCGCAGTAGGCAGTGGCAGGCGTGATAGCCCATCAGCATTTCCATGCTGTTTCGTGCCCTTATATTCAATCTCATAGTGGTGCGCCCCTAGAAAGAGTGACCATCTTTGTAGTCATTGCGCAGTCATCACCGGAACGCCCTTCTTCGGATTAAAAATGGAGACAAGAGGCTGGTGGTCAGTCAGCAAGGTGAATTTCTGCCCGTGCAGATAGTGATTGAACTTTTTCACTCCCCACACTAGGCTGAGGGCCTCCCTGTCAATTTGGGCGTAGTTACGTTCGGCTGAGGTTAGTGATCGTGACGCAAAGGCTATTGGCCTCTCTGAGCCGTCCGAGAATTTGTGCGACAGCGCCGCTCCAATGCCGTAGGGTGACGCATCACACGCCAACCGAATTGGTAGTGCTGGGTTGAAATGGGCAATACCTCTTTCGATGTGATTAGTGTTTTGCTCTTCTGGAAAGCTCGCTTACATTCGTCACTCCACTTCCATGGCACTCCAGTTTGCAGTAGGGTGTTCAGTCTATGTAGTATTGTAGACAAATTTGGCAAGAACTTATGGTAGTAGTTTACCAGCCTGAGGAACGACCTCAGTTGTGACAAGTTTTCCGGTGCTGGAGCCTTGACTACTGCCTCAATCTTTGCTGGGGACTTATGTAACCCCTCTTTATCAATAACGTGGCCACAATACGAGATCTGTTTTTTTTAAAAACTCGCATTTGGGACGGTTAGCTCGGAGCCCATATTCCTTCAATCTAGTGAGCACCTGCTCCAGGTTGGCGAGGTGATCACTGTCATTTTCGCCCGTGACCAGGATGTCGTCCAAATAACACTGGGTCCCTGGGATCCCTTGCAGGACTTGTTCCATTGCCCTTTGCCAAATAGCCGGAGCTGATGCTACCCCGAATACCAGCCGGTTGTATTGGTAGAGGTACTTTTTTGATGCTTCTTCTACCTCCATTTGCAGATACGCCTGGGCCAGATCAATCTTAGTGAAGCATTTCCCTCCAGATAGCGAGGCGAAAATATCTTCAATCCGTGGAAGTGGATATTGCACGGTGTGAAGGACTGGGTTCACTGTTACCTTAAAGTCCCCACAGATGCGAACCTTCCTTGGTTCCCCAGGCGTGCTGCTCAACGACTTTTTCATCACAGGGACGATGGGTGTAGCCCACTCACTCCAGTCTACCTTGGACAGTACTCCTGAACGTTCCAAACTCTCCAGCTCTGCTTCGACAGCTGGGCGGATCGCATAAGGTACCGGTCTGGCCTTAAAAAATTTTGGGCTTGCGTTTTCTTCGATTTTAATTGTTGCTGTCATGCCTTTCAGTGTTCCGAGTCCTTGCTGGAACACTTCTTGCGCATCGGTTAGGACCTTTGACAGTCGCCCAGGTGTGACGTCGTCATCCTTTTTGGCAGCCACAGTCAGTGCTTGTATGGAATGCCAATCCAGCTGTATTTTCCGGATCCATTCACATCCCAGTAATGGTGGTCCTCCATCTTGCAATACATACAGGTCTAGTTTTGGTGTTTCCTTACCGTTATATATAACGGTCACCCTTATTTTTCCTTTGGGGTAGACTTTTTGCCCCGTGTACGTCTTCAAAATAATTTTTGTGTCTCTCAAGGGTATGTGTGAGAATAGCCGCTCATAGTCCCGTCGGTTTATGACTGTTAGGGCTGATCCTGTGTCCAATTCCATTTTTACCTGGACTCCTGCTATCTTGAGAGTGACCCAAATGGTTCGGTGATCCTCCATTTTGATCACATTATGTAGTTTCAGACAACTCAGCTCCATGTTTTCGGAGTCAGTATCACTCTTTTGTTCGTCTGAACTATTCTCCGTCACCTTATGTACCTTCTTGTACTTTTCTTTTGGAGATTTCTTATTGCTGGTTTTCTTTCCCGACCTGCAGACTCATGCTATGTGTCCTACTTTTCCACACTGTCTGCACACTTTGTCTTTGAACCAGCAATCATTGTGGTCATGTGTTGTTCTGCCGCAGCGATAGCACTTCTCTGTTCTGTATGACATTTCGTTTGTGCCATATTCTTGCGGTCTCTGTTGTATCTCTGCAGCGCCCCGTGCTGCTGCTTCATATGATACTGCAATGCTGAAAGCCTTGACCAGCGTAAGGTCCTTTTCAGATAAAAGCCGTTTCTGGGTTCCTTCACTTTGAAGCCCACACACAAATTTGTCCCTTAAGGTATCTGCCAGTCCCATTCCAAACTGGCAGTGTTTTGATAGTTTGCGCAGTTCTGTTAAATATTCAGCATTGCTTTCATCCTTATGCTGGTTCCGTTTGTGAAGCTTGAATCTTTCTGCTATCAGCAGCGGTGTGGGGTTTAAATGTTCCTGTAGTATCGTCACTATGTCTCTAAAACTCTTTTCCACTGGCTTCGCTGGGGTTACTAGATTTCGTAATAAACCATACGTCTTTGCACCCATTAAACAATACCGGCACTTTCTTGTCATCTGACACCTCATTTGCCTTGCAGTATACCTCTATTCGTTCGACATATGTAGTCCAATCTTCGACTTCATTGTCAAATGCGGTGATACTGCCACTCTTCGGCATTTTGGGTGTGGTTTAAAATGGCTTAAAATGGCGTCTCCCGCGCTTTCCTTCCTCCCCCGCTGCTGCCAACGCCGCTCTCGGCGGTCCTCGTGGCAATGGCGGCGCCCTGTAGGTTTCGCGCGCTTCTCCTGCGCTGCTGCCAACGCCGCTCTCGGCAGTCCTCGTGGCAATGGTGGCGCCTCGCGGGTTTCTGCGCGTCTCTCTCCCTCTCCTCGACGCTGCTCGGCCCCTGAACACCGGCTGTGCCCTATGCACTCTGCCCTCTCTCTCTCTCTCTCTCTCCTGTCGACGCTGCTCGGCCCTTTGCTGTGCCGCTCGGTCGGGCTCTAGCCCGCCGCTGTCTGGGAAGGGTCTGCGCACTACCTGTTGCCAGCCCGTTTTGCTGGACCACCGTGACTGGAAAGCCAAGCCTGGCTCTCAACAGCCTCCCCCACAATTCTCGAGTCTCTGCTGGATGACTGGGCGGTTGCCCGTGGTCGACGCCCGTGTCTCTGGCCTTGACCTCCAATCTACTGGTCTCCAGGAATGAATCCCTGGGAGGTGATGCAGAGTTGCAGGTAGGATCGAATTTGCCTCGTCGCCAATGTTGTGTCCGTCAGTAGTAAGACACAGACTGCAGGAGAACGGTACAACAGGTGTTTACTCAACGTGGCTCACTCTGGAACTGAACTGTACAGATTACTACTCAGTGCTATATACAGGTGTGGTCACTGCCGGTACTACAGTATACATGAGCTGTAAAAAGTAGTTCCCCCCTTAAAGGTATATACATTACAGATATAAAGGAATTTCAATGCTGACTTCAGGAATAAGTGATTAGGAGATTCTCAGCTATTGCCTGGGGTGCGGTATAAATATAAGTCGTTCTGATCTTGAGGTTTTACTCTCTCCTAAATTTGAGTCAAAACACTGGGCGAAATCAACTGCAAGCAAAAATGTGCCTTTTCTAGGCCCAAATAAAATGCTGTACAGTAATCAGAAATTGTTCAGCTGAACCATTTTGGAAGGAACAAGGATAATACTTCAGAAATAATAAATGTGTCCAACTGTCTTCCCAAGTTATGATACTCAGAAGAGCTAATAATGTGCACCATTCACTGATGTTCTGTTTCAGTGGTTTTCAAGAGGATGTGGGGGTGGGGGTCTGCTCAGACTGTGCATTTGTAGAAAATGTAACCAAGAACCAATTTGAACCATTTTAGATTTGTTGCCTTGTCCCCTTGCAGGAAATGTGGCCTCTCCGTGCTTCTTAGAGCACCATACTACTGCTACTTTTGTATGACGGGAAAAGCTTATAATGGGATGTCTAGTTTGGCTATCCATTCGATGGCCTCCTGAGATGCCACGTGGAGAAATGAGGTGCTTCCCATAACAGATCTTAGTGGGCAGGTTGATGTGATGTGTGCCATGGTCTGGGACTCGTGACCACAGTCGCACTTCTGGTCAGCCCTCATCTTCTACTTGTGGAGCAGGTGACCGCATCATCCGTGCCTTGTGTGGATTGGGTTGAGCCTGTCCACCGTCTTCGAGGGAGGTCGAAGCCAGGGGCCTCTGCTGTTGTGTCAGTGATGAGGTGTTGGATCTTTATGTTGCATGCATCCCACGATTCCGTCCATCTGGATACCAGCTGCGTGAATATTGACTGACTGCGCAATTTTAAGCGTTTTTGCAGTGGGATTTTCAAGTCTTGGTGAATGGAAAAGTCATTGTTGCTCAATGCTTTTTCCATCTCACAGAGCACGGTGGTGTCACGGTGAATGGCAGGCAAGCCAATGTGGGACAGCACCGGGAGCCACTCTGTTGGAGTGGCCTTAAGCGTCCCTGACACCATCCTCATGGTGGCGTTTAGCTGCACATCCACGATCTTTGCGTGGCGGCTGCAGGGCCATGAGGCAGAGCAGTATTCTGCAGCAGAGTAGACTCGGGCCACTGTTATGGGGCAAAGTGTTCTGGCTGTGCTTCTTCCATGACATTCCAGTGATTTTTCGGACCAGGTTCACCCTGGTTTTTACTTTTTGGCCGGTGTTGGTGAGATGAGGCCAATAGGTGAGAGTCCTGTCCAGGGTGACGTCCAGGTATTTTAGGTGCGGTTCATGGGTAAGTCGCCTTCCACAGAAGGAAACATTGAGTTCTTTCCAGGCGCCATTGTTGTTCTGATGGTGCGCTAACACAACTGTCTTCGCTGGATTGGGGCGGAGGCGCCAGGTCCTAAAGTAGCATTTCAATCGGTCCAGGTCACTTGTGAGCATCCTACTTGCTGCCTCTAGTGTTGATGCCTGCGTCAGCAGTGCTATGTCATCGGTGACATGAATCAGTCATTCATGAAAGAAAGACTTATGAAATAATACTGTGTGGCCTATGGGTGGCGCTGTCCAGGGAGAGTATAAATACTCGGGCACGGGCCCAGCTTGCGCAGGACATTCTTAACAGGAACTAGTGAAGGACACAACTAGACCTCCATGTTGTAAAACAGTTGATTAAAGCTTTGTTTAATGCTTAGACCAAGTGCCTAGTAGGTTTCTTACATCAATCGGCATAGGCAAACTTCCAGGATTTGGTGCAGGGCATGTCCGCCATGTAGATGTTAAAAAAGGCCGGCGTGAGCACCAACCCCTATGGCAGACTGTTGTTGAGTGTCCATGTTCAGCTGGTCTTGTCACCAAGATAGAAGCGTATCTTATTGTTGCTAATTAGGGTATTGATAAGCCTGAGAATCTTGCGGCATTGGATGATTATTGAAAGCTCCAGTAGCAGTCCTTCATGCCAGACAGTGTCGTATGTGATTGATACGTCTGTGAAGGCAGCACCATTGAAGGCAGCCACAGATGTCCACAAGGCTGAAGTGTCCCACCCCACTGCCTTAAGAAGAAACATGAGCGTGAAGGATGAGGATAAAGGTGCGCCCGAGGGAAACATTTAAGTTTGAAATCTTAAGGGGGGAAACACGTGGGCAGACGATCTGGGTTGTGTCGCAGGAAATCCAGTCTATTTTAACAGCCGGGCCTCATTTAAATGCAACAACAACATATATTAATATAGCGCCTTTAACATAATAAAACCTCCCAAGGCGCTTCACATGAGCGTTAAATATATTAAAAAATTGACACTGAGCCATATAAGGAGATGTTAGGGCAGATGACCAAAAGGTTGGTCGAAGAGGTAGGTTTTAAGGAGCATCTTAAAAGAGGAAACAGAAGTGGAGAGGTGGAGAGATTTCGGGAGGGAATTCCAACGCTTAGGACCTAGGCAGCTGAAGGCACGACTGCCAATAGTGGAGCATTTAAAATTGGGGATGTTCGAAAGGCCATAATAGGTGGAGCGCAGAGGTCTAGGGGGATTATAGGGCTGGAGGAGATTACACAGATAAGGAGGGGCGAGGCCATGGAGGGATTTGAAAACAAGGATGAGAATTTTAAAATCAAGGTGTTGCTTAACTGGGAGCCAATGTAGGTCAGCAAGCACAGGGGAGATGGGTGAACGGGACTTGGTGCGAGTTAGCACACAGGCGGCAGAGTTTTGGATGACCTCAAGCTTATGGAGGGTAGAACTAGGGAGGCTGGCCAAGAGTGCATTGGAATAGTCAAGTCTAGAGGTGATAAAGGGATGGATGAGGGTTTCAGCAGCAGATAAGTTGAGGTACGGGTGGAGACTGACAATATTACGATGGTGGAAATGGGCAGTCTTAGTGATAGAATGGATATGAGGTTGGAAGCTCAATCCGTGATCAATTCGTGAACAGACTTGGTCAATCTTAGACATTTGCTGGGGAGAGAGATCGAATCAGTGGAAAGGGAATGGAGCTTGTGGTGTGAACTGAAGACAGTGGCTTCGGTCTTCCCGATATTTAATTGGAGGAAATTTCTACTCCTTCAGTGCTGGATGTCAGACAAGCAGTCTGAGAGTATAGAGACAGTGGAGGGTTCGAGAGAGGTGGGGGAGAGGTAGAGCTGGGTATCGTCAGAGTACATGTGAAAACTCACGTTGTGTTGCCGGATGATGTCACCGAGGGGCAGCATGTAGATGAGAAATAGGAGGGGGCCAAGGATAGATCCTTGGGGGACACCAAAGGTGACAGTAATTGGGAAGAAAAGCCATTGCAGGTGATCCTATGGTTACGGCTGGAAAGATCAGAATGAAACCAGGGGAGTGCAGTCCCATCCAGCTGGACGATATTGGAGAGGCGTTGGAGCAGAATTTTGTGGTCAACTGTGTCAAAGGCTGCAATCAGGTCCAGAAGGATGAGAAGGGATAGATTACTTTTGTCACAGTCAATTAGAATGTCATTTGTGACTTTGGTAAGAGCAGTTTCAGTACTGTGGCAGGGGCGGAAGCCTGATTGGAGAGATTCAAACAAGGAGTTCTGGGAAAGATGGGCACGGATTTGGGAGACGACAACATGTTCAAGAACTTTGGAGAGGAAAAGGAGGTTGAAGATGGGGCGATAGTTTGCAAGGACGCAGCTGATGAGCTGCTGACCCAAAACAACTGTCCAGCGGTAATTTGCTGGGTTTCAGCTGGCGCAATATTGGGCAGCCAGGAGGCCACACGGCTGTGGGTCAGGTAAGTCGACAGAGGAGGGGTTCAGGAGGGCACCAAGAGAGAGCAGCAGCCCAAACTTTCTTTGTGAGGCCTCGTGGAGCAACTTCCGCTCCTCCTGGCCCCACAAGAATAAATGTTACCTGAACTTACAGCCTGATCAGGGCCTCAGGCTCCTTCCTGACAACGCACCAAGGTGGGTGCCCTCTGTTCTGCCTCTACAGACGTGGGCGGCCAATTATTCAAATGACCCTTTCCCTATGATTGCGATGGGGTCACACTGTGGGCAAAGCAGCTACCATAAGTCCCACTTCAGTGCATTGCTGCCATCCTGAACAGGCTCACAGAAACTCTAAGCTAATATCATTCTAAAATCTGACATTGTTGAAATGACTAAGCAGAATTTAGTTACCTTAATAGCAGACTTTTGGATTTATAGTGTGGGCAGGGTGTTAATAGCAAACAAAGTATTTACAGAACAGGCCATTCGGCCCAACAGGTCTATGCTAGTGCTTATGCTCCACACGAGCCTCCTCCACCCCTCTTCATCGCACCCCATCAACATATCCTTCTATTCCTTTCTCCCTCATGGTCTTATCTAGATTCCCCTTAAATGCATCTATGCGATCATACAGGTCAATGCATTGTTGCTAATATTACCCAGAGCAGCCCTCCCCCCACCGCGCCATTGAATTTGTTTGGGGGCTTCAGACTCTAGTGTCACTAATATTGTTTGGTGAGTGGACCTCTGGTCGAACTAGCCTTGTGAGTAGGTAAAGGTACCGCCTGGAGGAGCCGTGAGCCATCCAAACCAGTTTCAATTCCAAGTCTGTGCAGACTTAGTTGAGCGCAGCCAGGGCGACAGTAAGCGTGCCAAAAATTAGCCTCAGCGCCCTGGAGCAGTGAGAATAACATTGGCCCGTGTTTCCACTCCCGAGCACTGCTGGGAAGTGTACGCATGGACTTCAGGGGACTACGTGGGTCGAGCTCGGCTGTCAGGCACCCTACGGCAAAATAATCTGCCAACTCTCAGAATCTCAGCTCAGTGGGTACTAAAGGTACTGACAGGCAGCTGACCCCTACAGCAAGGAGTCTACAAATTGGCTGTGAAAACAAAATGAAAAGCAAAATGACCAGTTATTTCTGTTTGGGGGACTACAGAACATTTGTGATGAATTAATCACTGATAGCAAACAGTACGGGGGTCATTTGACATGTTGGCGATGGTGTAAAACGGGTGATGTCGGGCAGGTACATAATGGGCAGCAATATCGTCCAATATTGTCTGTTTTTACACACACTGTCCTGCAGATGTATTGCGTTAGTTTCTAAGATTTCTGCACAGATTGGGTGCTGAACACGTTCTCTTTGAAAGTTAGAGGAGCTTTTGCATCTGATTAGCACTTCACTCATTACAGTTGAAACCCGCAGCAGAAGAACAGGTGCTTTTTTTAATGAGTGCAGCACTCTGTAATTTGTGGCTTGTGTCTTTGCGCTGGAGATCTTAATATTGAAATAGCAGATGCCTGGGAACATGTTACAGAGCTGTAACACAATCAAGGCTTTCTGATCTTACAACAGTAAAGGGCTAAGCTGAGGTAATTTATACAGCTATCAGAAGACCTGGTCCCCAAACCAGTAATGCGCTCCTAGTCATCTATGACTCCCTGTTTTTCTTTTTTTTTTAATTATTCATTCTCAGGGATGTGGGCGTTACTGACAAAACCAGCATTTATTGCCCATCCCTAGTACAACTGAACGGCTTTCCAGGCAACTTCAGAGAGCAATTAGGAGTCAACCACAGGTCACATATAGGCCAGCCCAGGTAAGGACAGCAGGTTTCCTCCCCTAAAGAGCATTTGTGAACCAGTTGAGTTTTATACAACAATCTGACAGTTTCATGGTAACAGCTTAATATTTCCAGATTTTTTTTAATATTTCCAGATTTTTTTTAAACTTAATTCATTCTCAAACAGCCATGGATGGGATTTGAACTCACAGTCTCTAGATTATTAGTCAAGGCTTACTGGATTACTAGCCCAGCAACATAACCACTACACTATAATATCCATTCTATGAAAGGCCAGGACAGGCCAAAAGAATTCAGATGTCTAACCAAAATTAGTTTTAAGCAACACACCAGGACTGGGCTACTTATTTTAAGTTTAGAAATTAATGTTTGTGACACTAATGACACTCAATTCATACCTGTGTCAGAAGGTCATGGGTTCAAGCCTCACTTCAGGACCTGCGCACATAGTCTAAAAGAAAGACTTGGATTTATATAGCGCCTTTCACGACCACTGGACGTCTCAAAGTGCTTTACAGCCAATGAAGTACTTTTGAAGTGTAGTCACTGTCTAGGCAGTGCAGTACTGAGCAAGTGCTGCACTGTCGGAGATGCCGTCTTTTGGATTACACATTACACCGAGGCCGTGTTGCTTGTTCTCATGTGATCTTGTAAAGAGGGGGAGGGAGTTCTCCTGGTGTTCTGGTCAACAATCATTCTCTCAATCATCAGCATAGCTGTCTGTGGGACCTTACTGCGCACAAATGGGCTGACGTATTTACCTACAAAACAACAGTGCCCACACTAATGCCGCAATTTTATTAATGGAGGCGGGTTGGGCGCAGCTCAGGTGGTTTCCGGCTTTCAGTCCCGCCCCAGCTGCATCCGCTCCACGGACGTGATTTTGCCTTGACTGTCCCTGCGGGCTTGCCGGCCAATTAACAGGAAGCGGGTCAGATGACGTCATTTGATGATACGTCATCTGCCAGTTTTCTTAAAGGGACCACGCACAATTTTATTTTCACTGTTGATTTCTCAGTGTTTGACAGCATTGAGGTGCTGAAAACACTGATAATCACTGCACAAAGGTGACCTCTTGCACCCAGGCTCTCCAATGACTCCCTCCATAGGCTGGAATAGATGGCAGCTGCAGGTGAGGTGACAGAAGCGATCTGTCACTGGTGAGAGAGGTTCTCCCAATGAGGTGGCACTGGACATGGATTAAAAAAATTGTAAGCTAAAGAAGCCTGAAAATGTATTAAAAATGCAGTACCCAACATTTTCTTTCCTCTGAGACTATGTGCAACATTGGATCCTTCACACCACTTCTGCAGCTGTCATCAATCCAGAAACATTACAGGAACACGCCACACTTATCTAGCATAGTGTCCGGACGTCGGGAAACCCGAGCCAGAAGCGGCAAAATTCAAAAATAGGCTGACAACTACTGGCAAGTACCTGTTAATAGGCTTCCCACCGCTAGGTCTCGGGTCCATTCGCAAATCCGGGACCCGACACTTGGGAAAGCTGTTTGGAGGTGGGTCAATGGCGGGATCGGAACCCGTCGTCAAGCAAAACAATTTTAACCTATGACCCGCCTCCAAACCCGCTGGCAAAATTGCGGCCTTAGTTACTGGCTGTGAAGCATTTTGGGACGTCCTGAGGTATTGAAAGGGGGTATCAAAATGCAAGTGTATTCTTTCTCAGTGGACAACTCCTCATTTGGTCTTATGATATTCTTCCATACACTATTTTCATGAACCCATTTATTTTAGCTGGGTTAATATCATTAACCTACCAAACAGGGGATTGTCATTTGTACAATAAAGTTCAGGCTTCCGCTGGCTGTCTTCCTCCATTTTGAATTGCTGCTGAGGCTAATGCCAGCACCAGGCTTTTCTGTAGGGATTTGTCTTCTACTACAGCCATCAACTATATGGCCTAGAAATTTGTTTGCCCCTGAAAACGAGCGCAGGGATTGCGATGCGTGATCACCCTGCGCCCGTTCAAAGGAATGCTGCCATGCAAGCTCAGACTGCTGCCATCATGGCTGGGTTTACCAGTGTGGAAATGGGCTTGCAGGGTGTCACAGCAGTCCAGCAATCTATCTTCCAACAGATTACTAGGATTACTGAGGCACCACCATGGGGGAGTGGCAGTGACTCCATGGAGCAGAGAATCTGCTGTCCTCTCTCAGGATGACAGCATTTGTCCTCTGCCAGTGCCCTTGCTGTTGCCTGTCAACCAGCCTGCTCAGACTGCTTCTGCCAATGCCGAGGTGGTGCAGTCCACAGCTGGGCCTTCCAGTCCCAGGGCTGCTTGAGGTCGTCCTGCAAAGCCATCTACAGACTCTCCCATTGAAAGTCAGCAGCTTTCCTACATTACAACAGTGACTACACTTCAAAAAGTACTTCATTGACTGTAAAGTGCTTTGGGACGTCCGGTGGTCATGAAAGGTGCTATATAAATGGAAGTCTTTCTTTTCTTTTCCCACTAGCCATGCTGCAGCCACTGGGGTAGCACTTTGTAGGAGCAGTAGAACAGTCAATGTCACACTGAAGATAGGCACTAAGGGAATCCACAAGGGTGATTAGTTGGCATTGTTATGTAAAATTGGATGGATTGATGTAAAAAGTTGGATGAAATGTTTCCTTTGTGGTGACTTTTATTTCAGCATTTTGGCCAAGAGGATGCTGTGATGGTCAGTAACAGAGGGAAGGTAAGATGTGGGACTGTTGTTGGCTATCCTGGCAATGCCCCATGCATGCTCTGCCTGCTTCTCTCTGGTCAGAGAGAAGACGATGAACTCCCCTCTCCTGGCATAAAGAGCATTTGTCACCTCTCTTTGCAGCAGTGGATGGCGAACAGGGAGATGTTACAGATGTCTTCTGCTCCAGCCTGGAAGGATCCCGACGCAAAGAAATTCAGGGCCACAGTCACCTTCACAGCCACTGGCAGCACTGTTATTGCCCTGGTGTGAAGTTGCAGGTCTGGTTGCAAGAGGTGGCAGAGTTCTGTGAGCACCTCCTTTGTAAAGCGCAGACACCTCACACACTGCTCCTGGCTCAGGCTGAGGTAGGAGAATTGCTCTCGGAAGATCCTAGGTGGGTAAGGCCTCCTGCTGAGAGACCTCCTTCCCCCTCCTCCTCCCTCTGCGTGCAGCTTGTCCTCTTCTTTGCTGCCTCTGCTTCATCTCCCTGTCATGCTGCTGGCCAAGGGGCATGACAACTAGAGCACTGTGGCGGTACCACCGGTTGTACCTTACATAAAGACACATAATTCCTTTTAACTTACCTTTTGGGGCCGTTGCCCTTTTAACTTACCTGTTGGGGCCATTGCCCCTTTAAGACGCGCCCTAGCGCGCTGACGTCACGTCACGTACGACGTGATGTGCGTGCGCCGGCACAGCCCGGCCTAGCGTCTTCGGCCTCAACGGCCAGCCGACGGGAGCGACGCGATCTTCCGCTCCCGCGGCAAGCACCGGCACAGCCCGGCCAGCGACGCAACGACGCGCATCACGTAACGCCCTAAGCGTGGAAAACGCGAACAACGTGATGACGTCACAACACAAACGCGATGACGTCATCACGCTCCCCACAGGACTGCAAACTCAGTCCTTGTGGAGTCCCCGCTGGGACAAGACCTACACCACGGTGCTCCTACAGTCAGCCATCTTACCTGCTATCTTACCTGCTGTAATTAGCCTGTTCCTGTAAATAAACAACTTATTTATAGTTCGTCGAAGTCAAACTCTCTTATTTAGTGGCGATCTACATGAACCACTACAGCACCCTTGAAGTCAGCACTAAGGCCTTCTCCACTTACAGCACCACTCCCTGTCACCTCACCAACTTTAAACAACTCTATAAAAGCTCCAAACACTTCCACAAACTTACACAAAGCCAACAGAAATGAATCAGCAACTGACCTTAGATTGGTTGCTGATCCCTTTAAATATCGCTGGTGGTGGGTCCTTGCTGCTGCTGAACACATGTTCAGCTGTGCAAGGTTAAGACACGCCGTTAGTTCCAGCATTGAGGACGAAAATGGCAGTGCTGGCATCAAATCAGCATTGCATGCTGACTGACATCACGATCTGCCCACTCAATATACTTCTGGCGCACGCTCCTAATGTCCGACCTACCGCTCTCACCAAGATGGCGTCCAGCGCGCCACACACCAGAAATGTGCGCGCGCGGATGCCATTTTCGGCACAGAACGGTACCTGTAGCACTGAAAAATCAGGCGCTACAGATGCCGAATTGCTTGCCCTTTGTCTTTCAAAGCATCACTGCACAACAGGAAGAGAGAGCTGATTCAAGCATTGAAGAAAGTAGTGCAGGGAATACATTCTCTTTCCTTATGCTCTGTTGCTATTTGCTCTCTGTGGCTATCTCAGCGATCACTGCAGCGCTCAGTATTTTTTTGCAATGTCCCAAATTCCATGGGGATAGTTTTAACCTAACTCACTGGACGGGAAAGCCACGGGATCGGGTGGAACGTCGGTTTTACACCACACCCAATATTATTCTGTATCGACTTCAATGGCGAGTAAAATCGGGCGGGTGTAAAAGCGACGATGCACCCGATCCCGTCAGTCACCCAGTGGGTGGGTTAAGTTGAAATTGCCCCTTAGAGACGTGCTGTGGAGCAGCCTGGATGTTGTGTAACCATGCATTACATTAAAGTGCAAACGCATCAGCGGGCAGAACAGATGATATTGCAATCGTATTGGGAAATTGTGAGGTGCAACTTCTCACTATTCTACAGTACTGTGCGTATTATTTGTAATAGTGTAAAATAGTGCTTGGTATTAATGGATGGCAATTCAGACAAAAAAAAAACAAAGAGCAGAATTATTATTATTATACATATATATATATACATATACCAGTGGTACCATTGTCTTGATGCCGTGGAACAATGCTGTCCCTCAGGGTTTATAGGTGTCCCTAGACAGGTCTGGCACGCACTGTTTACTGAGATTTAGGTTCCAGAAGTAAATAATCCATGACCTGCATTTAAAGAGGGATTTGGGGTGTAATGCTCCCAATCACCCCACTACTGGTACCGTTATTGTGGTTATAGCATTTGTTCTCAATGCTACAGGCACAGATAGCCTTGCTGGATTCCTGCTGGAGCAATTGTTAGTATCAAGTCTCTCCCTCTTAGGCAGTCCCTCAGATGCAATTGAGCATTGCAGCAAGGAAGATCGAGAAGAGCCTTGGTGCGATGACACAGCCTTGCTGGATTCCTGCTGGAGCAATTGTTAGTATCAAGTCTCTCTCTCTTAGGCAGTCCCTCAGAACTGAGGATGACTTGCTTCCACATTAAAAATGAGTTCGCAGGTGACTGATGAGTCCAATGCGGGACCTACAGTTTCTGTCACAGGTGGGGCAGACAGTGGTTGAAGGGGCGGGTGGGTGGGGTGCTTGGGTTGACGTGCGCTCCTTGCGCTGCCTGCGCTTGGCTTCCCTTGCTCCCGGCAAAGAGACTCGAGGTGTTCGGTGCCTTCCCAGATGCTTCTCCTCCACTTTGTGTGGTCTTGGGCCAGGGATTCCCAGGTGTCAGTGAGGATGTAACACTTTTTCAAGGAGGCTTTGAGGGTGTCCTTGAAGTGTTTCCTCTGCCAACCTGGGGCTCTCTTGCCGTGCCAGAGCTCCGTGTAGAGCGTTTGTTTCGGGAGTCTCGTATCGGGCATGCGGACAATGTGACCCGTCCATCGGAGCTGATAGAGCATGGTCAAAGCTTCGATGCTGGGGATGTTGGCCTGAGCAAGAACACTGACGTTGGTGCACTTATCCTGCCAATGGATTTGCAGGATCTTGCGGAGGCAGCATTGGTGGTACCTCTCCAGTGCTTTGAGGTGCCTGCTGCAAATGGTCCATGTCTCTGAGGCATACAGCAGGGCAGGTATCACTGCTGCTCTGTAGACCATGAGCTTAGTGCCGGGTTTGAGGTTCTGGTCTTCAAACACTCTCTTCCTCAGGCAACCGAAGGCTGCACTGGCACACTGAAGGTGGTGTTGGACTTCGTCATCGATGTCTGCCCTTGTTGACTGTAGGCTCCTGAGGTATGGAAAGTGGTCCACGTTGTCCAAGGCCTTGTCGTGGATTTTGATAATCGGGGGGCAGTACAGTGTGGCGGGGGCAGGTTGGTAGAGGACCTTTGTCTTATGGATGTTTAGTGTAAGGCCCATGCTCTCGTATATTTCGGTGACGGTGTTGATGATGGTTTGGAGTTCGACCTCCGAGTGAGCACAGACGCAAGCGTTGTCTGCATACTGTAATTCGGCGACAGAGGATGGGACGACCTTGGATCTGGACTGGAGGAAACGGAGGTTGAACAGTTTCCTGTTTGTTCTGTAAATTAGCTCCACTCCAGTGGGGAGCTTACCGAAAGTGAGATAGAGCACTGCAGCAAGGAAGATCGAGAAGAGCGTTGGTGCGATGACACAGCCTTGCTTGACCCCGGTTCGTACATGAATTGGGTCTGTGGTGGAACCGTTGGTCAGGATCACGGCTTGCATGTCGTCGTGAAGCAGGCGGAGGATGGTGACAAACTTTTGAGTGCAGCCGAATTTGAGGAGGACACTCCATAATCCCTCACGGTTGACAGTGTCGAAGGCCTTTGTGAGATCAAAGAAGGTCATGTACAGCGGTTGGTGCTGTTCCCTGCATTTCTCTTGTAATTGACGTGCAGTGAAGATTATGTCCATTGTGCCCCTTAGTGGGCAGAATCAGCATTGTAACTCTGGGAGGAGCTCTTCGGCCACTGGGAGAAGGCGATTGAGGAGGATTCTTGCGATGACTTTCCCTGTGGCAGACAGCAGGGAAACTCCTCTGTAATTACCGCAATCGGACTTGTCACCTTTCTTGAAGATGGTCACAATTATGGCATCTCTGAGATCCCCTGGCATGCTCTCCTCCTTCCAGATAAGAGAAGTGAGTTCATGAATTCGCACCAGTAGTGCTTCTCCGCTATGCTTTAGTGCCTCGGCGGGGATTCCATCTGCTCCTGAGGACTTGTTGTTCTTCAGTTGTTGGATGGCCTTTTCAACCTCATGCCGGGCTGTGGTTGTGCTGAGATGATGGCGGGTAGCATGCTGCGGGATGGAGTTGAAGACACTCACGCCGAAGACAGAGTCTCGGTTAAGGAGATCTTTGAAGTGCTCCTTCCAGCAGGCACTGACTGCCTCTCTGTCCTTAATGAGTACCTCTCCGTTCTTTGCCCGCAGTGAGGTAGGACCTTGGGTGCTTGGGCCGTAGATGGTCTTGACTGCGCTAAAGAATCCACGCACGCCGTGGTTGTCGGCTAGCTGCAGGATCTCCTGCGATTTCTCCACCCACCATCTGTTCTTTAGGTCGCGAGATTTTTGTTGGACCTCGGCCTTCAGGCGTCTGTAGAGCTGCTTTCTTGCTCTCGAGTTCTGTTGCTGTTTCCAGATCAGGAATGCCTTGCGCATGTGGCTTATTAGCTCCTGGATCTCCTGGTTGTTCTCGAACCAGTCTTGGTGTTTCCTGGTCGAGTGACCAAGCGTCTCTTCACAGGTGCTGATTATGGAGGCCTTGAGTGCAGACCAGGCACTCCTCAGGCACTCCTCAGTGAGCACTGGCTCTTCACTTAAACTTGGCTCCCAAATTCCCAGACCTCTCTGCCTTCAAGACTACGCTTCTCCACTGGACAAGTGATCTAGTGACTAGTGGATCGGGAGTGGAGCTCGTGGCCAGGGATCGCGAGAATATCAGTGCTAATTTGATCCTGTGAGAGACAACATCATTCATGTCTGAGGCCGGGACCCAGGAGCAAGGACGAGCCCAGCAGCGAGGTCAAAGCCCAGGAGTGGCGCAGCGTGGACCAGCAGTGGGGTCGGGGCCCAGGGAAGGTGCGGCACGGGCCAACAGCGAGGTCGGGAGGACCACAATGCATCCTATGAAACCCAGGCAAAGAGGACCTGCAAGAAGGAGGGAGGAGGACAGTAGGAGTATGTGCGTGTGTGTGCTAGGCCGAGGTAGCAGAGCCTGGTCTCCAATCGTCTTGGATCCCCTTGCCATTGGACCAAGACCTTGCTCTGTCAAGCCCATGTGGTAGCTGGTGTGCAACGGCCACCCCACGTTAAAAGAGTTCACGCACAGGCATCTTCTGCCCTTTAAAATGAAGTTTGGGACCTGGAACATCAGGACCCTCGTGGACAACCCCAACAGTGACAGACCGGAATGCCGTACTGCTATCGTTGCCCGCGAGCTCAGACGTTTCGACATTGACATCGCCACCCTAAGTGAGACCTGGCGGGCAGGGGAAGGCCAGCTCAAGGAGCAAGGTGGTGGCTACGCCTTCTTCTGGAAAGGCAAAACTGAAGAAGAACGCCGCCTCCATGGGGTAGGCTTCGCCATAAAAAGTGAACTGGTTGGGCATCTCAGAGACTCTCCTAGCAGTATAAACGAGCGCCTCATGACTCTTCGGCTCACCCTAGCCCAGAACCAGTGCGCTATGGTCATCAGTGCGTACGCCCCAACACTGCAAGCCACAGACGAGACCAAAGAGGAATTCTACTCCAGCCTCGAACAATCCCTGTCCCGAGCCCCAATGGGTGACAAGCTGATCCTCATTGGTGACTTTAACACCAGAGTTGGAAAAGACACAGACTTCTGGGGAGGTGTGATCGGCAGAGAGGGGGTAGGGAAAGCCAACTCCAATGGTACCCTCCTCCTGTCGAAATGCTTAGAACATGGCCTTGTAATAACCAACACCTTGTTCCGTCAGAGAGACAAGTACAAGGCTTCATGGCAGCACCCTCACTCCAAGCACTGGCATCTGCTGGACTACGTCATCATCCGAGCAAGGGACCACAAGGACGTCCGCATCACCCACGCCATGACAGGAGCTGATGACTGCTGGACAGACCACCGCCTAATCTGCTCTGTCATCGCCATCAATGTAGCTCCAAAACAGCGGCAGCAACAGAAACAATGTCGCAGGAAAATTAACGCTGGAGCACTCAAAGACCCCGCTAAGAAGGCCCTATTCAGCCTGCGCCTCACAAACAGTTCAGCAACAATTCAAGTAGTTCAGCAGTGTCCAGGCTTTTTTCTGAAATTGAAGTTATTTTGCTCAGGAGGAAACTGTATCAGATTCCCAATGTGCCAACTACAGCAACAGAGAACCAATGAAGCATTCTTTGCTGCATCTGTCTTTCCCAATATTCCAGATCCTATCCATTGAATTCATGCTCCAATCCATATATGGTTTCAAAAATATGTAATTTTCTTAATTTGAAATGGTTTTGTTCATAGATAGGTGATATCTAACACCAAGAATACCATCATGGACACCAAGAATACCACCATGGACACCAAGAATACCATCATGGACACCAAGAATATCACCATGGACACCAAGAATACCATCATGGACACCAAGAATATCACCATGGACACCAAGAATATCACCATGGACACCAAGAATATCACCATGGACACCAAGAACACCACCATGGACACCAAGAATACCATCATGGACACCAAGAATATCACCATGGACACCAAGAATATCACCATGGACACCAAGAATACCACCATGGACACCAAAAATATCACCATTGTTATGTATGATAATTCCAGTCACAATTACCTCATCCTTGTTAAGGAGAGTTTTGTTTTAGAAAGAGCGCTTAATGATGACTGGTTTCCAAGTGAGGGCCCATTATGTTAATGCCTCTGTGAGTGCCGACACTCATCTCCTGCATTTTACTGAT
This sequence comes from Somniosus microcephalus, assembly GCF_052327205.1. NCBI lineage: Eukaryota > Metazoa > Chordata > Chondrichthyes > Squaliformes > Somniosidae > Somniosus > Somniosus microcephalus. Next base: position 33,519,570 of record NC_141001.1, on the reverse strand, counting down.
ATTCTTCTTCTTCTCAGATGATAGTAGTTATGCAACTGTGGTTTGATTGCCAGATTCTGACATCCAAGCATAGAGGAATGCAATGGAGCTCACACTATTACAAGGATAGCAATAGAGTGCGCCTTTCGTATTTTATAATTGAAATTTGAATACTTAGATTTTAGGATGAGAAAGTCTATTTCTCAATTTCTTGAGGTAACGTCACATGGTGTCCTTGTTGACATAGCAGAGGATGACCACGACAGCATCATGGAAAGAAAGAACTTGCGTTTATGTAGCATCTTTCACAACCTCAGGCGAGAGTGCTACCACTGAGTCAAGGCTGACAACTTATGGTGCAGTGAGGAGGGGGGCAAAGGGAAGATTGAACAAGATTTTACGACCACTAGGGCCATAAGTAATGCCATTACATGTAATTGTATTTTATAAAGGTATTGGGCACAGTTGGCACTGTAATGGGTAAGGGTGACGGACACGTGGTGGTCACACCAATGAGGTCTCAACAACCCTAGCTATTCTTTCCCTGGTGATTCCCCTCTATATTCATCAACTTTCTTTAGAGTGTATTCTCTCAGTGCTCACAACTGTTGGTTGCAGTGGGTGGGTCATTACAGCTAGATTTCCTCCAGGCCTTCAATGAGACAATGAAAATCCTGTTGCTTTCAGTTCAGCAGGTACGATAGCCTAGTGGTTATGTTTCGAGACAGTGTAATCCAAAGAACCTGAACTAATAAGCTAGATAATGTGAGATCAAATCCCACCATGGCGGCTTTTTAAAAAATCTGGAAATAAAGTAAAAGTACCCATACAGCTTTCGGATTGTTGTAAAAGCCCACATAGATCACTAACGCCCTTTAGGGAAGGAAACCTGCTGTCCTTACCTGGTCTGGCCTATAGGTGACTCCAGTCTCGCACTAATGTGTTTGACTCTGCCCTCAGTTGTAGCGACACCTTCTAAGGGCAACTAAGGATGGGCAATAAATGGCAGCCTTCTCAGCAACAACCACATCCTGAAAATGATTTTTTTTTAAGTTCTTCAAGCATGCAGTTTCTTCATGTCTCTTGCAATATCTATTGTGTCTTAACTTTGATGGTTCCATCTTCAGTCCTTTGTTATCTATCAAAATTCCTGGTCTCATTATCTCTTCTGCCCTTATGTATCCTCCTGACTCAGTGGCAGCAATCTCACCTCTAAATCAGAAGCTTCAAGAGGCTCGAGTGTATAATCTAGTTCTGGATAATTAAGAGCAGTACTGAGGGAGTGCTGAATTGCCGGAGGTACTATTCTTTGGTTGAGATTTTAAACTGCCTGCCTGTTCAGCTGGATGTAAAAGATTCCATGGCATTATTCGAAGAAAAGAAGGGAACTTCACCCAGTGTCCTGGCCAACTTTTATCCCGCAATCAATACCACCAAAATAGATCATTTATCTCATTTCTGTTTGTGGGATCTTGCTGTGCACCAATTGTCTGCTTTCCTTGCATAACAACAGTGACTATACTTCAAATGTACTACATTGACTGTGGTCATGAAAGGTGCTATGCAAATGCAAGATCTTCTTTCTTAAATGGAACTTCCACATCTCCTCCAGTTGTATCGGTTTAAAGTGGGTGTAATTCAACCCTAAAGGCCCTGTTCCATATCCACCAGTCACATTCCTGGCAATATCAGTTTCTATCAAAATCCAACAGGTCAGTTTCACCTCCCATGCCAAATAATTACATTAGTGAGCCTATCAGGGTTACCTGGAGAGTCAGAAGAAAAAATAACAAAGTCTTCAGATAAGGCTTCGATATATGTGCTTAAAAAGGCAAAGTTAAGTATGATGTTAAGGCTGATTTAATCTTTGTATTTTGATTCTTTTGAATGAAAGCAAGGAAGCAAAGGAGGAGATAAAGCAAAGGGAAACAGCAGCAAGGAGAAAGAGGCGAAGCAGAGAGGCTGAGAAGTGACACAACGAAAAAAAAGTACAAAAATATAATTTGGGATTTAAAAAATCCTCTATGCACAAGAGTACAGAAACAGTTTGAGTATTCCCAGACTTTTTTCTCAGTCTGTTTGCCTTCATGAGGATGGGGGCAAAGATGTACGACACACAGGAAAGGCCTCATAATATGGAGGACAGTGGCCAATCTCAAAAAATGGGTACTCCATTTTTTCACACATAGGGTAATAAAAATCTGGAGCTCTCTTTCCCAAAAGGCTGTGGCTGCTGAGAGATTTGGAGCTTTGAAGATTGCGATTGATAGATTTTTATTAGGTAAGCGTATCAAGGGATATGGAGCAAAGGCGGGTAAATGAAGCTCCGGTGCCGATCAGCCATAATCTAATTGAATGGCAGAGCAGGCTGGGGGGGTTGAATGGTCTATTCCTGTTCCTATGGTAGCCATGTCACTACAATGGAAGCAATGAAACTTGTAACCTCTTTCCTAAATCACTAAGCAAACCCATCGACTTACTCCTGGATGTGACTACAGGTGTTACTAGATTCAGAATACAATATTCGTAGCCAACAATAAATAATTTGACAGCACAGGAACTTCTTGTAGTTCGACAGTTGCAGCAACATTTCAAGCCTTTGACCACTTACCCCCAGGCCACTGAGCAATGCTGGCCAAACCGAGCCCTTTAATTTTAGTTAAACAAGCTCATTTTGAGTTTTACTGTAACCAAATGTTAATTGGCACGTCATACGAAAGTTTATCTGTACAAACCTGATCAGCACACTGTTGTACCAGCCCAGTGTTAAACCTCCAGAATTAAATTAATCGGGGAAAAATAAAATCACTGATAACACGTCTCCAAAATAAGATCCTGTTGTCACTCTTTTTACTGTGGGATAGTTGCTGATAGCACAAATGTCCATCAGTCCTAAAAGAAGGAATGAGCTCGATACTGGTATGTTGACAGTGAAGAAACATCAGCCGCGAATGAGAGGTGTTGTCACTCCAGATAGAGACCTTGCACTCTTCCCTCTCATGTTATTTAATCAGGTTGCGTGCTTAGAGAAACATCTATGGACTTTTTTCCTATGGAAAAAAATTTAATCTGACAAAAGTGCAGAAGCACTGATTAGGATGAAGTCAACTCCCTTTGACATTGTGGGGCAAGAACTCCTCCATTTACTTTGGAGCTGGAATTCCACCCGTGTGCCGGTGGCATAGGCACATGCTGGACGTAGAACTCCGGGATCTTTGGCCTTATCACTCATTTTGTGTCAACTTGTGAGAGAAAAAAAGAAAGGAAAGAAAGAACTTGCATTTATATAGCGCCTTTCATGACCTCGGGACGTCCCAAAGCACTTTACAACCAATGAAGTACTTTTGTAATGTAGTCACTGTTATAATGTAGGAAATGCAGCAGCCAATTTGCACAAGCATGGTCCCACAAACAGCAATGTGATAAGGACCAGATAACCTGTTTTAGTGATGTTGGTTAATATTGGCCGGTACACTGGAGAGAACACCCCTGCTCTTCTTCAAAATAGTGCTATGGGATCTTATAGGTTCACCTGAGTGGGCAGTTGGTTTAACGTCTCATCCGCAAGTCTGACAGTGCAGAATGGCCTCAGGACTGCATTGGGGTGTCAGCCTAGAATTTGCACTCAAGTCTCTGGGGTGGAACTTGAAACCACGACCTACTGACTCAAAGTTGAGCCACGGCTAACACTGGCCCCAAGATTTCCAATGGGACTGCGCTGGGGGTGTAGGAGGCCTGCACTGCTCTGCGGCACAAGCTTCATTAATGTATTCATTTGAGAATTCCAACATGCCACCCACTGGCAGGAGGCCAGCACAGTGCGCCTTTAAAAACTGGAGTAAAGCGCACTTCCGCGGGTGCACAGCTACCGGAATTAGTTTTAAAACTGTCCATCCTAAACCTTTGGGTTATTTGAATGCCTACCTTATCTGAGGAAGGACGTTCTTGCCATGGAAGGAGTGCAGCGAAGATTCACCAGACTGATACCTGGGATGGCAGGAATGACATATGAGGAGAGATTGTGTCGATTGGGCTTATATTCACTGGAGTTTAGAAGATTGAGAGGGGATCTCATCGAAACCTATAAAATTCTGTCAGGCCTGGACAGACTAGATGCTGGAAGGATGTTCCCGATGGTCGGGGAGTCCAGAACCAGGGGTCATAGTCTAAGGATAAGGGGTAGGACATTTAGGACTGAAATGAGGAGGAATTTCTTCACCCAGAGAGCGGTGAACCTGTGGAATTCTCTGCCACAGAGGGCGGTGGAGACCAGTTCATTAAATATATTCAAGAAAGAGTTGGATATATTTCTTAAGGCTAAAGGGATCAAGGGATATGGGGAGAAGGCAGGGACAGGGTACTGAATTTGGATGATCAGCCATGATCTCATTGAATGGCGGAGCAGGCTCGAGGGGCCGAATGGCCTACTCCTGCTCCTATCTTCTATGTTTCTATGTTTCTAGGGAAGGAAACCTGTCGTCCTTACTCGGTCTGGCCTAAATGTGACTCCAGTCCCTCACCAATGTGGTTGACTCTTAACTGCCCTTTGAAGTGGCCTAGTGACCCGCTCAGTTGTATCAATCCGCTATAAAGAATGACAAGAATAAAACTGGACAGTGGTTCCAGAAGAAGGCCCACCACGGCTTTCTCAGGACAACTAGGGACGAGCAATAAATTCCAGCCTTGCCAGCGATGCCCCCAACCTGAGAAATAATTTTTTAAAATTTGAGTGTGAGTTCACGTGTCTACATAAGAACATAAGAACATAAGAAGTAGGAGCAGGAGCAGGCCATATGGCCCCTCGGGCCTGCTCCGCCATTCAATAGGATCATGGCTGATCCGAACCTAGACTCATGTCCACTTCCCTGCCCGCTCCCCGTAACCCCTAATTCCCTTATCAACTAGGAAACTGTCTATCTCCGTTTTAAATTTATTTAATGTTGCAGCTTCCACAGCTCTCTGAGGTAGCAAATTCCATAGATTTACTACCCTCTGAGTGAAGAAGTTTCTCCTCATCTCAGTTTTGAAAGGGCAGCCCCTTATTCTAAGATTATGCCCCCTAGTTCTAGTCTCACCCATCAGTGGAAACATCCTCACCGCATCCACCCGATCCACCCGTGTCTGATATTGGTAGCTTTCAAACATGGTGAATAACGTAAAGCTGTGCTGTAATGTAAGGTTATTCCCTAGCTTCAAATACCGGCAAACTTTCTGTTTCTCATTCAATCAATCGTAAATTCAAAAGTGTTATAGATGAGCTGGAACGTCTCAGTCCTGTGTTTTATTTACAATTACTGCTAAACTGACTCTGGGTATGACTGGATCACAGAGCTGGAAACTGGAACCACAGAATGGAAGCTAGTGTCATATTTAAATCAACTAAATGGTTAATGAGTTTAATCATTCATACAATATTTTTAAATATTTGAAATACAATTTTGTTTGTGACAGTTTTCTCCCGTGCTCATCCTCTGGAGGGTTGAGTCCCACCATGGGGCATGGTTCTATGGCTGCAGTCACACTCCAGTACATCACCCAATTTACCATTTTTAACATATGTGAGTCTAGGCTAGGAATTTCTTCGGAGCTGCTCCTGCACCACCGCCATAACTTTGCCGGAAATCTCGTGTAAACAGGGGTTCTGCCGCATCTCCGGTGGCGGAGCAGGAGCAGCTCCAACAAAAACATTCCCAGCTTTAGTGCTGAAGACAATTCTACTATACGGGGCATCACAGCTGAGTCCAATCTGGTTCCCACATATGCTCACTTTCCAGCAATATTCACCAAATAGCAAACCCTGGCCGAGTTTCCTCCCACCTAACCTAGGTGCACTGAGGCCAATTTTTGCACCTCTACTGTCTCCCAAGCTGAGATCAGCTAACCCAGCATAATATGGGAATTGAACCTGGGACTTTCTTGTCTGTATGGCTTTGTCATTCATCGCCTTTGTCAACTCAAACATCAGGAGTGCCCTTGAAATACGAATTTTGGTAAATGGCCTCATTTACCACTAATCTTCACATAGAATATACAGAACTGAAACAGGCCATTCGGCCCAACCAGGCCATGCCAGCGCTCCACTCGAGCCTCCTCCCATCCTTCCTCATCTAACTATCAGCATAACCTTCTATTCCCTTCTCCCTCATATGCTTATCTAGTTTCCCGTTAAATGCATCTATACTCTTTGCCTCAACCCTGTACCCTGTGGTAGCGAGTTCCACATTCTCACCACTCTCTGGGTAAAGAAGTTTCTTCTGAATTCCCGATTTAATTTCTTGGTGACTATCTTATATTGATGGTCTCTAGTTTTGCTCTTCCTCACAAGTGGAAACTTCCAAAATCATTCAAAATATAATGTGTGTGAGTGAAAGGCACTATAACGTTAGGGCTGTAAATGACTGAGCTTGCGATCTGGTGAAGTACCAGTCTAGCCCTAGGGACCTTGGTCTCCATTTGAATATCTATAGAATTTTATGACAATTGTGTTTATTCATCTTGAACCTGCTGCCTCAAATATAGTCCACATTTGTACTCCTGAGAGAAATTTGAGTAGCTGGCTTCTATTCCTGAAAAGGATGTACTGTATGTGCACTTCTCCTTCAGATACCAAGCCGCTTATTGTTATGTAAAGTTTGAGGGACACTAATTGCCCGGGACAATATGTGATCTGCTTATTGTCGGGAGACCATTGATAACCCCACCCAATATAGTTTTGTCGCACCATATAAATGTCTTTAAAATGCATTTGCTGAGTTCAAAGATTTGTTTTCACAATACAAAACAGCTTTTCTAAGAAACTACATTGAGCCTTTTGTGATCTTGGGTGCCTCAGAGTTAACTCTGTGGTTAAGAAGACGTACAGGATACTTTCCTTTATTAGCCCAGTTATAGAATATAAGAGCAGGGAGGTTCTGCTAGAACTGTATGAAACACTCGTTAGGCCACAGCTGGAGTATTGCATACATTTCTGGTCACCACATTATAGGAAAGTTGTGACTGCACGAGAGAGGGTACAGAGGAGATTTACGAGGATGTTGCCAGGACAGGATCATTTTAATTATGAGGAAAGATTGGCTAGGCTGTGTTTGTTTTCCTTGAACAGTGGAGATTGAGGGGAGATTTAATTGAGGTGTATAAAATTATGAGGGGCTGAGATAGAGTGGATAGGAAGGACCTATTTCCCTCAGCAGAGAGGACAATAACCAGGGGACACAGATTTAAAGTAATTGGTAGAAGGATTAGAGGGGAGTTGAGGAGAAATTTTTTCACCCAAAGGATGGTGGGGGTCTGGAACGCACTGTCTGAAAGGGTGGTAGAGGCAGAAACCCTCATCACATTTTAAAAGTACTTGGATATGTACTTGAAACAGATGGTCAAATGTTGGCTTGCTCTGCCACTTGCCAACCACAAATTCCATTTCATGATTCTGCTTTGAATTTGCCTGTTGCTTGCCTTTGGAAAGACTGACAAATATTTAAAAATTAAAGGCTGATAGAAATCCCTCCCCACCTCCGCCGCCGCACCCCCACCCACCCCCCCCCCCACCCCCGCCACCTACGGACCAAGAGCTCGAAAGAGGGATTACGCTGGATAGCTCTTTTTCGGCCGGCACAGACATGATGGGCTGAACAGCCTCCTTCTGTGCTGTAAATTTCTATGATTCTATGAACTCCTGATTTGATAGCCGATGATTGTGAACGAGCTGTTTATGATATGTTTTACATGCATGCTGATTTCTTGATTTGCAGCTCACACGACAGATTGTTAGAATATTCTATTTACTATTTACTATTTACTATCTTCAACGATCATATATTCAGGTGCTGCCCTGTAAGGTGTTTCTGTACTGTTCTTCATCAATGTAATTTGCTTTAATGAAAAGAAAAAGAAAAGAAAGACATGCATTTATATAGCGCCTTTCACAACCACCTGACGTCTCAAAGCGCTTTACAGCCAATGAAGTACTTTTGAGTGTAATCACTGTTGTAATGTGTTGTTATACTATAGGTCTTTACCCACTCAGTTGTATCCAGGGCAACTAGGGATGGGTAATAAATGCCAACCTTGCTAGTGACACCCACATCCCCAGGATGAATAAAGAAAAGTTTCTATCTGCAAGATAGACTACTCTACAGGACCTGTTGTTCCTAGTAATGACATGCTGAATCGTGCTCACCCTGTACACTGAGCAAAACAAACTAGTCTGTTCAGGTATGCTCATCAGCGCATTTGAAGGCACATGATGTGCACATTGGCCCAAGCACAGAATTGATGCATGGATGGGATATCCAGTGTGACCCAGCTGGCCTGAAATGTAAGTGGCCACATGCAGCGGGGAGATGGGTGGTGGGTGGACACGGGGTGGTGGGATTGGGGGGGGTGGGTGGGGGGAGAGGTGGAGAGGGGGTGGGTGGATGGGGTAGGGATTTCTATCGGTCTTTAGTTTTTAAATATTTGTCAGTCTTTCCAAAGGCAAGTAACAGGCAAATTCAATGCAGAACCATGAAATGGAATCTGTGATCGGCAAGTTTCAGAGCAAGCCAACATCTGACCATCTGTTTCATCTCTGATTTATGGGCATGATACTGAATGAGGTGGGTGTGAGGAAGGTTCCTCGACTTGACACTCTAGCACCCTCTTCAGAAGGCAGTAATGCACCATGCTTGGCAGAAGTTGACAGCCATGTTCGATGCTGTGTGTGGTATCTGGGAACAGATATGAGGAAATGTGCGTACTTTAAGAAACTAGGCAAGGTAAGACTACCCATCAGTACCATGTACCATATAGCTAGCCCACGATTACATGCTGTAACATGTTCCCTGTCAAACTGTTAAATGCTTACTGCTCACCAAGCCAAGCCCTCACGCATCACTACAGCTTTTTGATTACATCTCATACAGATCTATATCTCAGCGGGACATACATTTAAGCAGAAACTTACAATTGAGACCTATGTTACACTGACATTTTCCAAAGGCTTCACATACCAAATCATTGTAACATAATCTAGCTATGTGATGTATTATCACTTACTGATACGCAAGATGGGCTGCAGGCTGATAGATGTCTATTAACGTGCAGGTACTTTTTAACCTACAACATCTCAAGAATACTTGTCACTCTGCGTAATACAGTACATGGAAATAGATTCGAACTAGAGAAAGGCACTGAAATCACAAGCCTCTTGCAGGAGGCCACCCTGGACATCCTTGTATACATGAGCATGGAGACAGTAAAGGAAAGTGAGGTCACAGTGTTCCCCCAAGTTCTTGCTTTAATATCCCTTTTCAGGCTTTTGAAGTGCAGTCACTGTTGCAATGTAAGCAAATATGGCAGCCAATTGCACACAGAAAGGCCCCCCAAACAGCAAATGAATAAATGACCAGATCATCTATTTTTGGTGCTGCTGTTGAGGAGAGTGAGAGAACTGCCTGCTCTTCTTCAGATAGTGCCATGGGATCTTTTACATCCACCTAAGAGGGTAACTGAGTCCTCGGCTTACCATCCCTCCACTAATACAGCATTCCCTTAGTACTGCACTGAAATACCAACCTAGATTATGACTCAAGTCCATAATGAAGACCTACAACCTTCTGACTTAGAGGCAAGAGGGCAACCAAATGAGCGAAGCTGACACTCAATAAATGAGAAGGCAAACTTAAACACCAACAACATTTGTGGTGCAGCTGCAGTCACAGTCTTGCGAAGGACTACTAGTCCAGCTATAGTTCATTAATGTTACAGAAGACGAACTCCAATATGTAGTAGGCCAGTTTCATCCAGTCCATTGATCTTATTGGCTGTGGACTGTACAGGCATCAGGAAAAAGAGATGGACTTACTCCATTGTCTTTCACTGAGGTTTACAATATTCAATCACTAGACAGGTATAGGCACCTTTAATGTTGGCACAGCCAATTGTAACAAGTGTGCTCAAGTTTTCTAGACAGCACCTGCTCTTCAACCAGCTTTTCCAGCCATCTTTTCCATCTGTTATCATCAGTGGGGTTACTAATCCCAAACTGAATATTTGCAACTGAAGTCAATTTGATTGGGTGGCGAGTTAGATAGAAACTACAACACAGAAGCAGGCCATTCGGCCCGACCAGTCTGTCTTGGTGTCTATCCTCAATAACATGGTCAGGGCTTTTTAACAGAGTTATGGTCTTCATTGGTCCAGCCCAGTAAATAATGAGTCACTTGTTACCCCGCTGTCCAATTCTGTGGTCTGCTTATAATGATATTGTTGCTGCTTATTCTTCATATCAAGAGTCAGCCATTCTGTAGAGGGTGGTGGTGTCAACAAAAACACCTCCTTCATCAACTTGTTGATAAAGAAGGAATCAAGGCCCTGGGGAACCTGTGCATGGAACGTGCAATTAGATGGCAAACATGCTTTGGAGGAAGTTGCATATCCATTTCAATGGTTCACCAGATACACCAAAAGAGTTCAGTCTCTTAATTGGGAATCATGGGGCTAAAACATGAAATAGTTCATTCTTTCATGAGATATATCCCCCTTTTAAGTTTATTTCCCCCTTTTTATTTAGTAAATATTTCAAAATTCAAAACATTTACCCACCATAGTCCTTTTAGTTTCCTATTTCACAAATTAGCGAGAAACTCTTTATTTCAACAACCTCTCCAATTTACCAACCTTCACAATTAATGTGATGAGTTATGAAACTATTCTCTATATTGTTTCTTTTTTCAAATAAACATCACTATCCTACAACAACAGAATTCCTTTTCCATTTTTTCTGCCATCCTGCACAAACACATCATCCCTCACCCATTACTTCAATGTAGACATCATACCTTCATTTTATTTCAATCCACACAGTTCACTGCCTCCAAAGTTGAATTCTGAGGAACTAACTTCAGCCTCTGGGAGCCCCAATACCTTTGGCATATTAAACAAGACATAAAACAAGTAAGCAAGGTTCTCATGAGGGCTTCATGGATAAATATAAGTTTGGTGATAATTGGCAAAAGAACCAGGAGAAATTATTTTTACGCAGCGAATTGTTATGATCTGGAAAGCACTGCCTGAAAGGGTGGTGGAAGCAGATTCAATGGTAACTTTCAAAAGGATAAATACTTGAAAAGGAAAAATTTGCAGGGCTATGGGGAAAGAGTGGCAAAGTGGGACTAATTGGATAGCTCTTTCAAAGGGCAGGCATAGGCATGAATGGACCAAATGGCCTTCTTCTGTGCTGTATGATTCTACAATTATATGGTGTGCCAATTGAGCCTTATACATTAGGGATGTCCCCAGTTTGAATTCTTGTTTCTGCTGACCTTAGTCTGGGTGGCAGTAGAGGCACTACCTTTGGCATCGCTATCTTTGGGATTGAGAAGATTCTCCCATGAATCTTGCTGGCAGGAATGTGTGTGGACTTTGGGTGAGGACAATATGTGGCATAATTATAATACCCCCAACTGCAGAATGGCCTGCTGACACTTCCTTTATAAGCCCAAAGGTGAAGACTGGGCGCACGGTGGCATAGTGGTTAGCACTGTTGCCTCACAGCGCCAGGGACCCGGGTTCAAATCCGGCCTCGGGTGACTGTCTGTGTGGAGTTTGCACATTCTCCCCATGTTTGCGTGGGTTTTCTCCGGGTGCTCCGGTTTCCTCCCACAGTCCAAAGATGTGCGGGTTAGGTTGATTGGCCATGATAAAAATTGGCCCTTAGTGTTAGGGGGGATTAAATACGTGGTGTTACGGGGATAGGGCTTGTGTGGGATGGCTGTCGGTGTAGGGACCGGGTGCTAGGGTTTGGATGATCAGCCATGATCATATTGAATGGCGGAGCAGGCTCGAAGGGCCGAATGGCCTACTCCTGCTCCTATCTTCTATGTTTCTATCAGTGGGTTGCCAATGCCCATGGGTGTTTACCTAGTTTAGGTGGAGGGGAGAAAACTGAGGTAATGACAAAAAGGAGAATCCCCTCCCACCTCCATCTCCTCTTAGGCGTTTCCATTTCCCAAAACAGAGCAGTCGGTGATAACCATCTCATTGCTCAATCAAGCTTGCATAAGAATAAAGTGAAAATTTAGTTAGACAGAACCATCGAGTTGCAAAAAGTACTCAAACGAAAGCTGGAAACGTTGTTTCTAAAATTCACAATTGTCTGTCGTCTCCTTCTCTGCTAAGGATCGAAGGTCCCAAGATAAAAGCCCTTCCTCTGAAAACAAAATTGCAATGACAGCAATAATATTTGAACTGCTGGAACTTGTGACTTTGATTTGTAAGGATTTCAGGTCATTTGTTCCGCTGTCAATCTCACTCGCCTAACATCATAAGCTCGGCCTTCACTGTTCTTGCAGAGTCCTAACTGATGATGCCACTTACACCATTCAACTATTGCTGCTTTCCAGAGATGCTCTTTCAAATAAACTTGCATTCCACCTGGGCACCATCCAAAAATGCGCCAGAACATGATTTTCCGACACATTCGTATTAATAGCACACCTGATCTATTGCCTGTCACGAATTGCGTAGTGGTGCTTTTGTACATATTTTATGTAAAGTATATTTAGAAGAAACAGTGTGGGAAGATCTCCTCTGTGAACTAAGTGTGGCAAAATTGTACGTTTGCTTTTTATAAATGCAATTAAGATTTTGCGACACACAACACACACAGTACTGTAACTCCGTGAGTATAATTCGCCCAAGAGTATAATACACCCTACATGTTAGGAAAAGTTTGAATATTTTAGTTACATTTTAATGTCTGCGTATAATAATCAACCCCAGTTTTGGAAATGTCAGGGGAGAAATTGCATATTGTATTCAACGATTTTCTGTAAATCATCCCCAGTATGTTTTACAATTCAAAAAACAATTCCTGAGTTAATTAAAGGCGGAAAAATCTACCCAGTTATCGCCTTATTTTGTCAACTGCTGGATATAGTTCCACAACCATTAGTCACTCTCTGATACCTCAACTGTTCTTCGTGTAGCAAATATGATTTTAATGGAACTGCAGTTAGTAAAAAGTCACATTCTCAACTTTGACAATCTGGCCAGGACCTAACTCAAGCTTGGGAGCAAGAGCCTCCTCCAATATTGACTCCAAAATCACATTACTGCCTATTATGAACCACTGGCCAAACCAGAAATGGCAGATGCAACTTAACTGTTGCCGACAGCCAATGTTTATACTTACTGCCAGAATCACTCGGCTCCTGCCTCACCAAGACAGCATTTGGTCATGTATGGGGCCAAAGGGAAAACTCTCCAGTGGCTGGAGTCATACCTGACCCAAAAGAAGATGGTTGTTGTCTGTGGCCAGTCATTGCAGCGCCAGGACATCACTCCAGGAGTTCCTCAGGGATGCATCCTCAGCACAACCTTCGCTAGCCATTTCATCAAAGACCTTCCTTCTACCATAAGATTAGGAGTGAGGCTGTTCACTGATTATTCCACAGTGTTTTGCTCCGTTCACAACTTCTTTGATAACGACGAAGCCCATGCCAGCCTACAGCAGGACCTGGACAACATCCAGGCTTGAGTTGACAAATGGCAGGTAACATTTGCACCACATAAGTTCCAGGTAATAACCGTCTCGCACAAGCCCAGTCATCTCACTTTGACCCTCAACAGCACCACCATTGCTGAGTGCCACACCATCAATATCACATCTTGTGGGGTGGGGGGGGGGGGGTGCGGGGTGGAGACACCACTGACCAGCAGCTTAACTGGTCCAGCCATATCAACAGGGTGCCTACAAGAGCAGGGCGAGGCTGGGTAATCTGCAACAAGTGGCTCACCCCTGATCATTCAAAGTCTCTCCACCATCTAAGATCAGGAATATGACAGAATACTCACTACTTGTCTGGGTGGGTGCAGCTGCAATAACATTGAAGAGCTCAACACCATCCAAACATAGACATGAATTTTCATTTCTTCATAGCTATTGGTTCAATATCCTGGAACTTCCTACCTAACATTAGGACAGAGCAATTTGCTTGATAGATGCCCTGTCACCAGGCTCAGTATCTTCCCCTTCTATCATTGGCATACCATGGCTACAGTATGTATGATCAATAGGATGCACAGCAGTAATTCAGCAAGATTAGTTTGACAGAACCTCCCTACCCTGTGACTTCTAACACTAAGGGCAAGAGCAGCAATGTTGTGGAACCACCATCATCTCCAAGTTCTCTTACAAGTCACACACCATTCTGACATAGACAAGAATCTCCATTTCTTTATAGCAATTGGGTCAATATCCCGGAATTCCCTACCTAACATCATTGTGGGAGCACCATTGTAGCAAGGACTACAGCGATTCAAGGAAAAGGGTCACCATCATCTTCTAGGGATAGACAAAAAATACAGCCTTGTTGCCTTGCCCACATCCTGAGAACAATTTTTTTTTTAAGTGACACCCCCTCCTGAAGGGATGTCTTGGTACCTCTGACAGCATGCGGGTTGCTGTTTGTGTCAGCTGTGACTCAGTTGGCAGCGCACTTACCTCTGCATCAGAAGATTGTGGGCTCAAGTCCCACTTCAAAGACATGAACACAAAAGCTATGCTGACACACCTGTGTAGTATTGATGGAGTGCTGCACTGTCGGAGGTGCTGTTTTTCAGTTGAGACATTAATCCGAGGCCTGTCAGCTCTCTCAGGTGGACGTAAAAGACCCCATGACACTATTTTGAAGAACAAGGCAGTTCGCCCCTGTGTCCTGGTCAGTATTTATCTTTCAAGCATCATCACTAACACATGATTACGGTAGCCCAGTGGTTATGTTACTGGACTAGTAATCCCTCAGGCCTGACCTAATGATCCAGCAAACATGAGTTCAAATCCCACTACGGGAGCTGCCAAATTTAAATTCAGTTAATTAAATAAATCTAGAATAAAAAGCTAGTATAAGTAATGGTGACCATGAAACTATGTGATTGTTGTAAAAGCCCTGGTTCACTAATGTCCTTTAGGGAAGGAAATCTGCTGTCCTTACCTGGCCTGGCCTATATGTGACTCCAGACCCACTGCAATGTGGTTGATTCTTAACCGTCCTCTGATACGTAGCTGTACCAAACCGTTACAAAGAAGTATACAAAAATAAAACCAGACGGACCACCCGGCATTGACCTAGATACTGGACATGACACCCAGCCCAGTCGACCTTGCAAAGGCCTCCTCACTAACATCTGGGGGCTTGTGCCAAAATTGGGAGAGCCGACCCACAGACTAGTCAAGCAACAGACAGACATAGTCACATTCAGAGAATCATATGATCAGCCAACATCCTAGACTCCTCCATCACCCGGGGTGGCAGCACAGTGGTGTACAGGAGGGAGAGGCCCTGGAAGTCCTCAACATTGACTCAAGTCTCATGGCATCAGGTCAAACATAGGCAATGAAACCTCCTGCTGATTACCACCTACCGCCCTCCCTCAGCTATGAATCAGTACTCCTCCATATTGAACACCAATTAGAAGACGCAATGGCACAGACTTTACGCTGGCTGGGGGACTTCAATGTCAATCACCAGGAGTGGCTTAGCAGCACCACTGCTGGCCGAGTCCTGAAGGATATACCTGCCGGATTGGGCTTGTGGCAGGTGGTGAGAGAACCAAAATGAGGGAAAAATCTACTTGACCTTGTTCTCACCAAGAATTTATAATGGGGAATGAGGAAATGACCGAAAAATTAAATAAATACTTTGTTTCTGTCTTCACGAGGAAGACACAAAAAACCTCCCAGAAATATGAGAAAACTAAGGGTGTGGTGAGAATGAGGAACTTAAAGAAATTATTAATAGTAAAAAAGCAGTACTAGCAAAATTAATGGGACCAAAAGTTGATAAATCTCAAGGACTGGATGACCCACATCCTAGGGTTTTGAAAGAGGTGGCCATTGGGATAGTGGATGCGTTGGTCGTCATCTTCCAAAATTCTAGATTCTGGAACGGTTCCTGCAGATTGGAGGATAGCAAATGTAACCCCGCTATTTAAGAAAGGAGGAAGAGAGAAAATAGGGAACTACAGACCTGTTAGCCTCACATCAGTAGTTGGGAAAATGCTGGAATCTATTATAAAGGATGCAATAACTGGGCACTTAGAAACTAATAGTAAGATTGGGCAGAGTCAACATGGATTTATGAAAGGGAAATCCTGTTTGACAAACCTATTGGAGTTCTTTGAGGATGTAACTAGTGAAGTAGACAAAGGGGAACCGGTAGACGTGGTGTATCTGGATTTTCAGAAGGCCTTCGATAAGGTTCCACACAAGAGGTTGGTGAGCAAAATTAGGGCACATGGAATTGGGGGTAATATACTAGCATGGATTGAGAATTGGTTAACAGACAGAAAACAAAGAGTAGGGATAAACGGGTCTTTTTCAGGATGGCAGGCTGTGACTAGTGGGGTACCGCAAGGATTGGTGCTTGGGCCCCAGCTATTCACAATCTATATCAATGATTTGGATGAGGGGACTAAATGTAACATTTCCAAATTTGCTGATGACACAAAACTAGGTGGCAGTGGCAGTTGTGAAGAGGATGCGAAGAGGCTTCAAGGGGATCTCGACAGGCTCAGTGAGCGGGCGAGAACATGGCAGATGGATTATAATGTGGATAAATGTGAAGTTATCCACTTTGGTAGAAGAAACAGAAAGACAGAGTATTTCTTAAATGGTGAAAGATTGGAGAATTCAGATGCTCAAAGGGACCTGGGTGTCCTTGTACATGAGTCACTGAAAGTGAGTGTACAGGTGCAGCAAGCCATTAGGAAGGCAAATGGTATGCTGGCCTTCATTACAAGAGGATTTGAGTACAGGAGTAAAGAAGTCTTACACCAATTATATAGGGCCTTGGTGAGACCACACCTGGAGTACTGTGTACAATTTTGGTCTCCTTACCTAAGGAAGGATATATTTGCCATAGAGGGAGTGCAACAAAGGTTCACGAGATTGATTCCTGGGATGGCGGGACTATCGTATGAGAAGAAATTGAGTAAACTAGGCCTGTATTCTCTTGAATTCAGAAGAATGAGAGGGGATCTCATTGAAGCATACAAAATTATTACAGGGCTTGATAGGGTGGATGCTGGGAGAATGTTTCCCTTGGCTGGGGAGTCTAGAACCAGGGGCCACAGCCTCAGGATAAAGGGTAGGCCATTCAGGACTGAGATGAGAAGAAATTTCTTCACACAGAGGGTGGTGAATCTTTGGAATTCTCTACCCCAGAGGGCTGTGGAGGCTCAGTCATTGGGTATATTCAAAACAGAAGTCGATAGATTTCTGACTAGTAAGGTCATCAAGGGATATGTTGATAAGGCCGGTGAATGGACTTGAGACAGAAGATCAGCCATGGTCTCATTGAGTGGCGGAGCAGGCTCGAAGGGCCAAATAGCCTGCTCCTATTTCTTTTGATCTTATGTTCTACATATTGCAGATGCATCTGTCCATGACAGTATTGGTAGGACTGACCACGGCACAGTCCTTGTGGAGACAAAGTCCCATCTTCACACTGAGGACACCCTCCATCATGTTGTGTGGCACTACCACCATGCTAAATGGGATAGATTCGGAACAGATCTAGCAGTTCAAAATGGGCATCCATGAGGCACTGAGGGCCATCAGCAGCAGCAGAATTGTATTCCACCACAATCTGCAAAATCATGGCCAGGCATATCCCTCACTCTACCATTACCATCAAGGCAGGGGACCAACCTTGGTTCAATGAGGAGCAGCACCAGGTGTACCAAAAATGAAGTGCCAACCTGGTGCAGCCACAACACAGGACTACATACATGCTAAACAGCAGGAACAGCATGCTATAGACAGAGCTAAACGATTCCACAATCAACGGATCAGATCAAAGCTCTGCAGTCCTGCCACATCCAGTCAGGAATGGTGGTGGAGAATTAAACAACTATTGGGAGGAAAAGGATCCATGAACATCCCCATCGTCAATGATGGCGGAGTCCAGCATGTGAGTGCAAAACACAAGGCTGAAGCGTTTGCAACCATCATCAGCCAGAAGTGCAGAGTGGATGATCCATCTCGGCCTCCTCCTGAGGTCCCCACCATCACAGAAGCCAGTCTTCAGCCATTTCAATTCACTGCATGTGATATCAAGAAATGGCTGAGCACACTGAATACAGCAAAAACTATAGGCTCCAATAACATCCCGACTGTCGTGCTGAAGATTTGTGCTCCAGAACTAGCCACGCCTCTAGCCAAGCTGTTCTAGTACAGCTACAACACTGGCATCTACCCAATAATGTGGAAAATTGCTCAGGTATGTCTTGTCCACAAAAAGCAGGATAAATCCAATCCGGCCAATTATTGCCCCATCAGTCTACTCTCAATCATCA
Source organism: Somniosus microcephalus (assembly GCF_052327205.1). Taxonomy (NCBI): domain Eukaryota; kingdom Metazoa; phylum Chordata; class Chondrichthyes; order Squaliformes; family Somniosidae; genus Somniosus; species Somniosus microcephalus. Next base: position 33,501,255 of record NC_141001.1, on the reverse strand, counting down.
ACAAAGTGATGGAAGGTGTTGTCGACATTGCTATCAAGCGGCACTTACTCATCTATAGCTTGTTCGCCAATGCCCAATTTGAGTTCCACTGACACCACTCAGCTCCAGACCTCATTACAGCCTTGGTCCAAACATGGACAAAAGAGCTGAATTCCACAGGTGAGGTGAGAACGACTGCCCTTGACATCAAGGCTGCATTTGACCGAGTGTGACATCAAGGAGCCATTGGCTGGAGTCATACTTAGCACAAAGGAAGATGTTGTGGTTGTTGGAGGCCAATCATCACAGCCCAGGACATCGTTGCAGGAGTTCCTCAGGGCAGTGTCCTAGGTCCAACCATCTTCAGCTGCATCATCAATGACCTTCCCTCCATCAGAGGGTCAGAAGTAGGGATGTTCGCTGATGATTGCACAGTGTTCAGTTCCATTCGCAACTCCTCAGATAATGAAGCAGTCCATGCCCACCTGCAGCAAGACCTGGATGACATTTAGACATGGGCTGATAAGTGGCAAGTACTATTCGTGCCACACAGTGCCAGGCAATGACCATCTCCAACAAGGGAGAGTCTAGCCACCTCCCCTTGACATTCAGTGGCATTACCATCGTCGAATCCTCCACTATCAACATCCTGCGGGGGTGGTTACCATTGACCAGAAACTTAACTGGACCAGCCACATAAATACTGTGGTACAAGAGCAGGTCAGAGGCTGGGTATTCTGCAGCGAGTGGCTCACCTCCTCACCATCTACAAGGCACAAGTCAGGAGTGTGATGGTATACTTTCCATTTGCCTGGATGAGTGCAGCTCCAACAACAATGAAGACGCCTGACACCATCCAGGATAAAGCAGCCCGCTTGATTGGCACCTCATCCACCACCTTAAATATTGACTCCCTCCACCACCGACGTACAAGATGCACTGCAGCAACTCGCCAAGGCTTCTTCGAAGGCACCTCCCAAACCTGCAACCTCTACCACCTAGAAGGACAAGGGCAGCAGGCGCATGGGAACACCATCACCTCCAAGTTCCCCTCCAAGTCCCACACCATCCTGACTTGGCTATACAATGCCGTTTCTTCATAGTCACTGGGTCAAAATCCTGGAACTCCCTCCCTAACAACACTGTGGGAGTACCTTCGTCACACGGACTGCAGTGGTTCACCACCACCTTCTCAAGGGCAACTATATTGATTATAGTTCAGCATTCAATACCATTATCCCCTCCAAGCTTGTCAACAAGCTCAGTGAGCTAGGACTTAACACCTCCCTATGCAACTGGATCCTGGACTTCCTGACGGGCAGACCCCAGGTGGTGAAAATAGGCAGTAACACCTCCTCAACACTGATCCTGAACACGGGAGCTCCCCAGGGTTGTGTGCTCAGCCCCCTTCTGTACTCCCTGTCTACTCATGATTGCGTGGCCATGCACAACTCCAACTCCATCATCAAGTTTGCTGATGACACTACCGTTGTAGGCCTGATCACAGATGGCGACGAGACAGGCTACAGGGAGGTAAGAGCTCTAGCAGAATGGTGCAAGTACAACAACCTCTCCCTCAACATCAGCAAAACAAAGGAGATGATCGTGGACTACAGGAAGCGGCAGGGGGAGGGACACACCCCAATCTACATCGAAGGGGCTGAGGTGGAGAGGGTCAGCAGCTTCAAATTCCTGGGTGTATTCATTACGGAGGACTTAATGTGGTCACATCACATCGACGTCATAATGAAGAAGGCATGCCAACGCCTGTTCTTCCTCAGGAGACTGAAGAAATTTGGAATGGCCCCCCAGATTCTCACCAACTTCTACCGGTGCACCATCGAGAGTATCCTGTCCGGCTGCATCACTACCTGGTATGGCAACTGCACCGCCACAGACCGCAAGGCTCTACAGATGGTGGTGAAAGCTGCACAACATACTATAGGAATTAAACTACCTGCTGTCCAGGATATCTACACTGAGAGGTGCCGGGGGAAGGCCCTGAGAATCATTAAAGACACGAGCCACCCCAGCCACAACCTCTTCGCCCTGCTCCCGTCCAGTAAGAGACACCGAAGCATACGGTCTTGTACCAGCAGGTTTCGAAACAGCTTCTACCCCCAGGCCATAAGACTCATGAACGTATAATTTATAATTTATTACTGTTGTTTTATTTATTATTACTGTATTTCTATTAGTCTTTTTATCATTGTTATGCCATATTTATTCCAATGTTGGGAGGACTCGTAAAAATCAACATTTCATTGTGTAGTACACACGTCTGCTGCATATATGACAAATAAAATTGAACTGTAATTGTAATTGTAATTGTAATTGGGGATGGGCAATAAATGCTGGCCTTGCCAGCGATGCCCACATCCCATAAACTAATAAAATAAAATGATTTCTGGTCATTACCATATTGCTGTTTGTGGGACCTTGCTGTGCTGTGTTTTCTACATTACAGCAGTAACTACACTTCAAAAGCACTTCAATGCCTGTAAAGCGCTTTGGGACATCCTGAAGTTATGAAAGGTGCTATATAAATGCAAGTCTTTCTTTCTATTCGTGCCATTGAACGCAAGTTTGTAAAATGAATGAGATATCAAGGGCCGAACCATGTTGAACCTGACCTGGGAGAGCTTGATGTGGAAACTGGCTAATCCAAACAGCAAAGTATTTCACGCCCCAACACTGAGAATACCTCACGGAACATACACATAGAAATGTTAAAAATATAAGATTAAAATAAATATCTGCAGGAGGTAGGTTAAACTTTAAGGGTACTGCTCCTTTCAATGAGATCAATTTAAAATGGCAGACTACCGTTTTATTCTCTGACTCCGTGACTTTAGTCTCTCTGGAGATATAACTATTGGCCAGGTACCAGACCGAAATTCCTCTTTTTTAAAAAAAAGGAGAGCTCCTCTTATTCTGTGTAATTAATGAGCCGCCAAGGAAACCAGATTCTCAGCAATTGGACCTTTCAGAGGCACGGAATCCCACTCATGTCACTTAATTACAGGGAAAACGCAGACATTCTCCAATCTTTCCTTGAAAGAGGAATGTTGCCCTTTAGAAGTGTCACCTTAAGACTATTTTTAGTACCAGTGGGGAAAAAGGTCAAAGTCAAAGGAGTAAAGATACAAAGGGAGAGATGTAGAGCTGTGCGGAGGGAGGAGATGAGGACATGGGTCTTACCGAATCACTGGCGAAATGCATTCTAAACGTTATCTGTGTAAATAAATGCACCGCAACAAGACAATTTAGCTGCGGCTGTGGCGGCGGTCTCATTTAAATATCGCAATTTCAAATGGACTTCTGTTGCTGTTGCCTCAAACAATGTTTTGAATTCCTCGCGCTCAAGATGTCCCGATAACATTGTAAAGAATTTCGCAAGTCGCCTCCCTTTTAGCTTTTGTTTCAGGTGAGCAGAAGGGGGCAAGGCGCAAACTCGGAGCGTGAAGTGTTAGCGATCACGCCCTGAGACTTTCGCAAGTCCCATTTAAAGAGACGCTCTTCACCCTGAGTGCGTTCGGATTACTGCGGCTCTGCGAGTGCGGAACCCCCGGCTATTGGCATCAGTGAATCCCAGCAGCTAATCGCTATCTGCTTCGGCCCAGTTCCAGTGCCCACTTCTCTCTCTCTCTCTCTCTCTCTCCCTGGCACTTTTATTTATTTTTTTCCCCATCGGAGACATGAAGAAAGGCCACGAAGTGCGGCCGGGTCGTTCGTGGCTGTTGTCGCTTTAAGACAAGTGGAGATTTGTTTGGGGGGCGGGGGGGTGGGAGTGGGGGGAAAAGAGACCCAACCCCGCCACCAGCACCCAGTCACCGGCCGCTTTGCTTTTGGTGAGTGTTACTTGTGGTTTGTAAGTTCTTGATGCTCTTCCTCCCCTGCCGCTGGGGAGGTGAAGCCGCCGAACGGTGCCTGTCCTTGAGAGACGCGTTCTCAGTGCAGCTGGTGGTGCGCTCAGGGCAGGAGTGTGTGTGTGTGAGAGGGAGACAGACTCTGGGAGAGCAGCAGAGCTCCGCTCAAACTCTTCTAAAAAAAAAACCTCTTACATAAACCAACAACAACAACAAAAAAAGGCCAGAGACTTCTCTTGACCCTGGCACTGCCACCGACGCGGCATCAAGTGTGTGCCCACAACCTCGGACCTGTCACTCGCCTTGGTGCAGTCAGTCAGCCTGCGACTGTTAGACAAACCGAGAGCTGGGCAAACCAGCTTTAGGCTCGTACAGCTGCTCTTTCGATCTGGGAGTTAGACCCTCGTGTGTATCTATTGTCAAGGTTGCTTAATTCGCCAGCAAGTGCCTAATCATTCCAAATATTCCAACAAAAAAAATCAGTAAATTCAAATCTCCCTCCCCATACAATCCAGAAAACCAGGAATGGTCTAACCGTACAATATTGGTTTTAAGTTTCGGTTTTACTTTAGTTTAAATCAACTTGGCTCCTAAATGGGTATGTATAATTCCATTGCTAAAGGGACTGTAATGTTGGACCAGGTGTTTAAGGAAAGAGTGGTTCGATGTTGCGATGCTTCTTTCAGACTCTTCCTGCCCGGTCTGCTTGTGTCGGCGGTGCGCTTCATCGCAGGACTGCCTGTTATTTATATTTTACACGTCTGCACGCGCTTTCCCTCGCTCTCTGAACTCGATCCGAGGTCTCTCAGATGCCCTCAATATCCATATCTTAAATCTCTCCTGGCACTGACTCTTCGTTGTGCCCGCCACTCCCCTCACAGGCGCACACCTGTCTCGATCACAGATCTCTGTGCTGATGCCCCAACTCCTCGTTGCCCTTCCTGTCTCTCTGTTGTAATTGATCTGAAGTCTCTCAAGGTCCTGACTATTCATGTCCATATCTTAAATCTCTCCTGGCACTGACTCTTCGTTGTGCCCTCCACGCCCCTCACAGGCACACACCTGTCTCGATCAGAGATCTCAAAGCTGATGTCCTAACTTTACGCGGTCCCTCCTCCCTCTCTGGACTCGATCTGAGTCTCTCGAGGTCCTGACTGTTCATGTCCATACCTTGAACCTCCCCGTGCCCATGTCGCCACTCTCCTCATTGTCCTTCTCCCCTTCTCTTTCCCTCTCTCAGTTGCGCTCGGTCTGAAGACCAGAAGCTCCAACACGCCTGCTTGCGTCTCCCTCCCACACCGATGTCCTCGGAAGTCAAGTCGCGATGGAGTGGCTCCGGTTCCCAGAAGAGCGGCACGGCCTGCAAACCGACCATGTTGGAGATGTCTGAGAACGCGGCCAGTCGGCACTACGAGCCCGTCCCGCTGCCCCTCCAGAGGAGCAACAGCCCCGACAGCACCACGGACAAGAACCCGGAGAGCCGAGCCACCGACAGCCGGGCTGAGGTGATCATCAACCCCGACATCCCTCCTAAAGCTATTGCCCTGTCACCCCGTGCGTCGCTGTACAGCGGCCGGAAACCCTTCTCCAAGGTCAATATCCAAGGGAGAACTTACAACTTCTTAGAACGGCCCACCGGCTGGAAATGTTTTATCTACCACTTCACAGTGTAAGTACAATCTACCGTTGTCTTAGCAAAGTACAGTACAATGAAAAGCTCTGGAAACCTATCAGCTCAGCGATAGAATGTGACTTTCCGATCATTTTACGCTCTCACCTATTTCCTCGTCGTTCTTTGAATGGCAAATTCAATATTTAAGATATGTTTTGAAGTTTTATTGTGTATAAGTTTAAAGAAGACGGGAGAGGGAGAGGGTTGTTTAAATATTGTTTGACAGTTCCTGCAGTCCAGCACCGTGTTTCGATGGGACTTCTCCCAGAATCGGTCACCACTCCCCTTCCCCTTTTCCCTAAAGACCTCAGCTCTTCGACTTACTGCACCATGTTAAGATACCAATATTTAAATATTTCATTCTCCTTCTGTGAACTTCCCATACATTTACACAGGCGTTAAAGCTGGTCCCAGCGCAGGGCGACATGTTAGAAAAGGATGAGAAATGTGGGAGACACTGAACAATTGGAGTCTGACTTGTTCTGTGAACGGAGAACGCACACGTGTGGTTGAAAGTAGTTTGCGGCGTCGTTAATTGACTTTATTTGGACTATAAAGGGTCTATTTTATTTATGTTTGACCTGGCAATTGCCCTGAATGATGTAAACAGGACCATGGCGTTTATTAAATGAGATTTAGAAATGATTTGACAAACAGGGGGTCCCAGTTCTGCTGGAAAAAGTGTGAGCAAGACTTGCTGTCCCTCATCCTTCCCAGTGCGTCCATCTGTGTTCTCAAAGGTTTCCTATCTACACTTTATTATTTTTATGAGTAATATATGTAAGTGGCGCGATGCATCTTAAAAATATGCTTTACTCTGAACTTTAATAATGAAGGGGGGAAGCGAATAAAAACTTGAAGCATCTGTTTTTATTGAATTTAGCCCCATTCCTTTAAGTTCACAGAATCATACAACACAGGAGGACATTCGGCCCTCTTTGAACGAGCTATCCAATGAGATCCACTCTCCCGCTCTTCCCCCGTACCCCTGTAATGTTTTCCCCTTCAAGTATTTATCCATTTCCCTTTTGACAGTTACTATTAAATCTGCTTCCACCACCCTTTCAGGCAGTCCTTTCAGGTTGTTATAGTGAGAAACCTTGGTTCTTCCCATTTCTGTTTCTGATTCATTTTAATCTTGGTTATTTTGCTGTTCTAGATGGTTTCACCTCTGCGCGCAGGGCTGAATTGGGGGCGGGAGATCGGCTAGATGAGGAAGCGAAAACTTGAATAAAAAGTTTGATCAAATTGCAGATGTATTTTTAAAATTGATAAATTAATGTGGGGAGGGGGCATTCCTTCACAAATGCTCATTGGCGATAATAACGGTGATGAATTGCACACAAGTACCGACCGTGCAAGCTATTGTTCCAAGGTATCGGTGCGGTACATGCAGCAGATAATGTAATGGGACATTTAGTATCACACTGCACCTCATCAATCGGGTAGCATCGTTTCTTGTACATATAAAGGCAGCAGTTGCCACTCAGTGTATGTAAAACACTATCAAGGCAGGTGTAGCAGAATGACTAACGAGATATTTAGTATATGTTTGAAGTTGTATTACTTGTGTTACCTGGGACGAGTCTCTTGCCTTTTTAGAAAGATACTATCAAGAAAGACTGAACAGGCTGGGGTCTTTTCTCTAGAAAAAGAAAAGGCTGAGGACTGACCTAATAAATGTCTTTAAAATTATGAAGGATAGACATGGAGAAAATGTTTCTACTTGTGGGGGAATCCAAAACTAGGGGTCATAAATATAAGATAGTTAGCAACAAATCCAATAAAGAATTCAAGAGAAACAGAAAGTGTTTAGAATATGAAACTTGCTACCACATGGAATAGTTGAGGCGAACAGCATTTCAGGGGAAGCTCGATAGGTACACGAGGGAGAAAGGAATGGAAGGCTATGCTGATAGGGTGAGATGAAGTAGGGTGGCAGGAGGCTCTTGTGAAGCATAAACACCGGCATAGACCAGTTGGGCCGAATGGCCAGTTCCGGTGCTGTGGATTCTATGTAATATTACCATACAGTGCAGTCAGTTTGATCCCTTGCTGCTACGCCCAACGCACCCACGAACTCTTTAACCAGTCTACTTTGCAATAGCCTCGATTTTTAAAACTACAAAGCTTTTATGATAGTTATATATAAATATGTAATGCATGCACACAAACTTAGGAATGTGATACAATATATGCCTCTCCCCCATAACATGGTGAACTGAAACCCAATATTAACTGGCGCTATAATCCCATTTCAGTTGAAATTGCGAGAGCTAGCTCTGTCCGCCTCGACACCTGTCGCGGGGCAAGAGGAAACTTGCCAGAAATAGGAACGATATTGATCTACCTGTGTGCATGTGTTATACAAGAGACCCCCATAAACCGCAGAGTGTTGTAAGGCAAGGTGGGAGTCTATGAGAGCTCTTAACCCTGACACGTGTTATAACACACTCGAGCCTATTACAGTAACATCTCCGCGCACGACACCACATACCCGTTCTTTATAAACTGATTTATTATCTTGTTAGACAAAGTGTGCGAAGGAAATCTGTCCCCTTTGGGGTTCCAATACAACCATAAACACGGTGAATGTCCTGACACTTTTTAAAAACAAAACGTCTTTTTTCAAACAAGAAAACTGTCCACATAACTAATATGAACGTGAGCGTGTTCTAAGTGATGCTTTTGATGTATATTATGACTTTGATCGGAAAAGTATTTGAGGAACTGGCTGAGAATAACCATTTTATTCCAGGTCAAGTCAGGAATATGTAGGAGCACAGGGGATTTCCCTGCCACTGAGCGGGACCGAAGGTATTGACTCCTTGCCCCCTTGGTCATCGGCCCAAAGTGCTTATAATTCCCACGTGAGGCTTGTCAGCGAGTTTCGACTTGCTCTTTGACTGTGAGAACCATCACAGTCGATGCAAATCCGATTCTCACCCAGCATGTGTAGTTTTCAGCAATAGACAGGTCTCAAAGGCTCCACTCGGAGCCACTAGACAGCGACTAGGAGGAGAACCCCTTGCTAATGTTTCTCTCTCCCTAATTTAAGGGCAAGAAGGCGGTTGTAGCACCCCCTATATTGCCCTATTTGACGTTAATCGTAGCTTTCAAAAAGGAGTTGGATAGGTATCTGAAGGGAAAAAAATGCAGGGCTACGCGGAAAGGGCGGGGGAGTGGGACGAGCTAAAGTGCTGTTCCAGAGAGCCGGCAGGGGCTCCACGGGCCGAATGGCCTCCTTCTGTGCTGTAACCATTCTATGATTCTATGTTGATTCCCGCTGTCCCGGACGAAGCACTTCCAGCATCAAGGCGCCATGTCATGGAGTAGGTGGGTGATATATGTCTACCTGCTATGAATTGGACATCAACACATTAAAGAGCATTGCTGAGAATAACAGCCATGCATCCAAAGCAACCGATGTATTAAACAAGAGAAATAATTGCAACTGAAACAGCTGAAAATTTGAAACATCAGAAAATACTGAAAATAAGGAGCTTGTCTGTCAGCCTCTGGAAAGAGCTGAGCTGACATCAGGTGCCTTGCTGTTTGCACAGAGAGCGGGTGCACCCGCCCCAAGAGCTGATCTCGCCTCTTCAACACAGGTTGAAAGCAACACCTCCTAACCAGCAGTCACAGAGCAGCACTGCGAGAGACCCGGGAACAGGTTCACCAGCTGAGCTTTTGCTTACGGGTGGGGTTAGCATAGGAGATCCGGAAAGGGAACAAGATCTCTTAAAATAGAGGAAGCCTCTTTTTTTATTATTATTCTTGATGCATATTGTATTTCAGAGAGACATTGTTTAAAGATTTTAATTTGTGATGGGATTGGCACTGCTTTGTTTGGTGGTAGGTTTGCTCGGTTAGGAATGGGGATGTTTTTGTAACCGTCGAAGTGAAATAAAAGCAGAAAATGCTGAAAACACTCAGCAGACCAGACAGCATCTGTGGAGAGAGAGAAAACAAAGTTAACGGTTTAGGCCAATAATCTTTTCATCAGAACTAAAATATTATTTAGAGATGAATCCTCTAGTGGGGGTATCTAGAACTAGGGGCGTAGATTCAGAATAAGGGGCCGCCCATTTAAGACGGAGATGAGGAGGAATTTCTTCTCTCAGAGGGTCGGGAATCTTTGGAATTCTCTACCCCAGAGCTGTGGAGGCGGAGTCATTGAATATATTCAAGGCGGAGATTGACAGACATTTGAACTACAAGAGAGTCAAGGGGTATGGGGAGAGAGTGGGAGAGTGCTGAGGCCAAGATTGGATCAGCTGGAGGGGCCGATTGGCCTGCTCCTGTTTTTTATGTTCTTATGAACAGCTTTTAAGCAAGGACAGAGCCAGGGAAAGAACTAAAGGAACATGTCTAATGGGGTGGGTGACAAGAGTGATTAAATGGCGAAAGTGATGATGGTGCAAGGCAAAAGGAGGTGATACAGTTAAGTACAGAAACAAAAGCTGGTTCCAAAAGAGGTGTAAATGGTTACAGCAGAATAACAGAGGGGGAGGAAAGCACGGAACTGTAGCAAAGAGCAGAAGGCCACCGTGGCCCGGGAATGTGGTGCAAAAATGGCAAGTAGACCCCAGGGATGTGGACCACCCTGCCGGCCGTGTACCGATGGAGGATCCCCACCCCAAGCACCAGCCCACACCTCCTCCATTCCCACTGGCTCTGGTGCCATTATTGCCACCTGATGTCCTAAAAATGGGAGCAGTGGATAAGATCTAGAATTGTTCAATCCGCTGGTTATTCAACACCTACCATGCATAATCTTTGACCCTGCCCCCATAACATCTGACCCTGCTGCATTAACCTTTGGTCCCGCCCTGTAACTTTTCCCTAATTTGAATTGGTTGCCCTGTTTGACCCTTAGCCGAACTTGAAAACCTGCATTCAGTCCATCATGAAGATTGCCTATTCCACCTCCACCCCTACTTCACCCACTCAGTGGAACGGGAACTTTCATGTCTTTGTCATATCCAGGCCTGATTTCTACAATTCCATTTTTGCCCACCTAGCAGGTTTTACCCTACATAAACTCCCAACTCATTCATAATTTCATTGTCTGTATTCCATCCTGTTCTATGTTCTGCTGACTTCTCATCCCTGTCCTCACTGGCTCTCCAACCTCTAAACATTGGCTTCAAAATTCTCATCCTTGTTTACATTTCCCTCTGTGGCCTCATTCCATCCTACCTCTGAAACCTCACCCAGCTCTACATCACTGCTCAAACTCTTCTGAGCCTGACTACTAAATAGCCCCATCTCCTATGCTTCACTGCCAGTCTTAAGCTATTGTGACTTGCTCACTTGAAATCTCTTCTCAAGCTCCTAATGGCTTAATTTTTCGCCATCTTCTAAAGATTCCTCAAAACCTATTCCTTTGGTCACCTACCCTAAATCATCTCCCAATTCCTGCTCGCTATCTGATTTTCACATCCCCTGGGGAGTGCCTTGGGATGTTCCACTATGTTCAAAGTGCTTTTATTAGCATGGGTTGTTAAATGAATAAATAAAGATCATTTTGGAAGAAATAGCCATAATGAATAAAAGTCAACGAAAAAGATACAAGTTCCGCAAGCTGCAATGGATCGATCCATAAGCGGATATATTCACACTGACTTCAAGCACCAGCAATATAAAAAGAACACAAGATTGCTGTGGAAATGAACTTTTTGAACAGGTAGAAAACACCAATTTATTAACCTCACCAGTAACTTACAGCCAAGCAGCACATGGGCGCAAAAGAATGGAGAACGAGTTAGATATGAGAGAGAAAGAGTTAGATAGGTAAAGAGAAAGAGAGGAATAGAAAGATTGCAGAGACGTCGTAGAGCAAGAGAACGAGTGTTGAATGTGTTGATTGTAGTTCTACAGTTCTACACAGCTACCCAGAGTGAGCATTCAACCAGTTGACAGGCAACTTCTCTGTCTCCCCTCGCCCACCCAGTTCAGGAGCCTGCTTAGCTATTGTGGAAGGAATGTGGAGAAGAGTTTGAAAGTTTTTAAGTTTGTTTGGAAAAAATACATCTATGTAAACTAAATTTAAAAAAACTCAATGCAGTTGATTAAAGAAAAATATAAAAACAAATCCTTCACTGGTAGATAGGAGAATAAAACCAGATGTGTCTCTGACGAACTAAGCCTCAAATTAGATAGAGCTGGCACTGAACACACTATTTCCAGAGCGGGTGCAGATCGGTTTAGAATACAAAAAAGCTGGAGAGACTAGGAAAAAACCTGGAAAGATTGCCAAAAGTGGCAAAAAATAAAATAAAATTGCTGAGCTTGATGAACGGTGAGGTCATGGAGAAAAAGGCAAGTGGGATTCGGGAAAGACCATGGTAAAACAGACCCAATTGGCAAAGCTGTTGCCAAGTGGGCAGAAGTTAAGAAAATAATCAAAATTAACAGGTGCGCAACACTTACTTGGGGGCTCCTTGACTCAAATGATCAATTTGCAGAGACTAGGCACTGAGGGCCTTCCTTGTTACCCCATGTAACACACAGAACAATGCACGTGGCAAGAACTGCAGAAGTGGAACTCTTGCCCAGTCTTGCAATAAAATCATAGACTAACAGCTGTCTGTGCGTGGTAAACTGAACATACCAGCGCATACACAGGCAGTAATTTTTTACACTTCTGTAATTTTTTTTCTATAAGTGGCAAGTACAAAATCACTTTTGCCACTAATTTGTCATAAATACAAGATAGGCACTAATAAATCCAATAAAAAATTCAAGAGAAACTTCTTTACCCAGAGAGTGGTGAGAATGTGGAACTCGCTACCACATGGAATAATTGAGGTGAATAGCATTTAAGGGTAAACTAGTTAAGTACGTGAGGGAGAAAGGAATAGAAGGTTACACCGATAGGGTTAGATAAAATAGGGTTGGAGGAGGCTCGTGTGGAGCATAGGCTAGTTGAGCCGAATGGTGTGTTTCTGTGCTGTAAATTCTATGTTCTCCTCTTTGTCTGAAGTTCTCTGTTGCCTTACAACAACGACAATTTGCATTTATATAGTGCCTTTTCATGTAGTAAAATGTCACAAGGTACTTCACAGGAATGTAATCAGATAAAGCGATTGACACCGAGCCAAAGAAGGAGATATTAGGAGAGGTAACCAAATGCTTGGTCAAAGAGGTAGGTTTTAAGGAGGGTATTAAAGGAGGAGAGAGGGGTGGAGAGGAGAAGAGGTTTGGGGAGGGAATTCTAGATTCCAGAGCTTAGGGCCTAGAGAGCTGATGGCACAGCTGCCAATGGTGGGGCAAAAAAATATTGGGGATGTACAAGAGGCCAGAGTTGGAGGAACGCAGAGTTTTCGGAGGGTTAAGAACATAAAAAATAGGAGCATGAGTAGGCCATATGGCCCCTTGAGTCTGCTCCACCATTCAATAAGATCATGGCTGAACCTTTACATCAACTCCACTTTCCCACCTATCCCCATATGCTTTGACTTCATTAGTGCCCTTTGTGGCTCAGTCAGTAGCACTCTCGCCTCTGAGTCAGAAGGTTATGGGTTCAAGTCCCACTCCAGGGACTTGGAACACATGAATCTAGGCAGACACTCCCAGTGCAATGCTGAGGGAGTGCTGCACTGTCGGAGGTGCTGTCTTTCAGATGTGACGTTAAACCAAGGCCCCATCTGCTCTCGCAGGTGGACATAAAAGATCCCAAGGCACCATTTCGAAGAAGAGCAGGGGAGTTCTCCCCAGTGACCTGGCCAATATTTATTCCTCAATCAACATCACTAAAACAGATTATCTGATCATTATCACATTGCTGTTTGTGGGAGCTTGCTGTGCGCAAATTGGCTGCAGCGTTTCCCACATTCCAACAGTGACTACGCTTCAAAAGTATTTCATTGGCTGTGAAGTGCTTTGGACGTCCGGTGGTCATGAAAGGCGCTATATAAATGCAAGTCTTTATTTTTGGCCAAAAATCTATTGATCTCATTCTTGAATATATTCAGCGACTGAGCATCCATAGCTCTCTCAGGTAGAGAATTTCAAAGATTCACAACCCTCTAAGTGAAGCAATGTCTGCTCATCTCAGTCCTAAATGGCTGACCCCTTATCCTGTGACTATGACCCCTAATTGTAGACTCTCCAACCAGGGGAAACAGCCTCTCAGTATCTAATCTGTCAAGCCCTCTAAGAATTTTAAACGTTTCAATGAAATATATTCATTGCATATATTCAAGGCAGAGGTCGATAGAGTTTTGGATACTAAGGGAATCAAAGGATATGGGGATATGCAGGAAGGTGGAGCTGATGTAGAAGATCAGCCATGATCATATTGAATGGCAGAGCAGGCTCGAAGGGCCGAATGGCGTACTCCTGCTCCTATTTCTTATGTTCTTATGAGATTACCTCTCATTCTTCTAAACTCCAGAGAATATAGGCCCATTCTACTCAATCTCTCCTCATAAGACAGCTCTCTCATCCCAGGAATCAAGCTAGTGAACCGTCGTTGAACCCCCTCTAAGGAAAATGTATCCTTTCTTAGGTAAGGAGAACAAAACTGTACACAATATTCCAGGTATGGTATCACCAAAGCCCTATATAATTGCAGCAAGTCTTCCTTACTCTTATACTCCAACCCCCTTGCAATAAAGGCTAACATACCATTTGCCTTCCAAAATTGCTTGCTGTACCTGCGATTCGATTACAAGGACACCCCAAAACCCTCTGAATACCTTGAAGGACTGTAGGAGGTTACAGAAATATGGAAGGGCAAGGCCATGGAGGTATTTGAGCACAAGGATAAGAATATTAAATTAGAGGCATTGCTGTACTGAGAGCCATAGAGCCAAAGGCCTAGAAATTCGGTGGGCTGTGCCACCAGTTAGCACCTAAAGAGGGCACTCAGTGGCTTTAGCGCCACTGGCCACGCCTCCCGCGATATTTAGCGGGGCGCTAATGGCGGCGTTAGCCTGTAGCGCTGCGCCGCCACCGATGACATCATCGGTGTGCGCAGCGCCCCGCTACCGCCCCAAACGCGATATTTGGTAGTGCCCACCTCTGTAATGCCGCTCACAAATTGCGCCGTTTCACGGGGCCTACCTGTGGCGGTAGTGGCGCAAATTAATGTGGAGGTGCGGGGCGGCCATTTTTTTCGGTGGCCGCCTGCCAGCACCTCCGTCCCCGGCCTCCTGATCACCCCCCCAGCAGTGCCGGCTGTGTCCCGAGAGCCCGGCATTTCTCCTCGGTGCCGGGCTCTTTTGCTGGCACTCGCGATCGGTCATCGCGCTCGTGCAGGCCCCTCCCCCTTAAGAAGGGGAGGAAGGCCTGCAGTACCGCAGTGCACCGTGCCGCAGCATGTGGCACTGCGGCACGTTGCACTGCGATATTCAGTTTCAGCGCCCCAAGAGGGACGCGGGGCTCCTCAAGCAGCGCCCCGCGTCCCTTTTGGGGCGCTCAAGCTGAATTTCCGGCGGGCACAACGGCTCCGATCGCAGCGGTAATTCCGGCGCCCAGGCGAGCTTGGCGCCCCGTTTGGGACTACACTGAATTTCTAGGCCATAGAGTCATACGGCACAGAAGAAGGCCATTCGACCCATCGAGTCCAAGCTGGCTCTCTGTAGAGCAATCCAGTCAGTCCCATTCCCCCGCTCTGTCCCCGTAGCCCTGCAAGTTTATTTCCCTCAAGTGCCTATCCAGTCTCCCCTTGAAAACATTGAGTGTCTCCACTTCCACCACTTCCGTCGGCAGCGAATTCCAGGTCCTCACCACTCACTGCGTTAAAAAGCTTTTCCTTACGTCCCCCCTGTATCCCTTGCCCAAAACCTTAAATCTATGTCCCCTAGTCCTTGTACCATCAACTCGTGGGAACAGCCTTTCCCTGTCTAGCCTATCCAAACCCGTCATAATCTTGTACACCTCTATCAAATCACCCCTAAACCTCCTTTGCTCTAATGAAAACAAATCCAGCTTCTCCAACCTAATTAGATTAGTCAAACACAATCTGCCTTTTACAAATCCGTGTTGGCTCTCCTTAATTAGCTTAAACCTCTCCAAGTGCCCGTTAATTTTTTCCTTGATTATTGTTTCTAAAACTTTACCCACCACTGATGTTAAACTGACCGGCATGTAGTTACTAGGATTGTCCTTACACCCTTTCTTGAACAATGGTGTCACATTTGCCACTTTCAATCCTCAGGCACCTCCCCCTCATCTAGGGAAGATTGGAAAATTATGGCAAGCCCTTCCGCTATTTCCTCCCCCAATTCCTTTAGCAATCTGTGATGCAAGCCATCTGGATCAGGCGATTGTCCACTCTAAGCATACCCAATGTAGGCCAGCGAGCACAGGGCTGATGGGTGAACAGGACTTGGTGTGAGTCAGGATACGGGCAGCAGAGTTTTGGATGAGCTGAAGTTTATGGACGGTGGGAGATGGGAAACCAGCCAGGACAGCATTGGAATATTCGGGACTGGAGGTAATAAAAGCATGGCTGAGGGTTTCAGCAGCAGATGGGCTGAGGCAAGGGTAGAGACTGGCGATATTATAAAAGTAGAAGTATACCTTACCCAAGTAGCCATTCCTTATCTTTGGGCCAAGATGGCACGTGTCAGCTCAGTAGGCTATTTGACCACTGAGAGCACTGTAGTGTGCCCTATCCTATCCTTGCTTGATGTCCCACGTGTACACATTCCAGGAGGGAGTCACTAGACTTCAATCGGAAATGGGAACTATTTAGTAGCCCTGAGCCAAGAAGGCATCAATCTTTTACAGTTTGAATAATTTATGGACTTCTGGCATACACATGAAGCCAGAAGATATATTGAGCCATTTGCTACAAGCAAAGTTTGTTAACTTTATTTTTAGAGTTTAAGATGATGTAAACTGAAGCAGTTATATATGTTTTTGCCAATCCATTTTAAATAAACTACCCCGTGCTTTGATTATTAATTGTGACTGTCACTGAACAAGCCTGAATAAGGGAGGTTCTCCTCGTTATCAGTTTGGCTCTGCTAATAACATCCAAAAAAGAAAAGAAAGACTTGCATTTATATCGCGCCTTTCATAACCTCAGGATGTATCAAAGCAATTTGCATCCAATGAAGTACTTTTGAAGTGTAATCACTGTTGTAATTTAGGAAATGCTGAAGCTAATTAGGGCACAGCAAGGTCCCACAAGCATCAATGAGATATTGCCCAGATAATCTGTTTTAGTGATTTTGGTTGAAGGATAAATATTGGCCAGAACACTAGGGAGAATTCCACTGCTCTTTTTCAAAATAGTGCCATGGGATCTTTTTTACGTTTGTCCTAGAGGGCAGATGGGGCCTTGGTTTAATGTCTCATCTGAAAGATGGCACCTTTGACAGTGCAGCACTCCCTCAGTACTGCACTGACGTGCCAACCTAGATTATGTGCTCAAGTCTCTGGAGTGGGACTTGAATCCACTTGAGCCATCACTGACAAATTCAGGACTTGAGCACACAATTTAGGTTGATACTCTAGTGCAGTACTGATAGTGTGCTGCAATATTGGACATGCTAAACTTCAGATGAAATGTTAAACTGAAGATCTATTTTTCTGTTCCATTAGCAATATTTGTAAAAGAGCAGGGAGGCCTCATGGCCAACACTCCACTCTCAACCAATGCTACCAATAAAAGATTAATTGGTTGTTTGTGGGCTCTTACTGTGTTTTCTTGCATAAGAAAGAACTTATATTCACCAAGCATGTAACCATGTCCTCAGAACATTCCAAAGTGATTTATAGGCAGTAAATACTTTTGTAGTGCAGTTACTGTTGTTGTGTGGGAGTTTGTTCTATAGTATCAGTCACATTAAAGTTATTCATTGTATGTGAGGTGTTATATAAATGGAAATTACAACAGAAAATGCTGGAAAAACTCAGCAGGTCAGGCCACATCCGTGGACAGAAATTTGAGTTGACGTTTCGGGTCGAACCCTTCTTCAAAACCCATTTTGAAGAAGGGTTCGACCCGAAACGTCAACTCAAATTTCTGTCCACGGATGTTGCCTGACCTGCTGAGTTTTTCCAGCATTTTCTGTTGTTATTTCGGATTTCCAACATCCGCAGTATTTTGCTATTATATAAATGGAAGTTCTTTTTACTTCTAAGGTATGTTTGCATAGTATGGATTGCTGCAAAGTGCATTTTCTTAAGAGAAAAGTCAAGAAAATGTGCTGTATTGATACCACATAAGTGGAGCTCCAACCCCCTCCATCGTCCAGCTCATTGGGACTGTCTTTACATGGTTCCATTCCTACCTATCCAATATGGCTTATTTTCCACTCCTGCACTGCCACTTCAAGTCCCTCGAGGACCTATTCTTGGGTCCCTCCTCTTATATACATTTTGACCTTTGGTGATATCGTCTACAGGCACAGGGGTCAGCTTCCACGTGTACATTGATGATACCTAGCTCCACCTTGCCACTCTTTCCCTGGACATCCTTAACTGCCTCAGTGCTCTCAGACTGTTTGTCTGACATCCAATCATGGAATGAGTTGCAACTTCCCCCAGCTCAATGTAGGGAAGACCAAAGTCTGCGGACCCTGCCACAAACTGCGTATCCTTTCCATCGACTCTATCCCACTTGCCAAACAGTCACTCAGGCTGAATCAGACCATGAGCAACTTATTGTTCTGTTCGATCCTGAAATGTGCTTCAAAGCCCACAACCTATCCATCACAATGACACTTATTTCCACCTCTGCCTCTGTCCCTACTGTAACTCCATCTCTGCTGAAACCCTTACACATGACTTTACCACCTCCAGACTCAACTATTTCACCCCTCTCCCATCTTGTCCTGCTCATTGGTCTACACTATTCCCCAATGCATCATTTAAAAAATTCTCATCCTTATAATCTCTATCAGCCCTATGCCTCCACCCAGACATCCTGGTCTTCTGAAGCCTTCTATGCATCCCCCCCCCCCCACCCCCCTCCCTTTGATCCTCCATTGGTGACTGAGCCTTCAGCTGCCTCAGCCCACATCTCTGGAACTCCTTCATTAAATCCTTTTGCCTCTCCACCTCATTCAACCTTTAAAAAAACTTCTCTAAAGCCTCAAAATAATCCTTTTTTTCAGATCGGAAAGAAGGTCAAGTGATGAGATTTATGTTTGCAACATCTAAACCATTCAAGTATACATTGGAGTAAAGCCACAATCCCAATTTCTGGTTCCTATATTGCTTATTTACCTAATGCTTCTTGTAGCTGGCCTCAATGGAACAGAAAAGACTCTTGGTAATGAGCAATCATTTAAAGTATTTGTATGACATGCCTCTGTCAAAATTTTTTAACATTCTTCTGTCCATTATTTTAAAATAGCAGACAGGGAGCCAACATATTTCACTCACTAATATCACTTTCCTCACACAGATAATTTATCCCATACTGGAAACAAACTCTAACTTATTACGTGATGGGTTTTCAAAGGAGTGGTGATTTCTTAATTGTTGTTTTAGGGATAAAATTACCTGTGATTCTCAGCAATTTTATAATTTTAAAAATAACTTTTGCAATATATATAATGAAATACTGTTGTAAATGTATTTTTTAAATTGAAAATCAACCTTAATATCTCACCAACTAAAATAAAAAGATTGTACTAATTAATGGGTGCCAGCTTTGGCCCAGTGGTAGCACTTGTGCCTCTGAGTCAGAAGGCTGTGGGTTCAAGTCCCACTCCTGAGTCTTGAGTTAATAATTTGCTGCCAGAGGTGTTCTTTCAGGTAAGGTGTTAAACAAAGGCCCACTCTGCCCTCCCATGGCACTATTCAAAGAAAAACAGGGAGTTGTCCTGGCCAAAATGTATTTCTCACCCAATGCCACTAAAACAGATTACCTGGTGATACCATTGCATTTGTGGGACTTTGCTGTGCACAAATTGGCTGCCATGTTTCCCTACTTTACAACAACGATTATACTTCAAAAGTACTTCATTGGCTGTGAAGCACTTTGGGATGTTCTGAGGCTTGTGAAAGGCACTATAGAAATGCAGGTTCTTTATTTAATAAATCATTTCTGTAAATAAAATCAAACAAATGAAAATAGCACAAAGTTCTTTCAGTCGCCTGGCTAACATTCCTCTCTCAACCAATACCCCAGACTAACTTATGATTCTTCTCATTGCTGTTTGTGGGATGTTATTGGTGTATTGCTGCATTGTCTACATAATAAAAGTTGTGGAGCTTCAAAAGCACTTGATTGTGTTTGAAGTGCTTTGCATCATTATACTAATGCGGTAAGTCACCACATGAATACAAGTATAAATGATAGATGATGTACCGTTAAAACATTTATCTTATTATAGATTTTTACCCCTTTTATTGTGGTGGAAACCCTTGCACACTTTGCTGGCACTATAATGTATAGACTGTCAAAACCTGGTCCTTTGCCCCTAGGGAGTCTGCAAGAGAATAGAGAGGGTCTAACAGGTCATCAGCTTTCTGTCTCATTTCTCATGGGGCTGGAACTTGCTGGAGCAGGGCATTGCATGGCGTGCCTGGTTAGCTAGACTTTTCCCTGCACCCTCCAGCTCAAAAATGTTTTGCACTTTAAGTTGCTGGACATACAAACTGATAATGATGTGGCAAGGGTAACAGCTCATCTGGGACCTTAGTGAACAACGGGACCAACAGTGCATCTCCTTAGCCATTGAGATTTAAGGATTGAGAAATAAACAGAGGAAAGACTGAGAAGGAGGGTGAATTAGAGTGGGTGAACTCAATGCCAAATTGGGTACAGAAAGAGAAATAAAGAGAGGGAAAGAAAGATCAGATTAAGAGAGAGAAGAAAGAGACAGAAAGGAAAAAAAATAAATATTTGACATTTTCAAAATCTCCAACAACAATTCACTACCTGAAGGAATAAGAGATAAAATTGTTCACATTTCTGGGCCAGAGAGGTTGATTGGCAATCATTAACTATTATCATGTCATTAAAAGTGTACTTGCGCTATTAATTCTAGACTTAACTTTCTCTGGTGAGTTTAATGGACAATTGATGTACAACTTCATGAAACTCATGGGGAGGTTAAGGGTGAGCTGTCATTTTTGCAAGGCAAATGCCACAAATTATCCCGCAACTTGTGGCGATTCACAATTCATGAGGCATCTCCTCAAGTTGCTGGACGATTTATACATTTATAACAGCGTGTGCATTAAATTCGTCATTATTTTGGCCGCAAGTTCTGGGCCATCGGGTTTCTTTACTTGCTGAGTTAATGGCATGTTATTTATATTGCTGTAAACTATTGAACATAAAGTAGCACTGCTTTCCTTTGGGTAACTGACACTGCCATTCAGAAGTGTGTCAATATTTGCTGGGGTTTGTGTTACTATTTGTTGGGGCAGTTACTGGGATTATGCTATAATCTGGTGGGGGGCAGGGGTGCAGTGGTCCCTGGAATTGTGTTACTATCTGCAGGACATGTCACTAGGATTATGCTAATATCTGGTAGGGGAGAGCCCCTGGGATTATGTTAATATCTGCTGGGGTGCCTCATACAGAAGTTTAAAACCACTGGTGCGATGTAGCAGTTACAACATGTTGGTATTTTTATACACTGTTTACACACATTGGGGGGAATTTTTTGGGTGGTCAGCGGGCGCGTTAAGTGGCAGGTCAGGTGGGGAAAAAAAAATTTGACAGCAGGTTGGAAACCCGCTGTCAACTTGCCACCACACGACTTTCCCAGATATCGGGTCTGTTAGGGCTGAACAGACCTGACACGCAGCAGCAGGGGGAGGAAATTTAGGTCATTATGAACTTGTTAACAGTCCATTAAACAGTACAGGAAACTTTCGATTTACCGGCACCTAAATAACTGGAAATCTCGGTTAACCGGCAAAATTCAGGAGTAGGTTCAGGTAACTTTTATTACTTTTTTTACTCCATTTGTTACTGTGCAAGGGTGTGGCTGCAGCTGTTGCTAAGCTACAGAGACGCTTGCAACTTGTGCCCATTGTTCTGAAGCACAGGGTTTGTTGCTTTATACAGAGCTCTCAGCTCCGTATCTTTTACTATAGCGTTCAGTTATCCGGAATTTTTGATGAACCGGCACCACGTCGGTCCCGTCCATGCCAGATAAAAAAATGTTTCCTGTAATTTGAGCTCACCGTACCATTTTAGGAGGTCGCTCACGGGGTCCACACTGCTCGGGGACCACGTCAGGTAAGGATATCTGGAGTTGTATGACCATGGGATCATCTCATTACTTGACAGCTGCAAATGTGCTATAAAAGCTCCCATCACACAGCTCTTCACTTTCCAAGCTCAGAAGCTGTTGCTTACTGCATTTGGAAAAGAGATTGAGCTTTATGCAGGTTGCAAAGTGTTTGGAGCAAATTCTCTATCCAGTGTCATCTCATTGTCACAACCTCTCTCACCATTGACAGATTGCTTCTGTCATCACAAGTTCACCTGCCATCTGTTACATCAGCATCGGTGCCCTTGAAACTATCTTACATTGGTCCTCAGAATCCCATCACGATCAGCCCCAACACCAGCAGCACCAGGCACATCAACAGCACCAACAGCAACAGCAACCTTCACTTGACGCTGTACACCCTGGCTGCCATACAATGCGTCAGGTTGGCACCGCCCCACACCAACATCATAAAGCATCCCTATAATTCCCAAACCATTCTTTTCACACTTATGACCATTGCAGAGGGGGGTGGTACCGTTATGTCTCCCCATTCATTGCAACTCACTGAGCCACTTCCAAAGGGGCACACAAATCTGTCCAAGAATGCAAAGTGTTGAAAATAAAGGTTTCAATATTTGACAGCACATTAACAGAAACTTTACATGAACATTGCATAAACCACCCAAGTGCTTACCCTTGTGTGTTGTTAGTTGGTGTGATTGGACCAGGACGAGGGTGAGTGTGAGGGGTGGCTAGTGAGATGGGGAAGTGATAATGTAGTTAGAGAGGGATGGGTGGAGGTGCAAGCTAAGTTGGTGTGAGTAAGGATGTGCAGGAGTAGGGTAGGGAAGGCAGAGTGATGGGGATGTGATGAGTGGCACAGCAAGAAGAGGCTTAATGTGGCTTTGTACTAACGTTTCGTGATCTACTGAGATCATTGAAAGGTTTGCGCCACTGCAGCCTGGTCCTCCTGATGACATCTCTGCTTGTGTCCTCCTGTGCAATGTACAACCAGGCTGTGTTGATCTCCTTGGGAGGTCTCTTCCACCCATTTGAAGGTAAGAGAACCTCCCTGGGTGCTGTGACTCCCCCCATAAGCAGATGGAAGGAGTCATGGGAGAGCCTGGGCGCAGCCCTGTGCCTTTGTGCAGTGCATGTCACTGTTAGCAGCACTTCAATGCTGTTGAACACGGACAGCCCAACTGTCAAAATCAATTTGCGCATGGTCCCTTTAAGGAAACCGGCTGATGACACATCATCAAATGATGTCATCAGACCCGCTTCCTTCAATTGGCTGGAAAATGCGCTTGGCAGGCTTAACAAGCCCAATCAACGTAAAATCATTCTACAGAGTGGGCTGGAGCCGGGAGCAGGGTCATGACCCGCCACCGACGTCGTCTCCCATAGACCCGCCGAGGTAGGGGAAATTGCGGCCCACAACTTCTTACTGCATAAACAGTAGCTTTCTTTGGTACACCTTTGTCAAGTTAAAGGATATGTATTTCTATTGTAACCATTTTATTGCTGCATGGATAGTTTACTGGCAATTTCTTAAATGATGTAACTGATTTTGTTTACCGTGTCCCATATATGGTAAATTGGAGTGCTTATGAATAGTTCCTAATTGCTGTTGATGCTGCATGCAGGAGAGATTATACAGAATCATTGCCATTTCAGCACAGAAGAAGGCCATTTGGCCCATCATACCGTGCTCATGTTAACGCCACTGTGGAACTATCTACTATAATCCTTTGCTCCTGCTCTTCTCCAAAGCCCTTTAATATATTTGCCATGTTTAGTAGTTCTAATGGGATTCAGGATCTGGTCTCAGCAAATGTTGTGGCGGCGTGTGTAAAATCAGTACCAGATCAGCAGTGAGAAAGTAACTGGAAAGAACTTTATACTACAGGTAGCAGTTTGAGACCTTACAGCGACATGTGACTTGTAATCTTGAGTTATAGTGCTGGCTCCGCAGTGCTCTCTAGGCAGGAAAAATGAGCTTGCATGGACATTTGAAGGGTTAAGTACTGACTGCCTGGAACTATTTAATGTTTGCTTCACACCAGTTGTAGTAGGGCAAATTTTCCGATCGGTAGTAGCCGATTTTCAGGTGTAAAGTGGGCACTGCCAGTCGGATAATTGGCTGGAGATCCGTGTTTTTTATTGCATTTGATTCTGCAATGGAAATTATAATGGCTAACAGAAGCAGCCGTCAGTTTGTGTGTGAATCTATATAAATACGGTCAAAATGACATCACAAGGCTGCGCACGCTATTTCCGTCACTTCCTCTGATGTAGCACTGTTTCCATTACCTGCCGCACAATCTGGGAGTCCACGGTTTCCCTGCCTGGAATTGGCCCATGACATTAAAATTAGGCTGACTCCAGTGGATCAGTGCATTATGGCTCGAGTCGGTACGATTCGCACCCCACACCACTTCTGGTCAGGCTTAACACCCAATCAAGAAACTCTATACTATTACATCTATAACAGTTGCAAATCCAGAATGGTGGGAGACTGCTGTTGCATCGCTTGCGCAAACCCTTTGGCTTATTTCACACTCAGATTTTACCGCACTTTGCATTGATGCAGAGATGTAAATATGTTGTGCTTTTATATGCACATGCTTGCGCCCAACTCGGTCTGGTGGCTACAGTGAGTGTGATTGGGAGATTGCCCACTGGTGGGCAGGAATTTGTTTGCTGCTGCAGGATTTAAAGTCCTTGCAGCAACTTAAAGGGCTAGGTCTGTTGGATTTTTCAAATTTGATAACAAACTTATGGGGGGAAGGTAACGATGCCTGCAAAAAGAGCCATAACCATTTGTCCTGCGAGGACATTTCTTTAGATTAAAGTGCATTCCCCACTGCTTATAGCGGGTGTGCGGGTGCTCACGTGATTTGCCCGCTATATGTGTTGGATGGTTTACATGAATCTTACTGGCATCCTACAAACTTGCACTTTTTAAAGCCATAATGAATTAGAAACAAATGTATTTTGATTAGTGTTGAAATGTTCAGACCAATTTATTGAAATTAATCAAATCAGATACATTCATGGCTAATGCTCTGCTGCGATGTATTTAAACTCAAAATCCTGAACTGATTCCATGGTCAGGAAAAGATTTGTGGAAGTGCTGGTGTGTTATGTATCTGGTAACTCCTAATTCACTAACCAATATATAAAGAGAACATGGTGAAGATCCTAATTTGCAGCCGACAACATTTAGATGGGATTAAGTTTAACAGGTAATTGCGCTCTAACGAGATGCGAATTGCTCACTGAACACCTGTAACTCCCCTAAATAGCAGGCGTGCTTAATACACTGTTAGTGGTGACTGTATTGATTTGTGGACAATAATTTGCAACACAAACAAAATGTTTTCTTTTATTCATTCATGGGATGTGGGCGTCGCTGGCAAGGCCAACTTTTATTGCCCATCCCTAATTGCCCTTGAGAAGGTGGTGGTGAGCCGCCTTCTTGAACCGCTGCAGTCCGTGTGGTGAAGGCACTCCCACAGTGCTGTTAGGGAGGGAGTTCCAGGATTTTGACCCAGCGAAGATGAAGGAATAGCGATATATTTCCAAGTCAGGATGGTGTGTGACTTGGAGGGGAACTTGGAGGTGGTGGTGTTCCCATGCACCTGCTGCCCTTGTCCTTCTAGGTGGAAGAGGCCACAGGTTTGGGAGGTGTTAGCGAAGAAGCCTTGGCGAGTGGCTGCAGTGCATCTTGTAGATGGTACACACTGCAGCCACGGTATGTCGGTGGTGGAGGGAGTGAATGTTTAAGGTGGTGGATGGGGTGCCAATCAAGTGGACTGCTTTGTCTTGGATGGTGTCGAGCTTCTTGAGTGTTGTTGGAGCTGCACTCATCCAGGCAAGTGGAAAGTATTCCATCAGACTCCTGACTTGTGCCTTTTAGGTGGTGGAAAGTCTTTGGGGAGCCAGGAGGTGAATCAACCAGAATACCCAGCCTTGCACCCTCCCACCCTGCTTTCAAAACAACAATTTGCTGTTGCATAGCACCTTCAATATAAAAAAAGATCCCATGGCATTTCACAGAAACTTAATCAACCAAAACATCCTCCTTAGCACCTCCACCTGGAATTTTTCCTGGGGTTCTCTTGATCTCTTGCCATATCTTGGGTGAGAGCTCGGTGGTACTCCCAGGGAGGCAACATAAATGGCTGCTTACGCCATTTCTCCAGGGAGGGTGGTGTGTTCCACTGATCTTCCACTGAAGTTACAGCAGGAGTTCAGGAGAACCCAAGTGGAAATTCACCCCTTTTCTCTTCGACTGTGCCATTGGTCTTCCCAGTTCCAAATTCTTCTTCTTTCCATGCTTGGTGTTCTTTTTCCACTTCCTTGTTGAGCACTCTGAAATGTTGGGTGTGAGGAGGGTTACATAAGTGAACGTTGCTGTTTAAACTGAGTGTAACAGTGAACACTGAGTTATAAGGCAGTTATTTAGCTACGTGCTTCTGATTTCACAAATCATGAGACTGATGCTTAAGTTGATTTGGAATATTTACGTAGTCACAATTTTGAACCACTGCCAGCCAGACATTTATTGCTGGATTGTTTTGTGTGTTTTATTCCCTTTTATTAGAGTGTGTGGCTGCAGACAACTTGCTGTCGACCTCCTTCGGTAGAAGTATAACAAATATGGTTGTGATTTATTTCCTGAACAATGGATCAATAACCAAATCAGTTTCAATTTTGGAAGTAGCAGAGCCCGATACAAAGGTGTCAGCTGGTAGCACTCTCACCCCTGAGTCAAAAGGTCGTCGGTTCAAGTCCCACTCCAGGACCTGAGCACATAATCTAGGCTGGACATTCCAGTGCAGTACTGAAGGAGTGCTGCACTGTTGGAGGTGCCAGCTTTCAAATGTGACATTAAACCAAGGCCCCGTCTGCCCTCTCAGGTGGATATAAAAGATCCCATGGCACTATTTCGAAGAAGAGCAGGGAATTCTCCCTGGTGTCCTGTCCAATATTTACCCTTCAACCAACATCACCAAAACAGATGATCTGGTCATTATCTCTGCTGATTGTTGGGACCTTGCTGTGTGTAAATTGGTTTCTGTGTGTTTCCTCCATTACAACAGTGACTACACTTGGAAAGTACTTAATTGGCTGTAACGAGTTTTTGGATGCCCTGAGCTCATGAAAGGCACTATGTAAACGCAAGTCTTTCTTCCTTTATCAAACTTTTGCAGTAGGTTCAAAATGTGAGATTGAATCAACTTTGAATAACTAGGTGGAGGAAAAAAAGTTAATTAGCAGGAAATTTGCACTTTAAGTAGAATTCTCATCTTGGTTTACTGGTAGCGCTCTTGTGTCTGAGTCAGTTGTAGGTTCAAGCTCCACTCCAGGACTTGAGCACCTAACCTTAATTGACATTTTGCCACAGTACTGAGGGAGTGCTGTATTGTTAGAGGTGCTGTTGTTTGGATGAAACATTAAATCAAAATATTTTGATTTTGCTACTTTCAAAATTGACCAAACGCAGATTGGTTGAGCGCTTTGCGGAACACCTCCGTTCAGTCCGTAAGGGTGACCCCGAGCTTCCGGTGGCCTGTCACTTTAATTCACCGCTCCACTCCCACTCAGACCTCACCGTCCTCGGCTTCTTGCACTGTTCCATGAAGCTCAACGTAAGCTCGAGGAACAGCACCTCATCTTTCGATTAGGCACTTTACAGCCTTCTGGACTCAACATCGAGTTCAACAATTTCAGACCATAACCTCTGGCCCTATCATATATAGATTTTTTCCCACACTTCTTTTTTCTTCTCTCCCACCTGGCAGCTGTCTTTCATTCTGCCAGCGCAATTTACACTTCATCTAGAGCCATCCTTTGTTTCTTAACCTGCCCCATTACCATCTCCTTTTGCCTTGAATGTCTCTCAATGTCTCTTAACCTCTCCTGCCTTCTATCCTATCACAGACCTTCCCTTTTGTTCTTTCATCCCCTCCCCTCTTCCCAGCCCCTACACTTGCTTAAAAATCTGTTCCATTTCCTGCTTTTTTCCAGTTCTGACGAAAGGTCATCGGCCTGAAACGTTAACTCTGTTTCTCTCTTCACAGATGCTGCCTGACCTGCTGAGTATCTCCAGCAGTTTTTGTTTTTAAATCAAAATATTTGCCTGCTTCAGTGGTTTAGCTGGACATTAAAGATCCCATAGCACTATTTAAAGCACAACAGAGTTCTCCAGATGCCCATGCCAAACATTTGTTCCTCAACCAACACCATCAGAAACAGATTAAGTGGTCATTCATCTTCATGCTTTTGCTGTGCACAAAATGGCTGTCATATTTGCCTATGTAACAAGTCACTACACTTCAAAGTAATTAATTGTAATCTGAAGCACTTTGAGATAATCCGCTTTATAAATGCAAGCTCTTTATTTAATCATTTTTTCATTCTGTCTCATTTCTTTGCCATGCCCTTTTCCATGCTATGTTAAGAAAGCGCCCTTGGATAGCTTTCCATTCTCTTGTCCCAGAACAGATTGCCGAGACTCCTAACACTGACCCCCTCCCCCCACCCCAGAGGAAAGTCTAGGCTAGTTATTAGCATGTGGTTTACAAAGCACAAACACCCAGGAGAGAAATTTACGCAGTAATCTAGCTGTTCTTTGTTTGGGCCCTACTGAATGCACAGAATCATTGTTATAAAATCATGTGTCAGCTGTGGCTCAGTGGGTAGCACACTTGCCTCTGAGCCAGAAGGTGTGAGCACATAAATCTAGGCCGACACTCCAGTGCAGTGCTGAGGGAGTGCCGCACTGTCGGAGGTGCCGTCTTTTGGATGAGACGTTAAACCAAGGCCCCGTCTGCTTTCGCAGGTGGACGTAAAAGATCCCATGGCACTATTTCGAAGAAGAGTAGGGGAGTTATCCCCAGTGTCCTGTCCAATATTTATCCCTCAATCAACATAACAAAAACAGATTATCTGGTCATTATCACATTGCTGTTTGTGGGAGCTTGCTGTGCGCAAATTGGCTGCTGTGTTTCTCACATTACAACAGTGACTCCACTTCAAAACGTACTTCATTGGTTGTAAAGCGCTTTGAGATGTCCGGCGATCCTGAAAGGCGCTATATAAATGTAAGTCTTTCTTTCTAAAAAAGCAACCAATGCTTTAGATAAGCAACTGACTACAGGAATGCAACTGAGATGCTTGGAACTGCTTTTCTACTATGCTCTTCCAAAAATATAGGTACTTGGCCACATTTATTGGCTGATTAGAGATAGTATTAAATTCAGTGTGGTGCAAACCAAGTATTTTAGAAGCCAATGAAATGGTTAACTTTCAATGCATTAAAATCATATCAACAGAAATTCCTTCATGCTGAATTTTATGTCTGCACACCTCAGATTCATTTTCATCAGATGAATATATTAATGATGCAATCATTAAACTGAAAATTAGAAATTGATTGGTAAGTAACTAAGACCAGCCTGTTAATGAAAAAAGTCTAATGTGGGCGCAGTCCTGCACTAAAATAACAGATTCTTACCTTTCTGTGGCTGAAATTTTGTAACTAATTACAATTCTAATATTGGATATCTGTTGCTTTGGAAATATGTCTCTCCCCAGCAAGTTCAAAACCATCACCTTTTGGACAAAAGAGCAAATTTAACTCCGTCTGTAGACTATTCCGCCTGGTGAAGAGGATGGCACTGGATAATTGTTCCCCCCACCCTCCCCTGACTTGAGGAGAAGACCCCCGACCGCCATCTCAGTCACAGCACCTCGGCTGTAGACAGGAGTTCAACAGCACGGCTAATAAGGCCATAAAAAAACAAACACAGTACTGGGGTTCACTTCTAGAGGAATAGAATTGGAAAGCAACGTTATGTTAAACTTGTATCGAACCTTGGTTGGGCCACACTTGGATTACTGTGAACAGTTCTGGTCTCCATATTATAAAAAAGATATTGAGGCACTGGAGAAGGTGCAAAAAATATTTACAAGGTTGATACCAGAACTGAGAGATCACACGTATCAGGAAAGATTGAACAGGCTGGGGCTCTATTCTCTGGAAAAGAGAAGACCTGATAGAGGTCTTTAAGATTATGAAAGGGTTTAATAGGAGAGACGTGGAGAAGATGTTTCTACTCGTGGGGGAGACAAAAGCTAGTAGCCATAAATATAAGATAATCACTAATAAATCCAATAGGGAATTCAGGAGAAACTTCTTTACTCAGAGAGTGGTTAGAATTTGGAACTTGCTACCACAAGGAATAGTTGAGGCGACTAGCCTAGATGCATTTAAGGCAGGGGTGGGCAATTATTTGGGCTGGAGGGCCACGTAACAAGTTTTGGTGAGCTGTTCTCCCTAAGGTGCGCACATGCACGGCCGCGCACATATTTAAAGGGACCGCGCACGAAAAAAAATTAGAGGGAACATTGCCGCACACATAAAATGAATTGTATTAACAACAGTTACCATTAAAATTTGTTATGGCATTTATTGTATAAAGAACCCTTCATGTCGTTTTCACACTTAATAAAAATAACAATACTTATTAACATGCTAACGAACATGATACAGGTTTACGAGTCACATTGAAAAGTGCACTGTCTGTTTATTCCAAATGGTCTAAATTCATTCTTATAGTGGAAAATGAGAGATCGACTGCTTCCACTGGCAATTATAAATAAGGGGGGATATATTCAGTTGGCTTGCGCCTCCCATTAGCGTCTTAAGAGGGCGCTAATGGGGCGCAAAGCAACTAGCGCCTGGGTGCGGCGATGTTTGCGCCGCTCACGAAATGAACTAGACATTTTGCTGCAGCGCTAAACACTACCGCCACGATCTCCTGCGCCGGCAGATCGTGACGTCAGTCGAGTGCGCAACACCCCGGTAGTGCCCTGGACCGGATATTGAGTGGCACCCCCTGTCTTACCGCCTGCCGCTAGCAACGACAGGTTGAGGGGAGCATTTTGCAGTCAGGAAGGGCCTGGGGGAGCGCTATTTAAAGGCGACTACTTCCTGCCATTTTTTGCTGGTGACATTTTTGCACCACAAATTCTGAGAGAGAGAGAGAGAGACTTCTGGGGAGATTCAACGTTGTGCGAAGGAGTTTTGAGTACTGAGCAGCACTTTGCAGGTTCATTTTGATTTGCCCTTCCATGTATAGATTTAGAAGAGACTGTGGGGGCTGCATTCTGAGCTCTTTCCCTGGGCCTCTCCATTGTTCTTTCCAGCAGATTTGATGTACAGGTCTCTCCAGGCCGAGATTCAAGGCTGCAATGAGCAGGATGTGGATGGAGAGCAAGATCGACCCTCCCCTTTAAGAACTGGCCGGCGCCATTGTGTCTGTGTTCCATTGCTGACTGACATCACATGAGCTTCGCCAGCGCTCTGAGGTAGCGCCTCGCTCCTCGGCGTTAGTGCCTTAAGACAGGTGTGAAGCGCCTGATTTAGCGCTCCAATCACCTCCAGGGGTGATAAAAGCCAAGTTTGCCGTCGGAGGCAATAATTAGCGCCAGGCGCTAAACTTTGCACCGGGCCGATAATGGCGCCCCAAACGGGGCGATACTGAATTTTTCCCCCAAGGTATAAGGCACAATCAAAAATAAAATCATTTATACAACCTTTAAAAATTGCACATGTAAGGGCTACTTTGATGCTTTTGAAACCTCGCTAAGAAATAATTAGGTGACTCAGAAAATGATTTATACACAAATTGCACCCCAGATCAGCCATCAAATTGGCCTGTTCAGTGTCAATGTGCTATCACTCCTGAGAAAAGCCAAGGCGCTGATAGAGGTTGCGGTCTTTCACTGGAGAATGGGCACAGGTAATGCACCATTATAATACACATTTCTTCCCGAGTGCTATTTATTACTGGGACTGACCAACGACATAAATCTCTACAACCCTCTTCCAATCATGATAATAAACTTAAATTGTTCATGGTATGGGGAAAAAGGGCTTAAATTAAAAACAGTGAGTGCAATCTCCAACATACCCAGGTCCATTTAGTTATGCCTCCACTATGCTAATTAAGTGGGATAATATTAAAACGAGTGAATAATTGCGCAAGATTGAATAACCCCACTAACAGTCAGTGGTGAGAGCAAAGTGTTAAATTGGTAAATTTGAAACAGGCCAACTCGTTGTCTTGATCATCAATCCCATTTCCACCCTCCCAATAATTTATAAATTTAGATAATAGTCACATATTATCTTAAATACACAAAATGTAGTGTAAAATAGTAAAATCTTTGGTTACTAAATGAATGAAGTGATTGATCGATCAATTATATGTTGTACTGAAAGCCTACGTAGGTGTTTGGCAGAGCGGCTCGAGTCTGTGGGGCCTCCGACGCGAGAGGTGTTCTCTGTTAGTGTGCGAATTACGGGAGTCCGAGGCTTCGCAAGGCCTGAACTACAATCGCGTGCCATTACCTGGAGTTCTTGTGCTCCGGAATCCACTCCCGTGTCTAAGATGGCGATGAGAACCCCCCCCCCGCCCCCGCCATCATACTCTAGGTACTGGGAGAGGAAGGATGCAGCCTTCGGTAAAAGAGTCATCGAGATGAGCAGCCATGACTCGACTCTAAAATGGTCAGGGTATATTCAAGTACGCAGTGCATTCTGGGTATGGCCATCCGCCACTGGGGCCCAGAATCGTGGAACGGATCCTTTTAAGGTCGAGCCGGGGAGAATCACTTTTGCGAATTGATAAATTAAATTAAGCATTAATGTGTATTCCCTGACTGCAGTTCTGGTCCATCTCTAGCCCACGAGAAGTTAAAGTGGATAGACTAATGTGCAGCTCAAGCTCCTGTTCATGTTCCATTTCCGACCCGTCCAGTGGCTGGATGGAATGACTTGGCGGGCCAGATACGGCCCACGGGCCATATTTTGCCCACCACTAATTTAAAGGGAAGCTAGATAAGTGCATGAGGGAGAAAGGAATAGAAGATTATGCTGATTGGGTTAGATGAAGAGGGGTGGGAGGAAGCTTGTGTGGAGCATAAACACCGGCATAGACCAGTTGGGCCGAAAGGCCTGTTTCTTTGCTGTACATTCTATGTAGTTCTATGCAATCAAGCATGTTGCCCACCCCCCCACATACATACTGTGGCATCATGTATTGGTGTCTCAAACCGCTTCTAAAAAGCCACTCTCTGTGCGTTTGTTTTTAATGTAGATTTTTTCTGACTGTATTAATTTGATTGAATTTCAAGGAACACTAAAGGGGAATAAATAAACTTTTCTTCAGCAACTTTTTTTATATACTGGCTGGGAGTTGGGCAGGGAGTGAGATCTGAAGACGTGCATCATCTCGGACTGGATTGGAAAGTTGAGGAAGAAACGTCGAAGGGTGGATTGATGAACTACGGAGGGAGAGACACATGGGACTGCAGGCAAGCCAGTGAGGCTTTGTTTTTCAGCCCAGTAAAGGTTGAAAGAGACCTGTTGAGTTGATGCATAGAATTTTTGATAAAGGGCTGACTGCTCAAGGTAATGATTGAACTTTCATTGAAAGAAAGACTTGCATTTATATAGCACCTTTCACGACCTCAGGACATCCCTAAATGCTGTGCAGCCAATGAAGTACTTGTTGAAGTGTAGCCACTGTTGTAATGTAGGAAATATAGCAGCCAATTTACGAACAGCAAGGCCTCACAAACAGCAATGAGATAATGACCAGATAATCTGTTTTAGTGATGTTGGGTGGGAGATGAATATTGGCCCGTACACCAGGGACAACTCTCCTGCTCTTACGTCCACCTGAAAGGGCAGACAGGGCCTTGGTTTAATATCTCAACCTTTTTCATACCACAAGTAAATTCCTTTACAATAAAGCAACATTTAATATCCACCAACCTCTCTGGTTAAGCCTTGGATTGCAATTTGGGTTCAAAGGTTTTCCAACGGTATCATTTCAGACGTTTAAAGGGCAACCCTGTCTCTTGGAAGGGAAAGAAAGGTCCTGTATAGCATTTGCAGTCCCTTTATTGAGAAGGGAGGCAGTGTTTGTTAGTCTTCCATGTGCCCGTAAACAGTTTTCTGTTTTGTCACCAGCTGCTGAATGAGTGGAACAATTCATACTCTTAGCTATTGTTTCAACTTGCTATCAGTTTACGCAGGCTATTGTATAATTACAGAACAGTGAGTCAAGTGCAAAGTTGGCACCTTGGTGACAAATGGTAGGATATCCCAGGCCTGTTCTTAGATTTTTACCGATGTCCTTTTTAGAATTTATATGCCAGTCAGCAGGGTTCGAGGTAGAGCGTAGATTGTGAAGGGGTCCAGAAGGCTTTATCAAATCAACTCCGAATGCCCGATTATGAAACGAGCTTTGCCATATACACTGACACTGACTTATGCCTGCAGCAGAGAGCTGAAAGGAATTCCAAAGGGGAGGGAATGTTCATATCAGCAGGATAGCTTTTTCTGTATCGCTGCATTTATAACTCGTGCAGTTAATTATTTTGTAATCTGTCTTGGGATATGTAGCCATTTGTGGGTTGACAAGAATGTGCCATGTTTATTAATGATCGCTGCATCCTGTCCATAAAGCTATACTTCTTTCCTCTTCCCTTCCTCCCTCCCCCACCTCCCAGATAAACTGTTTGGCAACTTGCACCAAAACTTTTAACGCTGTGTCAAGCAGCTAAGAAATGCATGGCCGATATCTATGTTTTCAAGGTCAAAAGATAAATTGATGAGATTAAATGTATTGGGTTATTGTAAAGCGGAGGCCTGATGAATCAAACGGATGGTTTTTCCCATTTCTTCCACTTTCACACCAAAATAGATGATGTCATAACTGATGTTACTTAACATAACCACTGTGTTACTTTACCCACACCCACGTCCCGTGAATGAATAAATGAAAAAATGTTTGTCCACTGGTTGCTTCGCAGCGACATCCCAACTGTAACTGAACAGTCCAGCCAAATCAACTAAAAATAGACCGGTTTTCCTCGCTTGTAGGTGATACTGAACGTCCTCGTGTTTTTTGCCATTTTCTTCGCACGTTAAATTCGAGTTGCTGCACGACTTAAAGCCGTTCCAGCGGCAGCTTAAATGCTGCCCAGATGTGTATGGGCAGTGGTGTTACCTGGATGGTGCAGGGTGTGGTGTCCCATGTTTTGGCATTGTAATCATGGCAGTGAAAGGAAGTTCACTGATGGTGCTAGTAGAAGCCAAGTAATCAACTAGTGCACCGTGGTGGGAGATCGCGGTGTGGAATTGGGAAGGGCGCACAGACTGCTCCTTCGTCTCCTCTCCGTACCGGATGTTATACGATAGCTTCATAGGAACCAAAGATGGCGACTGTGAGCGAGGTCAAACAAAACTGGCCTATCTGCCTGTACTAAATGTTAAACAAACGTTGTTGAGCCCTGATGCTGATGAGAGAGGGGGAAGGATGTAGGCAGGAAATGCTGATCTTGAGAAAGTTTTTGCGTGATTAGGATTCCCTGCCTACAGTGTGCAGCAGAGCTAGATCCACAAGCAAAGCAGTAGCGAGCCTACTTCAACAGCTCTCTGATCTCTACCACCGAAAAGGACAAGCGCAGCAAGACCAAAGGACCGCCTTGAGCTCCAGATTTCCTGCCAAGCCACACACCATCCTCCTTTTTCATTCATCATCATAGGGTCAAAATCTTGGAATTCCCTACCTAAGATTCTCGTGGAAGCAACATCAGCTCCAAGTCTGCAGCCGTTAAAGGAGAGGGCCCACTACCACCTTCTTGGGGTGACTAGGGATGGGCAATAAATCTGGCTTTGCCAGATCCTCAGAACAAATAAAAGTAAAAAAAGCATCAGCTACAGTCAGAAGTAGTGGTGAGTGACAAATTGGGGGGCCGAAGGATGAACTGACAGGGTGGAGAAAAGTGTCTCCATGAACTGGGAGGGGAGATGGAAAGGAGAGTCTATCGATGAACTGGGAGGGGAGATGGAAAG
Source organism: Somniosus microcephalus (assembly GCF_052327205.1). Lineage (NCBI taxonomy): Eukaryota > Metazoa > Chordata > Chondrichthyes > Squaliformes > Somniosidae > Somniosus > Somniosus microcephalus. The sequence continues at coordinate 33,465,648 of NC_141001.1, read as the reverse complement.
GAGAGTGTATCCATGAACTGGGAGGAGAGATGGAAAGGAGAGTCTATCCATGAACTGGGGTGGGAGATGGAAAGGAGAGTGTATCCATGAACTGGGAGGAGAGATGGAAAGGAGAGTGTCTCCATGAACTGGGAGGAGAGATGGAAAGGAGAGTCTATCCATGAACTGGGAGGGGAGATGGAAAGGAGAGTGTATCCATGAACTGGGAGGGGAGATGGAAAGGAGAGTGTCTCCATGAACTGGGAGGGGAGATGGAAAGGAGAGTGTCTCCATGAACTGGGAGGAGAGATGGAAAGGAGAGTCTATCCATGAACTGGGAGGGGAGATGGAAAGGAGAGTGTCTCCATGAACTGGGAGGGGAGATGGAAAGGAGAGTGTCTCCATGAACTGGGAGGAGAGATGGAAAGGAGAGTCTATCCATGAACTGGGAGGGGAGATGGAAAGGAGAGTGTATCCATGAACTGGGAGGAGAGATGGAAAGGAGAGTCTATCCATGAACTGGGAGGGGAGATGGAAAGGAGAATGTATCCATGAACTGGGAGGGGAGATGGAAAGGAGAGTCTATCCATGAACTGGGAGGAGAGATGGAAAGGAGAGTCTATCCATGAACTGGGAGGGAGATGGAAAGGAGAGTGTATCCATGAACTGGGAGGAGAGATGGAAAGGAGAGTGTATCCATGAACTGGGAGGAGAGGTGGAAAGGAGAGTGTATCCATGAACTGGGGTGGGAGATGGAAAGGAGAGTGTATCCATGAACTGGGAGGGGAGATGGAAAGGAGAGTGTCTCCATGAACTGGGCGGGGAGATGGAAAGGAGAGTGTATCCATGAACTGGGAGGGGAGATGGAAAGGAGAGTGTCTCCATGAACTGGGAGGGGAGATGGAAAGGAGAGTGTCTCCATGAACTGGGAGGAGAGATGGAAAGAAGAGTGTATCCATGAACTGGGAGGGGAGATGGAAAGGAGAGTGTATCCATGAACTGGGAGGAGAGATGGAAAGGAGAATGTATCCATGAACTGGGAGGGGAGATGGAAAGGAGAGTCTATCCATGAACTGGGAGGGAGATGGAAAGGAGAGTGTATCCATGAACTGGGAGGAGAGATGGAAAGGAGAGTGTATCCATGAACTGGGAGGAGAGATGGAAAGGAGAGTGTATCCATGAACTGGGGTGGGAGATGGAAAGGAGAGTGTATCCATGAACTGGGAGGGGAGATGGAAAGGAGAATGTATCCATGAACTGGGAGGGGAGATGGAAAGGAGAGTCTATCCATGAACTGGGAGGGAGATGGAAAGGAGAGTGTATCCATGAACTGGGAGGAGAGATGGAAAGGAGAGTCTATCCATGAACTGGGAGGGAGATGGAAAGGAGAGTGTATCCGTGAACTGGGAGGAGAGATGGAAAGGAGAGTGTATCCATGAACTGGGAGGGAGATGGAAAGGAGAGTGTATCCATGAACTGGGAGGGAGATGGAAAGGAGAGTGTATCCATGAACTGGGAGGGGAGATGGAAAGGAGAGTCTATCCATGAACTGGGAGGGAGATGGAAAGGAGAGTGTATCCATGAACTGGGAGGGGAGATGGAAAGGAGAGTGTATCCATGAACTGGGAGGGGAGATGGAAAGGAGAGTGTATCCATGAACTGGGAGGGAGATGGAAAGGAAAGTGTATCCATGAACTGGGAGGGAGATGGAAAGGAGAGTGTATCCATGAACTGGGAGGGGAGATGGAAAGGAGAGTGTATCCATGAACTGGGAGGGGAGATGGAAAGGAGAGTGTATCCATGAACTGGGAGGGGAGATGGAAAGGAGAGTGTATCCATGAACTGGGAGGGGAGATGGAAAGGAGAGTGTATCCATGAACTGGGAGGAGAGATGGAAAGGAGAGTGTATCCATGAACTGGGAGGGGAGATGGAAAGGAGAGTGTATCCATGAACTGGGAGGGAGATGGAAAGGAGAGTGTATCCATGAACTGGGAGGGGAGATGGAAAGGAGAGTGTATCCATGAACTGGGAGGGGAGATGGAAAGGAGAGTCTATCCATGAACTGGGAGGGGAGATGGAAAGGAGAGTCTATCCATGAACTGGGAGGGAGATGGAAAGGAGAGTGTATCCATGAACTGGGAGGGGAGATGGAAAGGAGAGTGTATCCATGAACTGGGAGGGGAGATGGAAAGGAGAGTGTATCCATGAACTGGGAGGGAGATGGAAAGGAGAGTGTATCCATGAACTGGGGTGGGAGATGGAAAGGAGAATGTATCCATGAACTGGGAGGGGAGATGGAAAGGAGAGTCTATCCATGAACTGGGAGGGGAGATGGAAAGGAGAGTGTATCCATGAACTGGGAGGGGAGATGGAAAGGAGAGTGTATCCATGAACTGGGGTGGGGGAGGTTTGAAAGGAGAGTGTATCCATGAACTGGGGTGGGGGAGGTTTGAATGGAGAGTTTATCCATGAACTGGGGTGGGGGAGGTTTGAATGGAGAGTGTATCCATGAACTGGGGTGGGGGAGGTTTGAATGGAGAGTTTATCCATGAACTGGGGTGGGGGAGGTTTGAATGGAGAGTTTATCCATGAACTGGGGTGGGGGAGGTTTGAATGGAGAGTTTATCCATGAACTGGGGTGGGGGAGGTTTGAACGGAGAGTGTATCCATGAACTGGGAGGGTGGGAGTAGGTGGGAAGGAGAGTGCCCGTGCCATATAAATTATTTAAAACCCTCTGACAATTAGATTTAATAACAGAGGGCACCAATACATATCTACCATAGCCCACAATTTCTCTACAAGAAATGACGGAAAATCTCCATAAGTTTTGCCACAAGCTGCTATTACCCTGTATTAATGGTGGAATGCTGATTTTAAGTTATGACAAGCCCATACCCCACCTCCCTTTCCCGGTAACCACATCTCATAGGGCGATAATGATGTCTGGCTTTGAGTTGTCAGCTTTTTTGAGGCTGTGTTTGATGTTTAGTTGGTCGGTTTCTTAAAAGATTCCAGGGTTTTGGCCTCCACTATTCTTCATGGCAGTCCATACCGTACATTGATCACTTTTTATATGAAGAAGAATCTTCTAAATTTGCCTTTTATTAGTTTGAACTTGTGTCCCCTAGTCCTACTCTCACAATTCAATTTCAATTTATTCTGGATCTATCCTCCCCATTCCCTTAACTATCTTTTATATACCTCTATAAGATCACCCCTCCGATACCGTTTCTCTAGTCTTTCCTCAGAACTCAGACTTCTGACACTCGGGATTGACTTTGTAGCTTTTCTCTGCATTGCAACTAGCACTTGAATGTCTTCTTTGGGGTAGATGTTCAACTTGGTGTAAAACGGGCATTGTGATCATATCGTTTTAATTTCCATTGTGACTCAGTGACAAGAATTGGGTGCATAGCGCTAGATGTGGCCTGACCAGAGGACTATATAAATGCATGTTGTCAGTGTTGCTTGGGGAGGGCATCGTTCTTGCATCTTCCCTCTGAATACTTGGAGAAAGTAATGGTTTAGAATAGTTACTGTTTTATGTTCATCCTCTGTTTCAAGCCCCTTTGTATCATTTAGGATTTTCACCCCTTCTCTGACTGCCCTGTTACTGTGGTAATACAGGTACTGAGAGAATGGACTTGAACCCACAGCCTTCTACCTAAGAGGTGAGAGTGCTACCAACTCTGCCATGGCTAACCAAGGCGGAATTACCACCAGGGAAGAAAATCAATGTACAGGATTTGTGAAAGACGATGGTATATACATTAAAGGGCTAATTTTTTGTGATGTGAGGATCCCAGCGTGGAGCTTTGCTGGCAGGGGCACAGGTTGGAGAGAGAGCTAAAACACTGCAGGGCTAACTCTATGACCCTGCTCTCACCCAGAGAGGCTCTACATTCCATACTGGGATTCGATCCTTGCAGAATTACCCTATAAACATAACGGAGCTGGAACTGAGGGGTCGATTTTAACCCTGTCTGCTCAGGGGGAAATGGGCCAGTGGTCAATTAAAAAAAATTAAAAGGGGATTCCGTACCTACTTGTAACTCAACCCGTTGCCGATTTTGACCTGCAGGCGGAGGAGATGACCACCTAAAACAAGCGGGGTCCTCGTGAATTTATGCAAATCAGTGTCAAATTTTAAATGGGGCTTGAGCGTGGAAGCCACTGCAGCTTTCCTGCCCGGCTGAAGTCAGCCTGCAGCTGCTCTGCACACAGAAGATACCCTCTGGGGTAAATCCAGAACTTTCCCTTATGGGGCTAAGAGCAGCAGGAAAACTCCTCTGGGCCCCACAAGGAAAGTCATGGTCTCCTGCGCCCGGGTTTCCTTCCCCAGCCCCCAACCCCCATCTTCTCGACCGTGAGACCCTCCCAAAACCGCCTCCCCGCAAATTGCCGGCGAGCCTTCCCCTAGTGCGCCTGGCTTCCTCGCCTGCTCGCTGACCAGCTGCCACTCTCCACTTGTTTCGGGTGGGCAGCTGACCAGCGGCATGTAGATGAGGCCCAGGAGTTAAAATACCCCAGGCCTCAAACCTAGGCCTGTGAATGCAATTCGCACTCGCACTTTCCCTTTCTCCCGTATCCTGCTCTCACATGGTCAGACACGTAGCTGCCGCAAATTGAAAATTGATACTTATAATTAATACGTGGCAGAGATTCCTGGTCACTCATCGAGACAACAGGCCCATCAGATTTAATGTCCAGTTATCAATTAAGCCACTGTGGAAGCTAAAGAGTACCAAGGAACAAAGTTAGTCTTGGGAGAAAGCTTAAAATGGGTGGCGACAAATCGTTGGATCACTTTACACCCCGCACGATTTTCTTTTATTTTCTGAATTTGACAATTGAATGGGTTCCTGTTACAGTCCCGTGCGATCTCCTGACTGGGAAGTGACTAAGTGGCATGAGCCTGTAATACCCACAGAAGGGCGGATAGTGAGTGGCATCAGCCTGTAATACCCACAGAAGAGCTAGTAGTGAAGTGACACCAGCCTGTACTACCCACAGTAGGGCGGGTAGTGAGTGGCATCAGCCTGTAATACTCACAGGAGGGCTGGTACTGAAGTGGCACCAGCCTGTAATACCCACAATAGGGCGGGTAGTGAGTGGCACCAGCCTGTAATACCCACAGAAGGGCGGGTAGTGAGTGGCACCAGCCTGTAATACCCACAGAAGGGCGGGTAGTGAGTGGCACCAGCCTGTAATACCCACAGAAGGGCGGGTAGTGAGTGGCACCAGCCTGTAATACCCACAGTAGGGCGGGAAGTGAGTGGCACCAGCCTGTAATACCCACAGAAGGGCAGGTAGTGAGTGGCACCAGCCTGTAATACCCACAGTAGGGCGGGAAGTGAGTGGCACCAGCCTGTAATACCCACAGAAGGGCGGGAAGTGAGTGGCACCAACCTGTAATACCCACAGTAGGGCGGGAAGTGAGTGGCACCAGCCTGTAATACCCACAGTAGGGTGGGTAGTGAAGTGGCACCAGCCTGTAATACCCACAGAAGGGCGGGAAGTGAGTGGCACCAGCCTGTAATACCCACAGAAGGGCGGGAAGTGAGTGGCACCAACCTGTAATACCCACAGTAGGGCGGGAAGTGAGTGGCACCAGCCTGTAATACCCACAGAAGGGTGGGTAGTGAAGTGGCACCAGCCTGTAATACCCACAGAAGAGTGGGTAGTGAAGTGGCACCAGCCTGTAATACCCACAGAAGGGCAGGTAGTGAGTGGCACCAGCCTGTAATACCCACAGTAGGGCGGGAAGTGAGTGGCACCAGCCTGTAATACCCACAGAAGGGCGGGAAGTGAGTGGCACCAACCTGTAATACCCACAGTAGGGCGGGAAGTGAGTGGCACCAGCCTGTAATACCCACAGTAGGGTGGGTAGTGAAGTGGCACCAGCCTGTAATACCCACAGAAGGGCGGGAAGTGAGTGGCACCAGCCTGTAATACCCACAGAAGGGCGGGAAGTGAGTGGCACCAACCTGTAATACCCACAGTAGGGCGGGAAGTGAGTGGCACCAGCCTGTAATACCCACAGAAGGGTGGGTAGTGAAGTGGCACCAGCCTGTAATACCCACAGAAGAGTGGGTAGTGAAGTGGCACCAGCTTGTAATACTCAAAATGCAGCATCAGAAGAATCCCAGCAGAAAGCTAGGAAAATGTTGCTGCACTGACCTCAGGTTCCTGCCACTAATAGCAGCGGTGCAGACAAAACTTGAGGCAGCCCAAGTAAAGCAAACCTTGTATGTGTCCCCAATCACTTTGAGCACTCCCACCTCTGTCTTGGCTGTGAATGCAAGCCTGTCATTTTTGAATATGCTTTTGCACTGTCTGTGACTTGGATCCTGTTCACGCAAATGGAAAACCACATGTCTAACAGAATGTAGCATGACCTGGGCATAAGGAGCGGAGAGCTGAGCACGTGAACATCTCCAAAGAGCGTGACATTGTTCTCGGGTAACTTTAAACCGCAGCCTTAACCCACCCAAGACACTCTTTTGTCAGTCAGGTCTTGGCTTTAAAACTGCTCATTTCTTATCTGGATCATTTGCTTGCAATTGAGCGTGAAAGTGTATTTAACCTCCTTACTGGTGTGGTGGACAGAGGTGACTGCAGTCTACTAGCAGCCTAATTAGACCTGTCTGTCTGAATAAAGAGAAGAATGCAGCTACTTTTTACCATATGAATGAGCAGCACACTCAAGGTTAAATCCCATTTAAGGTCAGCTCTCAGCCTCTCCAAAACTATTCCCAATCACTAGCATCAGTGGGGGTGAAATCTGTCTCGGGCAGTAGCGCTAAGTGAGCAATGGCAAATCCATTGGAAAAGAAAATCGGGCGGGTTGCAAAGCGATCCAACAATTCGCTGCCACCCGTCTTATGCCATGTCCCAAGACGAATTTTATCCCCGATATTTTTAGACCAAAATCCGTTCCTTGATACTCTTTAGATTCCACAGTGGCTGAATTGATGATTGGACATTAAATCTGATGGGCCTGCTGTCTCGATGAGTGACCAGGGGTCTCTGCCATATATTTGTAAGTGGAGCAGTCACAGGATTTACTGTGAAGCACCGTGGGACATTTTACTACATTAAAGGCACTTTATAAATGCAAGTTGCCACTGAGCCAAGAAGGTCTTGGTCTATTTATGGTCTGTATTGATTTAGTCAATGTCAGCTGAGCCAGTGATGGAGGTGCTATTGTTGATCACTGCTCCCCAGATCATGGCAGGTAAAATCAGTTGGATTTCCTTCTCGTTACAAACCCTGCTACATGTGCGGAGGTCGGCTAAGGATAGTATGAAGCTTTTCTGTGATGTTCCATGTGGCTGAATAACCAGCCATACTCACTGTCAAGGCTCACTTATGAATAGTGTCCACTTTAGGTGAGATACTGGACGGCAAGAGAGAAAAGCTACAAAGCATCTCCCTTCCTAAAGCAAATTAACCTTATTATCTATCCTACACTTATAAAGCTGCCCAGAAACCATCGTGCCTCACAGAGTATATCCACTATTATGTACTTTTTCTTCGAACCGTAAATCCAATTCCTGCCCACATATTCATCCCGCTCTTTATTTTTTTCTTAAAGGTGTTTTGCTGAAAGTCGCTTCCATGTATCAGAATCCCTGAAGACAGCAGTCCATATTTTCTGCTTCTGAATACCCCAACCGCATTATCCTGCCATTTCATTTTAATGGGCGGAATACCATAGTGCCGGAATGGGAACTGAAGCCAATATTTAGATCTAATTTTGAGGAGACTAGATTTTCACTTATTCATAGTCAAGGGAAGAAACCCTAGCCCACTATTTTATTGATCCTCACCGTCATAGTTTACATATTCAAAATTACCAGCACTCCTCAACACTGTAGTGACCATGCACTGATCCTAATCTGATCAAATCAGTGTGGCGATCAAAGGTCAAAATCGTTTGGCTTCTCTTGGGTCCGCAAGGCTGGTTATCAATGGTAGATGTCAATGGTAGATGACAAGGCACCATGGTGAGATTGTGCACCTGTGTGTGTAGGATGAGATGTTGTGCATCATTTGAAGTCTTCAGCGTGTCCTGACAGCAAGCCTTACATACACAGCGTAATCTGACACTGAAGCACAATACTGTCCAACCAGTTAATCAAGAACTCTTCACTGTTTTCCATTGATAGCGCTGTTGGGCTGATTCTGACCACGTGTATGTCACCAGCTGTGGCTGCTCTTCAGGTTTGTACTTTTTGTTTTTACTGAAATCCACATCCATCCCCGCCCCCTGACTTTAAAATGAAACACCATTGAAAATCCAGCAATCGCATAGAATAAAGACAGAAGTTGAATGAGTCACCAGGAATAAAGTTACCAGGCCCTGGTTGGACATGTTCCTGGAGATTTCTTTGCACGATCTCCCACTTCCAACCGCCCCGACCAGTCAAGCAACCTTTCTTCCCATCTCCAATATTTTTAAAACTAATAAATGGAAGTGTTCAAAGAAAATGAAAAAAAAAACACTATTTCTGCCTTTGTCTGTACTCTCAGCTGTCAGACATGTGAGCACCACTTCCTCTGTAATCTGTCAAACTGGTAAAACAGCAGTTATTTTCAGGCAAATTCAAGAAAGGATCTGCACTCTTCCAGCAAGAAGCAGCATGGGTCATCTACAGTTAGTTGCACCCACAGCTCCCCATTGACCAGTATTAAGTACTAAACTGTACTTACTGCAGCCAGTAAGTAACCTCATCCATGTGTGTTTCAGCAGAGCCAACCTCCATTCATTCTGAAGTTCACGGTAGGCCATTGCGTGCAACTGTTCTGGAATCAGACTAGCCAGTGTTTAACCTGGCCTAGTTCTGTACTTCTTCTTTAAGGGTCCTTCTGCTGTGCGTGCTGTAAACCCGAACCCAATAACCAGTCACCTCATTCCAACAGAATGCTACCCTTCAGACGTTGATTTGTGAAATTGCTGTAGAGATTTTTGTTGGGCCAGTGACGCAGCCTTGTACACCTGTTGGAATGGTCATCTAAGCCAATGTGGAATATACCATGATGACCCCCCCCCCACCCCCTGGGGTTGGGGGGCGGGGGGTTGTCATCATGGTATCGACCTCAAGGGTAATCACTAAAGGTTAAAATAATCTCATAAACTAAAAAACCTAGGCCTAGAAATTCAGTGGGTTGCGCCAGCCGCTAACGCCATAAAAGGGCTATATTTCCGGCGCTAGACACTTAGCGCCTGAACGCAGTCCGATCTGCGCCGACGCCCAAATTCAGTTGACATTTAGCGCCGGCGCAAAGTGTTTGCGCCCGCTCAGGTGCGCGCGCAGCTTATGACGTCATATCGTCGCGCAACGCTGTTTGTGCGCCCCAAACCGGAAATTCAGTGGCGCCCGACCAATGTGGGCATGGCGCTGCTAAGAACTGTGAGGTGGAGCGCAAAAGAGGCCCTGTGGGCCTCGGGGAGCGCAAATTAAAGGGCACTTACACTGACCTATAAAGCCCAGCCATTTTGCTGCAATGACTTCACTGCTTTGGATTTCTGGACAGAGACCAAGGGACAGAGGTTACTGATTTGGGACAACATAGGAGAGGTATTTTTGGCTTCTGGCCAGTGCTTTGACATTTGATTCATTGTGATTTATCTGTTCTCAACTTTATTATGGGGGCTGTATGGGGGGCCAACCCTCAGTTGCAGCATTATGTGCGAAGGGCTCGCAGACGCTGTGAGAGAGGGCCAGCCATGCCTAGACGCAGAGGGGCCATCAGGCGTTGGCAACGTAGGCCTTACCCACTCAGGCAATACCGGCAGCAGGTGTCCTATCTCACCATGACTGCGGCGCATTGTGTGAAGAGGCTGCGCTTCAGAAGGGAGGTGGTTGCAGAGATCTGCCAGCTGCTTCACACAGATCTGCGTCCACAGCTGATGTGCAGGACGTCTCTCTCGGTGGAAGTGAAGGTCACGGTGGCTCTGAACTTTTATGCAAGCGGCTCCTTCCAAGCCGCTGCTGCGGACATAGCGAACATCTCCCAGTTCGCCGCGCATCGCTGCATCCGGCAGGTCACCGATGCACTTTACGCGAGGAGACACCAATTCATCTCCTTCCCCATGACCTGACAGAGGCAGGAGCAGCGTGCAGTCGGATTTGGCAGGATCGCGGGCTTCCCCATGGTGCAGGACGCCATTGACTGCACGCATGTGGCTATGCGGGCACCTATCCACAATGCCGAGGATTACCGCAACCGGAAGGGCTACCATTCCCTAAATGTACAGCTGGTGTGTGACCACAGGCAGCGCATCCTAGCTGTCAATGCCCGCTTCCCAGGAAGCAGCCACGATGCATTTATCCTGCGCCAGACTACTGTGGCTGACATGTTCGAGGCACAGCCTCCACCAAGGGGATGGCTTATCGGGAACAAGGGCTACCCTTTGTGTACATGGCTCATGACCCCGCTCCGCGCGCCCAGGACCCCAGCGGAGGAGGCATACAACGAAAGCCATCAAGCCACAAGGAACATCATCGAGCAAACGATAGGCGTCCTCAAGCAACGGTTCCGCTGCCTGGATCGTTCCGGAGGATCTCTTCAGTATTCGCCGGATAGAGTCTCCCAGTTCGTCGTCGTGTGCTGCATGCTGCACAACCTGACTATCCGCAGGACTCAGGCACTGCCACCTGGCATTGCACCACCACCTCAGGAGGACGAGCAGGAGGAGGAGGAGGAGGAGGAGGACCAGCCCAGGAGGGAGCGACAAGGGCCAAGGGCCGTCCGCCGGGGGCTTATTGATCGACACTTCTAGGCCCCCTGTCAGGGAATGGCCTATGGCAATGAACGCACCTGAGGCAGCCGCTCCGCAAGCCCTCAGCCGGTTAACGCAACAACCACTTCAAACATGACACCTGGACATGCTGAATAAATCAAAAGCTTTATTTCACAAACTCAGGGCCCTTCCCACATGAAACAGAAAAACAGACAAGACCCCCAAAAAACAGTCAAAAACATCTGTCACTCCCAAAACCTGGGCAGGACTAACAAAACTTGCCCATCCAAAAGGCCTTCAACAGCGGCCTTACAAAAATAAGCCCCCCCCGCCACAACAGAGACACCCCCATGAAAACAAAAAATGCCTTGATCCTCGGCCTTAACAAAATAATGCCCCACACAACACAAGCCCCCCAATATAAAAGAAACCGCTCTCACCACACTCTAATGGGTGTGCCGAGAGGGCGAGTCCTTAGACAGGCTTCTCCGGCCCCTGGCCGACCTGCTGCTCCACCTCAACCTGGGCCCTGCGGGTGTGGCGAGGCTGGGGGAAGGCTCATGAGGGCCACAAAGCGTGTCGGCAGATGCCCTTGGGGGTCGGCCTAGACGAGGCCTGGCCCGGGAGGGGCCGCCTGCTGACTGCTGCAGCTGTGGCTGGGCAGCATCAGTCTTAGCAGCAGCTCGTCGCACCTTGGCTGGGGGAGTGGCAGTGTCGGCAGCCCCATTGGGGGCAAGCTGGCTGATGGCAGGTGCGCGCTGCTCGCCAGAGACACTGGCACTCGGCCGGGCTGGCAGTGTAGCAAGCGCAGCAATCTGGGGGAGGCCAGACCACTGTGCTGCAGCAGGGCGGCGGCTGCCATGGCGATGCCTCCGTGCCACAGCGAGTGTGGCAGAAGTGAGTGCCCGAACTGCCCTGGTATGTGCCCGCATCAGCTCTGCCAGTGTCTGGACGGCACCACTCATCTCGCGAGTCGCGTCCTGCGCTGCCGCCAGTTGCTGCACACCCGCATCCTGTGCTGCCGCGAGTTGCTGCACACCCCTGTCCTGCGCTGCCACCAGTTGCTGCACACCCCTGTCGTGTGCTGCGGCCAGTTGCTGGACACCCCTGTCGTGCGCTGCCGTGAGTTGTTCGAACCCCCTGGCCTGTGATTCCCCGAAAGCCACCACACTCTGAGCCAGGGACTCAATGGCGTGAGGCATCTGTTCGACCACCCCCATGAACTCTTGGTGGCGCCGCTCAGACGCCGCCGACATCTCATCGAGGACGCGCACCTCCTGGGCGAGGACCGTGTCCGGACTGGAGGGCGGACTCTCCCTCCGGGGAGAAGGCCGCCGTGCTGGCCGACCCTTCCCGCGTGCGTCGACCCCACTTGGGCCAGGTTCTGCCCTCCCCTCCAACACCTCCCCCCTCTGGGGAGAAGGCCGGCGTGCTGCCGGACCCTTCCCGCGTGCGTCCACCCTACTGGGACCAGCTTCGGCCCTCCCCTCCAACACCTCCCCCTGGCTCTCCTGCAGGCCAGACGTCTCCCCTCCATTGCCATCCCCTGGCGTGGAGGAGGGTTCCCCCGATGTGCCGCCTTCCTCCTGGTCCTCGACGTCCTCCTCCTCCAAGGGCCTGGCTCTCTGTGCTTCAGGGACCACCTCCTCCTCACCAGCTGAAAGCAGGAAGGCACAAGAGTAGCTTTAGAGTGAGGACAGGCCGTCAGCGAGGGAGGCCTGAGTGGTGCATTATGCGCATTTGTCGGTCAGTGGGAAAGGATGTAGATCTGAAGCGCGAGGGCAACGAGAGAGGTGCAACCGATCATGTCCTTACCAGTGGGTACCAGTACAGGGTCCGCCTCGCCGATCGCGACAGGGCCAGTCACCCGGCCACGCATGAGTCGTGCCACGCTCTCCTCCAGATCAGTGAGCGCCTGGTACTCGGGACGGCCTCCACCAGTGACAGCCTGGCTCCTTACATTGCTCGCCAGCTTGGCCTGGCAGAGAAAGGACGGCCTCTAAGTACAGTGTGGTGCCCTGTCGCTGTGTGCACTGCCTCCCATGGTGGGATAGCTTGGCCAGTGTGGTGCCCTGTTGCTGGGTGCACTGCCTCCCATGGTGGAATAGCTTGGCCAGTGTGTTAAGTGCAGAAAGTGCTATTGATGAACATGCAAGTGCCATTGCTGCGGGAGGAGGGCTGCCCATTAGGCCTTTGAGGTCCCTTTGCCCATAATGTGAGGTGCACATGCAAGGATGAGGGGGACACTGGAAAGGGTACTCACCTTCACCATCCGAGTGAGGTCGTTGAACTTCTTGCGGCATTGGTCCGCACTCCTGGGGACATCACAGGTGGATGACACCCTGCGGGCGATTTTGCCCCAGGCTCTCCTGTACTGGCTCCTGGGAGCCTTCCTGCCACTGTCCGGGCACAGGATCTCTCCTCTCTTCTCCACACCATGAATGCGCACACTCAGAGCATGCTCTGAGAAGCGCTGCGCTCGCTCACGGGCCCTCTCCATTGCTCCAGGCGCTATTTTGGCACACCAGTAGTGCTGAGGCCTAGCTGCAGGGCTCCAGTATGCAGGGCGTGGCAGCAGTCAAAGTTGACCCTTCCCCCTTTAAGAGCTGGCCGGCGTCAGGGTGTCTGCTGTCAATCAAAACATGACCGCACCTGCGCTGCGCCCGGCTTCGGTGTTATTAGGCCGCATCGCCGGCTTAGCGCCGGAACACAGCATTTCAACGCCAGTTTCAGCGCTCAGCCAAACTTAGGGCCAACTCTACTGAATTTCGGCGATGTGGCCTACACTTTCCGGCGGGCACTAACTTTAGCAAGCGCCCGACTTTAGCGCCCCAAAAGTGTCCAGACTGAATTTCTAGGCCCTAGAGCTTCAAAGTGATCAGGAAGCAGGTTCAAACAAACTCTCACTGGGTGGATTTACTTCCTTGAAGTTGCCGCATGGTATTATATAGCATATCAAACTACAGTATATGATTTTGAGTTGCTGTGGCCACTTTGTTCTGTTTTGGTTAGCAGGGAAGTGCAATATTTGCAATGCATGGCTCAGTCTGTAATGAAACAAGATGGTGCATGACTGACAATATTATTAAGGTTTATCAGTAAATAATCTGCAGTTGATATTTAGGGAATTTATCTCCAGTATCACAATAGATTATATTTTCCCTCTTGCGTTGATCTTACCACTTTAACATATTCGACTGTACTTAGTGAGAATTGTATCTACTAAGTACACACGCCAGCTATTTTCTTCCCATGTAATTGCTGTTTCAGATAAGCACGTGGTTTTTTTTTCATTCACAAACCTTGTCAGATCTGAAACATTTCCAAGAACTGGGATTATATACAAGTAAGCGGCAGCTTGTGTCGACAGGTAAAGAATAATTCCACTTAACAACAGCAACAACAACTTGCATTTATATAGCACCTTTTAATGTAGAAAAAAACATCCCAAGGTAGTGTAATCGGACAAAAATGGATGCTGAGCCAAAGAAGGTGATATTAGGAATGCCTTGTCATTATTAGTAGATCTCCTTAACTTCCTTTTTCCTTGAGTTTTATTTTCATCAATTTACTCCACCACTTTTTCTCTGCCCTCTCTCCTCTCCTCTTCTTTCCAATGGCATTGCCTCTTTGCTGGGGACACTTCAGTGGGCAACTGCCACCCACTGGTATTAGACCAAAATGCCCATTAACCGCGTGTGAGCCTTGATGGCGAACATGGGGAGGCTATTTGTGGGGATGCGGGCATCACAGCCATGCCCTATCCTGTCCTCATCTGGTGTCCATACACAATACTCCTAGCAACGGTCAGTGGATAGTGATCAGGAGAGGAAAGGAACCTTCGCCAATTTGCCGCCTTCTTAACATTCAGGCCAGTTGTTGTGCTCCTCAGTGCTGACTGCCCGAGACCAGCTAACGCCGCACATTGAAGATTGAACCTGATGCCTCACTTATCTGTACGGTTCAATGGGTAAAACTAGTTAAGCTAGCAGGAGAGCCCCCTTGCAACTTTTAAAACTTAGAAGAGGTCATTTCAGGGGACTCCACAGGTCAGAGAATGGGGGGAGGGGGGCAGTGGCTACAGTACCATAGCCCTGTGCACACTGCTGGTGATCCTGTGCATTGGCAACATAGTCTCGTGAAGTCACCCCTCTGGTTCTTTTGTTTTCTTTGGGGGTGTTGCTCTTCAGCTCCCTGATGAAGTAAGGACTTTCTTCTTGGCTTCTACTTAAGACGCTCTGAGTTGGTCACTACAATTCAAAAAAAGTGAGAGTAGCCCAGGTTAATTCTCTCCAATATAATCCCCCCTCCCCATGTGGAAGCATCTCACTTGGCGTCTCCCCACAGTACAGACCCTTTGCTTTGGATGCCATCTACAGTGATAAAAGCTTACCTTATTTTTAAGGGCTGAATGTTATCTGGTAGAATTGGGGGAAATGGAGAGGAAGGCGCACCGATCCTGAATTCATGGTATCATAGGAACAAACAAGGTCTATCTCTTGCCCTGCCAGTACACTTTACACCTAATCTCAGCCTATTACCATCTCGTCTAGCTCTTTTGTTTCTTTCACTTCTTTTGTCCGATCGCAGCCCTGCCTTCGATCTATTTTCTTTTCTTTCCAGTTTTGAAGAAGGGTTCGACCCGAAACGTCAACTCAAATTTCTCTCCACGGATGTTGCCTGACCTGCTGAGTTTTTCCAGCATTTCCTGTTGTTATTTCGGATTTCCAACATCTGCAGTATTTTGCTATCGGTCTAGGTGTTGACTGACTAACTAGATAAAGCTGCCTGGCATGTGAATGTAAAAGTATCCTTCGACAGTGCCCATTTAGTGTCTTTGCAAACGAATCTGCCACAAGTGTGTTTCACTGACACAAGAAAACTAATTGTTCAAAACATTTCTAATTAGGGAGTGGAGAGTACATTTAATGATATACTATAGGTCGGATTGCAGAGTGTAAAAGAGGTCAAACATCCAGCTATACATGCAAGACTTTTGTTTTTGGTGCCTTTCTTTTCCCCCTGAGATCAGTTCAGTCGTTGAGTGGCAGATTGTGGGCATAGATCCATATCCTGCAACTCTGTGGCTGCGCACTGTGCCGTGCTAACCAGCACTTCAATCCAAAGCAATTGCTCCGTGTCTCTGGCGGTACAGGCGCAAAATCAGTTGGCACGGCTCGCTGAGGGGGAGGGGACAGAAATGCTGTCCTCCGATTGATTGTCGTGGTGAACATTGACACAAACATAGAGTGTGATGAATGATTTTAGTGACAAAACTTGTTTTATTTTTCAAAACAAAGTACTATGCTGGCAATACTGTGTATGGGGATTAGGAGAGGGAAGGGGAAGGGCTACTCCAGTGATGCTGTGCACAAATCCAGTGTTGTAAAGTAAGAGTCTCTTAGCTGGCCCTCCTTAAAAAGGTTGCCATTTTAGGTGATGCCCTCTTCATGCAAGTCACTTGTGGCATTCATTGAAAGGGTACAGCCGTGCCATAGCGAAGATAAGCTTGATAGGCCCAGGGCAGTAACGTGGTACAGTCCCCACCACTTACACTGTGCACTTCTCACTGGCAGCCGCCTATATTGGGCAAAAGGGTGTAAAGTGCGAAAGATGAGGTGCTGTTCCTCGAGCTTACATTGAGCTTCATAAGAACATAAGAAATAGGAGCAAAGGTAGGCAATTCGGCCCTTTGAGCCTGCTCCGCCATTCAAAATGATCATGGCTGATCTTCTACTTCAACTCCACTTTCCCGCCCTGTCCCCATTTCCTTTGATTCCCTTAGGGGGAGAAATTCGGTGCCTGGCGGGGGCGCTAACAGGGAGCTGAGGCAGTAGCGCAGTGGCAAGGCAAATCCAGCGCCGCATGCAAAATCCGCCCCCCCCCTCCCCGTAGTGCCGCCACTACGAGTTAGCGCCAGGGACTTCAGCGTAGGTAGATCATGACCGATCTGCAAAATTGATTATCGCCCCCTGCCTTGGCACCTCGCCCCGAAAGCGACAGGGAGAGGAGGCGTGAAGCAGTCAGCAGCCAGCTCCAAGGGCGCTACTTAAAGAGATCATGAGTAATGAGTCGCAGCTGTCAGGTTAGTGCTGTTTCACTGCTTCTTTGTCAGTTTAACATTGTGCAACAGTTTAATTCAGGCATTTAAAGATTGTTTAGTATCAGCAGTGTTGTAGTTAATAAAAATTAGGTACATTTATTCTCATAACATATCAAAGTGCTACACTTGCTTTCATTAATGGGGGCTCTTCTACAGCATTAATAAACCTCCCCTTCAAGAATTGGAAAGAGCCTGTGGCAATGAAGACTTCCGATTAGACTGCACCTGATATTGTTTAGCACTTTGACTGTAACGCCACTGAGCTAGGCCATTAGCGCTTGATTTAGCGCTCCAATCCTTTCTTTGAGCAATGAGACTTAATTTTGCGTGCAGCATGAATCATTGGCACCTGGCGCTAAATCTCAAACTTTTCTAAAGCTACCACCCATTCCTGGGCTATAATGAATTTCTCTAAAATCCATATAATATCCAAAAATCCATCGATCTCTGTCTTGAATGTATTCAATGACTAAGCATCCACAGCCCTCTGGGGTAGAGAATTCCAAAGATTCACAACCCTCTGAGTGAAGAAATTTCTCCTCATCTCAGTCCTAAATGGCCGACCCCTTATTCTGAGACTGTGACCCCTGGTTCTAGACTCGCCAACCAGGGGAAACATCCTCCCAGCATCTACCCTGTCAAGCCCCTTAATAATTTTATATGTGTCAATGAGATCACCTCTCATTCTTCTAAACACTAGGGAAAATAGGTCTAGTCTACTTATTGGAACAGTGTAGGAGGCCGAGGACAGAGAGGTCAGAGTGGGGGTGGGACGGTGAATTAAAATGACAGGCAACCGGAAGCTCGGGGCCACAATCGCGGACTAAATGGAGCTGTTCCGCACCCAATCTGCGTTTGGTCTCCCCAATGTAGAGGAAACCGCATCATGAGCAGTGAATACAGTATAATAAATTGAAAGAACTACAAGTAAATCGCTGTTTCACCTGGAAGGGGTGTTTGGGGCCCTGAATGGTGGGAAGGGAGGAGGGGAAAGGGCAGGTGTTGCATCTCCTGTACTTGCACTGGAAGGTGCCGTGGGAAAGGGAGGGGGTGCTGGGGGCAATTGAGGAGTGGACCAGGGTGTTGTGGAGGGAACAGTCCCTTCAGAATGTGAAAGAAGAGGAGAGGGGAATGATGTAAAAAGACTACTGAGCACTTGGTTTGGGTATAAAACAAGGCTTTAATCAACTGTTTCAAAACCATGGGATTTCTAGTTACAATCACTAGTTCCTGGTTACAGAAACATCCTGAGCAAGCTGGGCCCACGCCCGAGTATTTATACTCCTTGGACGGCACCACCAGCTGGCCGCCCAGTGTTACTTCATGAGTCATGATAAGATTCATGACAGGGAAGATGTGTTTGGTGGTGGGATCACGCTGGAGGTGGCGGAAATGGTGGAAGATGATCTGTTGAATGTGGAGGCTGGTGGGGTGAAAGGTGAGGACAAAGGGAACCCTAACTTGGTTCTGGGGGAGAGGTGAAAGGGTGAGAACAGAAGTGCAGGAAATGGAACAGACATGGTCGAGGGCCCTGTCAACCACGGTGAAGGGGAATACTCAGTTGAGGAAAAAGGAATAGCTATCAGAAGCACTGGCATGGAAGGTGGCATCGTCAGAACAGAAGCGACAGAGATGGAGAAACTGGAAGAATAGAATAGAGCCCTTACAGGAAGCAGGGTGGGAGGAAGTGTAGTCAAGGTAGCTGTGGGCTTATAGTGGATATTGTTCAATAGCCTATCCCCAGAAATGGAAATAGAGAAGGTGAAGAAGGGAAGGGAAGAGCCAGAGATGGACCATGTGAAGGTGAGGGCGGGGTAGAAATTGGAAGCAAAGTTGATGAAATTTTCCAGTTCGAGGTGAGACCAGGAAATGTCACTGATACAGTCATCAATGTACTGGAAAAAGAGGTGAGGGAGGTGACCTGAGTAGGACTGGAACAAAGAATGTTCCACATATCCCATGAAAAGGCAGGCATAGCCAGGACCCATACGGGTTCCCATAGCAACACCTTTTATTTGGAGGAAGCGAGTGGAGTCAAGGGAAAGTTGTTCAATGTCAGAACAATTTCAGCCAGGCGGCGGAGGGTGGTGGTGGATGGGGCTGGTTTGAGTCTCTTTTCAAGGAATTCATTTTAGTTCATCTACAGTGGCATTGCTCACAGACAAAAATTGTAGAAAAATTGTTTTTTCTGCTTCTGGCTCTGTCTCTGTTTTTTCCTCACTTGTTTTTTTTTCCGGATCCCTCTCACTGTCTTTCTGTTTCTCTTCTTTTTGTTGTCGCCCTCTCTGTATGCATCTGACACACTGCCCTCATTGTAGTGTCTGCATTTCTTTGTTTTGCACTTTTTTCTCTCTCTCTCTCTCTCACTTTGTATGACATCTCTTTATTCTGTACGTCTTCCAATCTCTCTGTGTGACAGTCACTCTTATTCCTTTATCAATGTATTCAATTCTTCTTTCTTGCCTGTTTTGAAGCTCGGGGAACACCGAAAAGTGGCTCAACACGTAAGAGATGAGTAGCAAGACCATGCAGGGAGCGGCTGTCCAGATGTTGTAGCAACATCCCTCGAGTGGTCTCCAGCGGCAGGCTCCTCTCACTAGATTTTAACAGTCAAGCAACCGCTAACTCAATGACATTCTGGTGAAATGAATTTTTTTTAACCAGTGTGGAACAAAGGAGGGCACGACTTCTCTAACGAGTAAAAGATAAATTCATGAGTGATTATCATCCTCACACAGTGAGTGATCAACATAAGAAATAGTCTTCCAGATAGAGTAGTGGAGGTGAAAATCCTGAAATGATTAAACAACTGGATGCTGCAATGGAAGGTTTGGGCTTTGAGATCTTTCTCAAATGAATGTATTTAGGTGGGCCAAATGGTCTTCCTTGTCCATCACTGTCTTGTGACTATATAAACAGTTTGGCTGCTAAATTCGGCTTCACAGCGGCCGGATTTTTGGTGCTACAGTTGCCGTTTTGAGTCCAAAATGGCATCTGCACTGCACGTGCACACTTCTGCTGCGGGCTGCGCCGGACGCCATTTTGGTGAGGTCGTTGGCATGAGCGCTGGGAGCGTGCGGCGGAAGTATACAGAGTAGGCAGCTCGTGACGTCAGTCAGCGGGTAATGCTGATTTGACCCCAGCGCTGGCATTTTCAACCTCAAAAGCTGCAGCTAATGCCCTCTCTTAAACACGCACAGCTGAACATGCGATCAACAGCAGGAAGAACCCCCCACCAGCGCTATTTAAAGGGATCGTCAACTGCTCTTGGGTTAGTTGCTGATTGATTCCTACTGGCTCTTGGTGAGTTTGTAGAGGTGTTTGATGGTTTGTTACCTTATTTGAAGCTGCTGAAGTCTCAAGGAGTGGTGTGGCAGGTCACCTCAAGGCTTCTGCTCAGGCCAGTTGCTCTCAGACATGGGTGCAGTAGCTTACATCCCCCTTGGCCTGCAGCATGACAGGGTGAATAAGCGGAGGCGACACAGAGCAGGACATGATTGACTCATTCGACTGTGGTACCAGTGAATGCAACCCTGATTCCTCATTCACCAACAGTCCCACACCTTCCCTCTATTAGTGACCATCACAGTGTCCTCTTGGCCTCAATGCTACAATAAAAGCCACCACAAAACAAACATTCCAAACCAAATTTATAAATCAAACCATCCAATATTACAAACTAAAGACAAATAATCACCCTTGTGCATTCTCTTAGTGCCTGTCTTGCGTGTGCCTTTGCCTTTCCTAGTGCTCCTACGCAGTGCTACCCCAGTGGCTGCAGCATGGCTGGTGGAAGGCTGCTGACTTTTCATGGGGAACACTGCAGATGACCTTGGAGGATGACCTCGAGCAGCTCTGGGCTTAGAAGGCCCGGCTTCGGACTGCACCACCTCGGCATGGGCGGCACTGTCCGGGCTGGCTGGCTGACAGGCAACAGCAAAGGCACTGGCAGAGTGGCAGTGGTGGGAGGACGAATGCTGTCATCCTGAGAGAGGACAGCAAGTTTGTGTTCCATGGAGCCATTGCCACTCCCCCGGGGCGACGCCTCAGCAATCCAAGTAATCTGTTGGAGGACAGATTGCTGGACTGCTGTGACACCCTGCAAACCCTTTCAACACTGGTAATCACAGCCACAATGGCAGCAGTCTGAGCTTGAGTGGCAGCAAGCTGAGCTTCCACTACAGCACCCAGACGTTGGGTGGCTTCTGCTTGTGCGCCAATGGAAGCGGAGACATCGGCCATCAGACGCTGCATCATGGTTGGGTCCACAGATACACTAATGGAGTTGCTCATCACTTCCATGCTGGAAAGGATGGGCTCCAAGCTCAACGCAAAGCCCTGTGCAAGGTTAGTGCCGGACTCCTCCGTGCTCCTTGACATTGCACTTAGGCTTTCTGGCAGGCCTGCAAATGCACCAAGCATTTCATTGTACATACCCATCAGCCTTCTTCTGTAGGTCATCCCATCGAATTCCTCATCTGAGTCCTGTGCAACAGGACCCGTGTGTGACCTCACCCTCCGGGGAGCTGGCACCTACACTCCACTTTCCCCCTGCCCTGGCTGCAGGCCACTCATGCTCGGTGTCTTACCACATGCAGATCCCACCTCTAGCCTATCCTCTAAAGTACACAGAGTATCAGTATCTGAGCTGGTGGCTGCGAGTGTGAAATCGAGTGGTGGTGCGTCTTCAGGATCACTTCCTTCTTCCTCTTGCAGTTCCTGCCCCACCCACCCCCCCGACCAGTGCCTGGCCAGGTTGCAATTCTTGGCTATCTGAAAGGATAAAGGCACAAGGGTAGGGTTGCAGCAAGGGGAGGGGGAGAAAGCAAGAGGTGCATGCTTAGACCATCTGCAGCTTGTAAATCAGAAGAGATTGTGGGTTGAGGGGGAAGTAGGATGTGAGAAGGCGGATTAGCTATGAGGACTGTCATCTTGGATTGTTTCAGCCCCGCTGTTGGCCACGGGCTCAATGATGGCCGCTCCAATCATCTCCAACACTGTCTTCTCCATGGGGGTCAGGTCATTTAGGTGCGCCCGTCTCCTTACGAGTAGCCCCTAGTGCCACCAGTTATGAACCACCTTGTCCTGCAAGAGAGAGGGAAATGGGTCAATGAGTGTGGTGCAATTTGTTTGGGTGATGTGCCTGACATGAATCTTGTCAATCATGTGAAAATGACTTATGTAATAATACTGGGCGGCCTGCTGGTGGCACTGTCCAGGGAGAGTATAAATACTCGGGCATGGGCCCAGCTTGTGCAGGACATTCTTTAATAGGAACTAGTGAAGGACACAACTAGATCTCCATGTTGAAAAACAGTTGATTAAAGCCTTGTTTAATACTCAGACCAAGTGTCTAGTAGTTTTCTTACGTCGGTGCCTGTCATGGTTGAATAGCTGGCAGTGTGTGCAAGCTGTGAGATGTGAGTGTGACGTTTGCAGCAGTGCTACATGTGTGAGGGTGAGGTGAAGCTATGAATATGAGGTATGAGTTGTGATTGATAGAGATTGTTGGTTAGTGAGTGAAGGGTGGTGGTGAATTGAGCAGTGTCTGAGCCTAGTGGTACAGTTGAATTCACTGACCTTGACCACTTGTGTGAAGTCATTAAACTTCTTGCGACACAGAGTTTGTCTGGAGGGCCACCTGGCTCCCTGTGGATACAGAACCTCTCTCCTCCTGTCCGCCTCCTGCACCAAGGCCCCCAGTGCTGCGTCAGGGAATCTTGGAGCCTGCTTTCTGCCCTGTTGCACCATCAGTATGTCTTCTTCTTGTTCACACCTTCTTCCCCAGCCACTTCCAGCACCGGCTGCAGCCAGAAGGCACCACCCCTTTAGGAGGTGCAGGCTGCCTTTAAGTAATGCAGGCTAGCTTTAAGTGGTGCTCACCTCACACAAACTTGGGCCTCCTGCTGAGGTGTGTAGCCACTCAGCAGCGTGTTCAGCACTGGACTGCACACTACTATCATTTAAATTAACAGGCAACATGAAGTTTGCGTGCTACCTGCATTAGAAGGAACGGGCACGGGTAAATCGCGCTTTGTGATTCCCCACGCCCATTTTCGGGCCTTGTCCAATTTCTAGGCCTTTCAGTTTGCTGAAAGTTTGCGTGTAACACTGGCATTGCGGATCGGGCTGCCCCTATTTTCAGCTGAATCCGACATACAGTGCCCATCCGACAGCCACCAATTTGGTTCCACCCTCCAAAAAAATTCAAATAAACTTGTTAGGCATGATGACCTGCCTTTCAGAGACTCGTGGTTCCCTCGAGCTGTTGCCTTTACTCTTGTCAAGTATGCGCACATAAAGAACACACTCTCAACATTGCTGGCATTTTCCTTTGTGCGTGTGATCTGTACCTGAATGTCTTTCCACCATTGAGAAGCTCCTTCTATGAACATTTGTTGTTGTCGTTCTGGCCTGCTACTCAGGGCCTCGGCGTAAATACTTAACTTCTTCCCATTCCAGTTGCTGTCCATTAATTATTCAGTCGTGACTTTGAGATTGTCAGGTGCTGATGCATGTAATTCCTTTTGCAAACATATATTGCAGAGTTGATTTTTTTTTTGTCAACGAAACAATACAATATGCACTCTCATTGAAAGTTCTTAGCGCTTGCATGTCCTTCAGAGAAAATTGGTCATTTCAGAAGCACAATAGTGCACCTGTCTTCAGCATAATAGACCTGCTCGGAAATGCAAGCAGGTGTACGTTATGATGATGAGTGAAATGGTTGGCGCACAGAGCGAGCAATACAAGAGTGTTTTGATGTCATCGCAAATCTATTTGATTAAGCTGCCAGTTCTAGTATTCAGCACTGTGTGTTATCAAAAAAGAGTCCCCCTTGAGGTGAAAGCTACCCTGTGCGGTCTCTGTGGTAAACTGGAGGCTTGCCACCCAGACAACTTAAAATCTTGGACGCATGCAAGAAAGACGCCATAGGCCTTGTAGTTTTTCTCTCTTGTTCTTTTGCTGAAATTTTGCTTGAATATTGCAGTTTGAGTGGTAGTGGGGGTAGCTACGTGCTGTATTAATGTCGAGCACACTATACAAGTTGCCTAACAGTGGCTAGATTCGCACAGACTGAGGCCTCCAACCACGTCAATTTTACACCAGAGCGGAAATTGTTAACATTATCCCCAGAGATCCTGAATTTAAATAGGAGCAAAATTACAGGGAGGAAATAATTTGGATTAACCAACAATGAAAGATGTTGCCCCTTTACTGGTTGTTGATGTAACTTTTTAAATTAAAAAAAAATATGTGCAGTTTTTTTTACTCTATTTCATCTATGCTTCCAGTAGGTTTGAATAAAAGCAAATTGAATTTGAATATTTCTTGTAAATATCTGTTTTCAAATCCAGAAAATGCCTGTCAATGGGAACATTTTGTTCCTGACTCTCACTGTCAGCGTGACCTCCCCCCACCCGCCCCCAACCCCATGCATTTGGTTGCTTATGCACGCTCTTTCCTTTGGATTCATGGAGGGGAAAATTTAACACATTTTAACCATTTTAAAATTCAAACTGAGAGGTGACTGATTTAATAACCAGCTGGACTGAGCGATGAAATCTCCTGGCTAACACTTATCCTTGCACCAATGCCACTAAAACTTACCTCATTCATCTCATTGTAGTCTGTGAGACCTTGCTGTGCGCAAATTGGCCACGTTCAGCTACATTAACAACAGTGAATGTACTTCAAAAAGTAGGTATTGGCTGTGAAGCACTTTGGGACGTCCTGAGGATATGAAAGGTGTTATATTAATGCGAGTTCTTTCTTCTTTCTTTTATATGATGAGCAAGCTATCAGCGCTACCCACCTTGGTTAAAGAAGGCTTGCCCATTTGCAGAGGGTGGGGAGGGATAGGGACAGAATTTGGGCGGGAGTGACGCCATTTAAAGGCAGCCTGCACTTCTTAAAGGTTCACTTTGCCTGTGCTGCATGTTCCTGTGCCTCTATCAAAGACGAAGCCGATTTTGCTTTGTCCTTCTTGAGTGGTGACCTTCAGATAAGCCACACTTGCAATGGCCTTAGCGGATGCGTCTGCAAAGACACAAAGCTCTTTGAATTGGGCATTTAAGGGAGAGAAAGACGAATAGCAGCGAGGTATTCGGATCTCCTGTAAGTCTTGTAGTGAGTCTCTCCATCTGTCCCACTCTGCTTCCATCTCTTCAGGGAGAGGTGAATCCCACTCTTCAGTGCGTGTGGAGAGTTCCCTGAGGAGCAGCCTGCCTTGTATGATGACAGGGGCTAAGAAGCCGAGAGGGTCGTATAGGCTGTTGACTGTAGAGAGCACTCCTCTACGTGTGAAGGGTTTCTTGGCGTCTAGGACTTGGAACGTGAACGTGTCTGTTGCTATGTTCCACGACACCCCTAGGCTACGCTGTAGGGGGAGGTCATCAGTGAAGAGGTCTAGGTCCTTGACGTCCTTAGCACGATCTTCAGGGGGGAATGCCTCCATCACTGCTGGTCTGTTAGAGGCTATCTTACGCAGCCTGAGGTTGGATAGTGCAAGTAGTTCCTGGGCTCGTCCGAGGGTACTGATGGCCTCTGCTTTGGTCGGGAATGACTTCAGTGCGTCGTCGACATAGAACTCTCATTTGATGAACCCTCTCACATCACTGCCAAAGTCGTCGTCTTCTTCCTTGGCAGCCCTCCTTAGTCCGTATACGGCGACAGCAGGGGATGGGCTATTCCCAAAGACAAGGACACGCATTCTGTAGTCCACAATGTCTCTATTAGGGTCATTGTCCCGATACCACAGGAAGGGGAGGAAGTTTCTGTGGTCTTCTCTCACCACGAAGCAATGAAACATGTGCTGGATATCGGCAGTGATGGCGACGGGCTCTTTCCTGAATCTCATGAGCACTCCCAAGAGGCTGTTGTTAAGATCGGGCCCTGTGAGGAGTACGTCGTTGAGAGAGACGCCCTGATATGGTGCACTGGAGTCAAACACCATGCGGATCTGTCTACTGCATGGGGTAAGGTAGCTTGGACGACCATTCTCCAAGATGGAAGTCTTGAGTGTGCTCACCTGAGATGGCTTGTTCTCTAGTGTGCGACGTCCTACAGGGTACACATTAACGAGGCATATCTTGGAGCATGCTCTTGCACTCACTCCTTCTCCACACACCTCGGTGCACCTGGATGTAATCTCTGGACCAGCAGCTCCCTCTCTCTCCCCGCCGTGCTCTGAAGCGGGAGGAGGCGTCTCTGACTTCCAAGGAGCTGGGCCTGGGTGTAGTGCTGAAACGTGCTGATCACTTTCGCCTTCTGTGTATTTTGCATCTACCTTGCAGTTCTTGGCGAGATGGCTCGTGGAAGAGCAGCACCTGAAACATATAGAGTTCTCTTTAAGATATTGTTTCTGATCTTCCAGGGACATCTCCCTGAAGCCTCTGCACTTCTTTAAAGGATGGGGCTTGTTGTGGATAGGGCATTGTTTGCTCATATCCTCAGGTTTCTTCTGAATCTTTGTGTGCTCAGTTGAGGACACTTGCATTCTGTGGACAGATATTGGTGTCTTTCCATGTCTGTCGAACTTGTCTCTTCTGGCAAGTGCTGGGTGGGAGGAGAAGAAGTTGAAGCTGGGGTCGTTCCTGGCTTTGGCTTCTTTACGGATGAATTTAACGAACGCAGAGAATGGTGGGAACGCCACGTTGTGCTTTAGCTTGAACTTTGATCCAAACGTTATCCACTTCTCCTGCAGGTTAAATGGAAGCTTCTCAATGATGGGACTTACCCCTCTGGAAGTGTCTAAGCACGATAGACCGGGTAGGTAGCCGTCCTGCTTTGCGGCTTCGAGTTCCGACAGCAGATCTCCAAGGTCGCGGAGCTTCTGGGGTTCCTTACTCGTCAACCTCGGAAAGTTCGCCAACCTGTCAAAGAGAGCCCTTTCAATGGCTTCGGGTGAGCCGTAGCTTTCTTCCAGCCTCACCCAAGCCTTCTTCAACCCCTCTGGCAGCTGCCCCACATTGGCCACTTTTATCCTGCAGGCCTGTCCGGCGGACTCTGGGCCGAGCCACTTGATAAGGAGGCCGAGCTCTTCTCCTGCCGACAGGTCTAAGCCCGATATGGCATCGTGGAAGCAGGACTTCCAAGCCCGATAATTCTCTGGCCTGTCATCAAACTTGATTAACCCCGAAGTCACCAGGTGGGTGCGTGCAAGGTATTTGGCAAGGTCGTAGGTGCTGGGACCTGGGCCAGGGTTGCCTTGGCTGGGGGCTCTGTTGGGGGTCTCAAGGGACCGAGAGGGGATTTGCCTCCGACTTTCTCTATTCGGCGTCCTATTCCTTTGCACTGTGTCTTCAGTTATCATAGAGTCATAGAGTTTTACAGCACAGAAAGAGGCCCTTCGGCCCATCGTGTTTGCGCCGCCCATCCATCCCTGTCCAGTCTAATCCCATTTTCCAGCATTTGGTCCATAGCCTTGTATGCAATGGCATTTCAAGTGCTCATCCAAATGCTTCTTGAATGTTGTGAGGGCTCCTGCCTCTACCACCCTTTCAGGCAGTGAGTTCCAGATTCCAACCACCCTCTGGGTGAAAAAGTTCCTCCTCAAATCCCCTCTAAATCTCCTGCCCCTTACCCTGAATCTATGCCCCCTTGTTATTGACCCCCCTATTAAGGGGAAAAGTTCCTCTTTATCTACCCTAGCTATGCCCCTCATCATTTTGTACACCTCAATCAGGTCCCCCCTCAGCCTTCTCTGCTCCAAGGAAAACAACCCCAGCCTGTTTAGTCTTTCTTCATAGCTGAGGCGCTCCATCCCAGGTAACATCCTGGTGAATCTTCTCTGCACCCTCTCCAAAGCAATCACATCCTTCCTATAGTGAGGCGACCAGAACTGCACACAGTACTCCAGCTGTGGCCTCACCAGCGTTTTGTACAGCTCCATCATAACCTCCCTGCTCTTATATTCTATGCCTCGGCTAATGAAGGCAAGTATCCCATATGCCTTTTTAACCACCTTATCTACCTGTTCCGCTGCCTTCAGAGATCTATGTACATGTACACCAAGGTCCCTCTGACCCTCTGTACTTCCTAGGGTCCTACCACTCATTGTGTATTCCCTTGCCTTATTTGTCCGTCCAAAATGCATCACCTCGCACTTTTCAGGGTTAAATTCCATTTGCCACTTTTCCGCCCATCTGACCAACCCGTTTATATCGTCCTGTAGCCTGAGGCTTTCCTCCTCGCAATTTACCACCCCACCAATTTTCGTGTCATCTGCGAACTTACTGATCATACCTTTTACATTCTCATCCAAATCATTTATGTAGATCACAAACAACAAGGGACCCAGCACCGATCCCTGAGGTACCCCACTGGACACAGGCTTCCAGTCACAAAAGCATCCTTCGACCATCACCCTCTGCCTCCTGCCACTCAGCCAGTTTAGGATCCAACGCGCCAAGGCACCCTGGATCCCATGGGCTCTTACCTTCTTGACCAGTCTCCTATGCGGGACTTTGTCAAAAGCTTTACTGAAGTCCATGTAAACCACATCCACAGCATTTCCCTCATCCACCCCCCTAGTCACCCCCTCGAAAAATTCAATCAGATTTGTCAGACATGATTTACCCTTGACAAAGCCATGCTGACTATCCCCGATTAATCCTTGCCTCTCCAAGTGGAGACTAATTTTGTCCCTCAGAATTTTTTCCAATAATTTCCCTACCACAGATGTTAGGCTCACTGGCCTGTAATTCCCTGGTTTATCCCTGCTACCCTTCTTGTATAATGGTACTACATTAGCGGTTCTCCAGTCCTCTGGTACATCCCCTGTGGCCAGAGAGGTTCTGAAAATTTGTGTCAGAGCCCCTGCAATCTCCTCCTTTGCCTCCCACAGCAGCCTGGGATACATCTCGTCCGGGCCTGGGGATTTATCCACTTTTTGGCCTGCTAAAACCGCTAGCACCTCCTCCCTCTCGATGCTAATATGTTCAAGTATGTCACAGTCCCCTTGCCCGATTTCTATGTCTGCATCGTCTCTCTCCATAGTGAACACAGATGCAAAAAATTCATTTAAAACCCCGCCTACATCATCTGGCTCTACACACAGATTGCCACTTTGGTCCCTAATGGGCCCTACCCTTTCCCTGGTTATCCTCTTGCCCTTAATATACTTATAAAACATCTTAGGATTTTCCTTTATTTTGCTCGCCAGTGTTATTTCATGGCCCCTCCTCGCCCTCCTAATTTCTTTTTTAAGTATGCCCCTGCACTTTTTATACTCCTCTAGGGCTTCTTCCGTCTTTAGTCTTTTGTAACTGCCAAAAGCCCCCCTTTTATTTCTAATGCATTTTTGTATATCCCTTGTCATCCAAGGTTCCCTTTGCTTGTTGGTCCCACCCTTGACCTTTACAGGAACATGTTGGCGTTGTACTCTCTCTATTTCCCTTCTGAAAGTCTCCCATTGTCTTGATGTGGATTTTCCTATAAGTAGCTGCTCCCAGTCCACTTTGGTCAGATCCTGCCTTATCATATTAAAATCGGCCTTCCCCCAATTTAGAACCCTTATTTCCGGGCCGTCTTTGTCTTTTTCCATGACCACCTTAAATCTCACCGAATTATGGTCACTGTTGCCAAAATGCTCTCCTACTGACACTTCCACCACTTGCCCGGCTACATTCCCCAGAATTAGGTCCAGTATCGCCCCCTCTCTTGTAGGACTTTCTACATGTTGGCTCAAAAAGCTCTCCTGGATGCACTTTAAGAATTCTGCACCCTCTAAACCTTTCACACTCTGACTATCCCAATTAATATTGGGGAAGTTGAAATCCCCCACTATTATTACCCTATTATTTTCGCACTTTTCTGAGATTTGCCTACATATCTGTTCCTCTATCTCCCCCTGACTGTTTGGGGGCCTATAGTACACTCCCAGCAAAGTGCTTGCCCCCTTTTTGTTTTTAAGTTCTACCCATATGGCCTCATTAGAGGAACCCGCTAATATATCATCCCTCCTTACAGCAGTAATTGACTCCTTAATTAATATTGCAACACCCCCTCCCCTTTTACACCCCCCTCTGTCTCGCCTGAAGATTCTATACCCCGGAATATTGAGCTGCCAGCCCTGACCCTCCCTCAACCATGTCTCCGTGATAGCAACAATATCGTACTCCCATGTGTTCAACAACAACTTCAGTTCATCCATCTTATTTGCAAGACTCCTTGCATTAAAATAAATGCCTTCCAGCCCTGCCATATTCCCTTTTGCCTTCACATATTTGCTGTGCCTTGTTTTTTTCTCTGTATTTGGCTGTAAATCACCCCCTGCTATAGCTCCACTCTGTACCCCATCCCCCTGCCAAGTTAGTTTAAACCCCCCCCAGCAGTGCTAGCAAACCTCCCCGCAAGGATATTGGTTCCCCTCTGGTTCAGGTGTAAACCGTCCGACTTGTACAAGTCCCACCTTTCCCAGAAGCAGACCCAGTGATCCAGGAAACTAAAGCCCTCCCTCCTGCACCATCCCTTTAGCCACGCATTCATCTGTTCTATCTTCCCATTCCTATACTCACTAGCACGTGGCACCGGGAGTAATCCAGAGATTACAACCTTTGAGGTCCTGCTCTTTAATCCTTCACCTAGCTCCCTAAATTCTTGCTGCAGGACCTCATCCCTCTTTTTACCTATGTCGTTGGTACCAATGTGGACCACGACCTCTGGCTGTTCACCCTCCCCCTCCAGAATGTCCTGCAGCCGCTCAGTGATATCCTTGAACCTGGCACCAGGGAGGCAACAAACCATCCTGGATTCACGTCTACGGCCACAGAAACGCCTATCTGTTCCCCTTACTATAGAATCCCCTACCACTATTGCTCTCCCACTCTTTTTCCCCCCTTCCTGGGCAGCAGGAGCACCCCCAGTGCCAGGAAGTTGGCTGCTGCTGCCTTCCCCTGGTGAGTCATCCCCCTCAACAGTATCCAAAGCGGCATACCTGTTTGAGAGGGGAATGGTCACAGGGGTCTCCTGCACTACCTGCCTGCTTCTATTGCTCCTCCTGGTGGTCACCCATTTCCTATCTTCCTGTGCAGCCCTTCCCTGCGGTGTGACCAACTCACTAAATGTGTTATCCATGAACCTCTCAGCATCGTGAATGCTCAACAACCCATCCACCCGCAGCTCCAGCGCCTCAATGCGGTTTGCTAGTAGCTGCAGATGGATGCATCTCTGGCACACGTGGTCATCAGGGGCACCGGGGTCCCTGAATTCCCACATAGAGCAAGAGGAGCATATCACGGGGCTGTGCTCACCTGGCATGACCTTCCCTTTACTTAATTTAAATTAATTTACTATCACCAATTAAAAATATCTCTAAGGCGCTTGTATAGTCTACCAACAGTCCCTGCTACACCAGAAAAGACCCTAGTAACTATAAACTACAGAGTTTAAGTTTAAAAAAGAGAAATACTCACCAACCAATCACTTACCTGCTCCCTGGTGACGTCACACTCTGATTACTTTTTACCTCTCTCCCCGCTGCTGAGTTGGTCGGGCCTCGGTCTTCGCGCCGGTTTTTATACCGGGCTCACCTCCTCTCTGCTGCCGCTGCTCCCTGGAACTGGTCGGGCCTCGGTCTTCGCGCCGGTTTTTATACCGGGCTCACCTCCTCTCTGCTGCCGCTGCTCCCTGGAACTGGTCGGGCCTCGGTCTTCGCGCCGGTTTTTATACCGGGCTCACCTCCTCTCTGCTGCCGCTGCTCCCTGGAACTGGTCGGGCCTCGGTCTTCGCGCCGGTTTTTATACCGGGCTCACCTCCTCTCTGCTGCCGCTGCTCCCTGGAACTGTTCTGCTAGCGGAGACTCTGCGGCTTGAGGCACGCCGTCTGCTTTGACCTTGGTTGGCAACTTGTGGCATGTTATACGAAGTGTTTGCGTCTGTAGAGATGTGCGGGCCTCCATCCCTTTCTCCTGTAAACTGTATGTCAGCATGGTCGCTCACGTAATCACAGAATCACAGAAACCCCACAGTGCAGATAGAGGCCATTTCGGCCCATCGAGCCTGCACCGACACATATCCCACCCGATCCCCATAACCCCTACACCAACACATATCCCACCCTATCCCCGTAACCCCACGTATTTAATCCCCCTAACACTAAGGGTCAATTTATCATAGCCAATCAACCTAACCTGCACATCTTTGGACTGTGGGAGGAAACCGGAGCACCCGGAGTAAACCCACGCAACTATGGTGCGCAGTCGTGGACTCTGCCACGGAACGGGAATTAAAGGTTTGTAAGCTGTCTCGGGATCAACTCCCTCCAAAATTGCCTCGAATACTTGTGTCTCAGCTAATGCAGCATCTATCTCTTTTTGTTGCTGCAGCGCCTCTAATGTCGCTTGGAGACGGGCCTGTTCAGCCTGGCGTTCCACTTGGTGTCGGGCCTGTTCCGCTTGGTGTCGAGCCTGTTCAGCCTGGTGTTCCACTTGGTGTCGGGCCTGTTCCGCTTGGTGTCGGGCCTGTTCCGCTTGGAATTCAGCTTGGAGACGGGCCTGACTTACTTTTATTTCTATTTCACTGTCCGTATTCGCAGCTCTGGCTTGAGCTGCTACTAGTTTAGCCCGTGCTCTGGCGAGGGCTATGCTTACTCTAGAACCACCCGATGACCGTGAGCCAACTTGCGACCTGTAGTAACCGGTGCTTATAGACCGATTGTCACGTTCTACAGTTTCGTCTGCCTGTTTAAGGTCTTCTACTTGCTGCAAAGCATTTTCGCTATTATCTTCTGACATGTTGATGTGAGGTAGATGTGCTCTACGAGGTTAAGGCTTACTCTGGGTTCCTCCTGCTCCGCTCTTCACAGCTAGCCGTATTGCTATCTTTTCACTGATATCTTTTCACTGATATCTTTTCACTGTACTGGCCGCGCTAGACGTGCTCCTATCTAGCTATCCAGCAAGTTAAACACTCATTCATAATAATTCTTCCTGAAGCGGTTGCTGTTTTGAAGCTTTTACTTGAACAAATTTGTGAAACTGTAAACAAAGACAAAGTATGTTTTGTACATAAACTGAGTACTACACATTCGACATTACACAAGATATAAATATATTTACAACAGTAGAATAGACTAATTGTATAACTAACTAACATTTGAACTAACTTCTGTAACTATTAAAAATTAACCTTTTACAAACATAGTATTATCAAAATATTACTCTGACAACATTGCTATTATGCTAAGAACTAAAGATACTCACAGATATTGCGTTTGGCCTAACATATGAAGTCAGATTACACTGGATTGAAAATCCCTCGTGGAATTCTCCATTACTTAAGTCAGGTTCTTCCTGGTAAAACTGCTTCCTGGGGTCAACAGGAAGAAAGGTAAGAAGGTCAAATGACCTCTCACAGGAAGAAAGGAACAAAGGTCAAATGACCTCACACAGGAAGAAAGGAACAGATGACCTTTCCAGCTTACAAACTGTTAACACAATAACCGCCACCAGAGGGTGCTATTGCATGTAAAAACATCCAGGATGTCACAATGTCCATCGGTCCAGAACACTCCTTTTTTCAGGTCCACTGCAAGTCCCTGGCCCAGCCGCATCAGAAGAGGACAGTCCTCCAGAAGATGCATCGCAACTCGCACTTACCCTTGCAAGCACCAGCTCATAAACTGGCAATCCGTGTACTTAAGGGTTCTGCAGTGGGATAATCACTGAGGAAGAGAAAGGGCAAGGGCAGAGGGAAAGGACCGCTCAGGAACCAGCTCTCCAGAGGCCAAGCTCATATCATAGCCCTGATGTGGAGAGTACAGATGAAGATGTCCAGGGCCCAGCCTATAAAGGATGACTGAGAGCTGTACACCAGCAACTGCTCGATGCATTGGACTGCCTGCCAGGGAGCTTGTGCACAATATTAAATAGTGTGGCGGGGTCCACCTCCAACTTGTATGTGGTCTACTCACATGGTGTCGAAGCACTGAGTGTGGTCACCTCTATGCACAGTGCAGCAGGGTCCTCATTTGTGGAGCCTTTGGTTTTGGCTCTGACAGCTTTGATGGAATCTCAGATTGCTGCCATTCAAGCTCTTGGTTTCACCATCTCCTGCAGCTTGCTAAGCTTTGAAGGAAAGTTTCCAAAGTGTCACGTCACTCCGACACACTGTTCTTGCGCAGAGCAGCGGAAGTGCTGAGGCGCAGCCCCAGGCGAGTGGCAGTGGCACCATGGGAGAGGCACGCGCTGTCCTCTCTCAGGGCGACAGCATGCCCACCACTGCCTCAACCAGTGTCGTACTGGTGCCAGAACGCAAGCTGGGCCAGACTGCCCTGGCATAGCCGAGGTGCTGCAGTCTGTAGCCGAGCCCCCTCAAGTGCCCGTACTGGATGCATCGCAACCTTCCACCTCCCATTTGTAGCCACTGGGGTAGCACCTTGTAGGAACAAGGTAGAAGAGCAACTAAGACAGGAGCATAACTGGATTTCTACTGCACTTCTGATGAACAGTGGCAGAGTCAAATCAGCTCTGAGAAATTCCCGGCCAAGCTTATGATTTTTTTTCGCTTTTCCTTTTGGCTTTAGCTAGCAGCTGCACTTTCACAAAGCTTCTCTTTCACCTCTTGTTCGGAGCAGGGCTTTTCTACAATAGGTCTTTGAAGTCAAGCAGAGACTGCCTGAAGAAAAAAAATAAAGCGTTTAAATCAAGCATTTAAAATCAATTTGTCTCAATATTTATGAAGAGGTCATAGCTCAGACTCATTTAGCAGCAGTTATAATGCTAATACTCCATTTACACACTCACTACATTAAATAGAACTTTTAGATAGCTAAGAAATATGGACACCCAACAAA
This sequence comes from Somniosus microcephalus, assembly GCF_052327205.1. Taxonomy (NCBI): domain Eukaryota; kingdom Metazoa; phylum Chordata; class Chondrichthyes; order Squaliformes; family Somniosidae; genus Somniosus; species Somniosus microcephalus. The sequence continues at coordinate 33,431,018 of NC_141001.1, read as the reverse complement.
AAGTTGACCTGCCTAAGTGAACTTTGTAAGAAGACTAAGTGCAGATTAAAAAGAAACCCTACGTTGCATCTAACATCAGCTCTACAGTTGAACTGGATACCAAAATAAGCAATTCAATCAATGGGTGCACTTCCTGTCTACAATTACTTGGACACATAAGCTAGGCTGGCGCCTCAGTGCAATACTGAGGGAGTGCTGCACTGTCAGATGAGAGATTAAACTATGGTCTGTCTAGCCACTCAGATGATTTTTAAAATTCCCATGGCACAATTCGAAGAAGAATGGGGGGATTCTCCCGGTGTCCTGGCCAACATTCATCCCTCAACCAACTCCACAAAAATCAGATTAATTACTCATTTGTTCATTTGCTGTTTGTGGGATCTTGCTGTGTGCAAATTGGCTGCCTTGTTTTCCTCCATAACAACAGTGACTGCACCTCAAAAAGTATTTGCTTGGTTGTAAGGTGCTTGGGGATAGCATGAGGGTGTGATGAGGCACTATACAAATGCACTTTCTTTGAATGGCTATTATCCATCTAGCTGAGGTGGAGATACTTCCTGCTTGAAGTAACAATTATCTGACTATTCAAATGAAATGATTCTTAGTGACACAATAGTAATTTACATTTTGGCAGCCCTTTCCATATTCAGACTACGAAAGGTCCACCACCACCTTGAGGCAACCAGGGATGGGCAATAAATGCTGGCCTTCTCCAGCGATGTCCACATTCTAAGAATGAATAATTTTTTTTAAAAGGTACCCAAGAATTAACACACCTGTGCAGTTGCTCCCTGACACCTAAAGTTAATCAAGCAATGCTCCAGGATATCAATCTAACATTACAATCCAAACCGGTTGCATTCCACAGATGATATTCCCATGGTCCCAGATGCACTGGAACTACAGCGCTCAGTAGAATATTTGATGATCTATCATCTTGTCTTATCTCTGTTTATTTAACTGTCTGTTAAAAATGTTATAAAATAAACTCAATGTCTAACTCATCAGGAACCAGCAGCATTCAACCACCCTTTGCTCCCTGTGTAATGCTTTACGGGTAGTGTGATCTGTAGTCACTTGCTCATGAGCGCAAGAAGAAGATTTTCCTTTTTATCGTTTTAAAATGGGCCACTGCTTGACAAATGTAAATACCTCTGAGACACCAACTGATGTCCGCTGTTCCCCGTTTAACTGATATCAGTTTAATCGCTGGATAACACGAACAACCTGCATTTAAATAGTGCCTTGAATGTAGAAATGCAGAGGTGTGAGGAAAGAAAAAAATAAGCACAAATTTCAATGCAGAAAGATGGCGTTTGGCCAATCCTGTCTGTGCCGGTCTAGCTGCACGCCAGAGAATTTATGTCGAAATTACAATGTGGAAACAGGCTATTCGGCCCAACCAGCCTGTGCTGGTATTAATCCTCCACACAAGCAGTAGTCTTAATCCCTTGTGCCCGCTTTGTTCCCGAATTCTTTTATTCCCCTTTCCTTCAACCACCCACCTAATCTATTGTTAAATGTTGACATGACCCTGGAATTTCTTGGGAGCTGCTGCAGCTCCAGGGCCATAACTTTGCCGGACATCCCATTTACATCCGTAACTGGCTTCCTCCGCTGCTCCTCTGACAAAGTTACCGCAGTGGAGTGGGATCAACTCCAAGGAAATTCCTGACCGTGGTATCTGTTTCAATCTCAGTCTCCAATAGTGCATTCCACAGCCTCACCACCCTCTGTTTAAATTTGAAAAAAAAGTTACCCCTGCTCTCTGTCCCAAATCCCTTACATTTAATCTTATATTTTAGTCCCTTCACCTGGACCCCTCAACCATTGGAAGCAGTTTGTTTCTATCCATCCTGTCCCATCCCTTCATAATTTTAAACACCTCTATCAAATCACCCCTTAAACACCTCTGTTCTAACAAAAACAAACTTTTAAATCTTTCTTCATTTGCATTTCCTTATACCAGGCAGCATCCTAGTGAACCTGAATCCTTTCTATTGCCTGAACTTCCTTCCTATAGCGTGGAGCCCAAAACGGCACACCGTATTCCAGCTGTGGTCTTACTAGGTTTTAATATAGATTTACCATTACATCTTGAATTTTATATTCTATACCTCTTGCCATAAAGCCCAGTATTCCATTAGCTTTTTTAAAATGGTCTTATCTAAGTGGTGCTGCTTTTAAAGCTAAAATCTCTTTTGTTTTTCCACACATTACCTAGATTTGTATAATTTTTATTTTACTAAAATGTACCACCGCAGACTTACTGAACTTGAATTCCATCTGCCACATTTTTGCCATTGCACCATCTTATCAATATTCCCTTGCTGCTTCCTTTGGTCCTCATAATTATTTACTATACCTCCTATTTTAGTACCGTCTACCAATTTGAACATCACTCCCTCGAGCCCTAGACCTACACGAATCCCATACCCTGTAATTATTTTTCTTCAAGTATTTAATTCCTTGTTAATGTTCAGATTTTCTCAGCTTCAGTAGCGGTTTTTAGTAATGCATTCCATATTCAAATAACCATTTGTGTGAAAACAAACCCTCCTCACCTCCTTCATTGTTTGTTATAGTGATCCTAAATTTATGCCCCCTTGTTCGTGATTCACTGACCAATGGAAATAATCTTTCACGATTTACCATCTCAAACCCTTTCAAGATTATTAAACATTCCTAATAGAGTCCCCTTTAACCTACCCTGCGGTAATGAATGCAGCTCTAGTTCCTCTTGTCATAACCTCTGAACCCTGATACCTCCCGAGTTAATCTGGCCTTTCCGTGGCTCCAGGGCAGAAATTCTGCCCACTGCGTTATCCCCGCCATGACCCCAGTGGGTCATGAACATATTAGGGGTGGGTACCCACTCTAGTAGCGGCGCTACGTAGGGCGAATGTCAAAGGGCTCCTTGCTGCTCCATGGGAAGAGGCCACGGACCGATCTGACCTGATTCAGTGCACTACAAGAAAGAAGTAGGAAGGTTTTCCCTTTGCCGGTCGACCTGTTTGCAAACAGCCACTGAAAGCTCTGGGATGGATTTCCTTTTGATTTCTTCTTGCTGAGGCCCACATGCAACCCAACACTGCTTGTACAATTGCTTTCTGCAGATGTGCTTACAGAATAAGTTGTGTATTTGTGTGACTTCATTAAAAAAAAACTGGACAAAAAATTGAACTCCCATTTAAATTAATAGACATTCTGTGCAATGAGAGGAATTTCATCCCCCAGTCAAGACTACCAAGTTAGATGAAGGATTAAATGCCCTCTGTTGTACCTTGCAAATATGGCTTAGAGCTAACCTCTGAAGAATGCCAGATTAGCACCTCAGTTATCTATGCCAGTCATCCTTATGGTCTGTCTGAATGAAGTTGCCAAATAGGGCTGAATTATGTGTAGTTTTGTGCTGAGAACTTCAATCATTTGGAATTTGCTTCAGATTGCCCAAACTCATTTGCAGATCCTTTACAGATGAGCTAGAATTGAACTCTCATCCCAGAAAAGAATGGACAACTCATTGTACCAATGCACCTGTGCTGAAATCCTTTCTGTTGAGGATACCCCAGAATGTCGTAACACAGACTCTGTGAAAATACATAATACCATCAGTAAAAGCAATTGAGCATTGCATAGTGCCCAACAGGACTATGTATTTTTTTGTGAACTGAAAGTGATGTAAAGAGTCTTTGTTCAGAATTAGCCATTACCAGGTGCACTGAATAACTGGTGCCAAGTTCTCCAGCCAATATCACATGTTTTCTCCTCTAACCATCCCCATGACCTGATGTTCAACATGATAATTACGAGCCCTGATTATCTGGCTTGACACATAATTTGTCTGACAGTCAAGACAGAATCTTTAATAATGGGCAGGTTTGATGCTTCATTACTCGTATTATATAAAACTGTTGCGTCCAATAAATACTTAAGTTGAAAAAGAAAAATATTTGCTTTAATGTAGCACCTTTCACGACCTCAGAACGTCCTAAAGCGCTTTAGAATCAATAAAGTACTTTTGAAGTGTAGTCACCTTTGTAATATAGGAAACACGGAAGCCAATGTGCACACTGTAAGCTCCCACAATTAACAATGAGCTAATGACCAGATAATCTGTTTTAGTGATGTTGGTTGAGGGATAAATATTGACCAGTACATCGGGGATAACTCACCTGCTCTTTTTCAAAATAATGCCATGGGATCTTTTATCTGAGAGGGCCTTGGTTTAACGTCTCATCTGAAATATGGCACCTTCAACAGTGGAGCACTCCCTCAGTACTGCACTGGAGTGTCACTCTGGATTATATACTCAAGTCTCCAAAGTGGGACTTGAACCCACAACCTTCTGACTCATAGGTGACAGTACTACCACTGAACCACAGCTAATGTGTGGTAATGTATTGGTAGATTTTATTTCAGACACTCTTGAACATTTTCTGTGAATATAACTTTTGGTAATCCAGGACCCTGGGGTGTAATTGCCACAATATGCTTACTCCCAGGGGGAAACAACCTCTCAGCATCTACCCTGTCAATCCCCTTCAGAATCTTATGTGTTTCAATGAGATCACTTCATTCTTCTAAACTCCAGAGAGTATAGGCCCAATCTCTCCTCCTAGGACAACCCTCTCATTCAGGAGCTGATTCGGGAATTGAAGAAACATCAAACACGGCCGACATTGAAAAAGACTCGTTAGTAAATTTTCCAACATGCGAGCACGCAGAGTCAGCAAGTTAAGTAACTGGATTTGCTTTGTTTCAATCGCCGTGCGATATCTTCCTATTGCTTGCTGCGCACCGCAAAGTAACCACAGACTCTGCCCTGGTCAGCAGAGAAGACTCTGCCCTGGTCAGCAGAGAGAGGAAGTCATTCAATCTCTGAATCCCCCATTGAGTATATTCAAGAAGTGCTCAACCCAGGCAGGGAGGACCTGCGGGAAGGAGGGAGGACAGTAGGAGCGTGTGCGTGTGTGTGTGCGTGTGTGTGCTGGGCCGATGTAGCAGAGCCAGGTCTCCAAATGTCTTGGATCCCCTTGCTATTGGACCAAGACCTTGCTCTGTCAAGCCCGTGTGGTAGCTGGTGTGCAACAGCCACCCCACGTTAAAAGAATTCACGCACAGGCATCTTCCACCCTTTTAAAATGAAGTTCGGGACCTGGAACGTCAGGACCCTCATTGACAACCCCAACAGTGACAGAGACTGTAGGTCCCGCATTGGACTCATCAGTCACCCGAGAACTCATTCTTAGTGTGGAAGCAAGTCATCCTCAGTTCCGAGGGACTGCCTAAGAAGAAGAAGAAGATGCTTACTCCCAGCCCAAGGCCCTCTAGTGGTCAATTAAAATAGGCAAGTAAAAGACATATCAAAAAAGACTTAAAAGATTAACAATAGAATATAGCTGAAGGGTTTGAAAGTTCTGATCGGAGCAGTTCTTATTCAGCTAGGTACAGATGCAGAACACCATCCAATTGATAAGCTGTGTTTGCTGAAAAGCACCTTCGGTTTTACATAGATGCTCCTCTGTGGTAAACATGCCCATGACACCAGTGTCATTTTCTATTGCCAGGCCTTGTAGGTGCCAGCTTGTATTGCTTGCATTGTTCCAGTGGTTGGAAAATTGGATTCATTGTTCTGTATAATACAATACATAATAGATATTGTGTGTAGCCAGCAAGTGTCAGAGTGGTTAATGATGGGGTTGCCTTGTATCATATTTAGATTGTGAGGGCTTTGAAGATAATTTAACCATTGGAAAACCAATTAGGTCTTTTACTGTCTCCTTTGCTGCCTGTTGATCAGCTGACTGAACTTAAGATTCTATTCTGTTTCCTCTCCCCTCCCATTTGCTCCCTTTGTGTATTCCATCTTGTGTCTTGGATCCATGATGTCTAATTAAACCTTCAGTTATTCATTGGGAAACTAGGCACATGGCTGGATGTTATACAATATTGGAAGAACAGTGCAACATTTGGTAGTAAACACACTGATTCAAACCCCTCTCCTGCCTCCCACCCTTGCTTAGTAATTTATATTTAATTTTGGCTTTTGTGAAGTTTGCAGTGTATAGTTGAGCTGGATCATTGATCATATACATGTAACGAAGCTTCAGCCTATGGGCTGGCTGTTTCCATTTCACTTAGTACCCGGGCTGGGCATTTCTCGTTTTTATTTCAGGCCAACCTTCTGCCAAACTTACTGTGTAACCAGCTGCCAGGAGGTGTGCAAGACTGAATTTTATATGATTGTTTTTTTCCTCCCCACCAGTGGGGAATTACCAACGGGACTGGACTCATTACCTCGTGCTGGTAAAATGGCTGGGATTGGGTCATTGCTGCCGTGAATCAATACTCAGCTGCATGGTCTAGTGCTTTGGAGTACCGATACACTTCAGCACTGTGCCACTCGGTTGGGATCACTGTTGGTGACTGACCGTCTTGAATGTCCTGTCACTGATGACACTTTGTTTATTCTATGCCTTGGGTAATTTTTCATATGGAAATTGCAACAATGTTTGAATCCATTTTCTAATGTGAAAGGGAGTGCGATGAATCCAAAAAAAAATGGCAGCACACAGGTGTCAGTCGAACATGCCTGCCAGTGAATTTTGAAAGTCCACTCACACTTTAGCAACCGCTGCATGTTAATCCAAATGTGTGAAATGTTAGGCCAATGGCCAATGAAGTGGTTGGTCGATGTCCTTGAAGAATATCCTCTCAAGCAGTGGGTGAATCTGGGTGCTGCTCTAATGCGGAGTAAGGATCTACAGCCACTGTAGCACACCTGTCATTTTGTTCGAGCATCTAGTCGAGTTTTTGCGGCTCTTTTATTTTATTTTCAGATTGGAGTCTGGGGTGTAATCAAATATATTGTGCATATGATGTCATTCGTGTAATTGGAAACACAAAAGAAAACAAAAGGTTTGCAGCTGAATTATTCAGAAAGGCGTTTTAATCATGTTGTAAACATGTTTGTGTTCTGCGCAGAGTTAATGCTGTACTTAGAGGTCTCCTCAAAGCCCAGAACTCGGAGACTAATTTCCATTGTAAGAAAAGAGTTTGTGTTCTTGAGCTTCTGGTTCAGCTACCATGTTCAAACTGACTGTTTCTGTGGAGTCCATTGCTTTGCACATGAGGGTAGCCCAGCCTGTGTTTAGACAAGTTGTAAATCTGTGGTGTGGAATACAAGAAAGTGTCAGCAACTGGCAATCCAAGGAGCAGATGGCAACATAGGAGACTGATTACACAACAGCCTGCAGTATTCCTAGGGAGCTCCATTATTTCACTAATGGCTCTGAGTCACAAAGGGACTAATTAATAATGAAACAATCAGGAGAGCTCAAATGCTGTCTGCTTCTTAAGGACAATAATAATACTTAATAAATTGTAAACTACATAGAAAACAAATGGCCCACACAGGCTGCTATTAATCACCTCCCAAAGCCTCTTATTTTGCCCGGCTTACTTGATAGGCTTACCCATTATATGTCTCCTCTGTGCACAAAAAAACAACTTCCATTTCTCAGCCTGCTCTCCTCCCCATTCCCACTCTCCAAGAAAAAAAACCATGAATACAGTCAAAGTTATTTGATGAGATGTTTGGCCATGTTCTGGTTTGTTAACTTAACCCAACTGTATATCAGTCGTGGCTCAGTTGATAGCACTCTCACCTCTGAGTCAGAAGTTTGTGGGTTTAAGTCCCACTCCAGAGACTTGAGTTCAAAATCTAGGCTGAGGGAGTGCTGCGCTGTCAGAGGTGTCTTCTTTCGGATGAGATGTTAAACAGAAGCCCCGTTTTCCCTCTTGGGTGGACGTAAAAAATCCCGCGGTACTATTTGAAGACGAGCAGGGAGAGTTGCCCTGGCCAATATTTATCCCTGAACCAACATCACTAAAACAGCTTTTTTAGCTCATTGTCACATTGCTGTTTGTGAGAGCTTGCTGTGCGTAAATTGGCTACCGTATGCCCTACATTACAACAGTGACAACACTTGAAAAGTACTTCATTGGCTGTAAAGCTATTTGGGGCATTCTGAGGTTGTAAAAGGCACTATAAATATAAATGCAAGTCTTTCTTACTTTCAATGGAAAGAAAACTGCATATTTGCCATTGTCTGTATTCGTATAATATAAAACCAGTGGATCTCCTGCTGAGACAGCAGCGCTGATCAAAGCCAATTGCTTCATAGAGTGGGATTGGGGTGGAAGATGACCGGAATTTGTAGTGAGACTGAGATTGGGGAAAAAAGGAATTGAATTAATTAGGAGAGTGTGTAAAAGAATTTGAGAGAACAGGAAACCAGAGGACCAGGGATTGAAGATGAGGACAGGTGGGGTAGTGATGGGAGGAGTAGCCTCACCAGCACAGGTTCTGTTAGCTGTTCAGTGGTCTACAGATGGCTATTCAAAAAGTTGCACAACGGCATTTGGACCTAGCCACTGACACCTTCCCTTTCCCTGGTCACTGTCTGAGGCTGAACCAGTTCACAACCTTGATGTCGTATTTGACCCTGAAATGAACTTCTGACTGCTCCATCACTAAGACTGCCTATTTCCACCTCTGTAACATCACCCAACTCCGCCCTGCCTCAGCTCATCTACTGCTGAAACCCTCATTCATGCCTTTGTTACCTCTAGACTTGACTGTTCTAATGCTCTCCTGGATAGTCGTCCATCTTCCACCCGCCATAAACTTGAGCTCATCCAAAATTCTGCTGCCCGCCTCCTAACTCGCACCAAGTCCCATTCACCCATCACCCCCTGTGCTCACTGCCCCGTGTCCTAACTCGCACCAAGTCCCATTCACCCTTCACCCCTGTGCTCGCTGACCGACATTGTCTCCTGATCTGACAACGCCTCAATTTTATCATTCTCATCCTTGTTTTCAAATTCCTCCATGGCCTCGCCCCTCCCTATCTCTGTAATCTCCTCCAGCCTTACAACCCTCCTAGGTATCTGCTCTCCTCCAACTCTGGCCTCTTGCCTGATTTTCATTGCTCCACCATTGGTGCCCGTGCCTTTAGCTGCCTAGACTCTAAGTTCTGGAATTCCCTCCCTAAACCTCTCTGCCTCCAAACATCTCTCTCCTCCTTTAAGATGTTCCTTAAAACTTTTCTCTTTGACCAAGCTTTTGGTTAGCTGTCTTAATATCTCCTAATGTGGCTCAGTGTCAACCTTTGTTAATGCTCCTGTGAAGTGCCTTGGGATATTTTACGATATTAAAGATGCTATTTAAATGCAAGTTGTCGTCATCTTGGCAGTAGGGGCCTTTGCAGGGTACATTGTAATTTTATCAAATTAATTGTGCAATAATCGCAGAAGCAATGGGGAAAAGAGACCAGGCAGAATCGCCATTTTTTTTTGATGGTGGGGGGGAACATTTTTTACATCGAATTTCGTAAAATGTACAGGACAGAAACAGGCCATTCAGCCCAACTGGTCCATGCTGGTGTTTATGCTCCACTCGAACCTCCTCCCACACTCTTCATCTAACCCTATCAGCATTGTTAGATCCGTGATTCTGAGAGTATGATGTTTTTCAATAACCACACGGATGCTGTAACTTAATCAACAGGTATTTACTGGAGTAGGGTAGTCTCAAGACTGGGGTACAGAGGCATGCTCAAGGCTTATATACAGGTGTGGTCACTGCCGGTACTACAGTATACAGGAGCTGTAAAAGTAGTTCTCTCTTAAAGGTACATACACTACAATTCCTCCCCTTTTAGATTAGCAGTACCCATAATATTCAAATAACAATTAACACTTTAACATGTACATTAAACAACAATAGTCCATTTATAGATTCAGTCTTTGGGGCGGCTTCCTGATCCTTTCGGGATAGCGCCTTTCCTGAGGTTCTTGTTCTTGGTGCGGAGGCGATTCTGACCCCTTTTCATCGGTTAGTTCATCGGGTTCCACTGCTACTGGTTCGGAGATAGATGCTACCGGTGTGTCGGGTTCATCCCCAGGTACGCAAGACATGGGGTTGACTCGTTCCTGTGACGCTAAGGTCTGATCAACGTGGCGTCTCACAATGTTCTCCCCGACATCCACTGTGTACATTAATGGCCCCTGCCGTGTGCATATCATTCCAGGTTGCCATTTCTCTGTTCGGTAGTCACGGGCCAAGACTGGTTGTCCTACATTGAAGCTCCTTGTCGGCTTCTCATTGATGTGCTGGAATTGTTTATCCTCAACATTTCTTCGCACATTTGGTCTAAGCAAGTCCAGACGAGATCGCAACCTTCGGTTAAAGAACATCATGGCTGGGGTCTGGTTGGTAACTGCATGTGTCGCGTTTCGGTAGGCTAATAAGAAATTGTCCACCTTATGCTGTAGTGGAATTTCATCATCGCACATGGCCTTTATCGCCTTCTTAAAGGTTTGTACGAACCTCTCAGCCAATCCATTTGTGGCTGGATGATACGGGGCGGATGTGTAATGCCTTACCCCATTCCTTCTCATAAATTTCCGAAACTCTTCGGACACAAACTGTGGTCCATTATCAGAGCAAATCTGCTCTGGCAAGCCATTTCTGGCAAATACGGTCCATAGGACTGCAATCATTTTCTCTGTAGTGGTTGAGGACATTTTTATCACCTCAGGCCACTTCGAATGAGCATCCACTGCTATTAAGAACATTGAGTCCATGAATGGACCAGCAAAATCAATATGCACCCGTTGCCATGGAGAGGAGGGCCACTCCCATGGGTGTAGAGGGGCATGTGGTGGTGCATTTTGGACCTTCTGGCATCCTGAGCAGCTCTTGGTTAGGTCTTCGATTTGTTGATCGATTCCCGGCCACCACACATAAGCCCTAGCAAGGCTTTTCATTTTCACTCCCCCCAGATGACCTTTATGTAGCTCATTTAGCACTCTCTCCTTTAACTTGGGTGGAATCACCACTCTGGATCCACACATCACTGTCCCCTGGCATACTGACAGCTGTTCTCTTCTGGATGAGAATGCTGGCAACAGTGAGTCGCCATGTGTTAGCCATCCCCTCACCGTCAAATCATATACCCGAGACAGCGTCGGATCATTGCGGGTCTCCTTCTCTATATCCGCGTTCGTTACTGGCAATCGTTCAATTATTGACGAATAAAATATCTCGATAGGGTCCACTGCTGGTGCTTCCTCCACAGTAGGCAGTGGCAGGCGCGATAGCCCATCAGCGTTTCCATGCTGTTTCGTGCCTTTATATTCTATTTCATATTGATTCGCCCCTAGAAACAGGGACCATCTTTGTAACCATTGTGCAGTCATCACTGGAACGCCCTTCTTAGGATTAAAGATGGAGACAAGTGGTTGGTGGTCAGTCAGCAAGGTGAACTTCTGCCCATGCAGATAGTGGTTGAATTTTTTTACTCCCCATACTAGGCTGATGGCCTCCCTGTCAATCTGGGCGTAGTTACGCTCGGCTGAGGTTAGTGACCGAGACGCAAAGGCTACTGGCCTCTCCAACCCGTCTGGGAATTTGTGCGACAGCATCGCTCCAATACCATAGGGTGATGCATCACATGCCAAATGAATTGGTAGTGCTGGGTTGAAATGGGCCAACACCTCTTCAGATGTGATCAATTCTTTACGCTTCTGGAAAGCTCGTCTACGTTCGTCATTCCACTTCCATGGTACCCCTGTTTGCAGTAGGGTGTTCAGTGGGTGTAATACCGTGGACAAATTTGGTAAGAACTTATGGTAGTAGTTTACCAGCACGAGGAACGACCTCAGTTGTGACACATTTTCCGGTGCTGGAGCCTTGACTACTGCCTCAATCTTTTCAGGGGACTTATGTAACCCCTCTTCATCGATGACATGGCCACAATACGAGATCTGCTTCTGGAAAAACTCGCACTTGTGACGATTAGCTCGTAGCCCATACTCCTTTAATCTGGTGAGCACCTTCTCCAAGTTGGTGAGGTGATCACTGTCATTTTTGCCCGTGACCAGGATGTCATCCAAATAACACTGGGTCCCTGGAATCCCTTGCAGGACTTGATCCATTGCCCTTTGCCAAATAGCCGGAGCCGATGCTACCCCGAACACCAGCCGGTTGTATTGATAGAGACCTTTATGAGTGTTAATCGTAAGGTATTGTTTCGAGGCTTCTTCTACCTCCATTTGCAAGTATGCCTGGGCTAGATCAATTTTGGTGAAGCATTTACCTCCAGATAGCAAGGCGAAAATATCCTCAATTCGTGGAAGTGGATATAGTACCATGTGAAGGACTGGGTTCACTGTCACCTTAAAATCCCCACAGATGCGGACCTTCTTTGGTTCCCCAGGCGTATTACTCAACGACCTCTTCATTACAGGAACGATGGGTGTAGCCCACTCGCTCCAGTCTACTTTGGACAGTACTCCGGAACGTTCCAACCCTTCCAGCTCTGCTTCGACAGCTGGTCTGATCGCATAAGGCACTGGTCTGGCCTTAAGAAACTTTGGGCTTGCATTTTCCTCTATTTTAATCGTTGCTGTAATGCCTTTTAGTGTTCCGAGTCCCTCCTGGAACACTTCTTTTGCGTCAGTTACCATTTTTGACAGTTGTCCAGGTGTGACGTCGTCATCCTTTTTGGCCTCAACCTTCAGTGCCTGTATGGAATGCCAATCTAATTGTATCTTCCGGATCCATTCACGTCCTAGCAGTGGTGGTCCTCCATCTGGCAATACATATATGTCCATTTTAGGTATTTCCTGGCCTTTATATACCACGTTCACCCTTATTTTTCCTTTGGGGTAGACTTTTTGCCCCATATACGTCTTCAAGACAATCTCTGTAGCTTTCAAGGGTATATGTGAAAATAGCCGCTTGTAGTCCCTTTGGTTTATGACTGTTAGGGCTGATCCTGTGTCCAATTCCATTTTCACTTGGACTCCGTCTATCTTGAGTGTAACCCAGATAGTCTGGTGATCCTCCATTTTGGTTACCTTATGTAGTTTCAGACAACCCAGCTCCTTGCTTCCGGAGTCTGTGTCACTTTTCTGTTCGTCTGAACTACTGTCCATCACCTTGTGTACCTTTTTGTACTTCTCCTGTGGAGATTTCTTACTGTTGGTTTTCTTCACAGACCTGCAGACTCTTGCTATGTGTCCTGCTTTTCCACACTGTCTGCACACTTGGTCCTTGAACCAACAATCCTTCTGGTCATGTGTTGTTCTGCCGCAGCGATAGCACTTCCCTGTTCCATAGGACATTTCATTGGTGCCATATTCTTGCGGTCTCCGTTGTATCTCTGCAGCGCCCCTTGCGGCTGCTTTGTGTGATACTGCCATACTGAAAGCCTTGTCCAGCGTAAGATCCTTTTCTGATAGAAGCCGTTTCTGGGTTCCTTCACTTTGCAGCCCACACACAAACTTGTCCCTTAACGTATAATCATAATCATAATCAACTTTATTGTCATTGTTAGTGCACAAGTGCAGTACAACGAAATGTAGGCTTGCGGCTCCCGAGAGTGTACATTTAGATTAAGACATTTAAACATTCAACATACATTTGGCTTGTAATACATTAACATAAACATAACCATAATAAAGTGCATTGGCAGATGTGCAGGCTTTAGAGTTTATTTGTGGAGTTCAGTAGGATGACAGCCCTGGGAAAGAAGCTGTTCCTAAATCTGGTCGTACAGGTGCGAATGCATCTGTAGCGTCTCCCAGATGGCAGGAGGGTGAACAGACTGTGGCTGGGGTGGGTAGGGTCTTTGATGATGGACCGTGACCTCCGTAAACAGCGTTTCTGGTATATGTGCTCTATGGTCGGTAGCCGGGTGCCGGTAATGCGTTGGGCAGTTTTGACTACCCGCTGCAGGGCTTTCCGGTCATAGTAGCTACAGCTGCCATACCATACTGCTAGTCCCGCTCCAAAGTGGCAGTGTTTCGATAGCTTGCGCAGTTCCGTTAGGTACTCAGCATTGCTTTCATCTTTGCGTTGGTTCCTTTTATGGAACTTAAATCGTTCTGCTATCAGCAGCGGTGTGGGGTTTAAGTGTTCCTGTAGGATTTCTACTATGCTTTCGAAATTCTTGTTCACAGGCTTCTCTGGGGTTATTAGGTTTCGCAGTAACCCATAAGTTTTTGCACCCATGGAATTTAACAAAACCAGTGCTTTCCTAGCATCTGGCACTTCATTTGCCCTGCAGTACACCTCAATACGTTCCACATATGTTGCCCAGTCTTCGACTTCATTGTCGAACGTAGAGATACTGCCACTCTTCTGCATCCCTGGGTGTGATTTAACTGTCAAAAATGGCGTCTCCCACGCTTCCCCTTCTTCTCCGCTGCGGCTTCTAAAAATGGCGCCTCCCGCGCTCTTCCTTCTTCTCCGCGGCTCAATGGCATCTCCCGCGCTCTCCCTTCTTCTCCCCGTGGACACTGTTCAGCCCTTGAGCCCTGGCTGTGCTCTGCGCATTTTTTTTTTTTGTGTGCCTTTCCCGTTTCCGCCGCTAGGTCCTGAACCCGACTGTTGCTTTACCCTCTCTCCGTTTTGTTTTCCTCGACGCCGCTCGGTTTTCAACCCCCGGCTGCGCCCTGTGCACTTCACCCTCTGTCTTACCCCGTCGACGCTGCTCGGCTTTCTCTCCGCCGTCGGTCGGCTCCAGCCGCCGCTGTCCGGGAAGGGTCTGCGTTGTAACTGTCGTCAGTCTATTGCTGATCGTCGTGGCTGGGGAACCAAGCCCGGCTCTCCACAGCCTCCCCTGCGATGTTCACTCTCTGCCGGACGACTGGGCGGTTGCTCATGATCGACGCCCGTGTTTCTGGCCTCGACTTTCTTCCACCGCCCTCCCGGAGCAAATCCTCGAAGGGAAATGCAGAGTTGCAGGTAGATTCGAATCGACACTCGTCGCCACTGTTAGAGCCGTGATTCTGAGAGTATGATGTTTTTCAATAACCACACGGACGCTGTAACTTAACAATCAACAGGTATTTACTGGAGTAGGGTAGTCTCAAGACTGGGGTACAGAGGCATGCTCAAGGCTTATATACAGGTGTGGTCACTGCCGGTACTACAGTATACAGGAGCTGTAAAAGTAGTTCTCTCTTAAAGGTACATACACTACAAGCATGACCTTCTAATCCTTTCTCCTTCATGTGTTTATCTAGCATCCCCTTAAATGCATCGATGCTATTCAACCTCAACTGCTCCAAGTGGTAGCGATTTTCACATTCTTACCACTCTCTGAGTAAAGAAGTTTCTCCTGAATTCCCTAATGGATTTATTAGTGACTATCTTATATATTTATGGTCCCTAGTTTTGTTCTCCCCCACTGTTTCATGGGGTACAGGAAAATGCAGGAAGAGCAATCCTGGAATAGTCAATGATTCTTTTGAAAGGGGAACAAAACTCAAGATGGGGAAGGTCCCAGGTTTAGTACATGGTGTGTCCTGTGTTTGCCAACCTCTCAGGGGTCAGTGGTGTGAACCAAAAGTTGTCTTCAGTGCCCCTGGGCATGGAGGGGGAGGGACAAATCAGCTAGGGGTCCTGATAGTTGTCCAGTGACTCCTGTTAGAAAGTGCACATGTACTGGCATCAAGTGAGCATAAAACTAGACACTGCTGTTGTGACCCATACAATTGTAGTCCAAGCCCACAGGCAAATAACGATAGCAAAATACTGCAGATGATGGAAATCCGAAATAACAACAGAAAATGCTGGAAAAACTCAGCAGGTCAGGCAACATCTGTGGAGAGAAATTTGAGTTGACGTTTCGGGTCGAACCCTTTTGAAGAAGGGTTCGACCCGAAACGTCAATTCAAATTTCTCTCCACGGATGTTGCCTGACCTGCTGAGTTTTTCCAGCATTTTCTGTTGTTATTATGGCAAATAATGATGATTTGCTGCTGGAAGGTAGTTTCTGCCGATGAAACCAAACCCCAGAATATGTTACAAAAGCAAAATACTGTTGATGCTGGAAATCTGAAATTAAAAACCAGAAATTGCTGGGAACACTCAGCGGGCCAGGCAGCATCTGTGGAGAGAGAAACAGTTAACGTTTCAGGTCGACTGAGTTTGTCTCAACAGTTCTGATGAAAGGTCATCAACCTGAAACATTATTGATTCTGTTTCTCTCTCCACAGCCCTGCCTGCTGAGAGTTTCCAGGATTTTCTGTTTCTGCCCCAGAATATGCCACTGTCTTCAGGAGGGGAGAGTAAAGAGAGAAAGTTTGATGCCTTTTTGTGGCTAATACCTTCTGCGTGCATTACAATAAAAGCCTGTCACCGGTGGCAGCTGCATGTTGTAAATGCCTGATCATAACTATTGTGGTTGAATGACTCAACCCTAATTGAGCTATTATTTTGTGAAGATAAAGAACAGCAGCCTGTTATTAGTGGACACATGTCTGACAGCAGACTGGCAGGATCATGACACAAACCAGTCTGCAGTTTAAACCTTGCATTATACAGCTTTCACTAATTGTCATGTAAGTGATATTAAGTAGATAGTGATATTGTTCTGTGTATTCCTTCGGTACAAAGCAGAAAGACAGAGTTAATAGAAAGACTTGCATTTATATAGCACCTTTCACAACCTCGAGACGTCCTGAAGTGCTTTACAGCCAATTTAGTACTTTTGAAATGGAGGCCGCAATTTTGCTGATCTCGGCGGGTCTGTGGTGGGCGGCGTCGTTGGCGGGTCCTGACCTTGCTTCTGACTCCATCCCGCTGTCTGAAATGAATTTACCTTGATAGGGCTTGTTAAGCCCACCCAGCGCGTTTCACTTAGAGGAAGTGGGTCTGGTGACGTCATTCGATGATGCATCATCAGCTGGTTTCCTTAAAGGGACCATGGCCAACTTTAATTTGACATTTGTGCTGTCAGTGTTCTACAGCATTGAGGTGCTGCAAACACTGACAAACACTGCACAAAGGTGCAGGGCTGCACCCAGGCTCTCCCATGACTCCCTTCATATGCTTATGGAGAGAGTCACAGCACGCAGGGAGTTCCTCTTCCCTTCCAATGGGTGGAAGAGACATCCCCAGGAGATCAACACAGCCTTGTTGCACATTGCAGAGGAGGGCACAAGCAGGGATGTGGTCAGGAGAACCTGGGTGCAGTGCCGCAAACGTTTCAATGATCTCAGTAGGTCACAAAACGTTAGTATAAAGCCACACTCAACCTCATCCTGCTGTGCCTCTCATTACAGCCCCATAACTCTGCCTTCTTTACCCTACTCCTGCACATCCTTACTCACACCAACTTATCTTGCACCTCCACCCATCCCTCTCTATCTACATTATCAGATCTTCATCTCACTAGCCACCCCTCACACTCACCCTCATCCGAGTGCAATCATACCAGCTAACATCACAAAAGGGTAGTCACTTGGGTGTTTTATGCAATGTTCAAGTAAAGTTTCTGTTAATGTGCTGTCAAACATTCCAACCTTTGTTTTCAGCACTTTGCGTTCTTAACAGATTTGTGTGCACCTTTAGAAGTGGCTTAGTGAGTTGCAGTGAATGGTGAGACATAACGGTACTCCCCGCAATGGTGATGCGTGTGAAAGGAATGGCTTGGGCATTGTAGGGATGCTTTATGGTGTTGGTGTGAGGTGGTGCCAACCTGGCGCATCATGTGGCAGCCAGGGTGTACAGCATCAAGTGAAGTAAATCTGGCCATGGTGAGGCCATCCCTGACCTCCCCAGTAGCAATGTGGTCAGGTGCTGATGCCCTGTGTCCTTTGCAGCATCAGTTGATTGCGGAGAAGGTTGGTGTTGTTGTTGGTGCTGCTGGTGTGCCTGGTGCTGCTGGTGTTGGGGCTGATCGTGGTGGGATTCTGAGGACCAAGGTGCGAGAGTATAAAGGGTACCTATGCTGATGGACTAGATGGCAGGTGAAGTTGAGATGACAGAAGTAATCTGTCAATTGTGAGAGAGGTTGTTCCAGTGAGGTGACATTGGACAGAGAGTTTGCTCCGAACAATTGCAACCTGCATAAAGCTCAATCTGTCTTCCAAATGCAGTAAACAACAGCTTCTGAGCTTGGAAAGTGACAAGCTGTGAGGTGGGAGCTTTTATAGCACATTTCATGCTGTCAAGTAATCAGCTGATTCAATGGCAATTTATCTCCTGCCTCAGCTTAACAGATGTGATCCCCGAGCAGCGAGGACCCCATGGGTGAGCATGGAAAATCTTAAGCTAAGCTCAAATGTATTCTTAATGATCTCTAAACAAGGTCATAATTACCTGAATTGGGTCCCCCGCCGCTGCGTGCCAGGTCTGCTCAGCACTGACAGGCCGGACATCGGGGGGAAGATGGGTGGTGGTGTGTTCACAGTGGGGTCCCGGCCCGCTGGGGGGAAAAAGCACTTTCCTACCTGACCTGCCACCAATCGCGCCCACTGACCCCCAGGAAAATCTCCGTTGTAGGAAATTCAGCAGTGCCATTGGATCTTTTACATCCACCTGAGAGTGCAGGCATCTCATCTGAAAGACGGCACCTTGGCTGTGCAGCACCCCCTCTGTACTGCACTGAAGTGTTAACTTAGATCACACGTTCAAGTCTCTGGAGTGGGATTATGAACCCACAATCTTCTGACTCAGAGACAAGAGTGCTAACACCTGAGCCAAGGCTGACACTTAATCCTCCATGTGAAGTATTCGTCCAGCTGGAACTGGTGAAGGGGCTCAAAGTAAAATAACTTGGAAAAGTAAGCAACAAGTCAGATATTAATTGTTTCAGTGGCCATTAATCATGCTGTGAATTAGATGTCCAGGTTTGAGTTAACAAGCCTTTTTATAAATTAGCTCATTTTGGGAGCAGACTGTCACTATAGATCTCTTTCTGAATGGAACTGTTAAATTGGGGGAAGTATTGAGGGAATAGGGGGAGGCATGAGTTGGTAAAGCCCTAAAAAACTTGCCCTTCCCCCACTTGACTTTTGATACTTCATTAAAAATAACAATAGCCCATTTTGTCGATACCAAACCTAATCTAATTGACTGGAATAAAGACAACAAATTCTGGAAATGAGCATCAGGTTGTTTGGCATCCGAAAGCGAAAGATAAGTTCATGTTTCTGTCTCTACCAGATGCAGATCCAACCGATTGTGCATTTTCTGATTAGATTTCAGATTTCCAACATTTGCAGTTTCTCTTTTTATCTCTGTCACTGCGTGAATTGGAAAAGCTGCAGAACATAATGTACAACAGCAAAATCAGTATCTGTATAAACAACTGCACCTACAAAACCACAGGTATCCGAATGGTGCTGGATGGGGCGGGGACCTGGTTCAGAAAAAACTGGTTGGAAATATCTATAACAACAACTGGCATTTAAATGGTGCCTTTAATGTAGTAAAATGTTCAAAGTGCTTCATAGGAGCATTATCAAACAAAATTTGACAGAGCCACATAAGGAGATATTAGGACAGGTAAGCAAAACCTTGGTCGAAGAGGTAGGTTTTAAGGAGCATCTTAAAGGAGGAGAGAGAGGCGGAGAGGTCTGTGGATGGAATTCCAGAGCTCAGGGCCTAGGCAGCCAATGGTGGGGCGAAGGAAATCGGGGATGAAGGAGCTCTGCTGGATGGACCATTACTGACAAAGCTGCCAGACAAGAATGCTTGTGGCAAGAGTAGGCTTGCTAACCCTCCAGAAGTGTCCTGGAGTCTCCAGAAATTAATGATTGATCTCCTGGACACTGCTGTAAGCAACCCTGGAGAAAAATCATAGTACCGCTAAAAAATATTGCACCCTTCTGTTTATTAGTTAGTTATAAAAATATTGACAGATGGAGAAAAAAATGGCTATTTGACAGACCAGGGCAGTTGGAGATGGGAGGTCATGTGATGAAACGTTCAGAAATATGTTCAACCACAGTTGACAACCCTAGGCAAGGGAGGGACTAACGTCATCTGGAGATATCTTAAGAACCTTACTAGATCAGAGATTCTCTTATCAAAACTTTGGCCTAAAAATTGGAGAGCGCTGAAAACCTTCCGGTGCCACCATGGGCCGGAGTTAACAACTGCCGAAATTATTAGCTCTACCAGGACCGGGATATTGGTGCTGGTTGCCAATTAACATTAGCCCAGCACTAAACTCACTCTGTAAGGCCGGTTCTCCTGGCGGTAGTCCCGGCAGCAGGCTTAATGTAGCCTGGCCATAGCGTCATTGCAGCAAGAACAGCATTCTCTTAAAGTAAGACTGTCATTTTAGAAATCAGTTCCTCTTAAAGGGGAACTGCCTTCTGAAATGAAAAAAAAAAATCATTTAAAAATAGACAGTTTTTAGCCCTTAGAGCTCAACTGCCTTCTGGAAAAAGAAACAACATTAAAAAGAATTCCCAAATGGTAGTCTTCAGCTCTTAAAGCTGAATTGCTTTCTGCACCTAAAAAAATGGTAAAAGTGCTTCAGCACTAACTCAAATGGCTCATAAAGCCAGGGAAGGGGCACCCAGGGACTCGCACGCAGCACTCCAGCTTTGTGCAGGGGGTCAACACTGCAAGAAAGGTTCTCTACCCACAGGGGTCAGGAGGCCCTCCAGAAAGAATGCTGTAGGACCAGATCACCGAGGCAGTCACTGCCAGCAGTGTTGCCCCCATGACCTGGCTCCAGTGCCCAAAGAAGCTTTGGTCAAGGTCAATGAATGCATCTTCAAAAGCTGTCTCCTAACAACTGTACCACTAACCTCACACACTGTTCAATGTACGACACCACCCCCCACATCACTCATCTACCAACAAGTGCTGACAGTGTCTCTGTCAGTCTGTTGCACACTCACTTTTGTAAGGGTATTACTGTGTGGATGTCTTGGGTTCGTCAGTTATGCCTCTGACTACCCCCTTTGAGCGGTTCGAATCGCTCGCCCCTTTTGAGTTCTGACCACCGGACTTATTTGCGGGTAGCGATATAGAAAACGAGCAGACCAGTGGTTTGGTGCAAAGAAAAACCAAGATTTTATTACCAGAGATCGATTCTATACAAAGGATAATATGGATGTAGTACACTTACACTTAACAGGGATGGGAAATAAACGGCACATTGAGGGAAAATGACTAAAATGATTTCGTAGGTCCTCTTCCTGGGGTGGTGGCAGGCAGGGCGTGGGAGGCGAGGAGAGAGAGAGAGAGCATAGCTTCCTGAGGGGCTATATTTATACCCCTCTCGGTAGCCCTTATCTCACGCACTAAATCAGCTCATCCTTTGTCTGATTTAAGCGAGTTAGAATCGAACAAAAGGTGTCGATCTTGGCCCATCGACTTAGATGGCCGGTAATAGTCTCTAACGGCCCCATAACTGCTCTTCTTTGTTCAACAGATTCCTTGATGGGGCCAGCCTAACCTGGATGGCTCCACTGATCATTTGGATCGTTTGAGTATACAAACTTGATGGCCTGTAAACGGGGGCCTGAATGCAACTGAGTTTGCTCCTAATGCATAAATGTAAAAGTTCTGTCTGGTTTCGTGATCTCGCAGACATCGAAAATACCCAAGCTGTTAGCTTGTCACAGAGTCCATAATTGGAATTTACAGGCGTTTGATCACGAGGTTGACCGCAGCCACCTTGTGTGCCCCTGGATGTTTAAAATCAGTCCAACCAGGGTCTCTTTTTAATTAAATAATCTTCGGGGGGGGAACTGCCTGAATTTTGCAAAACTTACAGTCCCCCCTAGGATACTAAAACTTGCTTGCAGCATCCATGTTTCAAAGGTGAGCAAAATTTTCTGACCCTCCATAAACAACCTTCCCCTGTATTTACCTATCCATAATCCCTCGACACATGTATTTCCCGTACTTAGAGAAAGTGCAGTGTGCGATAGGCATCTATAGATGAAAATACGGTTCATTACAAAATCCAAGTGCGGAGGGGGTCCAACACCCCTGCAACACTTGGTACATTACAACATTTTTTATTTTGTAGTATCAAACAGTCACAATCTTTACTAAAATAACGCAATAAAACAAAGAAACAATCTTTATTAAAAAAATAACAAACAACGACCATCACGTTTAAGTGATGCGACGCAAAACTCAAACGGGTGTCTCTTCTTCCACCCGGGCATAATGTTCCTTCCACACCTTTTGAGTTTTAAACTCTAATCTGGGACCCTTTCTCCTTCACTGGATGCACACCAGGTAGAGAACTATCCCTAACTGACACACCACCAGGACGTGGGATGCCATACGGATCCAGGATGGGACCTCTATATTTTCAAAAACGTCCCACCAGGGTGGGGTCGTAATATCTAAAATGTTGGCCCCTATCTGGACAGTCTTCTGTTCCAGAGTATAGAAGTGTTTTTGTGACACTAAAACAGCTTTCAGCAATTTGGTGAGGTGTTCTGGGAGAGGGGGAATCTGGTAGAAGCATACAGCCAGGTTCCCTAAAGACTTGCTGGCTCGGGTGACGTATGGTCGGGTCCCGCGACCTCGACTCACATGGACAATACTCTGAGACGGCTTACTTAAAACTAACCATCACCTTAATTAGAATTAAATTAAACACCCTAAACTTAACACTATAAACTTAAACTACTAAAGCTATATACATCTGCCGCCCGTCTCCGAGCAGCCAGCCTAATTCCTGTCTGGGCTGTTGCAGGCTGCTCCCTGCGGCATGGCTGCACTGACCTGCACTTCCGGTCCCTTGCAGCCTGTAGCTGCTAGCTGGGGACCTTTGTCTTTCGGCTTCTCCCTGGCTCGGGAGGCTGTCGTTTTAAGCTGGGGAGTCGGTGACCATACCTTTCTGGGCTGGGGTGTCCGAGGGGACCTTCTAGGGAGGGCTACTGGTGGGGCCACCTTGGTGAGTGGACCTTTTGCTCGGACCCTTGCCTTTGTGGGTGCGGCCTGTGGGTTTCCCACGACCGCTGGCTGAGGGTCCTCTCCCTTGAGTCCCACCCCTCCCAAACCTAAGCTGGGGACAGGTAATCCCTCGCTGCCGGCTGCTGGTGGCTGAGGGTCTCCGCCTTCAGGTTCAAAACCTGTGTTGTAGGTGGGGTCATCTGGCTCGGGCTCCTCCTCCTCCCCACCTGAATCCCAGAAGATGGGGGGAGTGGTCTGAACAGGGGGCTGGGTGACTCCTCCCCTGACACACGTGACTGTGCCTGCTTGCACAGCCTGTGTACTTGAACTTGCTGCGGGCTGGGGGTTTTTAACCTCGGGTTGGCTCACCATTACCTGGTCCCCTATCTCCCACTGGTGACTTTTGTTAGGTTCGAGCAGCAATCGGCTATTCCGATGCTGCTTCCCCATGCTCCCTGCTGCCTGCTCGTAGACCTGCTTTTGGTCCGGGGCCAAAGCTACCCCCTGTGTGCCTCCCTTGTCCCGGATTGCTGCTACCGGGCCTGCTCTACAGGGGTCCCAGAACTCTCCTTCCCTGTCCCCCTGCTTGGCCACCTCGTCAGCCTTTTGGTCACCCTCCCACGTGGTATGGAGGGATCCTAAATCTATGGCCAAAGGTTTTGACCTTTCCCCAGCCTGCTCGTTCCCTGTGGATCCCATTAAGCTAAATGGGACCTTGTTAGACCGGGGTGAATTAGTCAGGTCTTCCGAATGGACCACCGTGCTGGAAGCTCCAGTGTCCACCGAATATCTCCCCTGCACCGTCTTCACCCCCATCTTAACATAGGGCCTGCTCCCCTCAGCATTTTCGCAGGGACACAGGTCGACAGGCTGCGCTGGCTCTAGTCATTGCTGGGAGTTGGATGGGGCAGACGGGGTCAAAGCACCGGTGGTGGTTGCTACTTTTCCCTGGCTGATCAGAAAAACCCGCATCGACTCTAACAGTGATTCGACCGTGGGAACACCTGCCTCTGCCTTTTGGGCTGGGGGTGGTGAATTCTTCCCTTTATTATCCTTCCAAGGATTTTTACAATCCTTGCACCAATGGCCGTCCTTCCTGCACCCATAGCAATTTAGCTTGATTTGAGAGGAACGGTTCCCTTCCTGGTGCCACTCTTTCTTATTTTGGACCCCAGGTTTAACCTCATAAACTTTGCCCTTTTGCTGGGGTGCCTCGTTACTTCTGCCGTTTTTATAGGCTACCGTGAGCTGACGGATTACGGTCTCTTCGGTAGTTTGGGGGCTTCGGGGGTCGAACCAGGCCTCGGCCTTGGCTCGGATCTGGGGTAGGCAGTTCGACACCAGGCAACGAAGCCAATGGGTCAACTGCGGCCGGGTCAGGAATGCCCGATCCGCCACTCCCTGACACGCGCTATTGTAGACTGGCCACAGCCTGTCTGCGAACGCCTGCGGGGCCTCCCCTGCGAGCTGTACCGTCCTCTCCACTCGGGAGAACGGACTGCCATCGTTCATACCCATGGCCTCCAGTATCTCATCTCTCAAATCGTCATACCCCTTCTGCCGTTTTTTGCACTCATCCGAAAGGGTCTGGAGGAACCTACCCTCCAGAGAGAATAGCAACATCTTGGCCTGCTCTGCATCATCGCAATCGTTGACGCAGGCTGCCTGCTCTACCTCTCGGAAGTGCAGTGAGGGGTCTCCCGTTTCGGAGAGCTTGGGGATATGACTCACCATGGCCCTGAGCTGTTGGGTGCCATGGGGTAAGACGAATTGGTTTTGGATGGCCCCGGGTTCATCGTCCTCCCCGGGCGGGCCGTACCTCCACTGTCGGATGGGGCACATCGGTCCCGGTCCCAACCTATCTAACGGGGGCTGCTGTACCTCCCCTACCACTTCCTCTTCCACCCCGCTTTGCCGCCAGACCTGCTGAAAGTTCGGCACTATGGGTGGTGGCCGTGAAACCTCTGGTTCCCTGACTAACTTGTCCCCAGGCGCTGCCTGCGGGACTGTTCTGCTTGGGTTGCCGGTAAAGTCCGACTGGCCTGCCTTCGGGCTTATGAGGCACACCATGCCTTTTGCCTTCCTTAGGGCCAGGCTCAGATTTTCAATTTCCTCTCTGCAGGGGCCATGATCTGCGTCTTCAAACCTCTGTTCTCTCGCATACCTATACGCTGCCTTAACCTCCTTAACTTTCTCCACCTGCTCTCGTATTTCTTGGGTAAGGTGGGCGTTCTTCTCCCACAACCTTATCTCACTATTCTTGGCCTCGGTAACTTGGCACTCCAGATACTCTAGCTTTTGCCTCGTGTTACTTTTGCCCTCACTAATCTGGCGCTCCAGGCGCTCTATTTTGGCCTGGTGTTCCCTTGCCGTCTGCGCTCGTTCCTGAATCTCTATTTCCTTATCCTGGACTTCCAGGGCTGCTTCCTTAAGCTTGGCAGCCTGCGCCGCCACAACTCCGTCCAACAGTAGGACCTGCTTCTTGTAGCACATTAGCCACACTGCTTTCTCTATTGACCTTTTATGTTTCTTACTCCCTGTCCACTGGGCGGCAGCATCTATCGGATGCTCAGCCTTTAACAGAGTGCTTATCCACTTTTTGGTGATATTCACCTTTCTAAAAACATAATCGAACAACCTCTCTTCCATAGCTGTTCCTTCCTCCGCACCACTGTCTGCTATATCGCATACTGCTGCCGATGGTCCTGCCATGGTCACCATTCTGTAAGGGGTTTTACTGTGCGGGTGTCTTGGGTTCATCAGTTATGCCTCTGACTACCCCCTTTGAGCGGCTCGAATCGCTCGCCCCTTTTGAGTTCTGACCACCGGACTTATTTGCAGGTAGCGATATAGAAAACGAGCAGACCAGTGGTTTGGTGCAAAGAAAAACCAAGATTTTATTACCAGAGAACGATTCTATACAAAGGATAATATAGATGCAGCACACTTACACTGATCAGGGATGGGAAATAAACGGCACATCGAGGGAAAATGACTAAAATGACAATTTTAGCAATCCCCCTTAACTCCCACCCTCTAAACCTCACTAGGCAATCTTATGAGGGGTCAGAATTCCATGCTCACCAGTCCGAGTCGTTTAAACAGATGAGAATCTTGCTTCTTTGCCCTGCTGCCTTTCGATGCCACGTGGTTTCAATACTGCACAGGGTACCGTCCAGGTGAAAATACCCCAGTAATAAAATAGTCTCTGGCAGGGTATTTCACCTGTCGGGACGGGCTCTTCTTCGTAGGTCCTCTTCCTGGGGTGGTGGCAGGCAGGGCGCGGGAGGCGAGGAGAGAGAGAGAGAGCATGGCTTCCTGAGGGGCTATATTTATACCCCTCTCGGTAGCCCTTATCTCACGCACTAAATCAGCTCATCCTTTGTCTGATTTAAGCGAGTTAGAATCAAACAAAAGGTGTCGATCTTGGCCCATCGACTTAGATGGCCGGTAATAGTCTCTAACGGCCCCATAACTGCTCTTCTTTGTTCAACAGATTCCTTGATGGGGCCAGCCTAACCTGGATGGCTCCGCTGATCGTTTGGATCGTTTGAGTAAACAAACTTGATGGCCTGTAAACGGAGGCCTGAATGCAACTGAGTTTGCTGCTAATGCATAAATGTAAAAGTTCTGTCTGGTTTCGTGATCTCGCAGACATCGAAAATACCCAAGCTGTTAGCTCGTCACAGAGTTCATAATTGGAATTTACAGGCTTTTGGTCACGAGGTTGACTGCAGCCATCTTGTGTGCCCCTGAATGTTTAAAATCAGTCCAACCAGGGTCTCTTTTAATTAAATAATCTTCGGGGGGGGGGGGGAAATGCCTGAATTTTGCGAAACTTACACTTTTCAGAGCAAACTTAGGACCCAGCACTAAACTCAGCACAAAGATCCATGTTTGTAGAGCGTGGCGTTAAGTCGGTGTTGCATGTCCAGGGCCAGTGCTGCTATCGGCAACACTATAGCCCTCTCCAAAATGACGGCCGCTGAGTCCCGCGCCAGAGAAGGGCGTCAGAGCAGCAGCCACCTTTTTTTCATGAAATCGGTGCTAACTCATGGTGGTAAGTGGCTGAATATCCCCCCCTTTAATTAGTAACTACAGAGTGACCAGAGGAGATCAGAGTATGGACATCTTGGAAACATGGCCACTGACTGAGATTTGAAAGAAAAATGAACAAATTGAGGATAAAGGTGCTGATTGGGTCTTGAAGACTTGCATTTATACATCATCTTTCACGACTTCAGGGCATCCCAAAGAGCTTCACAGCCAATAAAGTACTTCTTGAAGTGTAGTCACTGTTGTAATGTAGGAAATACAGCAGCCAACTTTGCGCACAGTAAGGTCCCACAAACAGCAATGCGATAATGGCCAGATAATCTGTTTTTAGTGATATTGGTTGAGGGATAAATATTGGTCAGGACACCGGGAGGAACACCCCTGCTCTTCTTCAAAATAGTGCCATCAGATTTTTACGTTCATCTGAGAAGGCAGACCGGACTTCGGTTTAACATCTCATCTGAAAGACAGCACCTCCGACAATGCAGCACTACCTCAGTACTGCACTGAAATGTCAGCCCAGATGTTGTGCTCAAGAGGAACAAGGATAGATTTTCCTCTGCCCTGCACCTGGGAAATCAGCATGCTAAAAGTCTTTGGGGTAGTTTCCTCAATCCCTCCTATTTAAATCCATTTTAAAATTAGTACATCTTTATGCTATAACTGGAGTATTCTTAATTGGACAGATTCTTTTCTTTTAGCTCATGCTGCACTCAAATGTGGTAGTCTATTCTACCACATGCCCATGTCTGCTGCCCATCTCTGGAAGACAGACTCCTCATCTGTGGCCAACTATGCAAGTGGAGGGAGGTGGAACTTGGAGATACTGTACTGTATCCAAGTTGCTTGTCCTGTTGGGAGATGATGGGTGACTCAAATGACGTTCAGCTGACAATGCTTGGTTTTCTGCTCTTTCTATCGTCTCCAAGGCCCATGAAGAGATGCTTCCTTTCCACACAGTGCTCCATTCAAGGAACTGCCTGGCTCATCAAAGCTACTGCAAGCAAATCTTTGTGAAAGCCCTGACATTGAAATCTGATGGAGGTTACAAAAAGAGAATTTGCATTCACACAGTGCCTTTCACATACTCTGGATGTCCCAGTGTGCTTCACAGCCAATGGATTACCTCTGAAATGTGGCCATTGTTGTATTTCAAGTAAACATGACAGCCAACAAGGTTCCACAACCAACACATGTTTGGTTGAGGGAGGAATTTTGGTCAAGTCACCAGCAGAACTACCTCCTCTTCATTGAAAAGTGCCATAAGATCTTTTACTCCCACTTGACTAGATAGATGAGATCTTGGTTTCACATCCAAACCAAATGACTGCACATCTGACAATGCAGCACTCCCTTCATACTGTGCAGAATAGTGCCATAGGATTTTTGCAGCCACCTGAGTGGGTAGACAGAGCTTAGTTTAATGTCTCATCTGACAAGGCAGCACTCCCTCAAGGTTCCTGTGTTCCTATATTCCCTCAATACTGCACTGAAGTGTTATCCTGGCTATTTTTAGGTCAATTTTAACTGGGGGAAACCAGGTGGAGGAGCAGTTAAAATGGAGTGGGGGGGTTCCTTCCCCACCCCGATCTGGCCGACTGCAATTTTAAATTGCAGGCGGCAGGGGCACCCTCACCAAGCCGGCGGGGTCCTTATTAGATATGCAGATCAGACTCCAATGATGTCGCCTGGGCCTGATCTGCGATTTTAACTGAGGCTTGAGTGGGGGAGCAGTGGTGGCTTCCCCGCTAAGCCAAACCTGCCGGGAACAGGAGCCAGGGCCAGAAGAAGCTCAGAAAAGTACGTTTTTAAAAGTCACATTTTTTTTTGTGGGCCAGGCCACACATGGAAACTTTCAGCCTCCCCGGCCCCGGGCTTCCTCCCACTCCTCACCCGACCAGCACTTCCTGATTTTAACGGCGGGCAGGCACTTCCCGCTGACTTCTGGGCTGCTTTGGTTGGGAAGTCGGCAAGCGGCATGTTAATGAGGCCCAGCAGTTAACATTGGCTGAGCCTGCTTGCTACAGCTCTCGGACAGGCCAACCACTCACTAGGCCATGTCCCCACCCAGGAGTTAATGTTTTCATCACTGAGTTGGACTTGAACCCACAACCTTTATCAATGACTTAAATACAAGGGGGTTACTAGTGAGCTAAGCTGACAGTGAACGGTGGTGTTGGGTGAATAACCAATGATGTAGCCCTGAGCGCTGGTCAGGGGCAACTGCCTGCACTACTAAATATCCAGCAGTTTTTACGGTTGCTTTAGTGAACAAGTATATTTATGTTAAAATAAATTTTTACCTTTCTGTCTCAAATGCTGAAAATGTCAGCTTGTTCCATGATTTATTACAACCTTCTGTAACTAATAGAATATGTGACCAATCTATCAGTCAGTCACTTGTTTCCTGGAATATTCTGGTTGGGTTTTGACAGGCCACTGAATGTCATACAGAAGGGCAGCTGTTGTTCCATAGACATTGGTAAATATTGGGATCCCTGTTGTGTAATGTGACAGCATGCAAATGAAGTGCTGATGATGTTACGAGGAAGCATGTAGCAGTTTCTCTTTGTAGTAAGTCTTCCTGTTCATTACTAGAATCCGTTTCTCTATTAACAACCATTTTGATCACAGAGTGATAATCCTAACTTGGAACTAACACGCCCATCTTGTCTTGCCAGAGAAAGGATTTGGTTATGACCTGGATATACTTGCCTTTTGTTGCAAGATGCAGCTTTAACACAATGCAGAGGAACATGTTAAGGTTTATTGTAAGGAGCAGTGATGTGGACACAGAAGGGCAAAATCATTTTGGTTGCAAAGGTGGAGCGAGTTTATAACAAAAGCAAAATACGGAGGAGCAGGAGCAGCACCAGGCGTACCTAACAATGCAGTGCCAACCTGGGGAAGCTGCAACACAGGACTACATGCATGCTAAACAGTGGAAGCAGCATGCTATAGACAGGGCTAAGCGATCCCACAACCAACGGATCAGATCAAGGCTCTGCAGTCCTGCCACATCCAGTCATGAATGGTGGTGGACAATTAAATAACTAACAGGAGGAGGAGGCTCCATGAATATCCCATCCTCAATGATGGCGGAACCCAGCACGTGAGTGTAAAAGACAAAGCTGAAGCGTTTGCAACCATCTTCAGCCAGAAGTGCCGAGTGGATGATCCATATTGGCCTCCTCCTGAGGCCCCCACCATCACAGAAGCCAATCTTCAGCCAATTCGATTCACTCCACGTGATATCAAGAAATGGCTGAGTGCAATTGATACGGCAAAGGCTGTGGGCCCTGACAACATCCCGGCTGTCGTGCTGAAGACTTGTGCTCCAGAACTAGCCGTGCCTCTAGCCAAGCTGTTCTAGTACAGCTACAACACTGGCATCTATCCAACAATGTGGAAAGCTGCCCAGGTATGTCCTGTCCACAAATACGGGACAAATCCAATCCAGCCAATTACCGCCCCATCAGCCTACTCTCAATCATCAGCAAAGTGATAGAAGGTGTTGTTGACAGTGCTATCAAGCAGCACTTACTCACTAATAACCTGCTCACCGATGCCCAGTTTAGGTTCCGCCAGGACCACTCGACTCCCAACCTCATTACAGCCTTGGTCCAAACATGGACAAAGGAGCTGAATTCCAGAGGTGAGGTGAAGGTGGCTGCCCTCGACATCAAGGCAGCATTTGACCGAGTGTGGCATCAAGGAGCCCAAGCAAAACTGAAGTCAATGGGAATTGGGGGGGAAAACTTTCCACTGGCTGGAGTCATACCTAGCACAAAGGAAGATGGTTGTGGTGATTGGAGGTCAATCATCACAGCCCCAGGCCATCGCTGCAGGAGTTCCTCAGGGCAGTGTCCTAGGCCCAACCATCTTCAGCTGCTTCATCAATGACCTTCCTTCCATCATAAGGTCAAAAGTGGGGATGTTCACTGATGACTGCACAGTGTTCAGTGTCATTCACAACTCCTCAGATAATGAAGCAGTCCATGCACGCATGCAGCAAGACCTGGACGACATTCAGGCTTGGGCTGATAAGTGGCAAGTAACATTCGTGCCACACAAGTGCCAGGCAATGACTATCTCCAACCAAGCGAAAGTCTAACCACCGCCCCTTGACATTCAATGGCATTACCATCGCAGAATCCCCCACCATCAACATCCTGGGGGTCACCATTGACCAGAAACTTAACTGGACAAGCCACATAAATACTGTGGCTACAAGAACAGGTCAGAGGCTGGGTATTCTGCGGCGAGTGTCTCACCTCCTGACTCCCCAAAGCCTTTCTACCATCTACAAGGCACAAGTCAGGAGTGTGACGGGATACTCTCCACTTGCCTGGATGAGTGCAGCTCCAACAACACTCAAGAAGCTCGACACCATCCAGGACAAAGCAGCCCGCTTGATTGGCACCCCATCCACCATCTTAAACGTTCACTCCCTCCACCGCCGGCGTACCGTGGCTGCAGTGTGTACCATCTATAAGATGCACTGCAGCAACTCACCAAAGCTTCTTCAGCAGCACCTCCCAAACTCGTGACCTCTACCACCTAGAAGGACAAGGGCAGCAGGCGCATGGGAACACCACCACCTCCAAATTCCCCTCCAAGTCACACACCATCCTGACTTGGAAATATATTGCCGATCCTTCATCGTCGCTGGGTCAAAATCCTGGAACTCCCGCCTGAACAGCACTGTGGGAGTACCTTCACCACATGGACTGCAACGGTTCGAGAAGGCGGCTCACCACCACCTTCTCAAGTGCAACTAGTGATGGGCAATAAATGCTGGCCTTGCCAGCGACGCCCACATCCCATGAACGAATTTTTAAAAATATGATTGGTCAGCAAGAAACTGGAAGGAGTTTACCTGCCTTTATGTGGCGTGGACTGGCAGCAGCTGCAGTTTTAATCCAGATTTAGAGTAGGCTCAGAAATGCCAGAAAATGCACTAAATTGTCAAAAAATCAAAATTTTCTGAAGGGGGACATTGCCCATAGGTCCAGCTAGAAAATAAATCTCATGTTTTCAGCAATCACATTTCTCTTCAATAATTTCTATATCCTGTAGGCTTTGTCCTGCTGCATTTTTAGTCTAAACCGTTGCCTTCACATATCATGCAGTATATATTTTTTTAGGGGGTCTGTATCCTTTTTTTTTTAAAACAGTTGGACAGCCTTTGCTGGCTTTCTAGGTTGGTGTGTGTGCAGTGTGGCATGACTGAAATTGGGAGCTCAGTAATATGGGGAATCACGGATACAAAACACACAACTCATCACTTCACGGTGCAGTATATCATAGTGTTCCTGAGAGTGATCCTTAATTAAGATGTTAGTAGGGATTGTGGGCCTCGACACAAGGTTAGTGAACAAGACTGCCCTATAATACAGAGACTGGACTAATAAACAAAGGAAACCGAAATCTGGAGGCCAGATTGTCATGAGCACCTCAAATTGAAGTTAATAAGCTGCAAGGTTATTTGTTTTCACTTGTCCAGGACGAGTTTTCGCTAGAATGAATCCACTGATTCATTGTTGGTATAACCTTCAATTCCAAGGGGATGAAAAGAAGCCTGAACATATTTGAGGAATAGAGTTTGAACACAGTCGTGTGAAAACAGATGGTGGAACGGTTAGGGTATTGGGCATGCTTGACATGCAGCCTGTGCAATAATATTTCCGTTTTTCTAATCAACCAAGGCAAACAGAAAAATTGATGACAGTTGCTTTCTAGACCTTTAGACGAGGTTCTGAATGATTTTCAAACTAGATGTAAAGTCAATTTAGAAGCTATGTGCTTTAAAGTATTAGTGTTATCAGTTGCCTGACTTCCATTGTTTTGATGGAGACTGTATCACAGAACTGTATGGAGACTGTATCACAGAACTGTATGAAGACTGTATCACAGAACTGTATGGAGACTGTATCACAGAACTGTATGGAGACTATCACAGAACTGTATGGAGACTGTATCACAGAACTGTATGGAGACTGTATCACAGAACTGTATGGAGACTGTATCACAGAACTGTATGGAGACTATCACAGAACTGTATGGAGACTGTATCACAGAACTGTATGAAGACTGTATCACAGAACTGTATGGAGACTATCACAGACCTGTATGGAGACTGTATCACAGAACTGTATGAAGACTGTATCACAGAACTGTATGGAGACTGTATCACAGAACTGTATGGAGACTATCACAGAACTGTATGGAGACTGTATCACAGAACTGTATGGAGACTGTATCACAGAACTGTATGGAGACTGTATCACAGAACTGTATGGAGACTATCACAGACCTGTATGGAGACTGTATCACAGAACTGTATGAAGACTGTTTCACAGACCTGTATGAAGACTGTATCACAGAACTGTATGGAGACTGTATCACAGAACTGTATGGAGACTATCACAGAACTGTATGGAGACTGTATCACAGAACTGTATGGAGACTATCACAGAACTGTATGGAGACTGTATCACAGAACTGTATGGAGACTATCACAGACCTGTATGGAGACTGTATCACAGAACTGTATGGAGACTGTATCACAGAACTGATTGGAGACTGTATCACAGAACTGTATGGAGACTGTATCACAGAACTGTATGGAGACTATCACAGACCTGTATGGAGACTGTATCACAGAACTGTATGGAGACTGTATCACAGAACTGTATGGAGACTGTCACAGACCTGTATGAAGACTGTATCACAGAACTGTATGAAGACTGTATCACAGAACTGTATGGAGACTGTCACAGACCTGTATGGAGACTGTATCACAGAACTGTATGAAGACTGTATCACAGAACTGTATGGAGACTGTATCACAGAACTGTATGAAGACTGTATCACAGAACTGTATGAAGACTGTATCACAGAACTGTATGGAGACTATCACAGACCTGTATGGAGACTGTATCACAGAACTGTATGGAGACTGTATCACAGAACTGTATGAAGACTGTATCACAGAACTGTATGGAGACTATCACAGACCTGTATGGAGACTGTATCACAGAACTGTATGAAGACTGTATCACAGAACTGTATGAAGACTGTATCACAGAACTGTATGGAGACTATCACAGACCTGTATGGAGACTGTATCACAGAACTGTATGAAGACTGTATTACAGAACTGTATGGAGACTGTATCACAGAACTGTATGGAGACTATCACAGACCTGTATGGAGACTGTATCACAGAACTGTATGAAGACTGTATCACAGAACTGTATGGAGACTGTATCACAGAACTGTATGAAGACTGTATCACAGAACTGTATGAAGACTGTATCACAGAACTGTATGGAGACTATCACAGAACTTATAAAATTCTAACAGAACTGGACAGACTAGATGCAGGAAGGATGTTCCCGATGGTCGGGGAGTCCAGAACCAGGGGTCACAGTTTAAGGATAAGGGGTAAGCCATTTAGAACAGAAATGAGTAGGAATTTCTTCACCCAGGGAGTGGTGAACCTGTGGAATTCTCTACCACAGAAGGCAATAGAGGCCAATTCATTAAATATATTCAAGAAGGAGTTGGATATATTTCTTAAGGCTAAAGGGATCAAGGGGTATGGGGAGAAAGCAGGGATCGGGTACTGAGTTTGGATGATCAGCCATGATCGCATTGAATGGCAGAGCAGGCTCGAGGGGCCGAATGGCCTATTCCTGCTCCTATCTTCTGTGTTTCTATGTAACTGTATGGAGACTGTATCACAGACCTGTATGGAGACTGTATCACAGAACTGTATGGAGACTATCACAGAACTGTATGGAGACTGTATCACAGACCTGTATGGAGACTGTATCACAGAACTGTATGGAGACTGTATCACAGAACTGTATGAAGACTGTATCACAGAACTGTATGAAGACTGTATCACAGAACTGTATGGAGACTATCACAGAACTTATAAAATTCTAACAGAACTGGACAGACTAGATGCAGGAAGGATGTTCCCGATGGTCGGGGAGTCCAGAACCAGGGGTCACAGTTTAAGGATAAGGGGTAAGCCATTTAGGACAGAAATGAGTAGGAATTTCTTCACCCAGGGAGTGGTGAACCTGTGGAATTCTCTACCACAGAAGGCAGTAGAGGCCAATTCATTAAATATATTCAAGAAGGAGTTGGATATATTTCTTAAGGCTAAAGGGATCAAGGGGTATGGGGAGAAAGTAGGGATCGGGTACTGAGTTTGGATGATCAGCCATGATCGCATTGAATGGCAGAGCAGGCTCGAGGGGCCGAATGGCCTATTCCTGCTCCTATCTTCTATGTTTCTATGTAACTGTATGGAGACTGTATCACAGACCTGTATGGAGACTGTATCACAGAACTGTATGGAGACTATCACAGAACTGTATGGAGACTGTATCACAGACCTGTATGGAGACTGTATCACAGAACTGTATGGAGACTGTATCACAGAACTGTATGGAGACTATCACAGACCTGTATGGAGACTGTATCACAGAACTGTATGAAGACTGTTTCACAGACCTGTATGAAGACTGTATCACAGAACTGTATGGAGACTGTATCACAGAACTGTATGGAGACTATCACAGAACTGTATGGAGACTGTATCACAGAACTGTATGGAGACTATCACAGAACTGTATGGAGACTGTATCACAGAACTGTATGGAGACTATCACAGACCTGTATGGAGACTGTATCACAGAACTGTATGGAGACTGTATCACAGAACTGATTGGAGACTGTATCACAGAACTGTATGGAGACTGTATCACAGAACTGTATGGAGACTATCACAGACCTGTATGGAGACTGTATCACAGAACTGTATGGAGACTGTATCACAGAACTGTATGGAGACTGTCACAGACCTGTATGAAGACTGTATCACAGAACTGTATGAAGACTGTATCACAGAACTGTATGGAGACTGTCACAGACCTGTATGGAGACTGTATCACAGAACTGTATGAAGACTGTATCACAGAACTGTATGGAGACTGTATCACAGAACTGTATGAAGACTGTATCACAGAACTGTATGAAGACTGTATCACAGAACTGTATGGAGACTATCACAGACCTGTATGGAGACTGTATCACAGAACTGTATGGAGACTGTATCACAGAACTGTATGAAGACTGTATCACAGAACTGTATGGAGACTATCACAGACCTGTATGGAGACTGTATCACAGAACTGTATGAAGACTGTATCACAGAACTGTATGAAGACTGTATCACAGAACTGTATGGAGACTATCACAGACCTGTATGGAGACTGTATCACAGAACTGTATGAAGACTGTATTACAGAACTGTATGGAGACTGTATCACAGAACTGTATGGAGACTATCACAGACCTGTATGGAGACTGTATCACAGAACTGTATGAAGACTGTATCACAGAACTGTATGGAGACTGTATCACAGAACTGTATGAAGACTGTATCACAGAACTGTATGAAGACTGTATCACAGAACTGTATGGAGACTATCACAGAACTTATAAAATTCTAACAGAACTGGACAGACTAGATGCAGGAAGGATGTTCCCGATGGTCGGGGAGTCCAGAACCAGGGGTCACAGTTTAAGGATAAGGGGTAAGCCATTTAGAACAGAAATGAGTAGGAATTTCTTCACCCAGGGAGTGGTGAACCTGTGGAATTCTCTACCACAGAAGGCAATAGAGGCCAATTCATTAAATATATTCAAGAAGGAGTTGGATATATTTCTTAAGGCTAAAGGGATCAAGGGGTATGGGGAGAAAGCAGGGATCGGGTACTGAGTTTGGATGATCAGCCATGATCGCATTGAATGGCAGAGCAGGCTCGAGGGGCCGAATGGCCTATTCCTGCTCCTATCTTCTGTGTTTCTATGTAACTGTATGGAGACTGTATCACAGACCTGTATGGAGACTGTATCACAGAACTGTATGGAGACTATCACAGAACTGTATGGAGACTGTATCACAGACCTGTATGGAGACTGTATCACAGAACTGTATGGAGACTGTATCACAGAACTGTATGAAGACTGTATCACAGAACTGTATGAAGACTGTATCACAGAACTGTATGGAGACTATCACAGAACTTATAAAATTCTAACAGAACTGGACAGACTAGATGCAGGAAGGATGTTCCCGATGGTCGGGGAGTCCAGAACCAGGGGTCACAGTTTAAGGATAAGGGGTAAGCCATTTAGGACAGAAATGAGTAGGAATTTCTTCACCCAGGGAGTGGTGAACCTGTGGAATTCTCTACCACAGAAGGCAGTAGAGGCCAATTCATTAAATATATTCAAGAAGGAGTTGGATATATTTCTTAAGGCTAAAGGGATCAAGGGGTATGGGGAGAAAGTAGGGATCGGGTACTGAGTTTGGATGATCAGCCATGATCGCATTGAATGGCAGAGCAGGCTCGAGGGGCCGAATGGCCTATTCCTGCTCCTATCTTCTATGTTTCTATGTAACTGTATGGAGACTGTATCACAGAACTGTATGGAGACTATCACAGAACTGTATGGAGACTGTATCACAGACCTGTATGGAGACTGTATCACAGAACTGTATGAAGACTGTATCACAGACCTGTATGGAGACTATATCACAGAACTGTATGAAGACTGTAGCACAGAACTGTATGGAAACTGTAGCACAGAACTGTATGGAGACTGTATCACAGGACTGTATGGAGACTGTATCACAGAACTGTATGAATACTGTATCACAGAACTGTATGGAGACTATCACATAACTGTATGGAGACTGTATCACAGAACTGTATGGCGACTGTATCACAGAACTGTATGGAGACTGTATCACAGAACTGTATGGCGACTGTATCACAGAACTGTATGGAGACTGTATCACAGAACTGTATGGCGACTGTATCACAGAACTGTATGGAGACTGTATCACAGAACTGTATGAAGACTGTATCACAGAACTGTATGGAGACTGTACCACAGAACTGTATGAAGACTGTATCACAGAACTGTATGAAGACTGTATCACAGAACTGTATGAAGACTGTATCACAGACCTGTATGGAGACTGTATCACAGAACTGTATGGAGACTGTATCACTGAACTGTATGAAGACTGTATCACAGACCTGTATGGAGACTGTATCACAGAACTGTATGGAGACTGTATCACAGAACTGTATGGAGACTGCATCGCAGAACTGTATGGAGACTGTTTCACAGAACTGTATGGAGACTGTATCACAGAACTGTATGGAGACTGTATCGCAGAACTGTATGGAGACTGTATCACAGAACTGTATGGAGACTGTATCACAGAACTGTATGGATACTGTATCACAGAACTGTATGGAGACTGTATCACAGAACTGTATGGAGACTGTATCGCAGAACTGTATGGAAACTGTATCGCAGAACTGTATGGAGACTGTATCACAGAACTGTATGGAGACTGTATCGCAGAACTGTATGGAGACTGTATCGCAGAACTGTATGGAGACTGTATCACAGAACTGTATGGAGACTGTATCACAGAACTGTATGGAGACTGTATCACAGAACTGTAAGGAGACTGTATCACAGAACTGTACGGAGACTGTATCACAGAACTGTATGGAGACTGTATCGCAGAACTGTATGGAGACTGTATCGCAGAACTGTATGGAGACTGTATCACAGAACTGTATGGAGACTGTATCGCAGAACTGTATGGAGACTGTATCACAGAACTGTATGGAGACTGTATCACAGAACTGTATGAAGACTGTATCGCAGAACTGTATGGAGACTGTATCACAGAACTGTATGGAGACTGTATCGCAGAACTGTATGGAGACTGTATCGCAGAACTGTATGGAGACTGTATCACAGAACTGTATGGAGACTGTATCGCAGAACTGTATGGAGACTGTATCACAGAACTGTATGAAGACTGTATCACAGAACTGTATGGAGACTGTATCACAGAACTGTATGGAGACTGTATCACAGACCTGTATGGAGACTGTATCACAGAACTGTATGGAGACTATCACAGAACTGTATGGAGACTGTATCGCAGAACTGTATGGAGACTGTATCACAGAACTGTATGGAGACTGTATCACAGAACTGTATGGAGACTGCATCACAGAACTGTATGGAGACTGTATCACAGAACTGTAAGCACAACTGCTTGAAAGTAATGATTCGTGGTTTTACTTTTTGGACACCAGACTTTCCTGGTAGCTGAGAACCTGTACAGGTGATTCAATACTCAATCCAGTGGTGAATCAGGAGCCAGTAGCATTAGATATCAGCTGTGGCTCAGTGGTAGCACTTGCAGCTCTGAGGGAGTAGGTTGGGGGTTCAAGTCTTGCTTCATGAGACTTGAGCACAAACTCTGGGCTGACACTTCAGTGGAGTGCTGCGCTGTCAGAGGTACCGTCTTTTGGATGAGATCTTAAACAAAGTCACCGTCTGCCCTCTCAGTTGGATGTGAAAGCTCTCATAACACTATTTGAAGAAGAGCAGGGGAATTATCCCTGGTGTTCTGGCCAATATTTATCCCTCAACCAACATCACTAAACAGATTATCTGGTCATTATCACATTGCTGTATGTGGGACCTTGCTGTGTGAAAATTGGCTGCTGTGCCCCATCCTTTGTCTTTAGTTGCTCCAATGCCAGCCTCCTATTTATCTCTGCCACCACCCTCTGGTCTGTCATCAGTGGCATAGCTTTCAGCTGTCTCAGCCCTATGCTCTGGCACTTGCATCTAAACTTCCTCTCTCCCTACCGCTAAACACTCTCATAACCTATCTTTGATCCTGCCATTGGTCACCTCTTCTATTCTGACAGAAGCGAGAGTGCTGCCATTGAGCCACAGCTAATACCACAAAGTGTCGTACCAAGTGACTTTTGGAAGGCCTTATGACAAAGATGTCAAAAAAATCTTTTGTCAGAGCTCCACGTGAAAGGCTGTGACTTGTTTCTCCCTTCTGTGAAGCACCTTGCGATATATTTCTACATGAAAGGCACTGCATTAATACAAGGTGGTGGTGGCTTTGTTGTTGGTTAGTCTTTGGCTGTCTCTTCAGATTGGACTGCTTCTAATTTGGCATTGCCTGCAAATTTAATCAGATTGCACCAAGTTTCTGAATCTCAGTCGTTAATCTAAATTAGAAATAGAACAGGTCCCAATACCACTCTTTGGGACACTTCACTTCGTACTCTCCACTCCTCTAACCAATAGCCCTTGCTTCCTATCCTTCAGCCAATTTCTTATCCAGTTATTTTCCCCCAACTGAAGCTGCCTTAATCGTGTGGAGCTCTGCCAAAAGATTTTTTCACATGTTTGTCATAAGGCCTCCCAAAGTCCACTTGGTACACTACTTTGTGGTGTTAACTTGGCTCAGTAGCAGCACTCTCACCTCTGAGTCAGAAGGTTGTGGGTTCAAGCTCCACTCCAGAAACTTGAGCAAATAACCTAGGCTGACACTCCAGTGCAGTACTGAGGGAGTACTGTACTGTCGGAGGTACCGTCTTTCAGATGAGGCATTAAACCGAGGCCCCGACTGCCCTCTCAGGTGGACATAAAAGATCCCTTATCACTATTTGGAAGAAGAGCAGGAGAGTTTTCCCATGTCCTGGTGAATATTTATCATTCAACCAACGTCACTGAAACAGATTATCTAGTCGTTATTACGTTGCTGTTTGTGGGACCTTGCTGTGCGCAAATTAGTTTTTTTTTAAATTCATTCATAAGATCTGGGCATCGCTGGCAAGGTGGTGGTGAACTGCCTTCTTGAACTGCTGTAGTCCGCAAGGTGAAGGTATTCCTACAGGATAGGGAGTTCCAGGGTTTTGGCCCACCGACAATGAAGGAACGGCGATATATTTTGAATCAGGATGGTGTGTGACTCGGAGGGGAATGTGGAGGTGATGGTGTTCCCACATGCCTGCTGCCTTTGTCACTCTAGGTGGTAGAAGTCGTGGGTTTGGAAGGTGCTGTCGAAGAAGCCTTGGCGAGTTGCTGCAGTGCATCTTGTAGATGGTACACACTGTAGACAGTGTCGCTGGTGGAGGGAGTGAATATTTAAGATGGTGGATAGGGCGCCTATTAAGTGGGCTGTTTTGTCCTGGATGGTGTCGAGCTTCTTGAGTGTTGTTGGAGCTGCACTCATCCAGGCAAGTGGAGAGTATTCCATTAGACTCCTGACTTGTGCCTTGTAGATGGTGGAAACACTTTGGGGAGTCAGGAAGTGAGTCACTCGCCGCTAAATACCCAGCCTCTGGCCTGCTCTTGTAGTCACAGTATTTATGTGGCTTGTCCAGTTAAGTTTCTGGTCAATGGTATCCCCCAAGGATGTTGATGGTGGGGGATTTGACAATGTTAATACCATTTAATGGCAAGGGGAGATGGTAAGACTTTTTATTGTTTGGCGCGAATGTTGCTTGCCACTTATCAGCACAAGCCTGAATGTCGTCCAGGTCTTGCTGCCTGTTGGCACAGACTGCTTCATTCTCTAAGGAGGTATGAATAGAACTGAACACTGCGCAATCATCAGTGAACATGCCCATTTATGACCTTATGGTGGAGGGAAGTTCATTGATGAAGCAGCTGAAGATGGTTGGGCCGAGGACACTGCCCTGAAGAACTCCTGCAGTGATGTCCTGAGGCTGAGATGATTGGCCTCCAACAACCACAACATCTTTCTTTATGCTAGGTATGACTCCAGCCTGTGGAGAGTTTTCCCCCTGATTCCCATTGACTTCAATTTTACTAGGGCTCCTTGATGCCGCACCCAGTCAAATGTTGCCTTGATGTTGAGGGCAGTCACTCTCACCTTACTTCTGGAAGTCAGCTCTTTTATCCATGTTTGGACCAAGGCTGTAATAAGGTCTGGAGCCAAATGGTCCTGGCGGAACCCAAACTGAGCATCGGTAAGCAGGTTATTGGTGAGTAAGTGCCACTTGATAGCACTGTCATTGACGCCTTCCATCTCTTTGCTGATGATTGGGAGTAGACTGATGGGACGGTAATTGGCTGGGTTGGATTTGTCCTGCTTTTTGTGGACAGGACATACCTGGACAGTTTTCCACTTTGTCAGGTAGATGCCAGTGCTGCAGCTGTACTGGAACAGCTTGGCTAGCTGTTGGAGCACAAGTCTTCAGCATTGCAGCCGGGATGTTGTCGGGGCCCATAGCTTTTGCTGTATCCATTTCTTGCTATCATGTGGAGTGAATCAAATTGACTGAAGACTGGCTTCTGTGATGGTGGGTACCTCAGGAGGAGGCCGAGATGGATCATCCACTCTGGCTGAAGATGGTTGCAAACGCTTCAGCCTTGTCTTTTGCACTCACGTGCTGGGCTCCGTCTTCATTGAGGATGGGGATGTTCATGGCACCTCCTCCTCCCGTTAGTTGTTTAATTGTCCACCACCATTCACGACTGGATGTGGCAGGACTGCAGAGCTTTGATCTGATCCATTGGTTGTGGGATCGCTTAGCCCTGTCTATAGCATGCTGCTTCCCTTGTTTAGCCGGCATGTAGTCCTATGTTGTAGCTTCCCCAGATTGTGGTAGAGTGAGGAATATGCCGTGCCATGAGGTTACAGAATGTGGTGGCTGCCGCATTTCCTACATTCCTACAGTGACTATACTTCAAAAGTACTTCATTGGCTGTGAAAGGCTTTGGGACATCCTGAGGTCATGAAAGGCGCTATATAAATGCAAGTTCTTTCTTTTTTCCCTCACTGCCACTGGAAGCAGCATAGCGGGTAGAGCAATATGAACAGCTGCAACTGATGGAGTGGGCCAAAAATGGAAATGAAAATCAGGCAGTTTGGAAACGGGCAGCCAACCCGCAATGGTGGCTTCACGCCTGGGCAATGAGATGAAGATCTATCCCTACATTTCCTCCTTCCATGGGCATATGGTCACCTCAAGTGTTCTCCATGGCTCCGTCGTTCAATCCTCATCTTTTCATCATTTACGTGCTGCTCCTTGGAGACGGTGAACATAAGCAGTGTTCTAAGGAGACATTTAAGTGCACAGTTGCAGAGTACTTGCCTTCCAATGGGAGTGGCTTGTATAACACACACCACTACTCAAATAAATCAAAAAGACAGCACAACAAGTTACATTTCTAATAGAGTTCATTAAGTCAGAATGGAGTCAGCTTCCACATGTAGGCTGAAGACTCCAAGCTTTACCTCTTCACCTTCACCATCAATTTGATCACCCCCTCCAACAGCCTGTCCAACATCAAGGCTTGGATGAATCGTAACTTCTTCCCGCTTCATTTCACAAAGCCATTCTTTCAGCTCCCACCTCTGGCCTGGACCCTTTCCATCTCCCTGGCCGATATCTCAAGATTAGACTAGAGCTGTGAAGCCTTTGTCTCCTGCTTGAACCCAGGCTAAATTTTTTCAATCTGTCACCACCACTTCTTTCTTCCATCTCCAAGACATTGCTGCTTCTGCCCCTACCATCAGCCTACATGTGGAAGCTGACTCCTACCATTGCTAAGACCCAAATATATGCTTTTATCACTCTCAAGGCTCAACTTCTTCAATGCTCTTCCTTCTGGCCTCCTCAGTTCCAGCCTCCACAAACTATCTGCTGCCCGTGTCCTCCCCTGCACAATCTCCTGCATTCCCCATAGCCCATCTTTGACCAACTCTACTGACTCCTGTACCCCAACTGATGTACTTTAAGATCCTCAGCCTCATGTTTAAATCCCTCCACGGTCTCACCCTACCCCACCTCTGGCTGCACATCCCTGTGCAAATGCTCTCCTCCTCTGGGGCAGGATTTTTCCTCATTCCCACTCCCTTTGCTCTGCCATTGGTGGCTGGTCAATCACAAGGTCTCTAGAACACCCCCGACGAGTTGCCTCTGTCTCACCACCTAAGTCTCTGCTTTTAAAACCTTCCTTGAATCCCTTATCTTTTGTCTGTGCTATTGCCCTTCCTTCTCCTTGACCTCTCTTTTTTTCTTTCCCATGTTTCTCCCCACTGGGTCTTTACCTTTAAACTGCTCAGATGTTGCTGTCTACTTGGGGAGCACCATAGAAATGTAAGTTGTTGTTGTACTGTTGTTGTTTTTTACTGCATTTGAGTAGCGGTGTGTGTTATACTGGCCGCTCCCATTGTTGAAAGAAAGACTTAGGAACACAGGAATAGAAGTAGGCCATTCAGCCCCTCAAGCCTGTTCCGCCATTCAATGAGATCATGGCTAATCTGTATCCTAACTCCATCAACCTGCCTTGTCTCCGTATCCCTTAATACCCTTGGCTAGCAAAAATCTATCAATCTCAGATTTTAAATGATTCATTGAGCTGGAATCTATTGATTTTTCTGGGAGAGCGTTCCACACTTCTACCACCCTTTGTGTAAGGTAGTGTTTCCTAACTTCTCTCCTGAATGGCCTGGCTCTGATTTTAAGATTATGTCCCCTTGTCCTAGACTCCCCGCCAGCGGAAAAAGTTTCGCTCTACCTACTCCATCAATTCCTTTCACAATCTTAAAATCCTCAATCAAATCACCCCTTAACCTTCTATGTTCCAGGGACTTTAAGCTTAGTTTATGTAATCGGTCCTCA
This sequence comes from Somniosus microcephalus, assembly GCF_052327205.1. Lineage (NCBI taxonomy): Eukaryota > Metazoa > Chordata > Chondrichthyes > Squaliformes > Somniosidae > Somniosus > Somniosus microcephalus. Next base: position 33,386,633 of record NC_141001.1, on the reverse strand, counting down.
TAATCTAACCCTTGGAGCCCTGGTAACATTCTGGTGACTCTGTGCTGCACTCCTTCCAAGTCCAATATATCCTTTCTAAGGTGCGGCACCCAGAACTTTACATAGTACTCTCGATGTGGTCTAACCAGGGCTTTGTATAACTCTAGGAAAACTTCCTCCCCTTTATATTCTAGCTCTCTAGTTATAAAGGCAAACATTCCATTAGCCTTTTTGATTATTTTTTGTACCTGACTACTGACGTAAGAAAACTACTAGGCACTTGGTCTAAGCGTTAAACAAAGCTTTAGTCAACTGTTTTACAACATGGAGGTCTAGTTGTCCTTCACTAGTTCCTGTTAAGAATGTCCTGTGCAAGCTGGGCCCGTGCCCGAGTATTTATACTCTCCCTGGACAGCGTCACCCGCAGGCCGCTCAGTATTATTTCATAAGTCTTTCTTTCATGAATGACTGATTCATGTCAACGACTACATTTTAATGATCTGTGCACATGGACCCCTAAATCCCTTTGGACTTTCACTGTTTCTAACTTTTCACCGTTTAAAAAATACTCAGGTCTATCCTTTTTCGGTCCAAAGTGGATGATCTCACACTTACCTGCGTTGCAATCCATCTGCCACAGTTTTGCCCACTAACATAACCTATCAATGTCTCTTTGTAATTTTATGCTTCCCATCTACACTACTTACTATGGCACCAATCTTTGCTTCATCGGCAAACTTGGATATGTGGCTCTCTATTTCGTTATCTAAGTTATTAATAAATATAATCTATAGTTGAGGCCCCAGCACAGATACTTGTGGGACACCACTCATCACTCTCTTCCAATTCTAGTATCCCTCCTTTCTGTCTTCTACTGCCTAATCACTCTCCTAGCCAGGTCAATAATTTTCCTTCAATTCCATGATATTAGCTACAGTCTTTTATGTGGAACCTTATCGAATGCCTTCTGGAAGTCCATATACACTACATCCATAGACATTCCCCCTCCACTACTTTATTTACTTCCTCAAAAAATTCAATTAGGTTTGTTCGACATGATCTACCCTTTACAAATCCATCAGCTGTCTCTAATCACCTCACATTTCTCTAAGTGCTCAGTCACTCTGCCCTTAATTATAAATTCCAATAACTTCCCCACAACAGATGAGTTCGAATTGTATTTATATTGTGCCTTTCATGATCTCTGGACATCCCAAAGTGCTTTACAACCAATGAAGTACTTTTGAAGTGTAGGCACTGTTGTAATGTAGGAAATGCGGCACCCAATTTGTGCACAGCAAGGTCCCATAAACAACACTGAAATAAATGACCAGATAATGTGCTTTTTTAGTGATGTTGATTGAGGGATAAATATTAGCTAGGAGAACTCTCCTGCTCTTCTTCAAAATAATGCCATGGAATTTTTTACGTCCACCTGAGAGGGGCTGACAGGGCCTCGGTTTAACATTTCATCTGAAAGACGGCACCTCTGAGTGTCAGCCCTGGATTATGTACTCAAGTCTCTTTTAATTTCGTTACATTCACAGTTTTTCTGCCAATGGCACGTCTGGAGTTGGCGGCAAACTGGGAATGTAAACGATGTGGTGCTCCCTTCTTTGAACTGCAGTGCGCTCCACAAAAATAGCTGGTTTCATTCTACACCGGCATAAAGACCAAAGGGTGAAGTGCCTCCTGTCAGTAACTTTTTACAGGAAAATGTAAGCGAGACTACAAAAGAAACATAGCATATCATGCCAATTTTTTCTGAAGCTCGTTGATGAGAGGAATTTCAGTGGGTGGTTTGGAATCAGATGTGACTAAAAATAAAACATTTTTAATGGGCATTGGTGGTTTGAGCAGCTGAAGAAGTGCTTTTGGTCTTCAGGCTAGTGAAGTGCTTTAGCCATCACTGGCCTGTACAGACCTTCCCTAGCTACTGGAACTAGTCGCAGCACTGAACAAAACAGTTGCTGTTGTAGAGATTTCCCTGCAACACTGGGAACTGCAAGTCAAGACTGGGTAACCATGGCAAGAAGTGACTGTCCAATATAAATACATTGCTGTCCATTGATTCATCTCTGATTGGAGAGGAGCTGACAAGGCTGCCGGAAATTAAAAGCTAGCCCACTTGTAGGGCTGGAATCCTTTTTCAAAAGAAAAAGAGGTACAGGAAACTTTGTGCTATCCGGCACCGACGGGACCGAGCTGTTGCCGTTCCCTCAAAACTGCCGGACAAACCAGCGTTAATGTTGAAGCATACGGAGCTTTTCATCTCCGTATCTGACAACAAACACTGTTGCTTAGCAACAGCTTCTAAACAGTCGGCCGTACCTTGGAAGCGTCTCTGTCGCTTAGCAACAGCTTCAGAGACTTTGCAGAGCTTGACTGTTGAAAAAAAAAGCCAGGAGAAGAAAAAAAACCTAACAAAACGGCTCCTGATTTTTGCCGGTGGCTCGAGCTTGCCGGACATTTAGTCTCCGGATAACACAAAGTTTCCTGTAACAATTTTCTGGTGTTGCGTATGAAGCTGGGACCTTCCCAGTCTGTATTGCTCAACTCCACATTGAACAATGGATTTACCAACTGAAAGCATCAGGGAAACTTACTCCCTTATTAACATGGTTCATAAATGACATCCACTCAACAAGAGATCAAGTTCCATCTGGGTATTATACAATTTCTCAAAGCTTTAATGAAGATAAGTTACTCTTGTGTATTTTATTTTGAATTGCATTTTCTGGTATTTTTTTTCTCCAAATGGCACAACAAGCAGAAACTGAGCAACCCAATTCGCATGACAGAATGTGCACTGTGTATTTGTAAACTGAGGCCCTTCACTTTCCCAAGACCTGTTGTGTGTCCTTCTAATGACCCCTTAATTGTGTTCTGAATGACAATCCACCATTACCTCTATCAATGTTCATCAGCACCTTTCACAGGAAGGATGAGTGAGCGGATGGTGGGGGGGGGGGGGGGTGCGGTGGTGGGGGGGAGGGGGAGGGGGGAGAGGGGAGAGTCGTACAAGAATCGCCCATATTTCTAGATTCAGACTATTTAAAGGCAGGGCACCTGACTGTTAGGCTCTTGGCCCTAATTTTCTTTTCGTTGAACTGTTGTAAATCTGGCTGTCACATGCAGGATTTTCTGGGCTCCAATGTTTGGTGTGTTTATTGTTCAATCCAGTGATATGCTTTTGCAAAGAACTTGGAGACCTGTTAGAGGTCAGAGCCTTCACACCATTCATTATTCTTATCATTCAACACCTTTATTATCTGGAATTCATTCCACTGAAGCTGAGCGCTGATCACGTCAACCTATGACACTTACTTAGCGACAGCCCTTGCAGCTAAGGTAAATATACCAGCAGGGCAATGAGCTTGAACCCTCGCGCCTTAGGGTAATCTTGCACACACAAAACATTTCCTTAGATATTTTCTTCCTCCTATTGTTGCTAATTTTTAAAGGGTCATGTTTTCTCCTGTTCAATAACTTTTATGAAAAGGGAGACACAAGTAAGAAAGGGTGTAGTATTGGTAGATAACACTGACAGCCCATGTTTAACGTTAATGGACCAACAAATATTAGCAAAAGGTGAGTTTAAAACATCCTAATTCCCATAGCCCTATTGACATGTTGATATATTGACAGTAAATTACTTTTAAGTTTTTGCTGCCACATATATCAGTGGCAGTTCTGGCTATTTCACAGCCTTATATTAAGTAACAATAACCACCACTTCTCAAAGCAATGAGCCCACTGTGACTACAGCAACTCAGCACTGATTTAATCCCAGCAGGCCTTGTCTATCCCATGCAGCTCATAATTTGGCTACACAGCCACTCACCATTGTTAGTCCCTCAGAATGGGAGCTATTTACTAATCATGTGTCTCCACAAGCAACATGGAGAAGTTCAACGCAGACTAGGGACAAACACTAGGGGGTGAAATTGGGTGCCGGGGGGGTGCTAATGGGGCATAAATGGCTTTGCGACCGGGTGCGGCACTGACATCAACTCCCGCCATATTCGGTGGGAGTTTTGCGGTGGCACTACGGCGTTGTGCCCCGATCTCCTTCGCCCGGAGATCGTGACGTAATCGCCGTGCATAGCGCCCCAGACCCGAAATTGACTTCTGCCCCCTGCAGCAGCGCCGGTCGAAAACACCGACAGCTGCAGGAGGCGTGCATCGGGCGGCCGGCCACTTTGGGGGTGATGATTAAAGGTGAGGTGGCCGAGGTAAGTGGAAAAAAAATTTACTTTTCTTGTTCCAGGTTTTTCCACGGGTTCCTGCCCGCGATCGATCAGTCCGACACTCTGCTTAAGTGCCGGGCTGATTGCGTAGGATCGCGGCTGCCTTGGTGGTCCAGGTAGGTACTTTTTATATTGCAGAGCCTGCAGCGATGGCCCTTCCCTTTAAGGGAGGGAAGGAGCCTTTGAACGCGGCAGCGCTGCACGGCCCAGTGAGCAGCGCTGCTGAAGTCTCCGTCCCACCTGCTGTCGATCGCTCTCCAAGAAGGAAGTGGAGCCCATGATTTAGCATTTCACTTCCTTCTTCGAGTGCAAACGGCGAATTTTTCAAAAGTTTTAAATCGTTAGCGCCTGGCGCTAACTTTTCAAACTTTTAAAAATTAGCGCCCCAAACTAGATTTAGTGTATCAGATGCATATGGGTTAAATCATGCTGCAAGATAATACTAACCAACATGCTCACATCAAATTCCTTGCATTCCCATGAGATATCTCTGTCCACTATTTAAATGCTAGCTTAAAATAGACGGGTTAATGCCCTTGTTGAAATACTGGACAATGAACATTAAATTTGTTTGCTATAGATATGATTTCAACCCAACATTAAAAATAAAAGTGATCTAAAAACAAGCAATAAAGGCTGTCTTATGCAATAAGCGGCCATTTTCTGACCTTATAGGATGACCTCTGTCAGAGCGGAGTTCTAGGGAACTGCTTCTTCACACCTCCAACAGGATCTGAATCTTCACCTGTGAAATAACTTTTTTCCTCCCTGCCCCCACCCGCCTGCCCCACATTGTTTTGTAATAACTTTATTTCCCACTTTCTCATTTGTGGCCTCAGTAACCCTCCCACGAGTGACTTTGCACCAACCATCAGTGTGACCTGAGTATCAATGAGTTAGGTCCACATAATATCAGAGCACTCTCCCTCCTGCTTGATGCAGTTTGCACTCAAATGAGCTGCATTCCCATTCTTCTGACTCACTTCGACTTCCCATGAGCCAGGCCTTTTGACCACAGGCAACATTCAGCAGAAGAGTCAGCAGCCAGCCCCATTCCCCTTAGGCCAGAAGTACCTTCATCAGCTATGTGCTTGCTTTGAAAGCATTAACCTTCTTGATGATACCTGGATTGGACAGTTTCTCTCTTTCTTTCTTTCTTTCGCTCCCTACCTGAAAAGCGGTACATAATAAATACTTGCTTGTGTTAGGGATTAAATGTTATATAGATAAGTACAAATGTAAGTAAGCACATACTCAATGGGGCACTGTGCCTCCTGCCCTGCTGGGACCCTGGCAATGATAATTGTGGAATGTAGCTCATCAGGGTTGAATAGTGATAGTAATAATAATGATATTAATGCACGTTATAAATTATGGTAAATATCGTCTAGTTTTGTGCAGGGCCAGTGAGGCGATTCAATTTTCTGTTGCGAAGGTTTTGCTTGTTGTTATTCTTCGTAAGGGGCCTAAAACTTCTCACTTAGTGAAAAATGGAGAAGGCCGATTTCTGTCCACAATCTATGACCCACTGCAATTGCAGGGACAAGTGGCTTTAAAACATGGGATTGCTGAGAGCGTGACCACCCCCCCCAGATTATTAATTAATTAAAAATACAGGCTCACTCTCACTTTTTTTATTTGGCCAAAGGAGAAATTTCAACCCCTTGAGTTTCAACAATTTGGGACAGTCCATAGCCAGTCTCGTCTAAGGAGCACCTAACATATCCATATATAATTGTAAATGGACTGACACTTCTGTTAAAAGAGTGGAGTAGGATTTCCTATTTATTCATTAAGTAGTCTTACACTGATGTCATACAGTGTAATATCCAGGTTATGAGGAATCAAAATAGCTTTTTTATATTTCATGCTTAAAGCGAGACAGATTAGAAACCCATCCTCCGCTGAAACACGGGAAAGTAGGCTACATAAAATCAAATAGAATCAGAAACTCTGATTGAAAACAAGCGAGATTTAAATCCAATGTTTGGGGCTTTTGATCAAAAGAATTGCAGAGCCTGTAAAAGGCTTAATGATAAGTTCAGAAACACAAGTAGTGTGTGACCTAGGGGTGTGGAGGGAAATAATTAAATCACAGTTCAGATAACAGAATCATTTTTAATCCATAATAAATCTGTCAGCTGCCCTTTGAGCACCAATTGGATTTTAATTCTTGTAAATTGTGGACAGATAAAAGAAAGCACCAAGAGATAAGAAATTGTGCAAATAGGCTTCATGGGGGAGGGGGAACAGCAAGGTCCCAACTCAAGGAGTCTCCTCCACAAGACAGTGAAGTTGGACAAGCCACTTCCTGGAGTTTCGCTTTGGTTCTGATGGTGCTGGATAGCAATTGCCCGTTACAGTCCTTATTACATGTTCCAGGGACAATTGCCATGTTCAGAATCCAACATTACACTATGAAAATGGACGACGGGCTCCAGCTGGCTCTAAGGGTCCTATGTGCCTCGGCCCACTTCGGACCTACAGCACAAAATCGTCCTAGTTTGGTGCTAATTGGCAATCTCACTCAGAGAGGCCACAGAGGTGGTTGATGAGGTGCAGTATAGTTAAGGCAATGGCACACCATTGAGGCACAGCAGAGAGAGCTTTACTCTGCAGTTGGTAATGCCATACCTGATGTAAAAGTGTTTGGTGCTGGCACAAATAGGAAAACCAATTCCCCAGCTTAACCGTAAAAAAATTAAAAACTGCAGAAAATAAATGGGTATTTAATTTTTTTTTCAAGTATGGAAATGAGTCCACCTCCAGAGTAAAAGATAGCAATTGCTCCACCCAGAGGAATCCTTCGTAGTAGGAAACCTTAAATTATGACAAAGCAGCAGTCAGGCAAATGGAGTGACTTATCAGTGGGGAGGTGAATGAACTAACCTTACACTACAGATCGTTGGCCAAACAAAATAGAGGGAGTTCAGGGAAATAAAGTCATGAATTGGAGTCATGGTTGGCAGTAGCAAGCCAGCAGCCAGCCTTAAACACCCACTTTTCTTTTCCATTCACTTCAAAAGAAAATCGGTCGGAGTGTAAAATGTGCTGCCGATTCACTACCTTCCGTCTTGTGCTGCCATCCAAACCAATTTTACCCCCCCACTCCCTCCTCGTCATTTTTTGAATGCAGGATTAATCCATGGAAGTGTTAGCCTTGGCTCAGTGCCAGCACTTTTGCCTCTGAGTCAGAAGGTTGTGGGTTCAAGACCAACTCCGGAGACTTGAGCACATAATCAAGGCTGAATCTTCAGTGCAATACTGAGGGAGTGCTGCCCTGTCGGAGGTGCCGCCTTCTGAATGAGATGTTAAACCAAAGCTTTGTTTGCCCCGTGAGATGGACGTAAAAGATCCCATTGCACCGTTTGAAAAAGAGCATTGGGAGAGGGTGTAAAATCGGGCCTATGAGCCTCGATAGTAATGGGGAGGTGGGGAGGGAGCGGCGGGGTCACAAGGGTTAACGGCCGAGAAACCTGGATGTACGGATTTCCCGGAGTTCCTGCCGAATTTAAATTTTTAAAAATCCGTTTACTGGCTGCAGCCAGACAGATTCAGAGGCTGGCTGGTTGTTGGGTGGGAGGCCTGCTACATCAGGCCCCAGCTGGGGTCCGGACATCAGGGTGGGGAGGGTGGGCAGAACGTCTGTCTTTCTGAGGGTGGGGTCCTATCATAGGGTTCCGATTGTGGGGCTGGAAGCAGGTAAGGTGTGCCAGAGGGAAGCACTCCTGCTCAACTTGGCCCACAAGCAGTGTTGGAAAGGCACTTACCTCTTCCATCCAGTTGTTCTCGCCTCCCTCCAGCCAGCATTAAATCAGGAACAGAGATAAAATCTTCAGCATGTAGCCTCATTAAAATATTTTAATGACCAACCCTACTCCAGAGATCAGGTTAGTCGCCCACCTCCGTTAAAACCGGAAGTAAGAGGCGATTTATGGCCAGTTTCCCATTTAAATTTTTTTTTAACCCCCCCACCCGTCTCCCCCCATAAAGTCTGTACAAACAGTAAAAGGTTGTTAACACTCTCTACTCTTCTATTTAATTCAGTTCAATGGTATTTTAGAAAGCTTTTGGATTATCAGAATGAATACAAACCTAAAAGTAGAGGATTTTGTGATACTCCATTTTTGGGCACCAGTAAAGTGGCGGTACATTGGTTGACGCTCACACGATCCCCACTCCACTCCGTTCCTCATCGCAGCTGTGTTGTTCTGGGTGGCCCTTGAGTGGAGGTGAGGCAGTTCCCCAGAGGAAGAGCGGGGGGGAGAATCCTCCCACACAACTCCCAATTGGTTCAAAGTGGCATTTTTGGAGGCCGAATATCAAATTGACTGTTCACCCAGCCTCTCAACTATACTTGGTACACAGGAGAGGGGATGGGGGAGAATAAAGAGAGTCTTAACCTTCTGTAAATTCCCCCCCAAAATGAAACTGCTATGGCAAAATGATGACGGTTGAATCAAATTAATAGTTTTGAGTGAGCCATATAGTAAATAAATGTATACAGTCACAAATTGCCAAGAATTGATTGATTGACGGAGGATGATGAGTCTAAAGCTTCAGCAATAGCGCAGGAGCGTAACATGACATCTTGAATTTCAGGAAGCATGCTTCTCTTCATATCTTTTTCTGAAGAAATGTGAAAAATAAACTCTTGTGTGATTATGCTTGCTGAGCAAGGCACAGCAGGGCCTCAGCCCTGGTTATTATAGTAGAGTTATTGCTGGATTGGCAGATGTACTCGCTTTCTATTGTAGAAAAGTTAAGTGGACGGAAAAAAATGTCACTGGCAAAGTGTTTTATATCCAAAAGATTAATCATCCAGCCACTTATTGTGATTAGTGCTGGGCCCTTTTTCCATCACGTTAGAAAATGAGTTGAGAGATAATTAATGACTGCTCTAATTCCTGAATTAGAAACACCTCTGTTTACGAGTCGGACGAGCGGGGTTACCTGAATATTTTTTCTCTTCTTTGAAGCTGTTCTTGGTATCTACTCTGGGACTGCTTGGTAGAAAAAGATTACTTTCTCTTTTTTAAACTTTTTGTTAAAATCTCTCTCGCCTCTGAATCAGAAGGTTACGGGTTTAAGTCCCACTCTAGAGACTTGAGCACAAAATCTAGGCTGACACTCCAGTGCAGTACTGAGGGAGTGCTGCATTGTTGGAGGTGCTGTCTTTCAGATGAGTCATTAAACTCAGGCCCCATCTGCCCTCTCAGGTGGATGTAAAAGCTCCCACGGCACTTTTCGAAGAAGAGCAGGGGAGTCCTGACCAATATTTATCCCTCAACCACCATCACTAAAACAGATTATCTGGTCATTATCTCATTGTTGTTTGTGGGACTTTGCTTCGTACAAATTTCCTACATTACAACGGTGACTACACTTCAAAAGTACTTCATTAGCTTTGGGACATCCTAAGGTCATGAAAGGCGCTATAGAAATGCAAGTCTTTCTTTCTTATTTTGTTGCCAGACTGTCTGTGAGGAATCAATCTCTTGTCGTTGAATATGTCTCTAAGGCTGTTTTGTTTTAGTATGTAGTTTGTGGTCACTAAGGACAAGAGATAGCAGTGCTAGGCAATGAAATACTTTCCACTATTCGGTATTTGCAATGTCAGGTCAGTTATAACGCAAGCCGATGCTGCCCCCACTGTTTGTGATAAACCCTAACGCTATTGTGACTTTTTTATGATTCACACCAGTTGTTCCTGGGCATTATTATAGGGAATGGTAGCATAGTGGTTATGTTATTGGACTAGTAATCCAGTAGGCCTGGGCTAATAATCTGAGTGCCATGAGTTCAAATCCCAATTTAACTTCAGCTGAATAATTGAATAAATCTGAACTAAAAATCTAGTATCAGTAATAGTGACCATATAACTACCAGATTGTTGTAAAAACCCATCTGGTTCACTAATGTCCTTTAGGGAAGGAAAATCTGCCATCCTTACCTGGTCTGACCTATATGTGACTCCAGACCCATAGCAATGTGGTCGATTCTTAACTGCTTCCTTAAATCAGCCTAGCAAGCCACTCAGATGTACCAGACTGCAGCAGTTCAAGAAGGTGGCTCACCACCCAATGTTCACTGTAACTCTTTTTTGGCCCCTTCAAGGGGCCGCGCAGGCCATTCAAAGTACCGCGCATGTGCGGTTTTTGCATTGAAAAGCCAGCAAGCTGGCTGTGTGGGATCCCTGGAGATCCTTACAGGGAACATTGTCACCACCACCTTCTCAAGGGCAATTAAGGGTGGGTACTAAATGCTGGCCTTGCCAGCGACGCCCACAATATAAAAAAAAATGATCATACATGCCAACCACCAGCATTTTGGGGGACCAGCCAGCGTGTTGGCATTTAGTTACAAACATTAGTGCTAGACTCTCCCCCTGCTCCCAGCCCTGCTCCTCCCAACTTTGGTGGCTGTTGCACTGGACGAATGCTGCCCTTCTTCCCAGTGCGCTTCGAGTGCTAACAGCTGGGATTGACACCTGTGTATAAAACAACAACACCAACTTGCATTTACATAGTGCCTTTAATGTAGTAAAACATCCCAAGGCGCTTCACAGGAGCATTATCAGACAAAAATTGACAGCGAGGCACATAGGGAGATATTAGGACAGGTAGCTAAACGCTTGGTCAAAGGCAGCAGTTTTAAGGAGCGTCTTAAAGGAGGAGAGAGATGTAGAGACAAGGAGAGGTTCAGGGAGGGAATTCCAGAGCTTAGAGCCTAGATAGCTGAAGGCACGGCCGCCAGTGGAGGTATGAAGGAAATCGGGGATGCACAAGAGGCCAGAATTGGAGAAACGCAGAGCTCTTGGAGGTTGAGGGGTGGAAGGGGGGGTGGGGGAAGATGAATCCATGGATTTGAACACAAGGATGAGAATTTTTAAATCGCGGCATTGCTGGACTGGGAGTCAGCACAGGGTGATAGGTGAACGAGACTTGGTTCAAATTAGGATATGAGCGGCTGAGTTTTGAATGAGCTCAAGTTTACGGAGGGTGGAAGATGGAAGGTAGGCCAGGAGAGCATAGGCAGCAACGTGCACTCTCACAAGAGCTTTTACCTGTAGTGTAGAGAGGTAGAAATCCTGGCCATTGGCACGGAGAGAAGCAGCATCCCAGTAAAATAGTCCTCGGTTTCAGGTAGGAGCAGGGGAGGGGAAAATGGACGACAAGGGGACGGGAGCAGGGAAAGAATAAAGGGCGCAGTGGATAACATGAGGATGGGAGGGGAGAGAAGATGGGGTTTCTGCCATCCAAATGGAAAGTAACATTGTGCGGGGTGTAAAACAGGCGGCTGATCTGATTCTGTCAGTCTCCCATGGGGCAAGTTAAGTTAAAAGGACCCCTATAGTTCCGTGTTGAGGCTGCAAGATTACATGATACTTGTGAATGCGAGAGGCTAGTCCGCCCATCTTAATTCATTCATTCAGTAACAACCCTACGCTCCCCCATTGCTGCATCTTAATTGATGCTTAAATGATTCCAGGAGTTTCACCACTCTGCCCAGAATGCATTCCAGATGTTGATCACTCTCTCGGGGTAATTTTGGCATTGGGCGATAGTGTAAAACGGGAGATATTGATTCAGCTCTCCATTATACATCACTCCTGATTTTCATTTCCACTGAAGTCACTGAGAGATGTATAACTGACGGCTGAATCAATATTGCCCGATTTACACTATTGCCCAAAGTCAAAATCACCCCGCCCTCTGTGTGAAGTAGATCCTCCTGATATTAGGCCTAAAATGATCTTTTATTAACTTAAACCTGTGTCCCCTTTTCCTGCTCCCACTTTTAATTTCAAAGTAATATTCCAGATCAGCAATTTAAAAAGCACTGTGTCGATCTTTGCCAAATTGCATCAGCGTGAGCACATTCACTTCTCTACAGGCTTGTGATTATCCCTCAACAGGATGTGAAACGTTAATGCAAAAGCAAAATACTGTGGATGCTAGAAAGCTGAAATAAAAACAGAAAATGCTGGAAACACTCAGCAGGTCAGGCAGCATCTGCGAAGAGAGAAACAGATTTAATGGGACGTATTTTGCGACCCCTACGGGTGAGTACGAGGTGTGTACACACCCGTAGGGACCGCGCAAGTTCTGGGTTTAGGCATGCGAAGCGCATGCACTAAAATCTGGAACTTGCGATCTGTCAAGAATCCTTTTGACAGATCCTCTGCATCCCCGGGAGAAGGGCCTCTGTGGGTGGAGAGTTGTGCTATTTGCCCAGCTTCCGCCCGCTGAATGCCTGTGAAATTCTTATGCCTGGTAACCAGGCCTAAGGCCTGCTTTTACCAGTATAAAAGTTTTTAAAAATTGAAAAATAAAATTTTATCACTCATTTATACATTAAAACCTGTCCAATAAGGTAAGTTTATTTTTAACCCCGTTAAAACATATACATTTTATTCCCCCCAAAATTAAATTTTTGTCTAAAATATTTAATTAAATGGCATTTTAATTAACTTTAAATATGTAATTAAAAAAAAATTATTTCATGTATTCGTGTATTTTTTAAGTGATCCCCATTCGTACTTACGGGAGTTCCATACGTACGGAACTCCCATATGTATGAATGGGGATTCCCTTCTTTTATTGGTTGGGCCGGCCCACGTGATCCCATGCGCCCCTGGGATACGTGGGCCTCTGCCTGCGCATACCCGGAGAGGTCCCGGATCGCATTCCTCCGTATCTCCCGGGCCACCAGGTAAATGCGTAGATATTTTACAGATTGGAGACACCCGCCCGCGGGAAGCCTCCCATTGCTAATTTTGGGCCAACGTGTCAGCTCGATGAACTTTCATCAGAACTGAAACATTAACTTTGTTTCTCTCTCTACAAATGCTGTCTGACCGGCTGAGTATTTCCAGCATTTTCTGTTTTTGCGTAAAACTTTACTATTAGATTACATTCAGCCTGCTTTCTGCCTAAAGGCTGGACTAGAGGTGGTGCTGGAACACTTATTAGTACCATTTTCCAGCAGAAACATCCCAGTTTCTCAACACTTCTAAATCACAATATTAAAATTGTGCGGCACTAACTCCATGATGGGATAACCTAACTGCTTTGGAGATGAGTTTCCAAACTGGCTATTCTGGAAGAGGTCGTTAGTACCATACTGTTAAACAATTTTAAAAAGATAAAATAAAGAGCAGTGATTTGTTCATACAGGGTCTAGTCAGCAAACAGCTGAACATTTAGTGACTCTAATTATAACTGGTCATTTCCCTTCAAGAACATCCACCCCCCTTGTATTTGTTTCTGATGTGGTCTTTATCATTCCATCACAAAGTTCTCTCGATGGGTACATTGGACTCTGTAATCATCAGTGTTCCTAACCATCCACTCTTGTCTGCACGAGCTGAAAACATTTGCTTCGTTGTTACCGCAGGCTTGTTCCTTGATTTATTTTAGCTGTAAGCCACAGCAGAAACTGTAAATCTTCGAACTGTGACCGAAGGCATAATGTTGAATCTATTTCGGGAACAATGCTCCTGCTTTCTCCCCTCCCCCATCCCACCCCCCAACCCATTCTATTTTAAGCGCTGTGGTTGAGATTTTCAATAGGATCATTTCAATTCAAAAGGCCCTGGCTATATTTTTTTTTGTTGAAAGTTCAACACTGATCATTCCAACAACGAATGGACAAAGTTCAAAAGACAAGGCAAATCAGAAGCACACGGTTTCTACAGCAACATTACTACTGCTAAGGGGTAAAAGTACAGCTTGTGACCAGAAAATAGAGTTTAAAAGGAGCACAAAGTGAGGGAAAAACACACACACACACACACACACAGCAGGTAGGAAATTTCTTTGAAATAGTGGCAAATCAGAATAGAATATTTGAAGCTTAGATTGCTTCTATAGAAGAAGAAAGACTTGCATTTCTATAGCACCTTTCACTACCTCAGGATGTCCCAATTTACAGCCAATGAAATATTTTGAAGTGTGGTCACTGTTGTAATGTAGGAAACACGGCAGCCAATTTGCACACAGCAAGGCCCCACAAAAAGCAATGTGATAATGACCAAATAATCTGTTTTAGTGATGTTGGTTGAGGGATAAATATTGGCCAGAACGCCGGGGAGAACTCCCTTGCTCTTTGAATAAAGCCACAGGATCTTTTACCTCCACCCGAGAGGGCACTCAGTTTAGCATCTCATCCGAAAGGTGGCACTTCTGACCGTGCTGCACTCACTCAGTACTGTACTGGAGTGTCAACCTGGATTATGTGCTGAAGTCTCTGGCATAGGACTTGAATTCCCACCTTCTGACAGAGGCGAGAGTGCTGTCACTAAAGCTGACACTCATAGGCTCTGCTGCAACTTGCTGCAGAGATCAAACTAACTTTAATTCAATTGATTTGGTTCCAGCAATTGATTTTTTTAAACCCTTGTGCTCTGTTTGGAGCTTTCAAAATAATTCCCATGAATCCCATGCTGTTCTAACAATCACCCCACGTTCTCTCAAAAGGTACAAGTGAACGCTAGTGCTGGATCGATGAATACTATAAGTGTTTGGGGCACTGAATCCCTGGCTTTTTTGAGTAATATCATTCAGCTCTTATTGAATTCTATACTCATTCTGCCAGGTTCAACTTCAAACTGCCAGCATCAATCATCATTTCCCCTAATCTACCTCTCTTGACTTTCTTCCAACACACTTTTCCAGATCTTCTTGTCATGCACTTTTCCAGATCTTCTTGTCATGATTCAGAAGACTTAATTATATAAGGCATCGGTGAGACCACACCTGGAGTACTGTGCACAGTTTTGGTCTCCTTACCTAAGGAAGGATATACTTGCTTTGGAGGCGCTGCAACAAAGGTTCACTAGATTGATTTAAGCACTTTACAGCCTGCCGGACTCAATGTCGAGTTCAACAATTTCAGATCATAACCTCGGCCCCTATTACATTTTTATATATATTTTTTATCCACACCTTTGTTTTGTGCCCTTCCCCGTTTTTTTCTCTCCCTCATGGCAGCTGTCTCTCATTCTGCCAGCGCATTTCACACCTAATCTACAGCCGTCTTCTGTCTCTTTACTAGTCCTATCACCATCTCATCTCGTTTTGAATACCTCTTAATGTCTCTTCGCTTCTCTTTTGTTCTTTCATCCCCATTTCCCAGCCCCCAAACTGGCCTTTTAATCTGTTTCATTTCCTGTGTTTTTTCAGTTCTGACGAAGGGTTTCGACCTGAAATGTTGGGGTCAATTTTCCCGAAGCTGTCGGGAAGAAGGCGGGACTACAACTTTCGGGTTTTAGACCCGCCTACTTCGACGTCCGGCCAATCCGCGCGATTTTCCCTTGATTGACCTTGTTGAGCCCGCCCAGCGGGCTCAGCAGGCCAATTAAGGGCCACCGGGCAACAGGTGACATCACAGACTGCAATTTCATCTGTCAAGAGTTCTTGACAGATGAAATATCAGTGTTTCACAGCTGTTTGAAGCTGTGAAACACTGACAGTCTGAGTTCTAACATGAATCCTTCTGCACAGACTCAGTTAGAACTCTCAGCAGCACTCAAAGCTGAAGGCTGTCACTTTTCACAGACCGCAGCCGTTCAGCTTTAAGTGCCGGCTGAGTGATGGGCTCCCGACGCCTACAGGAAGAAAGGCTGTTAAGGTAAGTGCAGGTAAGTAAAAGTTCTTTACACACTTTAGACACACCAAACACACTTACCTTTGCACTCATGCACCCATCACTCACCTGAACACCGACATCGCGACCCCTCGAACTCCATCAACCCGACGGCCCGCCTGCTCTAACCTGGCGTGGTTTGGAGCCGTCGGGAATCCCACACAAAACCCCTCAAAATAGGGATTAGGCTAAAAACTGCCTGTTAACTACCTGTTAACAAGCAGTTAATTGGCACTAATCCCTTCCCGCCTGGTTTCGGCGGGTCCCAGTGCGGGGCAGGTACCCGCCGCCCCTGAAACTTGCGTGGGGCGGGGTTTTGGGCGGGATGGTGTCGGGACCCCCAAATTCGGGATTTCCCCCCCCCCCCCACACGCCTGAAACCCCGCCTGATGGCTCCAGGAAAATCGACCCCGTTGACTCTATTTCTCTCTCCACGGACGTTGCCTGGCCTGCTGAGTTTTTCCAGCATTTTCTGTTGTTATTTCACTAGATTGATTCCTGGGATGAGAGGGTTGCCGTATGAAAAGGGATTGAGTAGAATGGGCCCATATTCTCTGGCATTTAGAAGAATAAGAGGTGATCTCATTGAAATGTATAACATTTTTAGAGGGTATGACAGAGAAAAAAGTCATAGGCGCATTAAAAAAAGTGCTTTTTTAAGAAAATGTTCTTTGAACACTTTTGTTTACTAGTTATAAAAATATTGGACGTGAGGGGAAAGGCTGTTTGACTGATAGTCAAGAATCATTCAGTTGGGTAATGAAAAGTCTGTTCACTTTCTGATTGGCCTGGGAAGGCAGTGCGCTGTGAGGATGGCAACTAATGGCGGGAGCGTGGGGCGGGACGGTTGGAGGCAGAGGTCATGTGATGACACCTCCAGGAATATGTGTCCAACCAGAGTTGGTAACCCCATCACAGTTGCTCTCTTGTCATGCTTCCCCAGACTTTTTGACTTACACCTGCCACCATCCTTATACCACCTGGAACGCTTGTCAGAAAAGGAGAGCAAATCACAATCACAGAATCACAGAAACCCCACAGTGCAGATAGAGGCCATTTCAGCCCATCGAGCCTGCACCGACACATATCCCACCCGATCCCCGTAACCCCTACCCCACCCTATCCCTGTAACCCCACGTATTTAATCCCCCTAACACTAAGGGTCAATTTTTATCATAGCCAATCAACCTAACCCGCACATCTTTGGACTGTGGGAGGAAACCGGAGCACCCGGAGAAAACCCACGCAAACACGGGGAGAATGTGCAAACTCCACACAGACAGTCACCCGAGGCCGGATTCGAACCCGGGTCCCTGGCGCTGTGAGGCAACAGTGCTAACCACTATGCCACCGTGCTGCCAATGGTCCAATAAAATTGGAACAGAAAGGGCCACGAGAAGCCAGAGTTAAAAGATTACACATGCCAAGCATTCAAACCATGTGTCGGCTTGTAAGCTATTTGAGGAAAATCTTTTTTCACTAGTATTCGCGGTTGTCAGTATCAACTCATCAGATTAATTGGAAGATGGGATTCAAGCCTGTTCAAACCAGATTGGTTGCAGTTCCACCTTCCAACCAATCAGGCAGTACTTTCGCTCACTGTGCTGCGTGTAAACTTGAGGCAACATTTTTTAAAAATGAGCTGTTGGTTTCTGAGGGCCCTCATTTACAGGTATGTTTATTTAGCATTTGTTGCCAAAGATGAATAACAGATAAGCTGCTAAAATGCAGATTGTAAAGACTATTTATTTTCTGGAGCATGCCTGTACGTTGTCTTCTGTAAAGGTTTGAAGTCAATGGAAAGGATAATCAGATGGGGAGTACAACAGGCGACTGATCTGTTCCCATCGGTTTTGCACCCCTGATGAAGTTTTCACCCCATTTGCAATCGTGCAACAGCTTCAGATCGTTTTCGTCGCTTTTAGAGAGAGATAAGCTGGAATTTTCTCGAAACGCTGGCTCACAGGCATGGTAATAAAAACTGTTTCATTGTTGAGCACATTTACTCTGATATTGTGATCTGTCAAAGGATTAATCTTTTTCTGCAATTTTTTTAACTTTCCTCGCTCTTGGTCAATATATTTGAGAGGACCAGTTAATATATCCCAAATTGTTGTTTTTGATTTGATGTATTTAAAAAAAAAGAATTTAATGATGTGCAAAGGACATCGGGATATTTCTTTGATTAAAATTGGGCATCAGTTTTTTTTAAAGCTGCTCATGCCCAGTCTAAAATCCAAAATGGGGAGAGGGTCTCAATTTTCCTGGGGTTTTTATGTGAATATAATAATGGCCCAGAAATTCAGGTCGGGAGCTTCCCGCGGGTGCAAGCCCCCGACCTGCACTTACCTAGCGCGCCGGCCATTGTGCTGTGGGCCCCGTGGGATTCCGATCCTGGGCCTCCTCCAACTGGCGGCGCGCAGTGCTTGCGTATCCCAGGGGCGCAGTTAGTTCGATGCGTCCCCTGGGATTACGTGGGCCATGGAGAGCCAATGGTAGCAGGGAATGCTTCATTCATAAGTTTGACAGGAAGAGCTGTCAAACCTATAAATACTATAAGCCCCAAAACATCACTAAAACTTCAAATACATTTTTTTTAATCATATTTTTAAAATAACTATAAATTACATGAAATAGCTATTTTAAACAATAATTTAAATTTTTGAAAAAATGTATTACATTTCCTAACGGGGCTAAAAATAAACTTACCTTTCTTTAAAGTATTTAAAAATAAAAAACCTGTGGAAAAAATGTTTTAATTTTAATTAATTCACCACTTACCTTGTTAAAAGTAGGCCTTGTGCCTGCTTTTTAAAAGTGTAACTGCTGGAGACTTACCCTCCTGGAGAAACCTACAAAAAAAACGTAAGTTCGATGCGTACACGCTGCCTCTCCGGCGCACGTATTCCACCTGTCAACCCCTTCTTTCAGGGGAACGGAAGTGCCGGTTTCCCGCGCATGTGCAGTGCATGCATGAAACCGGCACTTTCGTTGGGCCTACGCGCGAGTACCCCGTGGGTACTCACCCGTGGAGACCTGAAGTTCTGGGCAATTGTAACTTTCCAATAATTACATGTGTTGGAGTGAGCCGTTGGCGCAGAGGTAGCATTTCCGCCTCTGGGCCAGAAGGTGCAGGGTTCAAATTCCCACTCCAGACAGTCCTGGCGAGTGGAGTTAGAGCTCTGGCTTTGAATTCCGGTTTGACATCCAGCGGGATACTCATGTCGGGTGGGTGTGGGTGGCTCCCCCCCCCCCCCTCATCGTATGGGTTGTGGGAGCCCATAAAACCCTCCCGTCATATAGGACTAACCACCCTAACAGCTGGTATAAATATGGTTATGGCCATGGAAGGAGTGTTAACACGGCCAGATGGACTGTTAATCAGCCTGCGAATCCTTCCACTACTTCACACTGGCCCCCAAAGGGAACAGCGAGAACACATGACAAGAAGAAGATGATTAAGCGCAAAGGAAGTTAGTACCAACTGTCCTCAGGATTATGTGTCTCTGGCTCCATGCCATTAAAGTGACTGAAGGAGGGGCAAACAGAAATGTTCACAAGAAGTATATTTTTAAATATATAGTTGAATCTGCCATGAAGGAAGATTCCTGAAAGATTTTGCATTCCATTGAATGTTATCTTGTGGTTATATACTTTCTCCACACCAGTGTCACGCCCAACAGCGTGACAAAGTCATTAAAGGCATCTCAAACTCTGCTTTGTTAATGACGATCTAAAAGAACAGTTTTTAAATAGAAAATATAAATTGATTTTGTTGGTCAGATAATTCCAGAATCTTCAAACACTTCACTGTAAGATGTATAAGCAGAATCATAGAATGATACAGCACAGAAGGAGGCCAATCGGCCCATCATGCCTGTGTGGACTCTTTGAAAGAGCTACCCAATTAGTCCCATTCCCCTGCCCTTTCCCCACAGCCCTGCAAGTATTTATCCAATTCCTTTTTGAAAGTTACTGTTGAATCTGCTTTCACCACCTTTTCAGGCAGTTCACTCCAGATCATAACAATTCACTGGGTAAAAATAATTCTCCTCATCTCCCCTCTGGTTCTATTGCCAATTATCTTAAATCTGTGTCTTTGGTTACTGACCCACCTGCCAGTGGAAACAGTTTCTGAATGTATTTTATCAAAACCCTTCAGGATTTTGAACATCTCTATTAAATCTCCCCATAACCTTCACTGCTCTAAAGAGAACAATCTCAGCTTCTTTAATCTCTCCACGTAACTGAAGTCCCTCATCCCTGATACCATTCTAGTAAACCTCCTCTGCACCCTCTCCAAGGCCTTGTCATCCTTCCTAAAGTGTGGTGCCCAGAATTGGACACAATACTCCAGCTGAGGCCTAGCCAGTTAACTACCTAAGCTGTTCTCTCCTCAATAGGAAACTGAGCACAAAGCACTCCTGCTTCTCCGCCCTGTGTGTATTATTTAAAAGTTTCACATATGACATGCCCCTGTCGACAAACCTTACTTTCTGTTGTCATGACTTTTGGTCACACTTTTGTGTCAGCATTTATCATTGCAAATTGTTATGTCAACTCTTACAATGTAGTTGCAGACTCTGGCTACTAGGTGGCTCTGTGGAGCGAGTTTACAAAGTCTTTCCCTTAATTCCCTGAATGCTTAATGCATTTGTGAAATTACTCTTCCACCTTTGCTGGAGCCATGAACCTGTTCAAAATAAACAGGTTAATGATTCTGTCAAAACATTGGGCAGTGGCATATCAGTTGAAGGTGTCAAATGTTTATCTGATAATGCCTCCTGCAATAATTTCTAGGATCAAATGTCTTCCAAAAACCCTGCTACAATTCCATAACCCCGCCCCCCCCCCCCAAGAAGGATCATGTAATAGTGATTTGTTAGTGTTTACCAACCAGAGTCAAACTAATTTAAATTTGGACAAAGACTATACAGAGTAGCAATTTTGAGCTATTGAGAGGTACAGAGGCAACTGAGGCAGAAAGGAAACGACTTCATGAAAATTTAAGCAAATTAAACTAGGCACTTGTTAAGTAATAGAATCTAACAATTACATAATCATATGTTGTTTGAAGAGTTCCAGCAACCCGCATCCTCCACCCCTGACTGTGCTCCAGCCTATGTGTCTCTCTCTTCTGCTGCTCCAACATCAGCGTCAGAGTCCTGCACTTTTGACTTCTTTTTTGAAACATCCCTCACTTTCTATGGCTCTCCCTGTCTTCAAACATTTGTTTGAAACCTACCTCCGAGACCATGCCTTTAGTCACCCACCTGATTCCAATTCTCCTTGTGAAGTGCATGAGATGTATGTATATATGTATGTATGTTGTTGTTGTAATAGTAGTGGTAGTACTAGTAAGTAGTAGTACATTCAGCAGTAGTAATAGTAGTGATAGCAGTAACAGTGGAAGCAATAGTAGTTGTAAATAGTAGTACTTTCAGCAGTAGTAGTACCTCCCGTTCAAAGGGGCTGGATCAAGTTTGATTGTAGGACCTCTGTGGGGTTAAGTAGCCTGCTGGCGTTGACTGTCAAGGCTCATAAATGAATAGTGGCCAATTGGCAAGGCACATGGAACAGTATCCCAGCAGAGCCAAAATCCTCTGGGGAGGAGGAGAGGAGAGAAGTAGAGAGGAAAATTTTGCCAATAAAGGAAAAGAAAGATAGGTCGTTCCACCATTGCTAATGAGATCTTCCTTGTAGAGTATCTCCATTGCTGATGGTGAACAGCTCAATGTTTGATGAATACTTAACCGTCCTTACCTGTAATCCCTGGAGAATTTAAGTCTTCATTTATCTTTGTTTAGAAACCATCCACTGTGGAGCTCTCTAAAGATCTATTTCAGGTACTTGGAGCAGTCAGGAATTCCCATTTAGCATTTTGAAAAAATAAATGAAACGTCTCCATTGAATTTAACTGAAATGAATTCTTTTGCATATAACATTCACTATTATAAAAATGCAACTGTGTTTAGCGTCAGTTCCCAATGTAAAACATTTGTTTTAATATTATTGTGCGCAAATTGGCTGCCTCATTTCCTACATTGCAACAGTGACTACACTTCAAAAGTACTCATTGGCTGTAAGGCGCTTTGGGACGTCCTGAGGTCATGAAAGGCGCTACATAAATGCAAGTCTTTCTTTATTTTTCTTTATTATTGAGAAACCTAAAGGACGGAAGGGGGGTGACTGGCCTTTGAGTAAAGTTCCATATCTATAGAGGATATGTGCTGAGGTCACCTTATTGCTTGTACTTGTCTGAGATAGAGCTTCCACAAGACTCTATAACCAGAGCTATGTTAGCTGTGGCTCAATGGGTCGCACTTTCACCTCTGCATCAGAAAGGTGTGGGTTCAAGTCCCACGTTCAGAGCCCATAATCCAGGCTAACATTTCAGTGCTGTATGCAGGGAGTGCTGCAATGTGGGAGGTGCTGCTTTTCAAATGAAACATTAAACCGAGGCCCCGTCAGTCCTCGCAGGTGGATGTGAAAGACCCCACGGAACTATTTCAAAGAAGAGCAGTGGAGTTTTCCCTGGTGTCCTGGTCAATATTTATCCCTCAACCATCATCATTAGAACAGATGATCTGGTTATTATCATGTTGCTGTTTGTGGGACCTTGATGTGCGCAAATTCGCTGCTGCATTTCCTACATTACAACAGTGACTACACTTTAAAATTGGCTGTAAAGTGCTTTTGGGCTTCCTGTGGACGTGAAAGGTGCAAGTCTTTTTTTAAAATAAAGCTCCTTTTTTGGAGGTGTAGTAACTCTTTGGATGGACTCCATCTACATGGATGCAATGACTATCAGTGTGGCATGCACAAACGCTTATTCAAACTAGTGTGCAGGTTCATAGCATCCCCCTCATGTGTGACCATGTGTTAAAGGGACGGCATTCTGAACATTAAGGCCTAGAAATTCGGTGGCGCCCCGGACGGAGCCGCTTGCGCCAGCCCGATATTCAGTTTCAGTGCCCCAAACGGAAGTGGGGCGCTGCTCGAGGTGCCCCGAATCCCTCTTGGGGCGCTGCAACTGAATATCGCAGCACAACGTGCCACAGCGCCACACGCTGCAGCATGGCGTGCTTCGGTACTGCAGGCCTTCCTCCCCTTCTTAAAGGAGAGGGGCCTGCACCAGCGCGATCGGAGATCGCGAGTGCCGGCAAAAGAGCGCAGCACCGAGGAGAAGTGCCGGGCTCTTGGGACACAGCCGGCACTGCCCGGGACGGGGGGGTGGGGGGTGGCTCAGGAGGCCGGGGACGGCGGCACGAGGAGGTGCTGGCAGACGGCCAGCAAAAAAAATGGCCGCCCTGCACCTCCCCTTTAATTAGCGCCACTACCGCCACAAATTGCGACCGGCGTTACAGTGGGGGACGCGACCAAATATCGCGATCGGGGTGGTAGCGGGGCGCTGCACACACCGATGACGTCATCGGTGGCGGTGCAGCGCTACAGGCTAACGCCGCCATTAGCGCCCCGCTAAATTTCGCGGGAGGCATGGCCAGTGGAGCTAAACCCACTAAGTGCCCTCTTTGGGCGCTAACTGGTGGTGCAGCCCACCGAATTTCTAGGCCTAAGTGTACCAAAAGTCGCTTCATCTCAGTTATAAGCAGAGCATTATCGCCTTGCTGACCTCATTTGCGACTATGTTGAAAAGTTTGTGCTGCACCAGTTAAAGTTTGAGGATAAGTTGTTCTAGGAATTGATCCGATTGCAAAACTTCCCATTGACACTCCTTTAAAGTGCTGAATTGACGGGGAAAAAAAATCCTTCATGTTTCACGTACTCCGTGTGTAAGTGTGTGGTCAGAAGTTCTGCCGTGCATATGGTAAGCTTCCAACCATCTGGAAGCATTAAGCTGTCCCTCCATTGTTCAATTGTCCTGTATTTACGTGGATCTGGTCCTTGTACAGAAGAAGAAGAATCCAAGTGTAACATCAACAAGAGTTGTCACGAGAGTCTCCTGATTCGAAACCGCTGTGCAGTGGATTGAAAACCTGGGATTAGAACATTCTCCCTCATCCCTCCACCCATCCCTTGATCCTGTTTACCCATTTGATGTTTTATTCAGGAATAGGTAATACACCTATTTGTAGTAAAATCTGTGTCAAAGGTTCTCCTGTTTCTCCCTTTGCTTTATTACGCCAGCTGTGTAATTATGATCTTTATTTATAATCGCATTCCCCATATGTCTTGTATAAAATTTCAAATTGCTGATAATTAGGAAAAATTACTCAATAGACTTCAGCACATGTGCTGAATATTCTAAAAAGGATATAGAGGCACGAGAGAAGGTGCAATAAAGATTGGGAAGGATGATACCAGAACTGAGAGGTTATACCTACCAGGAAAGATTAAACAGGCTGGGGCTATTTTCTGTAGAAAAGAGAAGACTGAGGGGTGACCTGATAGAGGTCTTTAAGATTATGAAAGGTTTTGATAGGGTAGACGTAGAGAAGATGTTTCCACTTGGAAAACTAGGGGCTATGAATATGATAGTCACTAATAAATCCAATAGGGAATTCAGGAGAAACTTCATTATCCAGAGAGTGATTACAATGTGGTATGCACTACTACAAGGAGTAGTTGAGACGAATAGCATAGATGCATTTAAGGAGCAGCTAGATAAACACGAGGGAGAAAGGAATAGAGGGTTATGCTGATAGGGTTACATGAAGAAGAGTTAGGTGGGAGGAGTCTCGTGTGGAGCATAAACACCGACATGAACCAACTGGGCCAAATGGCCAGTTTCTGCCCTGTACATTCTATATAATTCTATGCAAGAAAGATTTAGTCCCAGAATATTGACAGAGATGTGCTATCAAAGCTTATTGAGCATAATTTTCCACCCATTTATACAATGGCAGTAAAATCTAGCTGATAGGCTCATATAAGAGGCCATCAGGTGGTCCTTACAATCATGCAGTGATGAGTGTTGATATTTTTGACTATCAACATACCTTTGCCCAATTTGACCTTGGTTACTGGAGATAGCGGTCTGATTTGTGGCCTTGGTTACTGGTGAAAGTGGTCTGATTTGTGGCCTTGGTTACTGGCGATAGTGGTCTGATTTGTGGCCTTGGTTACTGGCAATAGTGGTCTGATTTGTGACGTTGGTTACTGGCAATAGTGGTCTAATTTGTGACGTTGGTTACTGCGATAGTGGTCTGATTATGGCCTTGGTTACTGGCGATAGTGGTCTGATTTGTGGCCTTGGTTACTGGTGAAAGTGGTCTGATTTGTGACGTTGGTTACTGGTGAAAGTGGTCTGATTTATGTCCTTAGTTACTGGCGATAGTGGTCTGATTTGTGACGTTGGTTACTGGCGATAGTGGTTTGATTTATGGCCTTGGTTACTGCGATAGTGGTCTGATTTGTGGCCTTGATTACTGCGATAGTGGTCTGATTTATGGCCTTGGTTACTGCGATAGTGGTCTGATTTGTGGCCTTGGTTACTGGTGAAAGTGGTCTGATTTGTGGCCGTAGTTACTGGCGATAGTGGTCTGATTTGTGGCCTTGGTTACTGGTGAAAGTGGTCTGATTTGTGGCCGTAGTTACTGGCGATAGTGGTCTGATTTGTGGCCTTGGTTACTGGTGAAAGTGGTCTGATTTATGGCCTTGGTTACTGGCGATAGTGGTCTGCTTTGTGGCCTTGGTTACTTGTAATAGCAGTCTAATTTGTTGGTTTGGTTACTGGTGATAGCAGTCTGATTTCATAGAATCATAGAAATTTACAGCACAGAAGGAGGCCATTTAGCCCATCTTGTCTGCACCGGCCAATAAAGCGTTATCCACCCTAATCCCACTTTCCAGCACTTGGTCCGTAGCCTTGTAGGTTATGGCACTCCAAGTGCATATCTAAGTACTTTTCAAATGTGGGGCTAGATTTTCGGGGAGCCGTCAGGTGGGGTTTCAGGCGTGTGGGGGGGGGGGGAAATCCCGAAATTGGGGGTCCCGACACCATCTCGCCCAAAACCCCGCCCCACGTAAGTTTCAGGGGCGGCAGGTACCCACCCCGCACTGGGACCCGCTGAAACCAGGCGGGAAGGGATTAGTGCCAATTAACTGCCTGTTAACAGGTATTTAACAGGCAGTTTTTAGCCTAATCCCTATTTTGAGGGGTTTCGTGTGGGTTTCCCGACGGCTCCAAACCACGCCAGGGAGAGCAGGCGGGCCGTCGGGTTGAAGGAGTTGGAGGGGTCGTGATGTTGGCGCTCAGGTGAGTGATGGGTGCATGAGTGCAAAGGTAAGTGTGTTTGGTGTGTCTAAAGTGTGTAAAGAACTTTTACTTACCTGTACTTACCTTAACAGCCTTTTTTCCTGTAGCCGTTGGGTGCGCATCACTCAGCCGGAACTGAAAGCTGAACGGCTGCGATCTGTGAAAAGTGACAGCCTTCAGCTTTCTTTGCCGGTGACAGTTCTAACTGAGTCTGTGCAGAAGGACTCATGTTAGAACTTAGAGTGTCAGTGTTTCACAGCTTCAAACAGCTGTGAGACACTGATATTTCATCTGTCAAGAACTCTTGACAGGTGAAATTTCAGTCTGTGATGTCACCTGTTGCCGGGTGGCCCTTAATTGGCCTGCTGAGCCCGCTGGGCGGGCTCAACAAGGTCAATCAAGGGAAAATCGCGCGGATTGGCCGGACGTCGAAGTAGGCAGGTCAAAAACCCGAAAGGGGAAGTCCCGCCTTCTTCCCGACAGGTTCGGCAAAATCTACCCCATGATGTGGGTCTCTGCCTCTCCCACCCTTTCAGGTAGTGAGTTCCAAACCCCCACCACCCTCTGGGTGAAAAGATTTCTCCTCAACTCCCCTCTAAACCTCCTACCAATTACTTTAAATCTATGCCCCCTGGTTATTGACCCTTCTGCTAAAGGAAATAAGTCCTTTCTATCCACTCTATCTAGGCTCCTCATGATTTTATACACCTCAATTAGGTCTCCCCTCAGCCTCCACTGTTCCAAAGAAAACAACCCCAGCCTATCCAATCTTTCCTCATAGTTAAAATTCCCCAGCCTAGGCAACATCCTCGTAAATCTCCTCTGCCCCACTCTAGTGCAATCACATCCTTCCTGTAATGTGGTGACCAGAACTGCACGCAGTATTCTAGCTGCGGTCTAACTAGTGTTTTATACATTTCAAGCGTAACCTCCCTGCTCTTATATTCTATGCCTTGGCTAATAAAGGCAAGTATCCCATATGCCTTCTTAACCACCTTATCTACCTGTACTGCTACCTTCAGGGATCTGTGGGCATGCACTCCAAGGTCCCGCTGATCTTCTGTACTTCTCAATGTCCTACCATTTATAGTGTATTCCCTTGCCTTGTTAGCTCTCCCCAAATGCATTACCTTACACTTCTCCAGCCTTGGTGTGGCCTTGATTATTGGTGATAGCGGTCTGATTTGTGGCTGTGTTACTGGCGATAGCGGTCTGATTTGTGGCTGTGGTTACTGGTGATAGTGGTCTGATTTGTGGCCTTAGTTACTGGTGATAGAGGTCTGATTTGTGGCTGTGGTTACTGGCGATAGCGGTCTGATTTGTGGCTGTGGTTACTGGCGATAGTGGTCTGATTTGTGGCCTTGGTTACTGGCGATAGTGGTCTGATTTGTGGCCTTGGTTACTGGCGATAGCGGTCTGATTTGTGGCCTTGGTTACTGGCGATAGCGGTCTGATTTGTGGCCTTGGTTACTGGCGATAGTGGTCTGATTTGTGGCCTTGGTTACTGGCGATAGTGGTCTGATTTGTGGCCTTGGTTACTGGTGATAGTGGTCTGATTTGTGGCCTTGGTTACTGGTGATAGCGGTCTGATTTGTGGCTTTGGTTACTGGTGATAGCGGTCTGATTTGTGGCTGTGGTTACTGGCGATAGTGGTCTGATTTGTGGCCTTGGTTACTGGCGATAGTGGTCTGATTTGTGGCCTTGGTTACTGGCGATAGTGGTCTGATTTGTGGCCTTGGTTACTGGCGATAGCGGTCTGATTTGTGGCTGTGGTTACTGGCGATAGTGGTCTGATTTGTGGCCTTGGTTACTGGCGATAGTGGTCTGATTTGTGGCCTTGGTTACTGGTGATAGTGGTCTGATTTGTGGCTTTGGTTACTGGTGATAGCGGTCTGATTTGTGGCTGTGGTTACTGGTGATAGTGGTCTGATTTGTGGCCTTGGTTACTGGCGATAGTGGTCTGATTTGTGGCCTTGGTTACTGGTGATAGCGGTCTGATTTGTGGCCTTGGTTACTGGTGATAGCGGTCTGATTTGTGGCCTTGGTTACTGGTGAAAGTGGTCTGATTTGTGGCCTTAGTTACTGGTGATAGTGGTCTGATTTGTGGCTTTGGTTACTGGTGAAAGTGGTCTGATTTGTGGCCTTGGTTACTGGTGAAAGTGGTCTGATTTGTGGCCTTAGTTACTGGTGATAGCGGTCTGATTTGTGGCCTTGGTTACTGGTGAAAGTGGTCTGATTTGTGGCCTTAGTTACTGGTGATAGTGGTCTGATTTGTGGCTTTGGTTACTGGTGAAAGTGGTCTGATTTGTGGCCTTGGTTACTGGTGATAGTGGCCTTATTTGTGGCCTTGGTTACTGGTAATAGCGGTCTGATTTGTGGCTTTGGTTACTGGTGAAAGTGATCTGATCTGTGGCATGCCATGTAAATCCAAATGGCGAAGCTGATCTGATGAATCAGACTAACAAGTCCAAAACGACTGACTGAAGGCTGCTAGTACAGTTAGTAAAGTGAGAGAGATTCTGAGACACGCTCGTTACCTAGTGCTGGGAACTGGGCAACAAAGCTGATGAGCATATGGAGGGAGTCACAGCATGCAGGGAGGTCCTCCTCCCTTCCAATGGGCGGAAGAGACCTCCCCAGGAGACCAACACAGCCTGGTTGCACATTGCAGAGGAGGGCACAAACAGGGATGTCGTCAGGAGGACCAGGCTGCAGTGGCACAAACCTTTCAATGACCTCAGTAGATCACGAAACGTCAGTACAAAGCCACACTCAATCTCATCCTGCTGTGCCACTCATCACATCTCCATCACTCTGCTTTCCCTACCCTATCGCTGCACATCCTTACTTTTTTAAATTTTTTTTTATTCATTGATGGGACGTGGGTGTCGCTGGCTAGGCCTGCATTTAGTGCCCATCCCTAATTGCCCTTGAGAAGATGGTGGTGAGCCGCCTTCTTGAACTGCTGCAGTCCATATGGTGTAGGTACACCCACAATGCTGTTAGGAAGGGAGTTCCAGGATTTTGGCCCAGCGACAGTGAAGGAACGGCGATACAGGTCCAAGTCAGGATGGTGTGTGGCTTGGAGGGGAACTTGTAGGTGGTGA
The DNA here is from genome assembly GCF_052327205.1 of Somniosus microcephalus. Classification (NCBI taxonomy): domain Eukaryota; kingdom Metazoa; phylum Chordata; class Chondrichthyes; order Squaliformes; family Somniosidae; genus Somniosus; species Somniosus microcephalus. The sequence goes on along the minus strand of NC_141001.1, from coordinate 33,357,429 downwards.
TGTTCCCATGCATCTGCTGCCCTTGTCCTTCTAAGTGGTAGAGGTAGCGGGTTTGGAAGGTGCTGTTGAAGGAGCTTTGGCGAGTTGCTGCAGTGCATCTTGTAGATGGTACACACTGCAGCCACAGTGCGCCGGTGGTGGAGGGAGTGAATGTTGAAGGTGGTGGATGGAGTGCCAATCAAGCGGGCTGCTTTATCCTGAATGGTGTCGAGCTTCTTGAGTGTTGTTGGAGCTGTACTCATCCAGGCAAGTGGAGGGTATTCCATCACACTCCTGACTTGTGCCTTGTAGATGGTGGAAAGGCTTTGGGGAGTCAGGAGGTGAGACACTCGCTGCAGAATTCCCAGCCTCTGGCCTGCTCTTGTAGCCACAGTATTTATATGGCTGGTCCAGTTCAGTTTCTGATCAATGGTAACCCCCAGGATGTTGATAGTGGGGGATTCAGCGATGGTAATGCCATTGAATGTCAAGGGGAGATGGTTAGAGTCTCGCTTGTTGGAGATGGTCATTGCCTGGCAGTTGTGTGGTGCGAATGTTACTTGCCACTTGTCAGCCCAAGTCTGAATGTTGTCCAGGTCTTGCTGCATATGGACACGGACTGCGTCAGTATCTGACGAGTCTCGAATGGTGCTGAACAGTGTGCAATCATTAGCGAACATCCCCACTTCTGACCTTATGATGGAGGGAAGGTCATTGATGAAACAGCTGAAGATGGTTGGGCCTAGGACACTGCCCTGAGGAACTCCTGCAGTGATGTCATGTGATTGAGATGAATGACCTCCAACAACCACAGCCACCTTCCTTTGTGCTAGGTATGATTCCAACCAATGGAGAGTTTTCCCCTTGATTCCCATTGACTTCAGCTTTGTTAGGGCTCATACCAACTTACCTTGTACCTCCACCCATCCGTCTCTATTTACATTATCACTTCCCCATCTCACTAGCCACCCCTCACACTCACCCTCATCATAGTCCAATCTTACCAACTAACAACATACAAGGGTAGGCACTTGGGTGTTTTACGCAATGTTTATGTAAAGTTTCTGTTAATGTGCTGTCAAACATGGAAACCTTTATTTTCAACACTTTGCATTCTTGTACAGATTTGTGTGCACCTTTGGAAGTGGCTTAGTGAGTTGCAGTGAATGGTGAGACATAACAGTATCCCCCTGATTACTGTGAAAGGAATGGCTTGGGCATTGTAGGGATGCTTTATGGTGTTGGTGTGGGGTGGTGCCAACCTGGCGCATCATGTGGCAGCCAGGGTGTACAGTATCAAGTGAAGTAAATCTGGCCATGGTGAGGCCATCCAGTTTTCTAAGTTAGCAATGTATGTTTGAGTAATACAGTATTCAGATAACTAACCGATTTATATAGAGAAGACACAGTCAATGAAATGCAAAAAATAAGATAAGGAGAAAGGGCAGACAGCACATTGCACGAGAGAGTTTCACATTTGATAGCAGACCTGCAGCTACAGTCACATGGTGGAGCACAGAAACTGAAGGTGGTTTGAGGAACCAACATTCCTGAGAAATACAGGTCCAGACATCACAGGGTGTCTGATGATGAGCGCAAGTTCCAAACAGTGTTGCATGCATTGAGTGAGCATGTTCTATAGCAGTAGCTTGTGATGGACAAAAACTGGTGCAAGATGCTTCTTGATGCATTTAATAATATCCTCTACATGAGGAATCTGTGATGACTGAAGCAATGAACTTGGTAAAAGTTAAGGAATGTGAAAAGTGTGACTTAAAGACCAGGCTTCTTAATTCGCTCTCTGCATTGAGTAACCTCTCTCTTTTGCATCTCAATACTTGCTGTCATGATAGTTTTTTTTGCTGCCCTCATTATTTTCCCTGCCTGGGTCAGTGAAAAACCAAATGCACTTGACTTATTGGGTTGAATTTTAATGGGGAAGGCGGGTTGGGGGGTGGGGTGGCTCCAAGGCCGAATTTAATGGCAGGGCCTGATTTGCATGGGAAGCCCCTGTTTCCCACCCGCAGCCAGCCAGATTGAGAGGCTGGCTAGCTCTGGACGGGTAGGCCTGCGGCACTAGGCCACTGAGAGGAGGGAGGGATGAATCGCATGGGGGCTGAGGAGTGACCAGAGGAGTGGGGGGAGGGGGGTCGCTACAGGATCGGGGCCCGGGGAGCGGCTGGGTGAACCGGGGGGGACGGGGGGCTGTATTAGAGATCGCAGGCTGGAGGAGCACAGTTGTGGGGGGGGGGGGGGGGCGGTGTGGAGGGAGGGCTCATGGTGGGATTGGAGTGGAGGCCTGGGAGGGGGGATCGGAGGCCTCGCGGGGGATCTCCGATCGCGAGGGGTGGGTTAGGTAGGGACCCTGGATTCAGGAGGTAAGGGTAAAGGCACTATTTCCTAGATCCAGCAGTCCTCACCTTGTATTAGGTTACATGCCAAAGCATTTAAGTTGTGCCATACAAAGGACACCTTCAGTAAATTGTTTTCTACAAAGTATATTGAGGGGTTGGAGGTAAGTAAGGAAGGAAAGGAATATGGATTTCAGGCTAGGATCGATCCCCACCCTGTGAAAGATTAACCTGTGCTCCAGCCTTCATTTTGTTGGAGATTATTAATTTTTTACCGTGTGTGTGTGTGTGTGTCCTGGTGAGAGCCTATTTCTTATATGCAGTGGAAGAACAGTACAGTGAAGATTCAGAGTACAGAAGAAGATGCTGGAGTAACTATTAATGTCACAGAGCTCTATAGTGAGATGCTCATTCTCACGCTTAACTGAAATGACCAGTTGTCTGACATGGCAGGACTGAGCTGGACTCCTGGTTAATGGCTCTTGCATCACTAGGACAGCTCTTTAAGGATCTCTCAACAGAACAGCGGATTGTTAACAGCTAGGAAGGCCCAAGGGCCCTAGTCGCCAGGCCTTAAGAGAGCGGTGGCAATAAACCCAGTGATTAAATGGACAAAAGTTAGGAAGGAAGAAAGAAAACTTAATTAAACTTAACTTTAATATAGAAAAACATCCCAAGGCCCATCTCGAGCATGTTCAGTGAAAAAATGGACTCCAAGCCAAAGAAAAGAAAGGAAGAACAAACTCACATTTCTATCGCGCCTTTCACGACCTCAGGACGTCCCAAAGCACTTTACAGCCAATGAAGTACTTTTGAAGTGTCATCACTGTTGTAATGTAAGAAGGAGAGATTGGGAGGTGGTGACTAAAAGCTTGGTCAAAGCACTACATAGTTTGACTGCATAACTAGAGTGACTCCATTTCAAAAAATGGATGTGAAACACTCGGAGATGTCCTGAGGATGAGATAAAGCAGTGTATAAATTCCATCTCTTCGCTTTTCTCTTTGCACAGCTGAATACTGAACTGAACATATCAAAAAAGCATTTGTCAGCGCTGTCATTCTTCAGCTTGATAGCACACACACAAATAAAGACGAAAGTTGATTTAAATATTTGCCAAAACTGCAACTTCGAAAATCCTTAAGGTCATTTAGCGCAGAATGCAGGCTTACGTTGTTATAAATGAATTATGATTACTTACTCCAAAAGGGAAAGGAGGAAAGCACAGAATGAGCTAATGGGAATCAGGCGCTTTGAATTTAAAATTCGTATCCTTGTTTTCAAATCCTCCATGGCCTTGTCCCTCCCTATATCTGTAACCTCCTCCAGTCCTATAACCATCTAAGACCTCTGTGCTCCTCCAAGTCTGGCCTCCTGCGCATCTCCGATTTTCATCGCTCCACCACTGGCGGCCGTGCCTTCAGCTGCCTAGGCCCTAAGCTCTGGAATTTCCTCCCTAAACCTCTACTCCTCTCTACACACCTCCTCCTTTAAGATGCTCCTTAAAAACTACCTCTTTGACCAAGTTGTTGGTCACCTGTCCTAATATCTCTTTATTTGGATTGGTGTCAAATTTTGTCTGCTAACGCCCCTGTGAAACACCTTAGGATGTTTTACTACATTAAAGGCGCTATATAAATGCAAGTTGTTGTTGTTGTCATCTTGGCAGCCAGGCACACTGGGCCTTTGCAGGGTACATTATAATGTTATCAAATTAACTGTGCAGTAATCGCAGAAGCGATGGGGAAAAGAGACCAGGCAGAGTCTCCATTTTTATTTTTTTTGATGGTTGTTGGAACATTTTCTACATAAAATTACAGGACAGAAACAGGCCATTCAGCCCAACTGGTCCATGCTGGTGTTAATGCTCCACTTGAACATCCTCCCAACATTCTTCATCTAACCCTATCAGCATGATCTTCTATTCCTTTCTCCTTCATGTGTTCTCCTTAAATGCATCTATGCTATTTGCCTCAATTACTCCTTGTGATTTCCACATTCTTACCACGCTTTGGGATGTTTTACTACATTAAAAGCGCTCTATAAATGCAAGTTGTTGTTGTTAATGGTAGGTGCAATCCGCCTCCTCATTTGGGTGGCATTTCCACTCCCTATCGCACCAGGGCCATGCTCCAGTCACCAGCCAAGTGCGTGTGCAGGCAGCACTTTGGTCTGTGTGCAGCAATGTGTGAACCAGTGAGCTATGAATGCTAAACTAAAGTCACACATAATCTCATGAGTTTGAAAGGGAAAGTTGAGGCACATGAACTTAATGACTTAGAATGAGTGCTGAAAGTGCAAATTTACATCCTGCTGTTTAAAGTGCTATTATCAGTAATATGGGCATGATTGATAATTTAAAAGTAAATGCACTTCCCTTCTGTCTCCTCACCAATGTTAATAACTAAGTTTATATCGCCCACAATGATGGGCAATACTCTGCAAAATGAACAGACATTATACAGTGGAGTTTGGAGAGCAAAATACAAAAAAGCTACATATTTCACATTTTGTTCAGGTCCTTGATTCATGCAGACACTTCAACTGAGGTCCAGCAAAATCAAATTCCTACAGTCACCTGGTAGATTGAACCTGTCAACATACCACACCAACTTGTTCTCTACTTAACCAACATGGCCAGGTGACGTTAGAAACTACTGACCACATAGAACTGTCAATTGAACTTTGACAGCGCACAGTACTGCAGAATCATGCAAAATTGTGAAACAGATTCACAAGCTCCCATTTTAAGAAATGATGTGGAGATGCCGGTGTTGGACTGGGGTGGACAAATGTGAGAAGTCACACAACACCAGGTTATAGTCCAACAGCTTTATTTAAAATCACAAGTGACTTCACCTGACGAAGGAGCAGCGCTCCGAAAGCTTGTGATTTCAAATAAAGCTGTTGGACTATAACCTGGTGTTGTGTGACTTCTCACATTTTAAGAAAGACAGAATGTGCATTTATATAGTGCCTTTGAAGACCTCAGGAAATCCCAAAGCATCTTAGAGCCAATGAGGTACTTTTTGAAGTGTAGTCACTGTTGTAATGTGGGAAATACAGCAGCCAATTTGCGTACAGCAAGGTCCCACAAACAGCAATGAGATAGATGATGAGTGGATCCCTCATAAATAGACATCTTGGTCCCATTTCTCTTTATAGTGTTGTACACATCCAAATTCATCTTTACTTTTCTGATTCACCTAGAAAGTAGACAGAAAATGCACACTGAATGACCCAGACATTGCTGACTATCTCGATGTCCTCAAATAAATTGGACCAGATTCAAAAATGCTTCCGGAAACTGCTTTGGAGGTCAATCTGAAATACTCTATGAAAATGAAGTTCATGACTAAAGTTTCCCAATAACCAGATCCTGAGATAATTAAAAGGTGATGAGTAGATGATTGTTAGTTCCTCAACGACAGCCTCTAAAAATGATAGAAACTGTCACTCTAAGGTCGAGAGAATCTGGTGATCCACATCTAGGGAACTTGATCTGTAATTTAACCTCTACAAAACCTGCTGCCTTTCAGCTTTACTCTACCATATTAAGTGGGATCCTCAAATAGAGGTCAACATTTTGGTTGAACAGTTATGCCATCAATGGTTACGAAGTCTGTTTTTGATCAGATGCATGGTCCTGTTTCTAACAAGAAAATCTATGCATGCAGCAGGGTCAATGCCTCAGGCTTACCTTTCCAGAGTCTCACAAATGCCAGGAAGCCTGAGAATGAGCCAATTGACACTGCTTGTCTCCACCAACCCACCCACATATAGGAGCTTGTGAGTACAGAGGTTAGGTTGTTAGTAGGGGCAGAGGCAAGCTCTTCTATCATAAGTCTATTACAGGGCTGATCAGAGATATCTGCATTGATGGTGCCTGTACTGGTCTCGCTAGACCTGCTCCTATCTAGTTATCCAGCAAGTTAAACACTTATTCAAATAATTCCTCGAGAAGCCAGTTTGCTGTTTTGAAGCTTTACTTGAACAAATTTGTGAAACTGTAAACAAAGACAAGGTATGTTTTGTACATAGAACTGAGTACTGTACATTAGATGTTACATAAGATATAAACATATTTATAACAATAGAATAGACTAATTATATACTAACTAACATTTGAGCTGGACTTCTGTAAATACCAACTATTACTTCTTATAAACATAGTATTGTCAAATACTACACTGACAAAGTTGCTATCATGTTAACAAACAAGGATACTCACAGATGTTGCATCTGGCCTAGTATATGAGATGAGATGGCATAAGATTGAGATTCTCACATGGAATTCTCCATTACTCAGTAAGTAGCTTCTTTCTGGCAAACTACTTCCGGGGTCAAACAGGAAGAAAGGTCAAATGACCTCTGCTGTATACTAACACTGCTATACAATAGCTACCACCAGAGGGTGCTATCTGCATGTAATAAGTCCAGAACAATGCCAGCAAAGAGAGAAAGAAGGTTAGATAGAGTGTGTAATCAGCTTCAGACTGAGGACTGTTAACAACATGTAAGGGTAAATTCAGTGTTCTCCTGCAACCAACAAGGAGCCACACTGGAAGCGAGCACAGTTGAAGAGTGTTCTAGCCCAGAACATAAGAACATAAGAATTAGGAATAGGATTAGGTCATATGACCCCTCGAGCCTGCTCTGCCATTCAATAAGATCTTGGCTGATCTTCGACCTCAACTTCACTTTCCCGCCCAATCCCCATATTCCTCAATTCCCCTAGAGTCCAAAAATCTATTGATCTCAGCCTTGAATATATTCAAAAGACTCAACATCCCCCTGGGGTAGAGAATTCCAAAGATTAACAACCCTCTGAGTCCCAAAGCACTTTACAGTCAATGAAGTACTTTTGAAGTGTAGCCACTGTTCAAATTTTGGAAACGCGACTGCTAATTTACACGCAGCAAGGTCCAAAAAACAAGGAGGTAAATGACCAGATAATATGTTTTAGTGATTTAGGTTGAGGGATAAATGGCAGGACACTGGCAGAACTTCCCTGCTCGAATAGTGCCATATGATCTTTTACATCCGCCTGAGATGGTAGATGCGGATCTGATTTAACGTCTTATCCAAAAGACACCTCTGACAGTGCACATTCCCTCAGTACTGCACTGGAGTGCTAGCCTAGATTTTGCACTCAAGTCTTTGAAGTGGGGCTCGGAACCCAAGACCTTCTGACTTAGAGACAAGAGTGCCACCACAGTCAAGTTTGACACTTGCACGGTCCAAACAAAATTGTTATCATGGTAGCTGCAGGAGACCTGATTGCAAGGGTATTCCAAAATATACACAATACCATTCACCATCAGGTTCTGTGCAATTTATAAACCATTCCGACGACAAGGACACAAACTCAATGAACTACCAGCACTGAGAAGAAACTTTCTCCTACAACTACAGAGCATTAATGAAATAATTTGTACTTTTTCCTGCTCAATCTTTAAGATGGCTTCACTTAATTATTTAACTAACTGCACATCTTTTTTTGAAATCTCTTGGTATATTGAATCATGCTCAATAGTGCTGTTCATCAAGCTTTGAAAACCCCCCAAAAGTTTAGAAACTTTGTAAAAGACTAATCCTGCTAAGGTAGATGGGCAGTTAAATTTTTCCCAGGCCTTTGCCAGTGGCAAGTAATTAACTGTGATACAGGTTATCTCTTCTCCTTCTATCCCAGCGGGTGCAGCTCAGTTCGCAGGTTTGGTGTGATAACTTCCAAAGGAAGAAACTACATCGATGTTATGGTAACACCATGCTGTGCCTTCATCTTGACAATGGCACTGTCTATTTAAAGATGAACTTCAAAAAAGGAAGTGCAGTTGAGTTCAGTTAGCAGAAGTATCTGTGATGTTGCTATTTTGCATTCCGTTTACCAGTGGTGGATCATGGTGGTGGGACTCACATGGCCTCCAGATTCACAACACAGCACTCGCAGGGTGTGTAAATACACTACTGCTATCACTTGTATTAAAGACCTGTCCCATAGTGACATCACTTTAACACAACTTTTGTCATCAGGGAAGGTAATGGAACTAGTAGGATCACTTCTCGTCTTCAGAAAATGATGAGCTAAGTGATGTGCACAGTGTAGAAAGTTGTGTATTGAAAAAATTACAAAATAATATAGAATGAGTATGATTGTACAAGCACCAAATGGACAATCGATAATCCTGAGGAAGTGGGGATACAATGATGAGAAACGGAACAGCGCTCGTAAATTAGTGGCTGGAAGAAAATGAAGTGAAAGAGGCTTAAGATGAAAGAATGCTTAAGAAAAGGAGCAGTACGGTAAGAGAGAATGAATGGAGAGGGGGAGAGAGAGAACGGGAAGAACCAATGCTATAGTATTGGGAAGGAACCCAGACATGAAAAATAAAAGCGCTTATTTGAGAAAAGAAGAAAGTCAGGTGACTATAGAAAAAGAAAAGTTGTCAAAGGCTTTGTAGATAATAGTCTTTTTTAGATGTTAACATTTTTTTTCTGAGTGACTGAGGCTTCATTTAGTGTTTTCAGGTGCACAAAATGTGAACATGGACTTTTTTGATGAAGTAACAGGGTGGATTGATGAAAGGAAAGCAGTGGATGTTGTCTACATGGATTTTAGGAAGGCGTTTAACAAAGTACCACATAGAAGGCTGGTTAACAAAATTGAGGCTCATGGAATAGGTGGGTCAGTGGTAGCTTGGATAAGGAATTGGCTTAAGGACAGAAAACAGTGAGTTGTGGTAAATGGGTGTTTTTCAGACTGGAGGATGGTAGACAGTGGTGTTCCCCAAGGGTCAGTGCTGGGGCCAATGCTTTTTTTGATATATATATATATATAAATGACCTGGATATTGGAATACAGAGTAGAATTTCTAAATTTGCCGATGACACCAAACTTGGGAGTGTGGCAAACAGTGATGATGATACCAATCGACTGCAACAGGACATAGAAAGGCTAGCAGAATGGGCAGGCAAGTGGCAGATGGAATTTAATACAGAGAAGTGAGAGGTCATGCATTTTGCCAGAAGGAACAGGGAGAGGCAATATAAACTTAATGGCACAGTTTTATAGAGTGTGCAGGGACAGAGGGACCTGGGAGTTAATGCGTATAGGTCCCTGAAGGTGGCAGGACATATTGAGAGAGTGGTTAGCAAAGCATATGGGATCTTGGGCCTCATAAATAGAGGTATTGGGTTTGAATTTCCAAGCCCTGTGGAGGTGAGTTTGGAGGTGAGAGTGGTGGGAAAATTGCAGAATCGGGGGGCAGGAACCCATCCCGCCCCCAACCTGCCTCCGTGCCAATGTCCCAGGAGGCGGGTATCCGACCTGTGCTGGGAGCCACCTCCCCGAGGCGGGAAGGGGATTAGTGCTAATTAACTGCCTGTTAACAGGTAGTTAACAGGCAGTTTTTTGTCTAATCCCTATTTTTAGCCCTGAAGTGTGGGCTGTCCGGCGGCTCCGAACCACGCCAAGTTAGCGAGGCGGACCGTCGGTCTACAGGGGTTGGAGGGGTCGAGATGTCCGTTGCGCAGGTGAGTGATGGGTGCATGTGTGCAGAGGTAAGTGTGTGAGGTAAGTGTAAAGTGTTTTAATAATTTTTACTTATCTTTACTTTCTCCTGCAGGCTTCCTTCCTTCAGTTCTTGGGAGTCCCTCATTTCACCGACACAGAAAGCAGAATGGCCGCTGAACTATCAAAAGCTGCAGCCTCTGCTTTCTGGTCTGGAGAGATCTCTAACTGAGTCTGAGTAGAAGGATTCAAGTTAGAAGACAGATTGTCAGTGTTTGACAGCTTCACAGAGCTGTCAAACGCTGATTTTTCATCTGTCAAAAGCTCTTGACAGATGAAATGTCAATCGCTGACGTCACCAGTGTCCCTTAATTGGCCTGCTGAGCCTGCTGGGCAGGCTTAACAAGGTCAATCAAGGGAAAATAGCGTGGGTTGGCCACAAGTCGATGGAGGCGGGACTGCAACCCAAAAAGTGGGAGTCCCGCCTCCATCATGTCCCCATTGACAAAATCCAGCCCATTGAGTACAAAAGTAGAGAAGTTATGTTGAACCTTTATAAAGCGCTGGTTAGGCCACAACTTGAATATTGTGTCCAGTTCTGGTCACCACACTTTAGGAAGGATGTGAAGGCACTTGATAGAGTGCAGAGGAGATTTACCAGAATGGTTCCGGGGATGGGGGATCTTAGCTACAAGGACAGGTTGGAGAAGCTGGATTTGTTTTCATTAGAGCAAAGGAGGTTGCGAGGTGATTTGATAGAGGTGTACAAGATTATGACGTGTTTGGATAGGCTAGACGGGGAAAGGCTGTTCCCACTAGTTGATGGTACAAGGACTAGGGGACACAGATTTAAGGTTTTGGGCAAGAGATACAGTGGGTATGTGAGGAAAAACTTTTTTACGCAGCGAATGGTGAGGACCTGGAACTCACTGCCGACGGAAGCAGACATACTCAATGTTTTCAAGTGGCGACTGGATAGGCACTTGAGGGAAATAAACTTGCAGGGCTATGGGGATAGAGTGGGGGAATGGGACTGACTGGATTGCTCTGCAGAGAGCCGGCACGGGCTCGATGGGCCGAATGGCCTCCTTCTGTGCTGTTATGACTTATGACTCTATGATAACCCAGAAACTTGCCAGATTTCCTCCTTTGTGCCACATGGCACAGAAGTGTCAGATCTTAGGCCTAGAAATTCAGTTGGCTGCGCCAGCCGTTAGCGCCTTAGGAGGAGTAGATGTCGGACGCTAGGCGGGTTGCGCCCGGGCGCAGCGCGAACTGCGCCTCGCCCCAACTTCACTAGAGATTTAGCGCCGGCGCAAAGTCTTTGCGCGCGCTCAACTGCGCACGCAGATCATGACATCATTTCCTCGTGCAACACCCTTTGTGCGCCCCCAACCGGAACTTCAGTCGCGCCGCCCCATTGTGCGCCTGGCGCCCCTAGCGACTGTGAAGTGGAACGGTGCTCAGCCGATGCGGGGCGCGGGGGGCGCAAATTAAAGGGCACTCATCCTGCAATATAAAAGGCTGCCATTTTGCAGCACACCTTCTTGCGAAACGGATCTTTGGAGAGAGACCAAGGTAGATAGCTTTCTGCTTTGGCCCAACACTCGGACAGGTACTTCTAGGCTTCAGGCCACAGCTTTCAAAAAGTTTTTGCCTTCATTGACATCTCATTGTTTGCCAGCATATTATGGGGGCTGCAATGGGTGTCAACGCTGGCTTTCTCAATTACATCCAAAGGGCTCACAGACGCCGTGAGAGAGTGGCAGCCCTGGTTAGACGGAGAGGGGGCAACAGGCGTCGGCAAAGGAGGCCTTACCCACCCAGGGTATACCGCCAGCAGTTCTCCTATCTCCAGATGTCTGAGGAGCAGTGTGTTCGGAGGCTGCGATTCAGAAGGGAGGTGGTCACAGAGATCTGCCAGCTGCTTGCCGTTGATCTGCAGCCACAGCTGAGGAGCAGGACGTCTCTGTCGGTGGCAGTGAAGGTGACGGTGGCTCTCAACTTTTATGCCACCGGCTCCTTCCAATCCACTACTGGGGACATTGCCAACATCTCCCAGTTCGCCGTGCATTGCTGCATCCGCCAGGTGACCAATGCCCTTTTCAAAAGGAGACGTCAGTTCATCTCCTTCTCCATGGCCCTTGACAAGCAGCAACAGCGTGCAATGGGCTTTGCAGCATTCGCGGGCTTCCCCATGGTGCAGGGCGCCATTGACTGCACGCATGTGGCTTTGCGAGCACCTCTGGAGAATGCCGAGGATTACCGCAACCGGAAGGGCTACCATTCGCTGAACGTACAGCTGGTGTATGACCACAGGCAGCTCATCCTAGCTGTCAATGCCCACTTTCCAGGCAGCAGCCACGATGCCTTCATCCTGCGACAGACTTCTGTGGCAGACATGTTCCAGGCACAGCCTCGCCCACGAGGATGGCTTATCGGGGACAAAGGCTATCCTTTGTGTACCTGGCTGATGACCCCGCTCCGTGCGCCCAGCACCCCTGCTGAAGAGCGATACAACGAGAGCCATCAAGCGACCAGGAACATCATCGAACAAACAATCGGCGTCCTGAAGCAACGTTTCCGCTGTCTCGATCGTTCCGGTGGAGCCCTACAGTATTCTCCGGAGCGAGTCTCCCATTTTGTGGTCGTTTGCTGCATGCTGCACAACCTGGCTATCCGCAGGACTCAGCCACTTCCACCACAGATTGGAGGACCACCTCAGGAGGAGGAGCAGGAGGAGGAGGAGGAGGACCAGCACAGGAGGGAGGCACAAAGTGCAAGGGCCGCCCATCGCCGGCTTATTGAACGTCGGTTCTAGGCCCCCTCTCAGGGACTGGCTTGTGCCAATGTCAGCAGATGAATGTAGCCGCTCCACAAGCCCTCAGCCGAGCAGGGCAACGAGGACTTAACCAAAAAACCATGCACACTGCAATTTAACAACAAAAATTTATTGAACACCTCTGCCCTTCCCACATTACATGCTCATGTGGAGAAGCCCCCTCCAAAAACACAAAACTACCAGTCTCGGCCTTACAAAAAGAAAGAAGGACACCAGTCTCGGCCTTACAAAAAGAAAGAAGGACACCAGTCTCGGCCTTACACAAATAAAGAAAGACACCAGTCTCGGCCTTACACAAATAAAGAAAGACACCAGTCTCGGCCTTACACAAAAAAAGATAGACACCAGTCTCGGCCTTCATATATCAAAAAACACAACAGCCTCGGCCTTCATATATAAAAAAATCTTCTCGGCCTCATATATAAAAAAAACACATGGCCACACCTTCTACTTTTTCTCCTGCGAGGGTGATCCACCTCGCTTCCGCGAGTGGCCCCTTCCTGCCCTGCAGCTCCTCCTCAATGGGACCCCAGCGGCTGCAGCAAGGCTGGGGGAAGGCTGCTGAGGGGCAGATGGCGAGACGGCAGATGCCCTTGGGGGTCGGCCTGCACCAGCTCTGGCCTTGGAGTTGCCGGCTGCTGACTGCTCCAACTCTGGCTGGGCGGCAGCAGTGTGTCCAGCAGCTCCTGGCAGCTGCAATGGCGGAGTGGCAGTGTCGGCTGCAGGAATGGTGGCAGCCTGGAAGATCGCAGGTGCTCGCTGGTCGCCTGACACATTGGCACTCGCACGGGCCAGCACTGCAGCATGCGCAGCAAACGGCTGAAGGACAGACTGCTGGGCTGCTGCTGCGCGGCGAGTGCCCTGGCGATGCCTGGCTGATCCAGCGAGGGTGGCAGCAGTTAGTGCCCGTGTGGCCCTGGTCTGTGTCCGCATCACACCAGCCAGTGAATGGACGGCACGACTGAGCACTTGGCTAGAAGCCGACTGTGCTGCCGCGAAGTCCTGCAGACTCGTGGCCTGTGCTATCGCGATGTCCTGCAGACTGCTGGCCTGTGCTGCATTGATGTCCTGCAGACTCCTGGCCTGTGCTGCATTGAACTGTTCCAGACTCCTGGCCTGTGCTGCACTGAATTGTTGCAGACTCCTGGCCTGTGCTGCCCCGAATTCCTGGACACTCCTTGCCAGTGACTCTATGGAGTCAGGCATCCTTCCCACTGCAGCCATGAGCTCAGTGTGCCTGCGCGCAGCCTGGACGACCATTTCCTCTAGGAGGCGCACCTCCTCTGCGCTCACCGTCGCAGGACTGGAGGCCGCACTCACCCTCTGGGGAGAAGTCCGCCGAGCTTCCCCACCCCTCCCGCGTTGCTGCAGGCCGCTGGGCCCCGGAGCTTCACTCTCCTCCGGCCCTTCCCCCCGGCTCCCCTCCAGGGAAGACGTGTCCCCTACATCGCCATGGGCTGGCACGGCTGAGGGTGGCACTGATGGGCCGGCTTCCTCTTCCTCCTCCTCGTCTTCCGAAGGGCTGACAGTGGCAGCTTGAGGGCCCGCCTCCTCACCTGGCGATTCACCATCTGAAAGCAGGAAGGCACGAGAGTAGCTTTAGAGTGAGGACAGGGCGGCAGCGAGGGAGGCATGAGTGGTGCCATTCACCGCATTGGTCGGACAGTGGCAAAGGATGCTGATCTGATGCGCAAGTGGAACGAGAGAGGTCCAAAAGGTGATGCCCTTACCATTGGTGCCCAGAACAGGGTCGGCATCTCCAGTGGCGACGGGGCCAATCAGCCGGCCTCCCATAATGCGCTCCACACGCTGGTCAAGGTCGGAGAGCTCTTTGAGGTCAGGACGGCCTCCCCCGGTCTCAGTTTGGTTGCGCCGGTTGTGCGCAACCTTGGCCTGCAAGAGAAAGGACGGCCTCTAAGTACAGTGTGTAGCCCTGATCTTGTCTGCACTGCCTCCCATGGTCGAATAGCTTGGACAGTGTGTAGCCCTGATCTTGTCTGCACTGCCTCCCATGGTCGAATAGCTTGGACAGTGTGTAGCCCTGATCTTGTCTGCACTGCCTCCCATGGTCGAATAGCTTGGACAGTGTGTAGCCCTGATCTTGTCTGCACTGCCTCCCATGGTCAAATAGCTTGGACAGTGTGTAGCCCTGATCTTGTCTGCAATGCCTCCCACGGTCGAATAGCTTGGACAGTGTGTAGCCCTGATCTTGTCTGCACTGCCTCCCATGGTCGAATAGCTTGGACAGTGTGTAGCCCTGATCTTGTCTGCAATGCCTCCCACGGTCGAATAGCTTGGACAGTGTGTAGCCCTGATCTTGTCTGCACTGCCTCCCATGGTCGAATAGCTTGGACAGTGTGTAGCCCTGATCTTGTCTGCAATGCCTCCCATGGTCAAATAGCTTGGACAGAGTGTAAAGTGCTGAATGTGCAATTGATTTTCATGCCAGGCCCATAGCTGCTGGATGAGGGCTGGCCATTAGGGCTTTCAGGTCCCTTTGCCCATAATGTGAGATGCACATGCAAGGATGAGGAGGACACTGGAAAGGGTACTCACCCTGACAATCCGAGTGAGGTCGTTGAACTTCTTCCGGCATTGTACAGGAGTCCTGGCGACCACGCTGTTGGAAGACACCCTGTTGGACACCTCCCTCCAGGCTTTCCGGTAGGTGCTGGGCAGTGGCCTCTTGCCACCTTCTGGGTACAAAACATGGCGCCTGCGCTCCACTGCGCCAACCAGCAGCCTCAGGTCACCATCACTGAAGCGCTGCGCTCTCTCCCTGGCCTTCTCCATAGTCCTGGGCGTTGTACAGGTGAAGCTGAAGTGGTCAGGCCTAGGTTGAGGGCTTCAGTGTGCAGGGCGTGGCAGGCAAACAAATACACCCTCCCCCTTTAAGAGATGACCGGCGCCAGAGTGTCTGCCGTCAATCAAGAACTCGCCGCACCTGCGCTGCGCCCGGCCTCGGGGGTATTGCTCAGCACCGCCGGCTTAGCGCCTAAAGATAGTCGTGCATCGCCTGTTTTTGCGCGGCAGCAACCTCTTGGGGCGATGCGACTGAATATCGGCGAATGGGGCGCGACTTTGCGCCGGGCGCAAACTTTAGCGGCCGCCCGACTTTACCGCCCCAAAAGTGACTATACTGAATTTCTAGGCCTTAGCCTTTCCCACAGCCTCTCACACTGGTTAGCAACACACTAATGTTTATCAATCATTACTCTTCTCATTGGTTGTGATGTGATAAATCAGTCATAACGTTGGTCTACGGTAGCATAAGGTTATTTGCAACCTTGGGAGATCTTTGTGAAAATACAAAAGGAGGAGATCTTCTGTGGTGATCTTTTGCAATCATGCCTAAGTGGAGGTCACTGTCTGCCGACAGGTGGGGTTGTTTCCAATGTTGCCGCCTGGGTATTATCCTGGCCGAGTGGATTAGCCTCCCATTATAGAACGATGGTGGGAGTGGGGGGGATTTCCTTTGTGCTTCTCCTGCTCCGCCACCATAACTTGGGCAGCAACCTCGTTTATGCATGTAACTGGGGTTCCCAGCGAATTTACCATGGCAATGTGGAGAAGTCCTGAGGAAATCCCCCCCCCTCCCCATTGAGTTGAATGAGATGAAATTGGACAAGGACTGTAAGGGGCAGGCGATACACTTCACCATGTTACCACCCCGACAACAAAGTTAAAGAGGACACCCCTTGTTTCGGCTGCTGACCTTATTGGCTTGCCTTTTGTTTTGGTTGTGGTATTGGTGTTGACCGTAGAAGGCTCATTCAGTTAGATTTATGTGGATCAAACCACGCTGGCAGATGAGCTGACAGAGTTACCTTCACAAAGTAATGGTTTGAAACATATGTTACTGCGAACAAGTACAAACAGTTGATAACAGGTTTGTACTGTACTACCAGACCCCCACATATGGATACCCATAATATATTCTCATGGACGCCTCTTATTTGGGGTGGGGAGCTGCTTTATTGCACCTATAATTAGGAGATATGCTTTAATGCTCTGTTATTGGCACAGTGCACCTGAGTACTCCTGCTATTGGGGTATGTGGTTTATTGACCCTATTATCGGGAGGGGGGTGGTATTCTTTAGTGCTCCAGTTATTGGGACAGTGTACACTAGTGCCCGTTATTGGGCTACAGGAAACTTTCGATTTACCGGCACCTAAATAACTGGAAATCTCAGTTAACCGGCAAAATTCAGGAGTGGGTTCAGGTAAGTTTTACTTCATATTACTTGCCTTCCTCGATCTGTTGCTGTGCAATTGGGTGTGGCTGCAGCTGTTGCTAAGCTACAGAGATGCTTGGAACTTGTGGCCATTGTTCTGCACCTGTTGCTAAGCAGCAGGGTTTGTTGCTTTATACGGAGCTCTCAGCTCTCCGTATCTTTTACTATAGCTCTCGGTTATCCGGAATTTTTGATGAACCGGCACCACGTCGGTCCCGTCGGTGCCGGATAAAAAAAAGTTTCCTGTATGTGGTTTATTGACCCTATTATCAGGGCGGAGAGGGTGTAAGCTTTAGTGCCCCCTATTATTAGGTCCGTGTGCTTTATTGCCCCATTATTGGATGGTTCTTCAATGCCCCTATTATAGGGGGTGGCGTGCTCAGCCCCTCCTCAGAGAGGGAAGAGTTCAATTCCAACTTGAACCAGGTGATCATTCTTGTGCTGCATTTTTATTTGTGTTTATAACTGAGTCAAGTCTATACCAGATTCTTTTGGGAATAAAAATTTGAACAGTGGAAGCCTCCACAAGGACAGCCACTGTGTTGAGCAAAACATTCCCTTTGGGCCTTTTATCCAGGTTGAACCTATTGTGATAGCTTTGCAGAACATACAGGGAATTAATGCACATCTGAGAAAACATATCCTTTAATCAAGGCCGCACATTACCTGGCTTTATTCTGTAGAAAGCGATTATTAATTCCATACTACTTCCAAGTACCGAGTACTGTGATTGTGCTAAGAGCCAAACACTTTAGACCTTTCTCTTGGGCCTTACCTTTAGAAGATAAACAATCTGGTGAGATGTTAAAGGGGCATTACACTTATCAAAAAATGTTTTGGCAATCCTTTATGTTTGTTTACAAACACATAAGGGAACATCGTCAGTTCAGATGTATCACGGTGTCGCTTGTACACGGCACCGCTCTGCCGAACGTGCTACAAAGCTCTTTGCCCTCCCCGGACAAAATAACGTTTGCCAGACACTTTTTCGTGAAGACGGCATCCCTTTAACTCCAGTCCCAGAAGGCAGCACCAGCTGCCTCTCGAGGATAGCTTTAACCAGTCGTGAAGGGAAAAGGGTTGTTGGTCTCCAGTGAGAATGAGTTCATAACAATGGGTCCCCCTGGTGATTCAACCTGCGCGAGATGCCAAATACACAGAATGTTTAGGTCTTTTGATTTGAGCTCCCATCTCGTTTTAATCTGGCTTGGATTCACAGAAACAGGAGGCCTCCGTGAAAGAAACAAAAAAGGTAGAGTTGCATTTATGTGGCATCTCTCAGAAATATTGCCCAGCACTTCACCTACAACGAATCACCGTGAAGTGCAAAGTGCTACGTGGGTAAACTCGGGCGGCCATTTGGCGCACAGCACGATTGCACAAACAGCACTGAAATGAATGTTAATGTTTTTGTCAGGTTGTTTGAGGAATTAACATTTTCCAGGGAGCAGTGAGAGCTCTCTGCTCTTTTTTAAATGGTGCTATGGGATCTTTAATGTTCATCTGCACCAATGGAACAAGCAGATCATCCAAAGGGTAACGAAACATTCCCGCAGTACTCCACTGAAATGTCAAACATAGAAATGTCAGCCACGGCTCAGTGGTAGAACTCTCGCCTTTCAGTCAGAAGGCTGCGGGTTCGACACCCCACTCCAGAGACTTGAGCACATAATCTAGACTGGCACTTCTGTGTAGTACTGAGAAAGTGCTGCACTGTCGGAGGTACCATCTTTCAGATGAGGTGTTAAACTGATGAGACGTCTGCCCTCTCAAGTGGACATAAAAGATCCCAGGGCACTATTTGAAGAAGAACAGGGGAGTGCTCCTGGTGTCCTATCCAACATTTATCCCTCAACCAACACATAAAAACAGATGATCTGGTCATTTATATCATTGCTGTTTCTGGGAGATTGCTCTGTGTCAATTGACTGTCATGTTTCCTACATTACAGCAGTGACCATACTTCAAAAATATGTCATTGGTTTTAAAGTGCTTTGGGACGTCCTGAGTTGTGAAAGGATCTAGTTTGTGTGAGATACTTCGCTGCAGGTGAGGACTCTGGAAACCCACCCTTTAAGTCTTCGCCATTAGCTCAGTGGTCTGTTTCTGTGATTCTGGAGTTATTTGGTGAGGTACAAGAGGAACACTGGTGTCGACGAGAGAACCACGCTCCTGTCCCATTATTCCAAACACAATATGACTTTGCGGGTGACGCCGGTGTTAAGTCTGTGTGTTCCAGTTGTATTAAGATTAATTACTGACACAGACTACAAGAATAAAGTTTCAACAGGTCTTTACTAGTTGGAGGTCAGGACTATACTAAATACAATATCACTACACAGTACTTATATACCGGTGGTCACCACCGGTAATACGTATACAGCAGCCAGAGAAAGTAGTACATCTCTTAAGGTGGAACAGGCTTAAGTTCTCTTAAGGTGGAACAGGTTACATACACCACAATCCTCCCTTTTTAGCTTAACAGTCATATCCCCATTTAACATAACATCATAACATATATACATATATAACTTCAGGTATAAACAGTTCAAAGGTTCAGTCTCTCAGGAGGCCTTCTGATTCGGTTTGGATAACGCCTTTCAGTGGTCTCTGATTCTTGTTGCTGAGGTGACTCTTCTTGTTGGTTTCCTATGTATTGGACGTCATCATCAGGTACAGTCCCTGCCGAGGTAGATGCTTCAGGTTCATTAACGTCTTCCACAGTTGTCTCTGTCGCAACCATGGGTTCGACCCTTGCTCTTGATTCTACCAGTTGATCCGCATGACGCCTTATCACATTGTTACCAATATCTACTGTGTACATCAGAGGTCCTTGTCTGGCCCGAATTGTTCTGGACTGCCACTTTTCGTTTCCATAGCCCCTTGCCAACACTGGTTGTCCTACGTCGAAACTTCGAGTGGACTTGTTATTAATATGCCGGAACTGTTTGTTTTCCACTTCCCTCCGCACATTTGGTTTTAACAAGTCCAACCTGGACCGCAACCTCCTGTTATAAAACATCATGGCAGGACTTTGGTTAGTCACTGCATGAGCGGCGTTTCGATATGCCATTAGGAAATTGTCCACCTTGTGTTGTAACGGAATCTGATCATCGTTCATGGCCTTTATTGCCTTTTTGAATGTTTGGACAAATCTCTCGGCCAACCCGTTTGTCGCCGGATGATATGGGGCAGAGGTATAATGTTTCACCCCATTCTTCTTTAAGAATTTTTGGAATTCTTCCGACACGAACTGTGGTCCGTTGTCCGAACATATCTGTTCTGGCAATCCGTTCCTTGCGAATATTGTTCTTAACACCGCAATTGTCTTTTCTGAAGTAGTGGTATTCATCTTGATCACTTCTGGCCATTTGGAATGTGCGTCCACCGCAATTAGGAACATGGAGTCCATGAATGGACCAGGAAAGTCAATGTGTACGCGTTGCCATGGGGCTGAAGGCCATTCCCATGGGTGTAGCGGTGCGATCGGAGGTGCATTTTGCACTTTTTGGCACCCAGTGCAGCTTTTTGTCAACTCCTCTATCTGTTGGTCAATGCCCGGCCACCATACATAAGCCCTAGCAAGACTTTTCATCTTAACTCCCCCCAGATGACCTTCATGCAGTTCCTTTAGAACTCTTTCCCGTAACTTGGGAGGAATAATCACTCTTGTCCCGTACATCAAAGTACCATGGCAGACGGACAGCTGGTCTCGCCTTGCCGAGAATGCCGGTAACAGAGGATCACCATGTGTTGGCCATCCCTTCACTGTCACCTCGTAAACTCGGGACAGTGTCGGGTCGTTCCTGGTTTCTCTTTCAATACTTGCATTGGTGACTGGTAAACACTCGATGATGGTCGAATGAAATAACTCAACAGGGTCAACTTTCGTCGTCTCTTCCGCTTCAGGTAGTGGCAGGCGCAACAGCCCATCAGCATTGCCATGCTGCTTTGTACCTTTGAATTCTATTTGATATTGATGTGCCCCTAGGAAAAGGGACCGTCTCTGGAGTCGCTGTGCTGTCATCACCGAAACACCCTTCTTAGGGTTAAAAATGGATACCAACGGCTGATGGTCTGTCAGAAGTGTGAATTTTTGGCCCTGCAGGTAATGATTAAACTTCTTCACTCCCCATACAAGGCTGAGAGCCTCCCTATCGATCTGCGCATAGTTGCGCTCAGCGGAAGTCAATGATCTGGATGCAAACGCGACTGGCCTTTCCGTGCCATTTGGCAACTTGTGTGAGAGTACTGCCCCAATACCATATGGAGAAGCATCACAAGCCAACCGAATAGGCAGCGTCGGGTTGAAGTGAGCCAACACTTCCTCTGAGGTGATCAATTCTTTGCTTTTGCGAAATGCCTTCTTACAGTTTTCGCTCCATTCCCATGGTACCCCCTTCTGTAAAAGAGCGTTCAGCGGGTGCAGTACCGTGGATAGATTTGGTAGAAACTTATGGTAATAGTTAATCAATCCCAGAAACGACCTCAACTGAGAGACATTATCCGGAGCGGGAGCCTTTACAACTGCCTCTATCTTGTCAGGAGACTTATGAAGCCCCTCCCGATCAATGACATGACCACAGTACGAGATCCGCTTCTGAAAGAACTCACATTTCTGCCGATTAACTCTAAGTCCATACTCTTTCAGTCTGTTGAGCACCAGTTCCAAGTTTGCGAGGTGTTCTTCATCACCATCACCTGTAATCAGAATATCGTCCAGTTAACATTGTGTGCCTGGAATTCCCTGTAATACCTGCTCCATGGCCCTCTGCCAAATTGCCGGAGCCGATGCCACTCCAAAAACCAGCCTATTATACCGGTACAAACCTCTATGCGTGTTGATCGTGAGGTACTGGCGTGACTCTTCTTCAACCTCCATCTGCAAGTACGCCTGCGCCAGGTCTATCTTGGTGAAGTGTTTCCCGCCAGACAACGAAGCAAAAATATCCTCAATCCGCGGAAGCGGATACTGCACCGTGTGAAGCACCGGATTAACGGTGATCTTGAAATCTCCACAGATGCGAACCTTCCCTGGTTCTCCTGGCTTGTTGCTCGAAGGACGTTTCATAACGGGAACAATGGGCGTAGCCCACTCACTCCAATCTACCTTAGACAGTACACCTGAACGTTCTAGCGCTTCCAGTTCCGCTTCTACAGTAGGTCGTATTGCATAGGGTACCGGTCTGGCTTTGAAAAATTTTGGTTGTGCATGTTCATCAATCTTGATGTTTGCCGTAATTCCTTTCAGTGTTCCCAGTCCTTGCTGGAACACCTCTTTAGCATCATCCAATATTTTGGACAATCGTTTAGGTTTGACATCTGTTTCCCCGGAATCTACCGTTAGTGCTTTTAAGGAGTGCCAATCCATATTCATTTTCCTAATCCACTCCCGTCCCAGTAGTGGTGGACCTCCTTCAGGTAGCACATATAAGTCCATTACTTGGCTTTCTTCGCCCTTGTGGACAACTTTTACCTTTATCTTTCCGATGGGGTACACTCTTTGCCCCGTGTATGTTTTCAATATAATCTCCGTATCCCGTAGGGGAATATGTTAGAATAACCTTTTGTAATCTTTCTTATTCATGACCGTCAATGCCGATCCAGTGTCCAATTCCATCTTTACTTGGACTCCTGCTATCTGAAGAGTGACCCAAATTGTCTGGAGATCTGCATCCTTACCAACGTTGTGTACTCTTAAGCTACCCAGTTCATTACTGCTAGCGTCTGAATCTGACTTCTGTTCGTTCGAACTGGTCTTTGTCACCTTGTGCACCTTTATGTATTTTCCTTGCGGTGACTTTTTGTTGCTGGTCTTCTTTCCTGACCGGCATACTTTAGCTATGTGGCCAAGCCTGCCACACGTTCTGCATTCTTGGTTTTTAAACCAATACTGGTTCTGATCGTGTGTTGTCTTTCCACAACGATAACATTTTACAGTACTCAAACCCAATTTATTTGTACTGAGTTCCGGTGACCGTAGCTGCATTACTGCCGTGCCTCTCGCTGCGGCTTCGTGTGCTGCTGCCATAGTGACCGCTTTCTCAAGCGTCAGCTCATTCTCCTCGAGCAGTCGCTTTTGTGTATCTTCTTTTAATGATCCACACACAAATTTATCTCTTAGCGCGTCTGTTAGTCCCGTTCCAAACTGACAGTACTTTCCTAGCTTACGCAATTCCATTAAATATTCAGCATTGCTTTCATCCTTCAGCTGCCTTCTGCTGTAAAATTTAAATCGTTCCGCTAGCATCAGCGGCGTGGGGTTTAGATGATTTTTCAGGACAGTAACAATCTCCTCGAACGTCTTATCCGTCGGTTCATCTGGTGATAAAAGGTGTTTCAATTGCCCGTATGTCTTCGCACCCATTAAGTTTAATAAAGTTAGTGCTTTCTCTGCATCTGGGATTTTATTTGCTTTACAATAATTTTGTATGCGTTCTACATACATGGCCCAATCTTCGATGTCGCTATCAAAGGTATTAATGTTCCCATGTTTAGGCATCGTTGCAATTTATTTTATTTTTATTTTTTATTTTTTAAATTTTATCCCAAAATGGCGACTTCCCGCTCTTGTCTTCGTACTCCGCCTACAAAATGGCGGTTTTCCCGCGCTTGGCAGTCTTCACCCACTGGCTGCAATGGCGTTTATCGTGCCACTGCTGCTCCCCTTTCCCAGCGGTTAGTAACTCCCCCGACGCTGTCTCCGCTTCACCGCGGCTCCCTCGGGCATTTGCGCTTCCCCGATGTCGCGCCTCGCAGCCCTTCTTGCAGCCCGGTTATTAGCACCGGCTGCGTTCGCCTTCACCGCGGCTCTCGCGCCTTCAGTCGCCCCAGACGCTGCGCCTTTTTGGCCCGAAAGCGGCCCGGCCCTTATCACCAGCCACGATCGATGTCCCCGCGCTGCGCCTTTCGGCCCGAATGTGGCCCGGCCCTTATCTCCGGTCGCGATCGATCTCACCGCCCTTATTCCTCCGTCTTCCTCCCCCCGTCTGTACAGCCAACGCGGCCGACTTTCTGCTCGCGTCGCTGACCGGCTTACCCACCACCGAGGTTGAAAGAAGATAGCTGACTGCCGCTGATGGAGGCTTCGAGTTCAGGATGTCTTCTGCACTCCGGGTTCTCGATGCCTGCCGTGCGACGTGTCTTCCAGCAGGGTGATGAGGGTGGATGCCTCTCTTCGACGCCCGTTCTGTGGACGAAGCCACCGTGGATATAAACTGCCGCAGGGTAAGAATCGGACTCGTCGCCACTGTTAAGTCTGTGTGTTCCAGTTGTATTAAGATTAATTACTGACACAGACTACAAGAATAAAGTTTCAACAGGTCTTTACTAGTTGGAGGTCAGGACTATACTAAATACAATATCACTACACAGTACTTATATACCGGTGGTCACCACCGGTATTACGTATACAGCAGCCAGAGAAAGTAGTACATCTGTTAAGGTGGAACAGGCTTAAGTTCTCTTAAGGTGGAACAGGTTACATACACCACAGCCGGAAGTTTGGCGGAAACCCAGGAAAAACGGTGGACAATCACTCCGATGAGGGCAAGGTAGCATTGATAGAATATTGAAGGGGGTAAAACCTTTTTGTAACCTTGGCCCAGGAGATTCTGAAACATTTGCTCATCCACTTTTTTTCCAGTCTTAACATATGGCCATTTTTTGATAGCTACAGTCAACTAGTTTTTGTGGTGTTTAAATTCCTTTCAAAAGGTGGGAAATTCTCACACAAATTATTTGTTTCCTTAAAGGGAAGGTTTTCCACTGATGCCTTGTAGTCCTATATAATAGTGTATTTCCTACATTACAACAGTGACTACACTTCAAAAAGTACTTCATTCGCTATAAACCACTTTGGGACATCCTGAGATTGTGAAAGGCTCTATATAAATGCAAGTCTTTCTTGCTTTCTTATATAAGAGAAATATTTGTCCCATCACTGGTGCCTCTCAGTTATCCATATTAGCGTGATCCAGAATTTTTAAGAAATTGGTTAAAAGTAGGCCTGGAGCAAACATTCCCCTTAATGTGAAATTCTGCCTCAATAATGTAAAAAGGAATGGCACATTGTGGGCAGCACTCCCTATTCATGATGTCGCCGGCGCCAAGCTTCTACAGAAAAGGGGAGATTTTTACTCCCTCCACCCGGAGGAAATGGGGTGGTAATAGAGGTAACATGGAGATGGTTGGCTTACTGACTCATTCCCACTCCACTGCCATTTTTCCTGGGTTCTTCTGCTGGGCGGCCCAAGGGCCCACCTAAATAAGGCAGGAGTTTCAGTAATATATGCAAGTTGGGGGTCCTAATATGGACATGGGTCCAGTTTTAAGGCCTACTGGATGGAGCGTGCACCGTGTATGCTCTGCTCAGTAAAACCTGACAGTCAAAAGGAAGAGGCCCCAAAAAGGTAAGTGAAAAACTAGTTTTGTGCGGCCAGGAGGAGCAGGAACGCTCCGCCGGGCTCCACAAGAATAATGTGGACTGCTGCTACTGCTCTGGCCACCTCCCCCCACCACCGCCCCCACCCCCTCCACCGCTATCTGTGATGACCCCACCACCCCGGGCCTACCTTCTTGCCAGCCGGATCGGCCTTCGAACCACCTGATATTGTGCTAGCTGGAGCCGGTGAACTGCACCGCAGCACCCATTCGGGGCGTGCAGCTCACCGGTGGCCTGGAATGAGACCTCACTTTCAAAACGGACCGGGCCAGCATGCCCATTCCACAGTCCAGCCCTTGATGGTTAAAATCTCCCCTAAAATGTCTGATTCTAGGCTCATTCTAACCAATCGTTTCAAATTATGAAACATGGTAATAAAAACTCAGCAAATGCACAGGTATTCATTCCCCTTTCATAACATCTAGGGTTGTGTGACAAGACAGTACATTATACATTGCCTTCTACCTCTGAACTGTGACCTTAGTTGATGCATTCTCTAACACTGTTAGAACACCATTCTGCCAGTGTATGTTTGGTGGCTTGTGTCCATCTGGCAATGGTGAGTGCTGTAAGTGAAAAGTACATCTACAAAGTTTTCATTTGCTGGTTTTTGCTCCTTGTTTCTGTCCCTTTTTAGTCCAAGTTTATTAGCTTATCTATTTGCCCATTACAATGGTGCTGAATGCATGGATTCCGTAGTGCTGAACTGAGCGTGTGCACCAGATTCTGTGTTCCTAAGGCGGACACTCCATCCCAACTTTTTGATTCAGGCCATTGGAATTTAGGGGTTCTCTAACTCCCGCGCCTGAATTGATCCAAATCCTTAGCTCTACCACCTCCACGCAGCCAAGTGTCCGGTCGTGCTACAATTGCTTAAAGAATCCATTGACATTAACTGAGGAGACGAGCTTGTCATGGTACATTGCACGGATAAGCATCCATGCTGCTTGCTGTTATTGATTTGGATAGCCAGTATCCATTCTGTTATCCAGGTCTAGCGAGGAGAGCACTGCCAGGCCCTGGGCCTGTTCCAATTGCATGACCACCTGAGTAAATAACTTTCATACATGATTGGAAGTTGGCGCTGGGAAAGGTAAAGTAACAATTGTGTTTGTATGGAAGGGGGTGGGAGAAAAGCAGATAATGTAACTTGAGGTCTGCAATTAATTTAGTAACTTTTACCTGGGCTGCCACCTAGAGGTTCATTAATCCGGTTGACACAGTCGGAACATAAAGGTTTCAGGTGTCCACTTGAGAAAAGCCCAGAAATGATTTGCCAGGGAGATGAGGGATGGGGGGGGGGCGGGGGTGGAGATAGATTTTGAGTGTCAATTGCGTTCTGGCTGGCCTGTAGCTGCAGCATTTGGTATCGACCTGTCAGTCATGAACCTTAATGTTCCCATTATATGCCACTCCTACAGGAAATGAGATGTAAATTTAATGTGGGTGGGAGGAGTGTGGCAGACTTAATGGTTGTTTGCCATTTAAAACCATGTTTTACACAACAAGAATGAGCCAAATGTCATCCCATGGAAATCTTCCTGAATTCAAGCTTTGTTCTCCATAATCTGTGGTGCTGTAGCTTTGCTCAGTTCCTGAATATCAAACTACAGTGAAGTGACCTTTATTTTCTTTCATTGTCTTTAATCCCTTGCCTGTGCTGTGGTGGAGGGTGGGGACTATGGAGAAACTGTATTATGGCTATATCTATAACCATTATCTTCTTATGTCAGTAACTTAAGATCACTTAACTACAGGCCCGATGGCAAACTGTCTTAATGATTTGGATATGCTGCCCTATTGTTTGGTAACTGGCCTTGTGCTAGGAAGTGGTTCAGCTTAACTGCTCTTTTTTAGGCCAGAGAGAGAGTGCAAGCTTTCTTAATTGACCATTGGGTAAATGGCATGGAGTCAAGTGGATCAAGAAGTTCCCAGGTCCAGTTCCTAATCTGTTTTAAGCTGGCTTTAGTGTCAGCCTTGGCTCAGTGGTAGCACTCTTGCCTTCTATGTCAGGAAGTGGTGGGTTCAAGCCCCACTCCAGAGACTTGGGTACATAATCTAGGGCGGCACTGAGGGAGTGCAGCACTGTCTGAGATGCTGACTTTTGGATGAGACATTAAACTCGGATACAATCTATCCTCTCAGGTGGACATAAAAGATCTCATGGCACTATTTGAGCTGGGGAGTTCTTCCAGTGTCTTGGTCAATATTTATCCCTCAACCAACATCATTAAAACAGATTAATTGGTCATTATCACATTGCTGTTTGTGGGACCTTGCTGTCTGCAAATTGGCATTATATAAATGCTAGTCTTTTCTTTTTCCTTTCCTTTCTTTTCTTTCTTTAGGTGGTAGAACGTTCAGCTGCCCAGGTCCCTGTTTCAAAAACCTTCTCGAAACTCCTCTTTTTACCCAAGCCTTCATTCACCCCTTGTAGACTCTCCCCTGGCTCGGTGTTCCCTTCCACTTGTTATTACTCTGTAAAGTGTCTTCAGGACATTTTATACAGTATATAGGTGATTCGTAAATGCAAGTTGTTGCTAATGTGCACTAGCCCAGACACTAAAGCAGATCTTGTTGAAAACCACTGGTATTGTGTTTGGCAAGCAGTACAGTGTGTGCCCTGTTCAAAGTGAAGTATTTTGGTGCTTGTGGTAGTTTTCCAGGGTAGGATATGGAAAGAAAGCATGGCACCGTGGACACAAGGTGTTGGCACTACAGTGCCCTCTGAAGACAATGTCACCTTTGTGTCTTGATACAGTTTGCAGCTCACTTTACACTATTGCAAAGTCATGATATTGAAACATCAGGAAGTGCATAGCATTAAAAGGTTATTAATGGAAACATATCAGATAAAGCCTGTTAAGTGACATTTGATTGCGCCATCTTAAATCACGGGTGGTTTGCTTGCTTTTCACAATGATTGTAAAGAATGCTGAAGCTTCTTAAAAACAACACATGTCAAGGAAGCTTCAGTTTGTGAGATGGCAGTTGTAGAGATTGTAATCCCTTCTCACACTGGTGCTATTGAAAAGAAACAAATTTCAATTGGAACAGGCACAGAATCCAGAATGTTCTTGCATTCCTGGTGCTTTTAAAACAAGCAGTAATATTCAAACCCTGCACTCTTGGTACATGAAAGCTACCTGCATCTTTAAACACTTCATATACTGCACTGTGGGGTTTCAATCGAGGGGAATCGTATTACACATGAAAAACAGCACTGTGTGGAATTATAGCACACTCTGGGTAGTCCAGTCACCTGCTCCTGCAGCTCTACCACTCGCCCAGCTACCCAGGACCCTTCAGTGCCACTCCAATGTGGTTCAGTTGGTAGCACGTCCACCTCTGAGTCGGAACATTGTGGGTTCATAGTCCCACTCCAGAGACTTGAGCAAAAATTTAGGCTAGCACCTCCCTGCAGCACTGAGGGAGTGCTGCACTGCCGGAGGTGCCGTCTTTTGGATGAGATGTTAAAATGAGGCTCCGTCTGTCCTCTCAGGTGGAAGTAAAAGATTCCATGACATTATTCTGAAGAAGATCAGGGAAGTTCTCCCCAGTGTTCTGGCCAATAGTTAAACCTCAACCAGCATCACTAAATACAGATGATCTGGTCATTATCATTTTGCTGTTTGTGGGACCTTGTTGTGTACAAATTGGCTGCCTTGTTTCCTATATCACAATAGTGACTATATTTCAAAAAAGAACTTCATTGGCTGTAAAGAGCTTTGGGACGTCCTGAAGTTGTGAAAGGCGTTACATAAATACAAGTTCCTCCGTTCTTTCCACATGCTGCCACTATGGTGCTTACAGAGAGTCCTCTGTTCACAGTAGTGGTGGCATGTGGAACAGCGTTGAGTTATGGACATTTTTGAGCTCACCAAGCACTGGGTTGAGACAATTCAAGCTCATTTCACGTGGGACCCTTGCGGCTGGCAGATAGTCTGGACGTATGGTGAGGTCCTGGGAGCGAGAGGATGGTGTGCTCTGCAATCCTCTTGCAAAAATACACGAGGTTGTTTCCAAAGGGTTGCAGTTAATGTTGGGAGTCAAAGCTGGCACCTGCTTAGCTCCAGCTGTTTGCCTTCGTCCCCAGAGCGAACTCTCCTGGCTGATTATTCTATCCTAATTGTATTGCACAGCAGAGCAGAACATTGCAGGGCTAAGTGAAAGTGTGGGCGCGTACTGACACTAGGCATGTGCAGATGAAAGGGCTTCAATGTCGACACTTTGGGCAAAGGTAAAGGTGTGGTTTTTGTTTCCCTTTCCTCCTTCGTTTTTCTGAAGCAAAGCCAACATTATTTCCTTGTTTTAGGCAGGGTTGTTGTGACTATTGGAAATTAGGTCAGAGAGCATCATATCTCGTTATTATAAATTCTTTGAACGTTCTTTGTGTAATACCATGCTTGTATAGTTTATTTTATGGAACGTGCTCAAATTCACAGGAGAGGGATGCAGATTTTGGATGATATTTTGTATTCAGGTCCCACTCCAGGATTTGAGTATATAGCCTATGCTGACACTGTTTGAGTGCTGCATTGTCAGAGGTGCCATCCTTAGGATAAGGCGCTAAACTGAGGTATCACATGCCCGTCTAGATGAATGTCAAGCTCTCACAGCACAGTTTAAACAAGAGGGGGAATTTCTCCCTGTGTCCTGCCCAACATTCCTTCCTCAACCAATTGACTCCCCAAAGCCTTTCCACCATCTACAAGGCACAAGTCAGGAGTGTGATGGAATACTCTCCACTTGCCTGGATGAGTGCAGCTCTAACAACAATCAAGAAGTTCGACACCATCCAGGACAAAGCAAGTCGTTTGATTGGCACCCCATCCATCACCTTAAACAGTCATTCCCTCCACCACCGGCGTACTGTGGCTGCAGTGATGCACTGCAGCAACTCGCCAAGGCTTCTTCAGCAGCACCTCCCAAACCCGCGACCTCTTCCACCTAGAAGGACAAGGGCAGCAGGCCCATGGGAACACCACCACCTCCAAGTTCCCCTCCAAGTCACACACCATCCTAACTTAGAAATATATCGCCGATCCTTCATTGTCGCTGGGTCAAAATCCTGGAATTACCTCCCTAATAGCACTGTGGGAGGAACTTCACCACACGGACTGCAGCGGTTCAAGAAGGCGGCTCACCACCACCTTCTTGAGGACAACTAGTCATGGGCAATAAATGCTGGCCTTGCCAGTGACGCCCATACCCTGGAAAGAATTTTTAAAAATTGCACCAGTTGATCCTTCACCTCTTTACTGTCTGCCATTGCTGTGCCAAAATTAGCTGCCATATTTACCCACATAACAGCCATCATTGCACTTCAAAGCAATTCCTTGTATGCTAAACGCTTTGAGGTGTTTTGAGTGACATGTTAAGCCACTATGTGAATGCAAATCTTTGACATGGGTATGTCGTTGCGACTTGTTTTGTGCGTCTCTTGAATTAATTATCTTAATGTTCACATTTGGATATTAAGGAAAGGTTTTAGGAGTGCTGCGTCAGATTTACCATGCTTGAGTCTGGAGGGTTTCCAGAAACTGTTTCTCTGACTGGAGCCTCAGCTGGTGCTTTCCGTGTCCAGGTGATTCATGCCTGGATGAGCAACATTCCAGAAAGACTCGCCTCATTAACACGGACACTCACCTGTAATATAATAATCCAGAGGAACACGGCGTTACTTAGAGTCAGTCGCAAGTGCTTGTCAGTAGGAGCCCTTTGTACTTGTCACATTGAGGAACAGGAAAAAAACGTTTACAACCATGTCCAACACCCCCACATCTGCTACAAAGTACCTGTGATACGGTACTGACAATGTCTAATGTTATGGTACACTGTTCTTTCATGCTTGTCAATCGTGCTGTGAATTGATATTTTCTCTTCAGCCTTTTGGCTGTAAGGATCCTACAGCACAGAAGGAGACCATTCAGCCCATCGTGCTTCTGCTTGCTCTTTGAAGGAGCTATTCAATAAGTCTCACACCCCTGCTCTTCCCCATTTTGCTTTGCAAGTATATATTCAATTCCCTTTTGAAATGTGTTTGGGCAGGTTCAATCCAGTTCCGAATGGCATGGACACACAGCATTAATTGGCCCTTACTTTGGTAATGTCACTCAGAGAGGCCATAGGATGGCTGCTGTCAGCAATAGACTATGTTAGAGTACTCTTGGGACTCAGGCACTTTGTTCCTACATAGTAGGAGAACTTCACCCAGTATCTAACTTTTATACACAAATTGAGTGTTCCTGATGCTGACAGTGAGTGCCCGAAATGGAAAGGAATCCATTTCCTAGTGTGCTGCGCGCTAGTAGGTCTCCATAGATACCTCGAGGCGGATTGGCTTCTACAAAAGTCTGCGGGATACAGCGCTATGGAACCATTCCTGGGACTCTCCAGCCGCCCCTGCATTACCAAAGTAAGGGCCAATTAATGCTGTGTGCCCATATTACCCCACATAACGTGAAACCCCAGGTGTCAGCCTTGGCTCAGTTGGTAGCACTCTCTCTGAGTCAGAAGGTTATGGGTTCAAGTCCCTCTTCAGAGACTTGAGCACATAATCTAGGCTGACACTCACAGTACAGTACTGAGGGAGGGCTGCACTGTCGGAGGTAGGATCTTTTACCTCCATCTGAAAGGGCAAACCGAGGCCCCGTATGCCCTTTCAGGTGGATGTAAAGATCCCATATTTCGAAGAGCAGCAAAGCTCTCTCTTGTGTCCTGGCCAATATTTATCCCTCAACTAACAGCGCTGAAACAGATTATCTGATCGTTTAGCTCATTGCTGTTTGTAGGACCTTGCTGTGCGCAAATTGGCTGCCACGTTTCCTACTTCTTCTTAGGCAGTCCCTCAGAACCGGTTGGCTGCCACATTTCCTACATTACAACAGTGACTACACTTCAAAAGTTCTTAATTGGCTGTAAAGCGTTTATGGACATCCTGAGGTTGTGAACGGCGCTATATGAATGCAAGTTCTTCCTTTCTTCAACAACAGTGTGTGCACATCAAAAGCAATTCATTGGTCGTAATGTAGGAATGTCTAGTTCCTATCCAAAGACTGAGGTCCACTCAGGCGATCAAACAAAACGAAGTTTAATGGAAACTAACAGGTTTAAACAAGTAACTACAGGAGAACATCGAGTGTAGGTCTGCTCAGTCCAGAGGCTCCACGAGGACTGCTGGGGCGGTCCCGTGGATGATGTCATGACGTCATCACGTTCTTCCCGCCAGTGGGGGATCACGTGATGAACGGCGTGACGTCATCGTGTTTACCTGCACTGTTAAAGTAATCATGCTCTGTACAAGTAAACAGTATAATTAAAGATACAAACTCAGGCTGTAGCTAACATGTTGTTAAAGGGAATTATATACAAACGATCTGAGTCCTTTGGTGGCTCCGCCACAGTAAGCACTTTGTGACATCTTGCTAAGGTGCTATATAACTAGTATCCCTCACCAATTGCACACTCAAAAGTAATCATTTGTTGCAGGAATAACTGCCCGACTATGGGATTTTATTGCATATAGAACTAAAGGCTGCAATGAAAGGTATTCACACAGTAAAAACAGAAATGCATTGGAAAGGTCCAGAGCTCATGTGTGTAGTGTATGTACCCGTCTACCTTTAAGAGAACTATTGTATGTAACCGTTCACCTTTAAGAGAACTATTTTAGGTGTGGCACTACTTTGTTTGGCTTCTGTATACTGTAATACCGACGGTGACCACACCAGTATATAAGTGTTGTGTCAGGATTTATTGGGCAGATTCGCCCTGACCTTCGAACAGTAAAGTCCTGTTTTAAGTTACTCTGGTAGTCTGTGTATTAATTAACTAAACAACCCACAGACTTTACAGTGGCGACGAGTCCGATCGTACCCTGCGGCAACAATACTTCCGAAGCAGTTAACGAGCGTCGAGAAGAGGCAACCGCCCTCGTCGTTCTGCTGGGAGAAAACTCGAGGCTGCAGAACTAGAAAGGAGGAAGAATTTAGAGACAAAGACTTCCATCAGCAACAGGCACTGACTGTCCCTTCTGCCACGGTGAGGAGTGAGCCGATCAGCACGAGAAGCAAGGCGGCCACGGTGACTGTGAGTAAGGGAAAGGAAAAAGAATAACCGGAGGATAAGGGCGGTGCACTCGACCACGGTCGAGGGGCAAAGGAGCCGGGCAGAAGTCGGGTCCAGAGGCGCTAAGACTGGGGCAGCGTGGAGCAAGGAAGCTGCGGTACAGACAGGCTGGGGGATGCAACGACGTCGTGAGACAGCTAGACCGCGACCGGTGAAAAAGGCCGGGCAGCGACCGAAGCCACGAAGCGCTGCGACCGGGAACGTAGGCGCGGGAAGAGATAAACTCAGCCGCAGCCGGGGAGGGAAGCACCAGACTGCGAGAGGGCTGGGAGGCGCGATTGGGAGCCGAGCGAGCAGGAGAGGCAGAGCCGACCAAGGGAGACTGAGCGAGAGCCAGTCCAGCGGCTGAAACTGTTCTCCGTCAACGGGGTGTACCCAGCGCCGGTAGAGCTGAGCGAGCGGGAGAGAGACAGAGCCCGAGCAAGGGAGACTGAGCAAGAGCCAGTCCAGCGGCTGAAACTGTTCTCCGTCAACGGGGTGTACCCAGCGCCGGTAGAGCCGAGCGAGCGGGAGAGAGACAGAGCCCCAGCAAGGGGAACTGAGCGAGAGCCAGCCCAGCAGCTGAAACTGTTCGCCATCAACGGGGTGTACCCAGCACCGGTTGCCCTGCCGAGAAAAGGGAAAGCACTGAAGCCGACGCGCAGGCTGTGAACCTGAAAGCCAGCGGCCGTCGCCCGTGGGGAAAGTGTACCCCTCCCGCCAGGGAAGAAACGCGGGAAGCCGCCATTAGGCGGGGAAGAAGACAGAAGCGGGAAACCGCCATTGAAGCGGGCGGGGAGAGAAGATAAGCGCGGGAAACCGCCATTTTCGCGGGAACCGCCATCTTGAAAAAAAAAAAAAAATTTAAAGAAATAATTCGTGGTGTTTATCAGGAAGAGAGGAAGATGCCTAAGCGTGGTAACATCAACGATTTTAATTCTGAGGTAGAAGACTGGGCCACGTATGTGGAACGCATTGAGATCTATTGTGAGGCCAATAAAATAGAAGAAGATGACAAAGCTATAACCTTGCTAAACTCGATGGGCGCGAAGACATACGGGCTCTTGAAGCATCTACTATCACCAGCTAAACCGGCGGATCAGACTTTCGATGATATTGTGGCTGTTCTGAAGGATCACTTGAACCCCACACCGTTGATGTTGGCGGAACGATTCAAATTCTATGCGAGAACGCAACGGAAAGACGAAAGCAACGCAGAATACTTGGTCGAACTGCGTAGACTAGCGAAATACTGCCAGTTTGGAGGGAATCTGACAGAGGCATTGCGAGACAAGTTCGTGTGCGGATTGGCAAAGGAAGGAACGCAAAAGCGACTGCTCGAAGAGAACGACCTTACACTTGACAGGGCTGTCCTTATTGCAGCATCGCACGAAGCCGCAGTGAAGGGAACTGCGGAAATGCAGCTAAAGACAGCGGCACTCAGTGTGGATCAAATTACCTCAACAACAACAAAATGTTATCGTTGTGGGAAGACAACACACGACCAGAACCAATGCTGGTTTAAGAACCAGGAATGTAGGAAATGTGGCAAACTGGGTCACATAGCTAAGGTATGCCGGTCAGGGAAGAAGACCAACAACCAAAGGACCAACAACCAAAGGAAGCCATCACAGGAAAAGTACAACAAGGTACACAAGGTGGCTGAGAAGAGTTCAGACGAACAGAATTCGGACTCAGACCCAAATGGCCAGGAGCTGGGTAGTCTGAGAATTCACAATGTGAGTAAGGAAGCTGACCTACAAACTATCTGGGTCATGCTAAAAATAGCTGGAGTCCAAGTGAAAATGGAGTTGGACACTGGATCAGCTCTATCAGTCATAAATCGAAGGGATTACCACCAGCTATTCTCACATATACCCTTAAGAGATACCAAGTTCATATTGCAGACATACACGGGGCATAAAGTATACC
The DNA here is from genome assembly GCF_052327205.1 of Somniosus microcephalus. Classification (NCBI taxonomy): domain Eukaryota; kingdom Metazoa; phylum Chordata; class Chondrichthyes; order Squaliformes; family Somniosidae; genus Somniosus; species Somniosus microcephalus. Next base: position 33,322,027 of record NC_141001.1, on the reverse strand, counting down.
CCATGGGAAAGATAAGAGTCAAGGTGAGAGATAGGGGTAAAGAACACCCAAGAATGAACTTATACGTACTACCTGAGGGAGGACCACCACTTCTAGGATGGGAGTGGATCAAGAAAATAGACATGGAATGGCACTATCTAAAAGCCATAACGAGTGAGGACTCGGTGCAGACAATCAGCTCAGATTCTGAATCGGATGACGATAAGACCAACCCAAATGTGAAAGACAGGGCTAAAATGGACTTGCCGACTAAGGTTGGATAAACGAAGGCATGCAGAAAGGCTTATGCTCCAGAGAAGAACAAAGTTTCAGAACAGATCTCCACCGAACAACGACAACATAGTTTGACAGAGAATTCTGAGTCTGTTCAGTTTAAGGACATATCCATGACGGAAGAACACCGAGCTCGGACTCAACTTTATTTCAAATTACGACAACAATTAGAACAATTGAGTTACTGTCTCGTACAAGAGATGAAAACAATGAAAAAGTTCTGTGACACCGAATGGGAGAATCTGGAAAGACAACAGAAGCAGCTAGCTCAAGCAGAGAGCGACCATAGAGCCATCGTGACCAATCACCGATCACATCTCCCTTATGATGTTCAGGAGTTAGAATATTTGCAGAAAGAAGCAAATGAAGAGGAATCTTCAGGAAGACAGGATTTTATTCCAGTTCTTCTCTACGACTCCTTACAAGCAGAGTTTGAGAAGTTGAAGGAACAGTATGAACAGGCTCAGGCTACAATCCTGGAGGGGGTTAACTCGGCAACCTCCGAAAAGCTAGTTTCAGTGGAAGCTTATGAGCAACTAAAGGTTGAACATGAGCAAGAAGTCCAAAGGCTGCAGGAAATTCTTGATGAGCTCAAGGCCAAGACAGACTCATTGGTAGAAGTTCCATCCATAGATGAGAAATTAGAGATGAAAGACATGGCAGAACATGAAAGACAAGATGTCCAAGAACTTATAAAAATATTGAAGGAAACCCAAGACAAATATGAGGCGGCAATGACCGAGGTTCAACAACTTGAAGAACAGATTCAACTGGGAATTCTTTCAGTGAAAGAAAAGGCAACTGTAAGAAACACAGAGACTGTAAGAATGGCCCCTGAACATAAGCTAGAGAGCATCAAGGCGCAACTTCTCCGAGCGCTTAAAGCCAAAGTACAAGAGGAAAAAAAGGTGAAAGCATTGGAGGAAAAGGTGGATGAAATGGAGAAGACTCTGATCCACAGGGTCCCCGTGGAAGAGTTAACGGTCAGCCAACTCCTTCATATGCTGGGAGACAAGACTCTGCAATGGGAACCATTTGAACACGAGCTTCAATCTTCAAAGGGAAGGGGTTCGGAGCTCTCAAAAGTTTGGGGAATAGTTGAGGTTGCAACACAGATTTTACGGGGCTACCGAAAGTACGCTGAATCACGTCAATGTGAACTACAGAATGTTGAAACAGCTGCTCCAGTAGAAGGATTGAATAGCCCGATCAATCAATCCCCGATGGAAGGGGAAGTATTGGAATCACAAATGAGGTGATTAGTGAAGGATTGGCAGGAAACCCAGGAAGAGCGGGATGAATATGAACGCATGAAGAAGTCTCTTCAGGAAAGATGTCTAGGGAGGTCATTAGTGAAGGATTGGCAGGAAACCCAGGAAGAGCGGGATGAATATGAACGCATGAAGAAGCCTCTTCAGGAAAGATGTCTAGGGAGGGAACAACAGTCGGCTAACGTCCAGTTGGGTAAGGAAGAAGTAGCAGGCCCTCTCGCTAGACTAGCTCAGGACGACACCGAATATTACCATGACCTGTTGAGTGACACGGAATATTACGATGACTTGGTCTGCCCAGCTTGTGATGAAAACTCCCAAAGTGCAGAAATCAGGATGAAGCACTTAAAGTCTAAGGAACATAGGGAGATGGTGGCGCTACAGCTGGCAGCGGATAAGGGAGCCCCGAGAGTCTCCAAGAAGCAGAAAAGAAAAAGACGAAGCAGAAGACGATAACCATCTAAATCATTATCACTTCTATCAGATCATGCACGTGGGCCCTACGAAGGGGGCCAAATCAGTTGGAAAGTAGGAAAAATTACCAAGGCAGTCCAGCTGTTTGTAAAAGTCAGCACTGCTGGTTCAGCAGGACGGAAGTTCAAGCTGTTAAGCCAAGGGAAAGACTATTGGATGAGTCACGCTAGAAATGTGAACCGGCTACACCACAGAGATGTTGTTCGGACCGAGTCAAGACCAGAGACTGAATCTGTGAACTGTTCCCGCAGAGACTGAATCTGTGAACTGTTTCCCGCAGAGACTATATCTGTGAATTGTTTTACATGAAGTTGATTATATGTTATGTTTAATGGGGAATAAGTATGTTGTAAGCTAAAAAGGGAGGATTGTAGTGTATGTACCCGTCTACCTTGAAGAGAACTATTGTATGTAACCGTTCACCTTTAAGAGAACTATTTTAGGTGTGGCACTACTTTGTTTGGCTTCTGTATACTGTAATACCGACGGTGACCACACCAGTATATAAGTGTTGTGTCAGGATTTATTGGGCAGATTCGCCCTGACCTTCGAATAGTAAAGTCCTGTTTTAAGTTACTCTGGTAGTCTGTGTATTAATTAACTAAACAACCCACAGACTTTACAATGTGCTGTAGCTATACTCAGACAGATACAAAGGCAAAAGCAGAGTGACACTAAAGGGATTAAAAATTCGACTGGTTTTACTGTATATCTGCCAGATCAGATCTCCAGAGGTTTCAGCCTTCATATTAACATACTCTCCTAGTTTGCCCCTATGTGCTGGATGAATGCAGAAGATACAAGATATTTATACAGCAGTATGTGAAATTCAATGCTAATTGGACTACATCATAACAGACTATTTCCCGGCCCTTTCCTCGCCTGAAAGCAGTGACTCATGCAATGGTATAGGTTCTCAGACATCCCATCTACGTGTCCAATCTTCATGTGTGAGATTGGACACTGAATGGTTGGTAGATCAAGACCAGAGATTAAAGTTGGGATTTTGCTGGTCTGCATGGCTCAATACCACACTCTATGGTGCATTTGCCTATTGAGCTAAGGGGGCTGGGCTGCTAATAGATTTAATTGCTGTTAAAATATAACCATGTTTAAAAACCATCAAGTGAAACAGAGAGAGATTAAAATAAATAGTTCTTAAAAAATCCTAAATAATATTTTGATGTGCTCAGTATCCTTCATTACTTCACTGGCTTTGTTCCCACATTACATTGAGATTTGCATTCACAAATTGATATACAGGATCTGAATCTAGCTTGTGTTCATGCAGTTGAAGTTCAGTGTTCTCTCCACTTTATGCACTCTCACATTTAGACACTCAAGTAATCAATGTTCAGTGATTCCCCGGTCTGGTTTATTCAAGCGTCCTGTGATTGACTTTTGTTGTCTCCTCCCGTGTTGTGTATGTACCTTTAAGAGAGAACTGATTTTATACTGTAGTACCGGCAGTGACCACACCTGTATATAAAGCCATAGCAGGCTTCTGTACTTTCAGTTTAAGCTTACCCTCTGTTCAGTAAATACCTGTTATTATTGTTCTCCTGCAGTCCGTGTATTATTGATACGCGGACACTACACTGGCGACAAGCAGGTTCGAACTCACCTGCAGTACTGCATCACCTCACGGGGATCTTTCCCTGAAAAGAAGCTTCTTGGAGGTCGAAGTCAGAGCAATGGGCGTCGACCGCGGGCAACTGCCCAGTGATCCATCGGAGTTCGGAGAATTGCAGGGGAGGCTGTGGAGAGCTGGGCTTGGCTCCCCAGTCAAGGTGTTCCAGCAAATCGTGCTGGTAGCAGGTAGTGCGCTGACCCTTCCGGACTGCGGCGGGCTCGAGCTCGATCGAGCGGCTCTGCAAAGGGGCCGTGCAGCGTCGTCGGGAGGAAAAGAGAGAGAGAAGGTGGAGCGCACAGGGCACGGTCGGTGCTCAAGAACCGGGCAGCGTAGAGAAAATAAAACGAGGGGAAGGAAAAGTGAGACGCGCCGAAGCCGCGGGTCGCCGCCATTACCCTGTAGAACGCTAGGAGCAGCATGGCAGCAAGGGGAAGAAGGAAAAGCGCGGGAGGCGCCATTTTATTCCATTGGGGAAGAAGGAAAAGCGCGGGAGGCGCCATTTTAATCCATTGGGGAAGAAGAAAACGCGCGGGAGGCACCATTTTAAACCACCCAAGATGCTGAAGAGTGGCAGTATCACTGCTTTCGACAATGAGGTAGAAGACTGGACCACGTATGTGGAAAGAATTGAAGTGTACTACAAGGCAAATGAGATGGAACGAAGGCGTCAGTATTATTAAATTTGATGGGCGCGAGAACGTATGGCCTATTGCGGAATTTAATTACCCCAGCCAAACCAATGGAGAAAAGTTTTGAAGAGATTGTTAATATCTTACAGGAACACCTAAACCCTACATCGCTGCTGATAGCAGAAAGATTCAAGTTCCATAAAAGAAACCAGCACAAAGATGAGAGCAATGCTGACTATCTTACGGAACTACGCAAATTATCGAAGCACTGTCAGTTCGGAGCAGGACTGACAGACACCTTAAGAGATCAGTTTGTCTGCAGGCTCCAGAGTGAAGGAACCCAGAAACGACTACTTTCGGAAAAGGACCTGACGCTAGAACAGGCTTTCAGCGTGGCAGTATCCTATGAAGCAGCAGCACGGGGAGCTGTGGAAATACAACAGAAACCACAAGAATACAGCGCTAACGAAATGGCATATGGAGCAGAAAAGTGCTATCACTGCGGCAGAACAACCCATGATCAGAAGGACCGCTGGTTTAAAGACAAAGTATGCAGGCAATGTGGGAAAATGGGACACATAGCAAGAGTCTGCAGGTCGGGAAAGAAAACCAACACTAAAAGAACTACTAAGGAAAAGTACAAGAAAGTAAAAAAAATGACAGACAGTAGTTCAGAATATCAGGAGAGTGATAATGACTCCGGGAGCAGGAGACTAAGTTGTATAAAGTTACACAACATGATCGCAAAGGAGGATCACCGAACCATTAGGGTCACCCTCATGATAGCAGGGTCCCAAGTAAAGATGGAATTGGACACAGGATCAGCCCTAACTGTCATGAATCGACGAGACTATGAGCGGCTATTCTCACACATACCCTTGAAGGACATGTCCATTGTATTGAAGACATACACGGGGCAAAAAGTCTACCCCAGAGGAAAAATAAGGGTGCCAGTTAAATACAACGACAAGGAAACACAGAAACTGTATCTATATATACTACAAGATGGAGGACCACCATTATTGGGACGTGAATGGATCCGAAAAATACAATTGGATTGGCATTCCATTCAGGCGCTAACTGTGACTGACAAAAAGGATGACGACGTCACACCTGGACGACTGTCAAAAATTCTAACTGACGCGAAAGAGGTGTTCCAACAAGGACTAGGGACTCTAAAAGGAGTAACGGCAATGATAAAAATCGAAGATAATGCAAACCCAAAATTTTTTAAGGCCAGACCTGTACCGTACGTGATCCGCCCAGCCGTTGAAGCAGAGCTGGAGAGTCTGGAGCGTTCGGGTGTGCTGTCCAAGGTGGACTGGAGCGAGTGGGCCACACCCATCATTCCTGTAATGAAGAAATCATTGAGCAGCACGTCTGGGGAGCCGAAGAAGGTTCGCATCTGTGGGGACTTCAAGGTAACTGTGAACCCAGTCCTGCACACAGTACAATATCCACTTCCACGGATAGAAGATATTTTCGCCTCACTATCTGGAGGGAAATGCTTTACGAAGATTGATCTGGCCCAAGCGTATCTACAAATGGAGGTGGAAGAAGCATCTAGGAAATACCTCACGATAAACACTCACAAAGGTCTTTACCAGTACAACCTCCTGTGTTGTGTATGTACCTTTAAGAGAGAACTGATTTTATACTGTAGTACCGGCAGTGACCACACCTGTATATGAAGCCATAGCAGGCTTCTGTACTTTCAGTTTAAGCTTACCCACTGTTCAGTAAATACCTGTTATTATTGTTCTCCTGCAGTCCGTGTATTATTGATACACGGACACTACATCCTGGTTAACCTGATGAAAATTGAGTTGAGGTGCAGATCAGCCATAATCTAATTGGATGGAAGAGCAGGCCCAAGGGGCTGAATAGCCTAATGTTCCTAATGTTCCTATGGTTTTAGTGCACTCTCTTATCTGCTATCTGCTATCGTCCAAATTAGCACAATACTTTTCAAGATGCCTTTCCTGTTTCTTAAGGGGACTGATAAAGATACTCTTGAAAATGAACTCTTTTCAGGTCTGGTCACTTGTCATTTTCATTATGTGGATCTAAGTGTTTCTGTCACAGGGCACTTTCCCCAACTCCCAGCAATTCAGTGACCCCAAAGCATAAAGTGATGAGCTTTGTAAAGCCTGTGGGTTGTGCAGTTAATAAATACACAGACTTCAGAAATAACAACAAACAGGTCTTTACTATTCGAAGGTCCGGGCGAATCTGCCCCAGAAATCCTGCTACAACACTTATATACTGGTGTGGTCACTATCGGTATTACAGTATACAGAAGCCAAACAAATAGTGCCACACCTAAAGTAGTTCCCTTAAAGGTGAACGGTTACATTCAATAGTTCCCTTAAAGGTAGACGGGTACATACACTACAATCCTCCCTTTTTAGCTTATTACTTACAGAGTCCCCGTTAAACATACATATCTTCAACTTCCTATAAAACAAATTACAGCTATAATCTCAGTGGAGTCAATGTCATATAAAACAATTTACAAATATAATCTCGGTGGAAACAGTTCACAGGTTCCGTCTCTGCGGAAACAGTTCATAGATTCAGTCTCTGATCTTGACTCGTTCCGAACAACATTTCTTTGGGGTAGCCGGTTCACCTGGCTAGCGTGACTCCTCCATAGCCTTTTTCTTGACGTAGCAGCTTGAACTTTCGTCCTGTTGAACCAGCAGTGCGGACTTTGACAACCAACTGGCTGTCTTGACATTTACCAATTTTTCAACTAATTTAGCTCCTTTCGTAATGTCCCGCCTGGAATGGTAGGAGTGCTAATATTTTAGACAGTTATTATCTTCTGCTTCTTCTTTTTCTTTTCTGCCTTTTTGAAACTCTCGGAGCTCCTTTCTCGGCTGCCAGCTGTTAGCGCCACCAACTCTCTATGTTCCTTAGACCTTAAGTGCTTCATCTGGATTTCAGCACTTTGAGAGTTTTCATCACAAGCTGGGCAGACCACATCCTCATAATATTCAGTGTCACTCAACAGGTCATGGTAATATTCAGGTTCGTCCTGAGTTAGGCCAGCGAGAGAGACTTCTTCTTCCTCCTCACCCGTCTGGACGTTAGCTGACGGTGGTTCCTTCCCAAAACATCTTTCTTGAAAAGCCTTCTTCATGCATTCATATTCATCCCACTCTTCCTGGGTTATCTGCCATTCCTTCACGACGGACCTCATTTGTGAGTTCAATACCTTCCGTTCCACCGGTAATTGCGTTATCAGGCTATTTAACCCTTCTACTGAAGTAACGGTTTCCACCTTCTTCTGTTCACCTTGACGTGATTCAACGTACTTTTGGCATCCTTGTAAAATTTGTGTTGCCACCTCAGCTATCTCCGTGACTTTTGAGAGCTCTGAACTCGTTCCCCCTGAAGATTGAAGCTCGTGTTCAGATTGTTCCCCTTGTAGAGTCTTGTCCTTCAGCATATGAAGGAGTTGGCCGACCGTTAACTCTTCCCTGGGAACACGGTGGATCAGAGTCTTCTCCATTTCATCCACCTCTTTCTCCAATACTTCCACCTTATGTTCCTCTTGAACTTTGGCTTTCAGCGCTCGGAAAAGTTGCGCCCTGATGCTCTCTAGTTCATGTTCAGGGACCATTCTTACAGTGTCCTGTTCTTCCACTGCAAGGAGTCCCAGTTGAATCTGTTCTTCAAGTTGTTGAACCTCAGACATTGCCGCCTCATATTTGTCTTGGGTGTCCTTCAATGTTTTTATAAGTTCTTGGACATCCTGTCTTTCATGCTCTGCCATGATTTTCACCTCTAATTGCTCATCTATGGATGGAGCTTCTATCGATGAGTCTGTCTTGGCCTTGAGCTCATCAAGAATTTCCTGCAGCCTTTGGACTTCTTGCTCATGTTCAACCTTTAGTTGTTCATATGCTTCTACTGAAACTAGCTTTTCGGAGGCTGCCGAGTTAACCCCCTTCTGAATTGTAGCCTGGGCCTGTTCATACTGTTCTTTCAACTTCTCACACTCTGCTTGTAAGGAGTCGTAAAGAAGAACTGGAATAAAATCCTGGCTCCCTGAAGATTCCTCTTCCTTTGGTTCATTCTGTAAATATTCTAGTTCCTGAACAGCATCAGGGGAATGTGATTGGTATTTGACCATGATGGCTCTATGGTCGCTCTCTGCTTGAGCTAGCTGTCTCTGTAGTCTTTCCAGGTTCCCCCATTCGGTGTCCCAGAACTTTTCCATATTTTTCATCTCCTGTACGAGACGATCACTCAACTGTTCTAATTGTTGTCGTACTTTGACATAAGTTTGCGTCCGAGCTCGGTGTTCTTCCGTCATGGATGAATCCTTTGCTTGAACAGGCTCAGAATTCTCTGTCAACCTGGAGTTCTGCTCTGCAGTTTTATTCTTCTTGGTACCATAAGTCCTTCTGCCTGTCTTCGTTTTTGACTTGGTCTTATCATCATCCATTTCAGAATCTGAGCTAATAGCTTGCACCGAGCCCTCCCTCATTATGGCTTTTAGGTAATGCCATTCCATGTCTATTTTCTTAATCCACTCCCGTCCTAGAAGTGGTGGTCCTCCCTCAGGTAATATGTACAAGCTCATTCTTGGGTGTTCTTTACCCCTATCTCTCACCTTGACTCTTATTTTCCCCACGGGGTATACGTTATGCCCCGTGTATGTCTGTAATACGAACTTGGTATTTCTTAAAGGTATGTGAGAGAATAGCCGGTGGTAGTCCCTTCGGTTGATGACTGATAGAGCTGATCCAGTGTCCAGCTCCATTCTTATTTGGACTCCAGCTATTTTTAGTATGACCCAGATGGCCTGTAGATCCGTTTCTTTACCCACATTGTGGATTCTCAGACTACCCAGCTCCTGGTTGTTTGGGTCTGAGTCTGAATTCTGTTCGTCTGAACTCTTCTCAGCCACCTTGTGTACCTTGTTGTACTTTTCTGGTGGTGGCTTCCTTTGATTATTGATCTTTTTCCCGGACCGGCATACCTTCGCGATGTGACCCAGTTTGCCACATTTCTTACACTCTTGGTTCTTAAACCAGCATTGATTCTGGTCATGCGTGGTCTTCCCACAACGGTAGCATTTTGTTGTGCTTGAAGTAATTTGGTCCACCCCGAGTGCCGCCGCCTTTAGTTGCATTTCCGCCGTTCCTTTCGCTGCGGCTTCGTGCGATGCAGCTATAAGGACAGCCCTGTCCAGTGTGAGGTCATTCTCTTCCAGTAGCCGCTTCTGCGTCCCTTCTTTGGACAATCCGCATACGAACTTGTCCCACAGCGCTTCTGTCAGATTCCGTCCGAACTGGCAGTATTTCGCTAGCCTACGCAGTTCGACCAAGTATTCCGCATTGCTTTCGTCTTTCTTCTGCGTTCTTGCGTAGAATTTGAATCGTTCAGCCAGCATCAGCGGTGTGGGGTTCAAGTGGTCCTTCAGCACAGCCACAATCTCTTCGAAGGTCTGATCCGCTGGTTTATTTGGTGCTATTAGATGCTTCAAGAGCCCGTATGTTTTTGCCCCCATCGAGTTTAGCAATGTTATCGCCTTGTCGTCTTCCTCTATTTTGTTGGCTTCGCAATAGATCTCTATGCGTTCCACGTACGTGGCCCAGTCTTCTATTCCAGAATTAAAATCGTTAATATTCCCTCGCTTAGGCATCTTTCTTCCCTTGGGAGCAGCACCAGTATTTCTTGTTTATTTATTTGTTTCTAAGATGGCGGTTTTCCCGTGAAATCGGCGGTTTCCCGCTCTTTCCTTCTCTCCCCGCCCACTTCAATGGCGGTATGTCAATCAAGATGGCGGTTTTCCCGCGAAAATGGCGGTTTCCCGCTCTTCCTTTCTCGCCCCGCCCACTTCAATGGCGGTTTCCCGCTTCTGGCGTCTTCTCCGCCTAATGGCGGCTTCCCGCGTTTCTTCCCGGTGGAAGGGGTACGCTTCCCCCTCAGCGGACAGGTTCAGCCGCTGGCTGGCTACCGCACAGCTCCCCTTACTCGGCTATGTCTTTTCCTCCCGCCCGCACGGCTCTACCGGCGCTGGGTACACCCCGTTAGCGGAGGACAGTTCAGCCGCTGGACTGGCTCTCGCGCAGTCTCTCTCTCCGTACCCGGCTCTGTCTCTCTCACCCGCACGTTCGATGCTACCAGCCCTGGGTACCCCGTTGGTGGAGAACAGCTCACCGCTGGACTGGCTCTCGCGCAGTCTCTCACCCCGTTTTCGGCTGTGTCTCTCACCCACTCCCGCACGTTCGGTTTTGCCGGCTCTGAGTACCCCGTTGGTGGAGAACAGCTCAGCCGCTGGACCGGCTCCTCGCAGTCTCTCTCTCCGCACCCGGCTCTCACCCGCACAGTTCCCGTTTGCCTCCCCAGCCCTCTCGCAGACCGGTGTTTCCCTCCCCGGCTGCGGCTGGGTTTCTCTTCCCGCGCCTACTCGCAGGCTCAGCGCTTCGTGGCTGCGGTCGCTGCCCCGATTGTCCCGCCAATCGCGGTCCGGCTGTCACCCGACGCCGTTGGACCCGGCTTTTGGCCGGTACAGCTCCCCCTCGACCGAGGTCGAGTGCTCTGCCCTTATCCTCCGGATGCTTCTACACCTTCCCCTACTCACAGTCTCTTCGGCCGCCTTGTTTCTTGCTGGTCGGCTCACTCCGCACCGTGGCAGAAGGGTAGTCAGTGCCTGTTGCTGATACAGCTTTTGTTGTTAAAGTCTTCCACCTTTCTCCTGCTGCAGCCTCGTGTTTTCTTCCAGCAGCACGACGAGGGCGGTTGCCTCTCTTCGACGCTCTTCTTGCTTTGGTAATCTTGCCGCAGGGTACGATCGGACTCGTCGCCACTGTAAAGTCTGTGGGTTGTGCAGTTAATAAATACACAGACTTCAGAAATAACAACAAACAGGTCTTTACTATTCGAAGGTCCGGGCGAATCTGCCCCAGAAATCCTGCTACAACACTTATATACTGGTGTGGTCACTATCGGTATTACAGTATACAGAAGCCAAACAAATAGTGCCACACCTAAAGTAGTTCCCTTAAAGGTGAACGGTTACACTCAATAGTTCCCTTAAAGGTAGACGGGTACATACACTACAAGCTTGGTTTTAGAACTCCGACTGTGCCCGAATTAAACTTAGAAGGGGTGAAAGCTCTTGTTTAGCAACAAAAAATGAGAATGGTAATTTTTTCTCTGTAATTGATGATCTGCGAATGAAAATGTGAGAAGATGTGGCTTTGGAACGACCAAGTTTTAAGTACAGTATAAGATTTATTTAGTGGGTCGTAAATTGCAGAGAAGCACAGGCATTCTCCAGCTTTGCATGAAAAGGGAAATTTTATGACACCTCAGATCACATCACACAGATTATGCAGCATAACACCACCAATTCCACAGAAATACAGAAGTTTGCTATCTGCCCCATCTAGACTGGTGATCCTGAACTGCTAGCTCTGCGAGCATTTCTTAAAAACTCAGACAGCCCACTGGACCACCATTCAGTTTTGACTGTCCTGCCTACTTAAACCGAATGTTTTGCTCCTCTCAGTCAATGGATATTTCTCAGGCAGCCAGAGACTGGTGTGAGTAGACAAGCACAGCAGTCTGGCTTCTCGCTCTCAACAACAGGCAGTGTAACTTCGCCTGCCAAGATTCAGTGCTGTTAAAAGTGGAGCAAAGTAACTGAGGCCAAAAGGTTTTCCAACCAAATGCACTTTGCCTCTCCAAATGAGCCTTTTGGAGGGAGCTCACACTCCGAATTCTGTGCACTCCTCCAAGTGACTGTGTGCAAGGCACTGGGCTGGAACTTGAATTATTTTATTGTTCGTCAGAAAGTCAGAAGTACACTTGTCAGCCAGCGCAGGTTTCTAAGAAACTATCTAAGGAATATGGATTAAACTACAGAAGGACATTTGTAACTTGGTGCAAATAAACATTTACAAAGCTTGCCTTGTTGCTGGGATGTTTTTGTAAATTGATCTAATAGTGGCAACAGAGATGTTGTAATAGAAAACTTAGGCTCTCTGTCACCTTCCAAGCTTTCAGCTATGTTACAGCTGTCTATTGCTGCAAGTTAGTAAAATGAGTATTAGCATACAGCTCCCACTTGTAAGAATCTGTTCAATCTGTATTGAGCCCCTGGCAAAGAATTGGATTGTTGTCGATGTAGTTAACCTGCACAGATGAGCTTTAGTCCTTAGATTACTGGATGTGCTTGCTGAAATTTGCCTTCTGGTTTTTATTGGGCTGTCCATATAGTGGGTTTATTTGCAAGAAAGTAACTGTGGTGAATTTAACAAAACTGCTCCAAATATTAACCTGCAGGAACAGTCACTCATCTTTGCTACATGGCAGCGAAGGTCAGCACTACCCTCGACCTTTATGCCGCAGGGCCCTTCAGGTACCCCAGAGGGACTTCCCAGGAGTCAGTTGCTATGCTGTCCACTGCTGCATTAAAGAAGTAACTGAAGTCATGTTTTGCCATGCACCCACCTAAATTCTTCCAGGTTTAAATTCAATGATTCGACTTTATTTGGATCTGATTGCTGTATGGTAGCACGAAAAAGGAAATTACTTTCCTGCTGGGGTTTTATGTTGCTCTGTGTGGTAATGACAACAGGAAATGTTTTTCTATTAGGCCCTCTAGTACTCTCTGTGGAACTGTAAGAAATGGCTTTCTTAACTAAAACACCATGGGCTATATTTACTTCTATGAGTAAAGTTGAACAAAAAGTAAATGTAAGTGAACTGGCGAGCTGGCTAGAAGGTGCTAATGTCGTATTCCATTATTTTCTCTACTCAAGTCTTGCTTTCAAGTTAAAATGTATTTGCAAAAGTTAGCTTTGCAAAAATAGAAACAAGTATTTTCATGTTAAGGACTCTTAATGATTTGTTAAACGGCAATCAAATGAAATTCTTACAACTTTACTCATGCTAAGTTAAAGAGGACGATTGAGTGCATTGAACCTGTGAGTTTACAAAGGAAGGACACGATTTGAAAGTTTTAGCAGAACTGAATACTGTAGCAGAGACTTCACCCCCATAGCAGGAGCCATTACTCTTTGCATATTGTAGCAGGAGGTCAAGGAAAGGGAAGGGAAGCTCAAGAGCACACAGGACAGTGAGCCTCAATTAGAATTTTGATTTCCTCCCTGTAAAGCTTTGTTGAAGCAAGTTGAAGCTGGCTGTGTCTGCTTCTCGGGCTCCAAAACACCCATAGCAGCACTGGCAGTGTTTCGGAGAGTTGTGTCTAAGGTCTGTGTAGCTGTGCTTGCCACCGCAGTTACCAATGGCATTGCTCCCTATGTACAACAGTGGATTAATGTACCAACCCTTGGAAGACCATGGGCTGGATTTTCTCAGCCCCGAGGAGGCGGGTTTCGAGGCAGGACTGCCGGTAAAGTTGCAGAAAGTGGGGGCGGATGGCAAACCCGCCCCATCCCGCCTCCGTGCCCTTTTGCCAGGAGGCGGGAAGATGTGCAGCTTCGGGTCCCATCTCCTCGAGGCAAGAAAGGGATTAAATTCTTTTAACTGCCTGTTAACAGGTAGTTAACAGGCAGAAAAAAAGATTTGTCCCATTTTACCTTTTCAGGTGAAGGCTTCCCGACCTCGGAGAACCCCGCCGGGTTGGAGGAGTCGAGTAGGAGGTCTGCGGGGGTCGGAGGGGTCTGAAAGTAAGATGTGGAAGTGAGTGATGGGTGCAAGTGTGGAGTGGTAAGTATGTAAGTTGAGTGTTAAGTGTTAAAAAATGTTCACTTACCTTTGTTTCTGCCTACAGCCTTCATCCGCTCTGGATCAGGAGTCCCGACATCTTCCTTGTAGATTTCACAGACTGGCTGTTGGATCCTCCGAACCAACAGTCATCTGAAATCTACAAAGTAGAAAGGTTTGATGAGTCCTGAACACAAGGGTTGTTCAAACTACACAGAATGTCAGCTTCACAGAGCTGTCAAACACTGACATTTCTTCTTTCAAGAAGTCTTGACAGATAGCACATCAGACGTTGATGTGCTCTGTCAGTGACTTCCCCCTAATTGGCCTGCTGAGCCCGCAGGGCGGGCTTAACAAGGTCAATCAGGGAAAAATCCCGCTGGTTGGCCAGAAGATGATGGAGGCGGGACTGAGACCCGACAAGCAGCAGTCTCGCCTCCAACTCACCTCCATTCACAAAATCCAGCCCCATGTGTATGGAAAAAAATGCCTCTCAACACATCCTCTGTTGGAAAAAATATCCATTAAGTTGTGTAACCTAAGGCAATTCACAAGGCTTAGTCATCACAAGACTTATTCATCTACAGTATTTTCAGCAGTTACCTCCTCCATTTATCCTTCATTACCTGTGACATTTGTCTCACCCTGTCATGTCTCATTTACAGCACCTATGTAATAACCACAAAGCTTGTCTATCTAGGTGTCTGATTGATTTATATGTTGGTTATGGTGCTGTGCTAAGTGCTCCGCACTTTGTTCTGTGTGAAGCTGGTAAATGCAGCATAGTTTGTACCAGCTGCTTATTCATTTGGGCATTGTGTTTTCATTACACAGGATTTCTGTGTATGGGCACATTGATGTAACATTTGGCGCATATCATACAATATATGATTAATATGGTACATATTAAGTGGGGGGAGGGGTCTATGAAATCTTTAATTGTTCTGAGAACTGGCATTTATATAGTGCCTTTAACATAGTAAAACATCTCAAGGCACTTCACAGGAGTGATTATCAAACAACATTTCACACCGAGCCATATAATTAGGACAGATGACCAAAAGTTTGGTAAAAGAGGTAGGTTTTAATGAATGTCTTAAAGGAGGTGAGAGAGGTAGAGAGGCAGAGAGGTTTAGGGAGGGAATTCCAGAGCTCAGGGCCAGAGCACAGCCGCCAATGGTGGAGTGATGAAAATTGGGGATGCGCAAGAGGCCAGAATTGGAGGAGCGCAGAGTGAGTGTTGTGGGGCTGGAGGAGGTTACAGAGATAGGGAGGGGTGAGGCCGTGGAGGGATTTGAAAACAAGGATGATAATGTTAAAATCAAGGCATTGCCAGACTGGGAGCCCATGTAGGTCAGCGAGCACGGGGGTGATGGGTGAAGTGCGAGTTAGGATACGGGCAGCAGAGTTTTAGAGGAGCTCAAGTTTATGGAGGATGCGACGTGGGAGGCCGGCCATGAGAGCATTGGAATAGTTAGGAGCAGTTATCAAACTTTTTGTGTTCCTCCACCCCAGGGTTTTACAGTGGTCAATGCTGGTGTTACCTGAGTGTTAATGCTGTGACAAACTCTTTGCAACTATGGAGATTTGTGAGCTGCTTCCTTCCCAAAGCAAAAAAAACCTTGTTGCATTATACATAAAAGTCCTGAATGTTATGAGGTTCTTCATTCCAGTTCATTAAAAGCTTTAACCACACCATAGCTGGATGGATGAAATGTTTACCATTTAGCTGGCATTGTAGGTGCTTGAGAAGTCTGAAAGCAGCAGGATTATAGACAAAGTCCTTTCACTTGTTAGCACCAACAGAAGCTTCCAAAGCAAAATCGACTGCACTCGACGTTTTCATTTTGATTTGTTAGTTTATGCAATATATGGATAGGAACAGGAGTAGGCCATTTAGCCCCTTGAGCTTGTTCCACCATTAAATTAGATCAAAGCTGATCTGTATCTTAACTCCATTTACTCATCTTGGTTCCATGTCGCTGGATACCCTTACCTAACAAAAATCAATCAACCTCAGTTTTGAAATTTTCTATTGACTAGCCTCAACAGCTTTTTGGGGGAGAGAGTTCTGGATTCCCACCAACCTTTGTGTGATAATTAACCATCAGTTCATGAAAAGAGCAAAATATAGCTCCATATTTTCACTTTACAGAAATAGCATTGTATTCTGCCAAGGTTAAATTGACATTGCCTGCCGGTAGTTGAGAGAACACTGAGAATTGACTTTTTGCCTGGGAGTGCTTTTTTTTAACATATTATTTATTGGAACAAACTTGAGCTGTTTTGGAGCCGACCCAAATGGAGCATTGTCAGGTATTGGATTTAGGAGTAAAAGGACCAGCCAGTAGGTGAAGAGGTGCCAGCAGACATCAACAGTGCCAGCAACACTGAGGGTACAAAGTGATTGACGGGCTTTGGTTAGTATATAATGAGAATGAACAGACTGCCAAGGTGAAGAAAAAATACTGGGGACAGAACAGGCAAAACAATGATATGATTGTCCATGATTATGGAAATGGTGGCTGTCAAACTGGACTGGATGTGGCCTGTGTGTTGATTATAGTCAATGTAGACTGACAAACAATTAGGTTACTAGCTGGGAACTTTTAGCTCTTGATATAATGTTATAAAGTTGATTAGACCATAGTCGTCTCCTCCCCTTCATCTTTCTTGCACGACCTATATCTTCATGAAATATTTTAAATGAGATTATGTTTTACAAAGCAAAAAACAGTTGATTTTGTTTCTCATTATGTGGAACTATTAACTTGACAAAGTGGAACGGCATCTTAATAACCACAGAATATCTGAACTGTTTAGTTAGCAAAATGACCCATAAGCTTAACTTTTCTGTGGGAGGAAGAGAGGAAGTCTTGCCAAGTAGAACAGATCGATAGTGCGATGGGTTTATAATCTGGGCTGCAATTACTATCAAAAGATTTATAAAGTAGCCTTTGTAAAACTATATTAAAAGCTTCCTTTCTGCATGATGCTTTGTCAAATGAATTTTTGTTGTTTTAATGTTCGAACGAACAGATTTCAGAACAAAGAACAATTGTGAAATATAAAAGAACATAAATATAGGCATTTATCAGGCCTTCGTAGCAAGCGCAGGAAAAATTCTCAACCATGTCCTTCAGCTGTCCTTTGAAGGTATCTTTGCTGTGCCTCTCAGCTATGAGCAATCTTTCCATCAGAGCCATTAAATCCACAACAGATTTCCTCCAGTTCATCATTGCTGTGTCTACCATGGAAACCTATCCCCCCCACCCCACCCGCCCATTGATGGGCTTTTTTCAAAGTTTCATAATACTATGGCAGTTCCCCATCCCTTGACATTCTAAGGGATCTTGATGGAAATCACATTTTTCCATCAGACTGTCATTTCTGTTTGGCAATAGGGTTGAACATTATAACAATTCCAGAATAGGTGCACTAAATTGCTGAGATTGAGTTTCTGCATCTTCAACAAGAATTTGCATTTAGGAAGCGCTTATAAAAAGGAAGATGTCCACAGCCACTTTATAGATGAAAGGAAATAAAAGGAACGTGCACCAAGCCAATGGGGCAAAAGTCAGCAGAAGTGGCTGATAGCTTGGTCAAAGAGATGGATTTTAGTAAAGATTTTAAAAGGTGGAGCAAGAAGTAGAGGTGGAGAGGTTTAGGGAGGAAATTCCCGAGATTAGGCCTGACTCAGCTGTTGGCCCTGGCACCAATTATGGAGCTAAAGGAAGAGGTCCATTTAAAGCCCTTGTATAGAGCTTGAACCCACAACTTTCTGAAACCGAGGTGAGAGTGCTACCAAACTGAATTAGGCTGTTCTGGCACCCAAGAGGAACAGGCATCACACATTCATTGTTAACTAGTTTCAGTTGGTTAATTGGAGACTCATGCTCTCTTTGTTTAGCTGTGCTGTCCTACTTGTGACCATGAATGATATCAGGTCAATCTTAATCCTAGCTCTTTCGTCTATAGTTTCCACAGCTCTATCAACGAATGACAACATTATAGCATAAAACTTGAGCCACAAAATAGAGTTTAATTGTCTTACTGAAGAAAAGTAATTGAGAGATTTGCTGCCCACACACCACCTTCTGTTGGGTTTCGTTCTATTTGGTGTGACCTAGATAGCTCTGTTTTTTTGATTGAAAACTTATATAAGAATGACTCTAAGAGACCTATACCTCCATGGTCTTTACTTCCTTATAACTTGTTAATAGTTATTCTGGCCCATTTCCCAATCCAGAGGTTTGTCTCAAATTGACTTTTGAGCACTTTAAAGAATTCACCAGGAATCTCTCAGGGTGACATTTTGAAAAAGAATTTAATCCAATTATTCATTTAGATTGCTTTTGTTCTTTTGATGGTAAAATGAGCAGTTGCCACCTTCTGCTGAAATCCTAAACAGGTCTCGGTAAGGGGATAAAATTGATATCTAACTTGATAAGTAGTCTTATCTTTAAACATATCTAGACACTTGAGCATCCACCATAATGGACAATTTCATGGTATGGAAACGTGGCACTTATAGTTCATTGGCATTGTCCCTAATTGTTCTTCCATAACATTTGATCGTTTCAAATGTCCTTTGGACAGACACCTGGGGATACTGAGCAATAAAGATACATTGTTTGAATGTGGGCTAATCTTCAGCCTCACTGGAAGGTCATCGATCCTTGGTTTCCTCCCCCTGCCGATGGCAATAGTCAAAGGTTCCAAGTCCGGTGTAAACAATAGTGATAGGGGACACTTTTGTCTGGTGCAACAGCCTGATCTGAAAGATTGTACGAGAGGCCCATTTCATTGCCTTGAAGGCTATAAAAACCAAGAAGAACACTTGGATCCGCTCACAAAAACCTAGAGCAATGCCAGACGTCTTCAGAAAATACTTTCACTCAGCCCTGTCATGTATCTTTTCTACATCGAGTGAGAGGTTGACCATCAGATTTGAAGAATAACTTACTTCATAAAGTAAATTGAGCACAGTACCTGCAGCAAATTGACTCGTAAATGAACCCATCATGGTCCATGTGTACAAGGTTGAGTAGTTCCTTCTCTAGCCTAAAGACTGGAACTGCTCAGTTATATTATGTCAACATTCAGCAGCAATGTAAGGTGGTAGCTGCCACATTATTTAAACTTTTTCCTTTCCAAAGTGGAAAAGAAGACTCGACTGAGGATTGTCTCAAGCAGCTGTCCTTCCATATCCTTCAGGCAGCTTATGTTCAAACAGGACTCAAAGGGCAGTCAGTAGTGAATTTGTTATTCCCAGGGGATTGCTTATTTGTAGACAAAAAATCA
The DNA here is from genome assembly GCF_052327205.1 of Somniosus microcephalus. Lineage (NCBI taxonomy): Eukaryota > Metazoa > Chordata > Chondrichthyes > Squaliformes > Somniosidae > Somniosus > Somniosus microcephalus. The sequence continues at coordinate 33,302,750 of NC_141001.1, read as the reverse complement.
TAGAATTTTGCACCTTAGAAGGAGGCCATTCAATCCATCATGCCTGTGCTGTCTCTCTGAAAGAGCTATTCACTTAGTCCCATTCCCTATACCCTTTAAATACTTTCTGTTTCAAATATTTATTCACATTTCATTTAAAAGCTTTTATGGATTCTGTTTCTGAACCCTTCAGTCTCTCTGCTCTACTATATTTTTTTAAGTTTTACCACTTAGTGTATCTTCTTAATCTTCCTCCCAAAATATATCACTTTGTATTTTGTTGCATTAAATTTCATGTGACATCTATCTGCCCCATCTACTTCTTCTTCTTTTTCTTAGGCAGTCCCTCGGAACCGAGGATGACTTGCTTCCACATTAAAAATGAGTTCGCAGGTGACTGATGAGTCCAATGCGGGACCTACAGTCTCTGTCACAGGTGGGGCAGACGATGGTTGAAGGGGCGGGTGGGTGGGGTGCTTTGGTTGATGTGCGCTCCTTGCGCTGCCTGCGCTTGGCTTCCGCTTGCTCCCGGTGAAGTTGCTTATAGTCCTAATGCTTTTACTCAGTTCTCCTCTTTGTACCTGTGAGATTTGGGGTAGCTGCACCAATCAAAGAGATAATCTATTTTCCTTTCAGCCCTACTGCTACTGAGCTGTAGTCTGTAAGCATTCAAGTGTACTAGATACCATATATAATGCATGCTTGCCAATAATGCACAAGTTAGCACATATAATACACCCCTAGGATTTGGATCTGTTTCTCAATGAATTATGTGTGAAACAAAGTGGGGGTAAGTTTGACTTTGGGTGATGGTGTGAAAAGGACGATATTGGATCAGCCGCCCGTTATACACTTCTCCCGATTTTTATTTCCATTGACTTTGCGGTCTATTATCTTTACAGACGTTCTGCCTAAACAGTGGCCTGCTTTAATTCTTCACTGCTGGATCTTTTGTCATAAATTTAAGGGAGGGAATTGCTCTTCCAGAGATTGGGTAATGGTCAGGTGTCAGAACGTTACCACATACAACATCTAGAATGAAGAGAGGCCATGCATCTTATCAAGTTCATTCACACTCTGTGTGAATATTCCATCATGGACTTGCCTCTCACATCAATGGTTGATCACTCATTACTTTCCCCGACATCCCCCGAAAAAAAAATCAAGCATTGTTGTTAAATATCTCTATAACCATCATTCCTGCCTCTCAACAGCTATCAATCCTTCTTAAAAAGTGCCAATCGACTCTGAATCATCTACCTCCTGTGGTAGTTTGTAAACATGCCTACTATCTTGTGAGGAGAAAAACAAATTATCTAATCTTTAAACTTGTTCGAGGGTTTGTGAAATTTTTTACTGATGTATTTTGCGCCACTCCTTGTTTTGGTCACAGTAAACAATTCTTTTGAAGAGATTAATGAGTTTAGTTAGAAAATGGCTAATGAAAGTGTGAGCAATGTGTATACAGAGAAATATTATCAGTTAAAGAAAGCAGAATCGCGTAGCAGTCAGTCCAACAATAGCTACAGGGAGGAGGCACCATTACCACAGAGGGTGCGATCTTGCCAGCCCTGGGGAGGCGTGTATGGAGGTGGGACTGCCGGGAAAATGGCAGAATCTGGGGGCGGGTGCCCAACCAGAAGTTGGCCAGAAGTTGATGGAGGCAGGACTAAAACCCAACAAGTGGGAGTCCCGCCTCCAAAAGCTCCCCATTGGCAAAATCACCCCCAGAATCTAGAATGCTCATGAAGCCTTTGCTGCAGTTTACAAAGTTTTCTGTATTTTTTCTTGTAAAACACCACACTATATTGCAATGGCAAGCGGGGCTGAACCCCATGTGTGCACTACAGAAATCTTGGTGGGAGGTCAGTTATGTGAAGACCTTCATTTATCTCTTCCCTTAGCTGTGGCTCAGTGGTAGGACTGTCACCTCTGAGTCAGAAGGTCGTGGGTTCAAGTCTCTCTCCAGAGTCTTGAGCGCATAACCTAGGTTGACATTCCATTGCAGTACTGAGTGAGTGCTGCACTGTTGGAGGTGCCATCTTTCGGATGAGACATTAAAAGCCCTGCCTGCCCTCTTAGGTGCACATAAAACATCCCATGGCACTATTAGAAGAAAAGCAGTGGAGCTCTTCTGGTCTCCTGTCCAACATTTGACCCTCAACCAATGCCACTAAAACAGTTTAATATGTCATTTATCTCCTTGCTGCTTGTGGGACTTTGCTGTTTGCAAACTGGCTGCCACGTTTGCCTACAAAACAGCAGTGACTACACTATGAAAGTACCTCATTGGTTGTGAAGCGCTTTGGGAAGACCCGAGGTTGTGAAAGGTGCTATATAAATGCAAGTTCTTTCTTTCTATTTGAGCGATACTCCTGTATTGTTACAGAACCCCAACAATGCTGTAACACAGTATGCAAAGAAAGAAGGACCTTCCATTTATATGGTGCCATATCACATCCTCAGAACATCTCAAAGCACTTCACAACCAATGGATTACTTTCTGAGGTGCAGTAAGTATCGTTATGTGAGGAAATGCGTAACCAACTTGTGCACAGTGAGGACCCACAAACAACAAGTGAATGACCATATAATCTATTTCCATTGATGTTGTCAGAAGGAGAACCATTGGCCAGGACAGCAGGAGAATCCCCGCTCTTAGTCAAATAGTGCTATGGGATCTCTTGCATTCACCTGAGCAGGCAAACTGGACCCCATCCGAGAAGCAATGCACGATCCCTCAGTACTAGTTCATAGTGGTGCCCAAGTCCACAATTTACTGACTCAAAGGCAAAAGTGATACAAATTGAGCCAAGCTGACAAAATTATATTAAATTGAAGTTCCTCCCGCCTTCCAGAAGTAATATGTTTGTGACACTGCAGCTGCCATTCCTACCAGGAATCACTTTTGCTTCCCATTGGGACATGTGAACAAGCAAAAATGTCTCTTCCCTAATGCAAACATACCTACTGTTAGCACGTGCCAGCGCTCTGGGTCTAATTCTAGCTCCTCCTTCGACAGGCATTTCCTGTGGGCTGGAATAAGTGTTTCCTACTTTAATTTACTTTAACCATAATGATAGAGCCTCATCCACCATTTCCTGCAGTGTGACCACAGGTGAGGCTCTGTTTTGCCATTTACCAATAATGTTGCAGGGTAATATAAAAGTTTGGGCTGTGATTTCTTTTTTTAACAATCGCTATGCTATCTCCCATTTTAACCATTGTTTTTGCCAAATCTGGTGCTTGCAATGTGTTGCATAAGTGTTTAACTATTACATTAAAAAAAAATCTTCATTTAAAGTACTTCAAAAATCTATATCAAAAGTGTTATGACAACAAATGTAACGCTATAGATAGCAGAACCCCTCCAATATTGCTGATTGGTCCGTGTTAACCATGTCATCATAGTCACTGCAGACCAATCATATCCTTGCAATCAATTCGACAAGTACATCCATGGTGGCCATTTTTCTCTCTCTATGTTTTTAACTCAACTTCCCTATGTTTTGTTTATTTAAAAAATATATATTTATCTTTATTTAAAAAATATTTTAGCATTGCTTTGCTAATTAAAAAAAAAAATTTCTGCACGATCAGGTCCCAACAGAAGACAGGTCCTAATCCTCTTCAACGCTCTCCTCTGCCCGATCCGAATCTCCCTTCATCTTCCCCTCAAACACAGAGGCCTAACCCGTCCACTGTCTCTGCTCTCCATACCCAAATCGATCCATAGGTCCCTTTCTCTCTCAGCCAGTCTGCAAAGTCAGGGCCGGGAAGTTCAACATGAAGTGTGAATCCAAGTAACAAATTGGAAGTGGATATAGGGTTGTCAACCCTCTATGATTGTCCTGGAGTCTTTAGAAATTAAAGATTGATCTCCTGGACATTGTTATGAGAAATCAGAAGAATCATTTAAAAAGAATTGTGTGTTTTTCTTTTCATTTTCTTTGAACACTTTAGTTTATTTGTTATAAAAATATTGGAGGTGGGGGAAAAAAGGCTGTTTAACTGGGCGGGGCAGTTGGAGGCAGATGGTCATGTGATGAAACCGCCAGGAATATGGCCAAACAGAGTTATGCAAGCCCTAAATCGATTTACAAGAAGATGCTCTGAGAGATAATGAAGAAAAAGATGAGAGAAGTGAAACAAATTCAAAACGTAAAACATAATACAAATGGAGAGAGAAGAATGACGAAAGGGTGTGACAGCCATACAGAGTGGTAAATGTAATGATATCAGCAAATAGTGATGATATTTGTCTGTGTTTGATTACTTATGCCTTACAGCATATTTGTCTGTGTTTTTGATTGCCATGTGCCTGAGCAGCAGAGGCCATGTGACCGAGAGAAGCAAGGCAGAGAGTTTTACTTTCAGTTTCATTCTAGATGCATCACAGCATAGTGTGTTCTGTAAAGGCTGTTAAAAAGAGTTGAATAGACTTTAGATTAAAACTCATTCTCTTTCATAAATGAGTCGTTTTGAACCCACAAAGAAATCAGAACATGATGTCAGAAGTGGCTGAAAGAGAAAAAATCTGAAGTTAGCAACTCGATGGGACAGTGAAAGGAGTTGTGGCAAGTAAGCAAAATCAGCTCTCCACAGATTAGCAAGCCAAAAGAGAACATCGTTGCTTACCATTAGAGAATAGCTAACGAAGTGAAAAATGGAAGGTTTACTCCCACCGGCGATGCTTCAGTTGTCAGGTAATGTGGCTGAAAATTGGAGAAGGTTCAAACAACGTTTAGAGTTGTATTTAGCGGCAATCGGAGCTGACGAGAAAAGTAATAAACAGAAATCGTCACTGTTCTTACATGTCGTGGGTGATGCAGCGCTGGAGGTATATAATAATTTCATATTTGCTGTTGATGGAGACAAAATGAAGCTAGATAAAATAATGGAACAGTTTGAGGCCTACTGCATACTTAAACGCAACGTGACCTTTGAGAGGCACAAATTTTTCACATGTGTACAGAAAATCGGCGAGACTATTGATCAGTATGTGACTGAACTGAGAAACCGGAGCAAATCGTGTGAATTTGGGGGACTCACAGACTCGCTGACAAAAGACAGACTGGTGTGTGGTATTCCAGATAATGGTCTAAGGGAAAGACTGCTAAGAGAGCAAGATCTAGACCTGGGAAAAGCCATAGCACTGTGTAGGGCTACAGAGACTGTGAAGTTGCAGGCAAAGGAGCTGTTCAGTGACAGTAGCTGCAACGTGGATGCAGTGAGAAAGAACGGATACAAACCGTTTAACAAAGAGAGCGCCAATGTGAAAAAAGAGACGTGGCCAGCAAACGAAAATGAAAGGGACAATCGGAAGTCATGTAGTCGATGCGGTACACAGCATCCACCAAGAAAGTGTCCAGCATATGGTAAAACATGCAATAGATGCAACAAAAACAACCATTATGCCCGTTGCTGTAAGAACCAAGCGCAACAAAGCAAGGTCCATACAGTAGATGAAAGCGAGATAGAGGAATTCTATGTAGATGTGGTGTCTGAAAACAAAAAAGAAGAAAGAGACTGGATGTTGACACTAAAAGTGAACGACATACACATTCCATTTAAATTGGATACTGGAGCACAAGTTAATGTGATATCAGAGGCCGATTTTAAGAGAATTAGACCCAGACCAAAGTTACATGGAATACAAGTGAAAGTGACCGGATACTGAGGTACTGATATACCAGTGAAAGGAAAATGCATTGTCAAAGTAACACACAAGGACAGAGAGCACACGCTAGCATTAATCGTGGTGCCAAAGGATGTGCAAGCCATACTAGGTTTAAAAGCCTGTGAGAGACTGAACCTGGTAAAGAGAGTCCTCGTTGTGGAAAGTGAAAGAGAGACAGTCTATGATGAACTGAATGTTGCGTACACACCGGGTAAGCTGATGTATACAGCAGACACGTTGTCCAGAGCTGTTGACCCAGGAGAGCCCGCAAACACAGTGAAAAGACTGAAGTACAAGGCAAAAGACAGTGGAACTGACTTCTACCAAAGCATGCTTGTATACCGCACAACGCCGCTCGAGTGTGGTATGTCACCAGCCCAACTCCTGATGGGACGTCGGCTAAGGTCAAACCTACCCATCCCGGAGAACCTCCTGAAAACAAAAGAGGGGGAGAAAGTGAGGAAGTTCAAAGAACAACCTGATCACACAGCTGAGAACACATCATCTGAGGCAACAACTCAGATTCAAGGACAATCAATCAGAAAATCCTCAAGACACGTGAAGCCTCCTGAGAGACTCATTGAGCAAATTTAAGGACTATTGTTATAGAAGGAAGTAATGTTATCTTATTCTTTCTTCAAGTTCTAGTGTATTGACATATTTCATGTGAACACACAAAGCAAGGGTAAAAAACCTTGATCATGATAATGATAATGTAAGTTCATTAAATGTTGTTAGTTAAAAGTAAAATACTTTTGTTTTAAGAAAGGGAGATGTAATGATATCAGCAAATAGTGATGATATTTGTCTGTGTTTGATTACTTATGCCTTACAGCATATTTGTCTGTGTTTTTGATTGCTTGTGCCTGAGCAGCAGAGGTCATGTGACCGAGAGAAGCAAGGCAGAGAGTTTTACTTTCAGTTTCATTCTAGATGCATCACAGCATAGTGTGTTCTGTAAAGGCTGTTAAAAAGAGTTGAATAGACTTTAGATTAAAACTCATTCTCTTTCATAAATGAGTCGTTATTGAACCCACAAAGAAATCAATACAGTAAACATACAGGAAAAGGCAGAGAAAATGATATATAAAGAAGACTTAAGTTTATATAGCACCTTTTATGATCTCAGGACATCTCAAAGCGCTTTACAGCCTTCAAAATAGTGCCATGGGATCCTCTACGTCCACCTGAGAGGGCAGATGGAGCCTCAGCTTAACGTCTCATCCAAAAGATGGCACCTTCGACAGTGCAGCACTCCCTCAGTACTGCACTGGAGTACCAGCCTAGATTAGGTGCTCAAGTCTTTGGATGTGGGACACAAACCCAGGACCTTCTGATGCAGAGGCGAGAGTGCTACCAACTGAGCCATGGCTGATACAGAGAGATTCACAAATTGAATGAGACACATACAAAGAGAGTGGTAGACATGCAGAAGACAGTAGACCGAAGAAAGGATAGAAAGAGGAAAGCAGAAAGGGTAAGAAGGAGATGAAGACAATGGCAGCAACAAGGGAAAAGATGTAGCCGTATAAAGAGATTAAGAGGGAGACAGAAAGACTGCAGCACAACTAGAAAGATGGGGGTTCTGAAATCCCATGGGAATTCTACTGGCACCTCATGTGACTCTGGCAGAAGACCAGAAAAACCTCCTGGGACAGGGTACAAATGGTAATTTTCAGCCACTTACGCCATTTCCCTGGGTGAGCGAGCCAGAGAGAGCATGGCACATGAATCAGACTTGGACAGCAAGCAGAGAGAGGTTACATGAAGAGAGACGCAATTTACATTTTTCTTTGTGTGAGTAGCACTGCGGGAGACCAATCATATCTTTTGTAATATATGAGCCATCCTACATGTAATGCATCTTTTAGAGAAGGCATGTTAATAAAACTACACAGAGGCTGCAAGTTGTGGAGACTCTTTTACTTTTTGCTTTCCCTGACCTCGCTGTATAACTGTTTAAAGTTGTTCTCTCTGGATATTGAAGCAAAGCATGTAGATAACTGACCTAACATCAGGTAATCGTATATTGAACGTTGCACTACATGCACTTCCTCCTCCCACATCTTCACTGTGTTGAAATTGAGGCACATTGCACAATCTCCTACTCTAGCTCCTTCTTTCTCAGAACCCAAAAACTGGCACTCCTCGTCCTTATCTCTCTTGGGATTCCCTTCCTTTTACGATTTACAACTCAAGCTGGGCACCGCCTAATCTCTGCTTCCTGATTCATCTCGCCTTCTCTATTGCTATTTTCAACCTTGATGGTGTCCTGCATTGTGGACTTTGGCCCGGAGACCAAGTATTAATTTCCTCATCACAAGGTGCTTGGGAAGAGGTGCTCCGATCAGCTTTGTATTCATCACTCAAGACGCGCGCAACGTGTGGTTAACCTTTTCCAAAAATCTTGGTGGGGATATTGGATTACTTGAAGAAATGGTTCCATTTCTTCCCTCCTATTCAGGTCATGATCCCAGTCAGTTTGGATAATTTAAAAGCTACAACTTAAAGACTGCGCCATGCTCTGCTCTATCACACTAAAATGTGAGTGAGGGAATTTGTTAGTTCTTTTTGTCCTGACACTGCCCATAATCTAAAAGCTCACACTCCTTACCCTGTGGCAAGGCTTGACTCCCATGTATTTGAAGTGACTCAATAGTTGCGACAAGGGCAGATATCCCATGAAGCTGGTCCTGGTAGTTGCTGTCATTGTAGAAAGATTTTTGAGTCGCTGTTCTCCTGGGTTACCGGTGAGTGAATCTGAGAGTGGTACTGAGGGATTTCACACAGCCTGCAGCAAGAATTATGGTCTAGCAGGTGATGAACTTTGCACTGACATGGCTCCATACAAAGGCTGGGGTTCCAGATGCTGGGGTTTGAAGTTTCTGTTCCCTGGCCTGAAATTGTTGGACCGTAAAACGGAACCATATTTGTTTTACATCACTTCCTGTTTTGGAAATGTCCAATGTAAAGTTGGAAGTTTATCCACTCTAAAATTATAAAGTATAAACCCTAGTTACACCATAACATTTTGTGTAGCACAGGAAGTGATGCATAGCAACTTCCTGGGCATTGTTCTGAAGCCTCTCTCTTGTTCCAGGGAGAATTTGCTTTCTGATACCACCTGGTTTATTACATAACTTGACCAGAAAGAGATAATTTACCATTTACTTTTAAAACTGTGAGAAAACTTTTATCCAACAGGAAGTCAAATGTATTGAATGCATTTTTAAAGAAAAATTAAGAGTACAGTGATTATGTAACTAGCCGAGTAACCCAGAGATCGGGATGAATAATCTGGAGAATGTGAGTTCAAATCCCACCATGGCATTTTTGAGAATTTGAATTCAATTTATTAAAAAAAAAATCTGTAAATGACCATGAAGTTGTCAGATTGTCATAAAAACCCAACTGGTTCCCTAATGCCCCTTAGGGAAGGAAATCTGCCGTCCTTACCCGGTTATGGCCTATATGTGACTCCGGTCTCACACATAGAAACACAGAAAAATAGGAGCAGGAGTAGGCCATTCGGCCCTTCGAGCCTGCTCCGCCATTCAATATGATCATGGCTGATCCTCTATCTCAATACCATATTCCCACTCTCTCCCCATACCCCTTGATGTCTTTTGTGTCTAGAAATCTATCTATCTCCTTCTTAAATATATTCAGTGACTTGATTGACTCTTAACTGGCCTAGCGAGTCACTCAGTTGCTTCAAAACTGCTACATTGCAGCGGTTCAAGAAGATGGCTCACCACCACCTTCTCAAGGGCAACGAGGGATGGTCAATAAATGCCAGCCTTGCTAGTGCCGCCCACACCCCATAATGAAGTGGGGAAAAAAATGCATATTCCTCAGAGGTAATCATAAAAATATGTACTGATTGATAATAGATAAGGAATGCCCTACATACTTGTGCTAGTTTCATGGTAACAATGGTCTTCCTGTATCAAAGGTTTAATTTACCTGTAGAACAGAGGGCTTTTCTCAGCTCCAGGTTGCAGTGGGCCTGCAACACTTGGCCTCAATGTCTCCAGGCTCGGGTTCCCGCTCTTGACTGCTAGCCAGCAACCCCAACTGGGAGGGAATGTATGTTGATGCTGGATGAGAAGTGGATTGGCTTTGGCTGCGATGGCCCCATGGTCAAATAGCCACACACCATCCAGGTTCACGTGTGAAGAATGTGCAAGGCAAGGCTGCCATTACTGGAGCCACACACCCTCTTAAGTTACTGTCTTTAGGAGAAAATAGAGAGGGGTAGGAGGAAAAACTCAAGGAAGAGATTTCCTGGTTAAAGCTCTAAAAATGACCTTTACCTTGCTACTTTAGTAACCTCCTTAATTTTTCTTCAGCTAATTTCACAGCGAGAGTATGTTTTTCAATCGCTCACCATGGGGCTGGGTGGTGTGATGGATTAGGACGTCTTTTTTCACTTCTAATAACTCAGTTCAAGTCCAACCCAGACTGAAAGTTTCCTCTCTCCACTGGCCGCAAGGGTCCAATGTGAAGTAGGGTTGTGCAGTCACATCTTCATTCCTATTGTGTGTGAGTCCACACCACAGAACTACCAGTTACCAGCTAACCATTGTACAGTACAGTTAGCAACTGACAGATGGAACGCTGCAGCAAAGAGTGGGAGCCAAAGGACATGGTTGGGCCAGAGGGGAGTCACTTCAGGTCGGCTGCAGAGTGGCTTAGATGCTGAAGGAATATGCCGCAATCCCCAGCACTGACGCTCTCCTTGGTATAAATGCAAGTCTTTCTTTTGATCATAAGCGTTTACTTTATTCCTCCCATCAGTTAAGAAAGAACTTGGACTTATATAGCACCGTTCACAACCTTAGGACGTCCCAAAGCAGATTAGAGCCAATGAATTACTTTTGAAGTGTGGTCACTGTTGTAATGTAGGAAACGTGGCAGCCAATTTGCACACAAACAGCAACATGACAATGGCCAGATAATCTTTTTCAGTGATGTTGATTGAGGGATGAATATTGGCCAGGACACCAGGGAAAACTTCCCGGTTCTTCTTGGAATAGTGCAATGGGGTCCTTTACACCCACTTGATGAGGTGTCACACGGGGGTGCCTTGGTTTAACATCTGAAAGACGCCACCTTCGACAGTGCAGCACTCCCTCAGTACTGCACTGGAGCGTCAGCCTAGACTATGTGTTCAAGTAATAACAACAGAAAATGCTGGAAAAACTCAGCAGGTCAGGCAACATCCGTGGAGAGAAATTTGAGTTGACGTTTCGGGTCGAACCCTTCTTCAAAACTGGAAAGAAAAGAAAATAGATCGAAGGCAGGGCTGCGATCGGACAAAAGAAGTGAAAGAAACAAAAGAGCTAGATGAGATGGTAATAGGCTGAGATTAGGTGTAAAGTGTACTGGCAGGGCAAGAGACAGCTGCCAGGTGTGAGAGAGAAACAAAAGGAAAGGGGGGGGGGGGGGAAAGGAGTGGAAAAATAACAAGAAAAAATGTGTAATAAGGGCCGAGGTTATGATCTGAAATTGTTGAACTCGATATTGAGTCCGGAAGGCTGCAGAGTGCCTAATCGGAAGATGAGGTGCTGTTCCTCGAGTTTACGTTGAGCTTCCGTGGAACAATACAAGAGGCCAAGGACGGTGAGGTCCGAGTGGGAATGGAGCAGTGAATTAAAATGACAGGTGACCGGAAGCTCGGGGTCACCCTTACGGACTGAACGGAGGTGTTCCGCAAAGTGGTCACCCAATCTGCGTTTGGTCTCCCCAATGTAGAGGAGACCACATGTTTGGGGCCCTGGACAGTGGGAAGGGGGGAGGTATAGGGGCAGGTGTTACATCTTGCTGGAGTTCAAGTTGCTGGAGTGGGACTTAGAACCCACAACCTTCTGACTCAAAGAGTGTGACCAACTGAGCCATGGCTGACAATAGATCACCAGGAGTACATACCTGCACACTGACCTAGGAGGCTTCGGGGACCTTTTCTTTACTAACTGCATATTAGGTCACTTCTCACACTGTCACTGCCAGTTTCTTTCCTTTGACACCAGCACTCATTAGTTAAAGCAAGTATTAAAAATGTTAAAAAAGGATTGGTCTTTTTTTTTAAGGGTTTGTCTTTCTGTCCTGATTTTGGTGGGTGAGAGGGAGAGTTCTGATTGTATGACTGTCTAGTTGTACAAGGAGAGAGTGCTGACGCCATGACTGTTTGTACAAGGGATGGTTCATTCCTTCATTAAGATTTGGAGAATTAGAGCAGGTTGGTTGGCTCAGTTCTTAGGATCATAGACATAGAGCACAGAGGGAGGCCATTCAGTCTATTGTGGCTGTGCTGGTCCTAACTCCTCCACTGATGTGATCTACTTTAATCTCATTTCCCTGCCTTTTCCCCAAACCCTTTTATATTCTTCTTTTTCAAATACTTGTTCTCTTTTAAATGATGTTATAGTCTCCGCCTCAATGGTCACTTGTGGGAAAGCATTCCATGTTCTAATAACTCTGTGTAGAAAAAAAAACTTGTTCCAACTTCCACCTTCGGTCTTCCAGTGATGATCCTGAGTTTATGCCCCTTTGTCAGCAATTCAGTGGAAACAATCTTTCAATATTTAGGTGTCAGCTGTGGTTTAGTGGTAACACCCTTGCCTCTGAGTCAGAAGGTTGTGGGTTCAAGTCCCACCCCAGAGGCTTGAGCACAAAATCCAGGCTGGCACGCCTGTGCAGTGCTGAGAGAGTGCTGCACTGTCGGAGGTGCTGTGTTTCAGATGAGATATTAAACTGAGGCCCCGTCTGCTCTCTCAGGTGGATGTAAATGGATCCCATGGCACTATTTCAAAGAAGAGCAGTGGAGTTATCCCTGGTGTCCTGGCCAATATTTATCCCTCAATCAACATAACAAAAACAGATGATCTGGTCATTATCACATTACTGTTTGTGGGGCATTGCTGTGCGCAAATTGGCTGCCACGATTCCTACATTACAACAGTAACTACACTTCCAAAATACGTCATTGGCTATAAAGCGTTTTGAGACGTCTGGTGGTTGTGAAAGGCGCTATATAAATGCAAGTCTTTCTTTCTTTAATTCTAAATGAATCTCACCAATTTATGTCAATCTCAGACATTGATCTCGGCTGTAAATTTATAATCAGCAAGCAGTTAAGTCTGAATTACTGTGACATAAATGACTGCCTTTGTAACCACTGTTACTTATTTTGTCAGTTAGCACTATCCACTAATTATTTGGCTACTCAATGTTTAAGTGCTGCTAATTATGATTCTACAGTTAATAAACAATTGTTAGTTAAAAAAAAAAGTGGTAACACCCTTGCCTCTGAGTCAGAAGGTTGTGGGTTCAAGTCCCACTCCAGAGGCTCGAGCACAAAATCCAGGCTGGGACGCCTGTTCAGTGCTGAGGGAGCATTGCACTTGTCGGAGGTGCTGTGTTTCAGATGAGATGTTAAACCCGGTCTCTCCTCCCAGGTGGATGTAAAAGATCCCATGGCACTATTTCGAAGAAGAGCAGGGGAGTTCTCCCCAGTGTCCTGGCCAACATTTATCCCTCAACCAACATCACTAAAAAACAGATTATCTGGTCATTATCACACTGCTGTTTGTGGAAAAATTGGCTGCCACATGTCTCTACATTACAACAGTGACACTACACTGCAAAAAGTACTTCATTGGCTGTAAAGTGCTTTGCGACGTCCTGAGGTTATGAAAGGCGTTATATAAATACTTCTGCATGTCTTTTTTTCTCTCAACTTCTTTCATAATTTTAAACATCTCTATTAGATCACTCATTACTTAATCTTCGATGTTTCAGTAAAAAAGCTCCAGTCTTTTTTTAGCCTTTTCTCATACTTGTAACTTCTTATTTCTGGTATCATTCTAGGGAATCTTCCCTGTACCCTTTCCGTGGCTCCAATATCTTTCCTACAGTTAGGTGCTCGACACCATTCAGAATAAAGCAGCCCGCTTGATTGGCACTCCATCCACCACCTTCAACATTCACTCCCTCTACCACCGGCGCACTCTGGCTGCAGTGTGTACCATCTACAAGATGCACTGCAGCAACCCGCCAAGGCTCCTTCAACAGCACCTTCCAAACCCGCAACCTCTACCACTTAGAAGGACAAGGGCAGCAGACGCATGGGAACACCACCACCTACAAGTTCCCCTCCAAGCCACACACCATCCTGACTTGGACCTGTATCGCCGTTCCTTCACTGTCGCTGGGCCAAAATCCTGGAACTCCCTTCCTAACAGCATTGTGGGTGTACCTACACCATATGGACTGCAGCGGTTCAAGAAGGCGGCTCACCACCATCTTCTCAAGGGCAATTAGGGATGGGCACTGAATGCAGGCCTAGCCAGCGACGCCCACATCCCATCAATGAATTAAAAAAAACAATACAGCAACTGTGGCCTAATCAATGTCTTGTACAAATATAGCATCACTTCCTTGCTTTTATAATCAATGTTTCAACATAGAAAACCCAGAATCCCATTTGCCTTTTTGTGACCTTTCTACCTCTATTTCCCTCTCTAAAGAATGTGCATATCTAGATTTCTCCTTTACTCCACTCTCTTAAGAATCTTACTGTTTAGAATATACTTTGTTTCACTTCTTTTTTCTAGTCTCTGCCTCAGCCCATCTACTGTTGAAACCGTTATCAACGCTTTTCTTACCTCCAGATTCGACTATTCGAATAATCTTCTGGCCGGCCTCCAATCTTTCACCCTCCATAAACTTGAACTCATCCCAAATTCTGATCCCGTTATCCTAACCTGCACTAAATCTCACTCACACATCACGCCTGCGCTCGCTGGCCTACATCCCTGTCCACCAATGCCTCAATTTTAAAATTCTTATCCTTGTGTTCAAATCCCTCCATGGCCTCAGACCTCCATATCTCAGTAACCACCTCCAGCCCTTCAACACTCCAAGAATTCAGCTTTCCTCCAATTCTGGTTCTTGAGAATCTCCCACTCCCTTTGTCCCCACCATTGGCAGTCGTGCCTTCAGCTGTCTAGGTCCTAAGCTCTGGAATTCCCTCCCGAAACCTCTCCACCGCTCTTTTTAAATCCCTCCTTAAAACCTATCCCTTTGACAAAGCTTTTACTCACCTGTCCTAATATTTCCTTCTTTGGCTCATGTTAATTTTTGTCTGGTTACTCTCCTGTTCAGCACCTTGGGATGTTAAAGATGCTATATAAATACAAGTTGTTGTTGATGGATAAGGGGGACAAATTTTTTCCTGACCTTGAATAAGTCTTCCACCAAAAAACATCATTATGGTCTGCTGGACAGACGGAGAGAAGTTAGGATGCACACAATGCAGACTGGACTGGAGCAAGAGGAAACCCTCTGACAGATTATTAAAGCTGCACTGCTGTATTTTTTGCAAGCAAGAAATAGCTGCCTTTAGAGCGTGATTATAGTCTTTTTGGTTTGTACAGTATTACGTGATCGAGAGAAGTGGTGCATTTTTGTTAATATAAAAGAAAGTGCAGTACTGATGGAGTGCTGCACCATTGGAGGTGCCTTCTTTCACATAAGACGTTAAACCGAGGTCCCATCTGCTCTCTCAGGTGGATGTAAAATATCCCATTGCACTATTTGAAGAAGAGCTGGGGAGTTTGCCCGGTGTCCCGGCCAATATTTATCCCTCAACCAACAACTAAAATACATGATCTGGTCACTTGTTTTATTGCTGTTTGTGGGACTTTGCTGTGCACAAATTGGCTACTGCGTTTCCCACATTACAACAGTGACTACACTTCAAAAGTACTTCATTGACTGTAAAGCCAATTGGCAGTACTGCACTGGAGTGTCAGCCAAGATTATGTGCTCAAGTCTCTGAAGTGGGGCTTGAACCCACAACCTTGTGACTTGGAGGTGAGAGTGCTCCCCACTGAACCGTGGCTGATACCTAAGTCACTGGCATTGGGTGTAAATTAACGAAGCCCAGGCCAGTGGCAAGTGGCATTATATTATAGCCAACTTTGGTCGGACATATTCCCGGAGGCTTTCATCACCCAGTCTCCCGCCATCAACTGCCTCGCCCAGTCAAACAGCCTTGTTTACCACCTGCAATATTTTTATAACTAATAAAACAAAAGTGTTCGAATAAAATGGGTAAAAAACACCTTTTTTTAACACCCCTATGATTTTTCACCTTGGTTGTTTGCAGCTGTGTCCAGGAGATTAGTCTTTAATTCCAGGAGACTCCAGGACAGTCCGGGAGGGTTGGCAAACCTTTCTATGTTCCATTCTATCCAGGGGGTCGCCCGTGAACTCAGCCGTATAACACAGCCAGATGAATAGCAAGAGCTTGGGGGAAATCACCAGATACTAAATCCAGACAGGCAGAAATATATATTTTTTAAATCTTCAACCTCCTTAGTTATGTGTAATTTATGAGAAGATATTATGTTTTGGCAGGAAGAGTGATCTTTTTAAATTAGATTTTTGTAAAAATGTAGCTTGGTTTTATACATATAAATCTTTCTGCAATGGGGAGTTTAACTCCTGCTGTAAACTAGGAAGGAGGGGATACAAGGACAAGCTTTGTGCTGGGAAGAGGAGGAGAAGCAATGGGGCGACTTTTTTTTAATGCAACTTAACATTTTTTAGACATTGTGTAAAGACGACATGAAAGTATGAAAGATTTTGAGAAAAGGATGAGCTCTGAGTAATTGACTTTCTCAATGTTGGTATCTCTGCACTAGAATGTTGTGGATATGAAGTAGCTTTATTTTACTTCCCCATTAGCAGGTTGGGAGGTAGGTGCAGCTGTATATTATTTCCCCCATTAGTAGGTGGAGGGTTGTGGTGCAGCTGTATTTTATTCCCCTATTAGTAGGTTGATAAATGTGGTGTAGCTGTATTTTATTCCCGTTTTTGAAGGCTCGGGGGGATGATATAGCCTTATCAATAGCAGTGTGTTTTTCTTTTTCTATGTACAGTACCTAATTCTTTTCTTCTGCTTTCTTTTGCCTTCCAGATTTCTTATCGTTTTGGTTTGCCTCATCTTCAGTGTCATGTCGACAATTGAGCAGTACCATTACTTTGCCAATAGAGCTCTCGTTTGGATGGTATGTAAACACCTGTTCTTAACTTTGATAACACAGTTGCGTCCATGCACATGCTCTGGAGCCGGGTTACGAAGAATAAATAAATATCACCACTGTCTGTGGGCACTGCCCATTTACTGTTCTTCGTGGGCTTCCGAGGCGCACACGGCAACCGCTGCATCTTAGGGTCTGTTGCCATAATGACCGAGTGAAAGCTGAAGAGGTGTGTGAAAATGTTTGGATGGTGACCACGAGCTTGACCCGCCAGTGTTGGGATTGAACTACCAAGCTTCTTGCTGTTTCTCCGGTTGACAGTTGGATCTGCTATGCACACTTTTCTAGCGCAGCACAGCACAGATTACCTTGTAAAGTATAATCCAGGTAGAGCGATCGATTGCTTTGGCCAGTCGTCCAATTGATCACTATGGCTGGCTGATCGTTCTCCCATTTGACCTGCTGCTTAATCAGATGCTCGACTCATTGCTCCGAGTGCAGCTGGGCGCTTGGGATCACTCAATTTACTTTTATGTGCTGACAACTGTATTCTATTTTAAGTGTGTGTGTGTATATTATCACTCTTTATCAAATCTGAGACCTGGCAAGGGGTTAAATAAGGGGCAGGAGAGAGGGTTGGAATTGTGGCTTTAAGTTTGGATTCTGAAGCGCCTTGAGATGTTTTTCAACGCTAGTAGTGCTATATAAATGCAAGGATTCTGAGCTTTCCTCACAACCATTACCCTTAAAGCAATGTTTTTCTGACCTGTCCTCATTTTCCTCAATTTTATCGCCAAAGTGCTGCTTTGCTGTTTAAAGTGCCGGTGAGCAGCTGATTGGTAAAGTACAAAACTGTCAGCTTTTTCCATCATAACTGTTCACTCTCCCTGGAGTGTTTTGCTCAGTGGGGGAGGGGGGGGAATTATGTCCTTTAAGAAAGGAAAACTGCCGTCCTTACCCAGTCTAAACTGTGACTAGCCTGACACCAACTTGGTTGACACTTGACTGCCCTCTGAAGTGGTCTAGGAAGCTGAGCAAGGGCAATTAGGGTTGGGCAATAAATGCTGGCCTTGCCAGCAATGCCCACATCCTGAGAATTAATTACAATATATTAAAAATAATTGAACACTGTCCAGTAGAGAGGCTTCGAGCAAAGGGTGAGTAGTGTAGTGTCCGCGTATCAATAACACACGGACTGCAGGAGAACGGTAATAACAGGTGTTTACTGAACAGAGGGTAGGCTGGCACTAACTGTACAAATTACTACACGGTGTTATATACAGGTGTGGTCACTACTGGTACTGCAGTATACAGGGGCTGTAAAAGATAGTTCCTCTCTTAAAGGTACATACATTACAATTCCTCCCCTTTTAGATAAACAGTACATAACATTCATTTAACAATTAAATAATAACTAATTACAATTACAATTTTCCTTGTACTATATACATCAGCTGAAAGTAATCATTTATAAATTCAGTCTTTGAGGAGGCTTCCTGATCCTGTCTGGATAGCGCCTTTCTCGAGTATCCTGTTCTTGCGGCGGAGCCGATTCTGGCTCATTGTCATTGGTTGGTTTGTCAGCTTCCAATACCACTGATTCTGAGGTAGACGCAATCTGTACATCGGGTTCATCACCAGGTGCATATGATCGTGGCATGGGTTTGACTTGTTCCTGGGACTCTAGAATCTGGTCAGCATGGCGTCTCACGATGCTCTCTCCAACATCCACTGTGTACATTAGTGGTCCCTGCCGTGTGCATATCGTTCCTGGCTGCCATTTTTCTGTTCGGTAGTCGCGGGCCAAGACTGGTTGCCCTATCTTGAAGCTCCTGGTTGGCTTCTCATTGATGTGCTGGAATTGCTTATTCTCAACACCTCGTCTTATGTTTGGTTTGGGCAAATCCAGGCGACATCTTAACCTTCGGTTAAAGAACATCATGGCTGGAGCTTGGTTGGTGACTGCATGTGTCGCATTCCGGTAAGCAAACAAGAAATTATCCACCTTGTGTTGCAGTGGTATGTTGTCGTTATACATCGCCTTTATTGCTTTTTTAAAGGTTTGAACAAACCTCTCAGCCAATCCATTTGTGGCTGGATGATATGGGGCGGATGTGTAATGCTTTACCCCATTATTCCTCAAAAACCTCCGGAAATCCTCGGACACAAACTGTGGTCCATTGTCGGAACAAATCTGTTCTGGCAAGCCATTCCTGGCGAAGATGGTCCGTAGGACTGCAATGGTTTCCTCCGTGGTGGTGGAGGACATTTTGATGACCTCTGGCCATTTCGAATGTGCATCCACGGCGATTAAAAACATTGAGTCCATAAATGGACCAGCAAAATCAATGTGTACCCGTTGCCATGGAGATGAGGGCCACTCCCATGGGGCCTGTGGTGGAGCGTTTTGGACTTTCTGGCATCCTGTGCAGCTCTTGGTCATTTCCTCGATTTCTTTATCGATTCCCGGCCACCACACAAACGCCCTGGCTAGGCTCTTCATTTTTACCCCTCCCAGATGACCCTCATGAAGCTCATTGAGCGCTCTATCTCTCAACTTGGGTGGAATTACCACTCGGGATCCACACATCAAGGTCCCCCGGCACACTGACAGCTGTTCTCTCCTTGGCGAGAATGCTGGCAACAGTGAGTCGCCATGTGCTGGCCATCCCTTCACCGTCAAATCCTAGACCAGAGAGAGTGTCGGGTCATTTCGGGTTTCCTTCTCTATACTTGAGTTTGTAACAGGTAGACATTCGACTTTGGTCAAATGGAATATCTCAACAGGGTCCACTGCAGGTGCTTCCTCCACCGTAGGCAGCGGCAGGCGCGACAGCCCATCAGCGTTTCCATGCTGTTTCGTGACCTTATACTCTATTTTGTATTGATGTGCCCCTAGAAAAAGGGACCATCTTTGCAGCCGTTGCGCCGTCATCACCGGAACGCCCTTCTTTGGGTTAAAAATGGAGACAAGAGGCTGGTGATCAGTCAGTAAGGTGAATTTCTGCCCGGGCAGATAGTGATTGAACTTCTTCACCCCCCACACCAGGCTGAGGGCCTCCCTGTCAATCTGGGTGTAGTTACGCTCGGCTGAGGTTAACGAGCGTGACGCAAAGGCTATTGGCCTCTCTGAACCGTCAAGGAATTTGTGCGACAGCACCGCTCCAATGCCGTAGGGAGACGCATCACATGCCAACCGAATCGGTAGTGTTGGATTGTAGTGGGCCAATACTTCTTTTGAAGTGATTAGGCATTTACATTTCTGAAAGGCACGCTTACACTCATCACTCCATTTCCATGCTACTCCAGTTTGCAGCAGGGCGTTCAGTGGGTGCAGAATTGTAGAAAATTTGGCAAGAACTTATGGTAGTAGTTCACCAACCTGAGGAACGACCTCAGTTGCGACACATTTTCCGGTGCTGGAGCCTTGACTACTGCCTCAATCTTGTCTGGGGACTTATGTAACCCCTCTTCATCAATCACGTGGCCACAATACGAGATTTGTTTCCTGAAAAACTCGCATTTGGGGCGGTTGGCTCGTAGCCCATATTCTTGTAATCTAGTGAGCACATGCTCCAGGTTGGCAAGGTGTTCACTGTCATTTTCGCCCGTAACCAGGATGTCGTCCAAATAACACTAGGTCCCCGGGATCCCTTGCAGGACTTGTTCCATCACCCTCTGCCAAATAGCCGGAGCTGATGCTACCCCGAATACCAGTCGGTTGTACTGGTAAAGACCTTTGTGAGTGTTTATCGTGAAGCATATCCTAGATGCTTCTTCTACCTCCATTTGTAGATACGCTTGGGCCAGATCAATCTTCATGAAGCGTTTCCCTCTAGATAGTGAGGCAAAAATATCTTCTATCCGCGGAAGTGGATTGCAGATACTGTGTGCAGGACTGGGTTCACAGTTACCTTGAAGTCCCCACAGATGCGAACCTTCTTCGGCTCCCCAGGCGTGCTGCTCAATGATTTCTTCATTACAGGAACGATGGGTGTGGCCCACTCGCTCCAGTCCACCTTGGACAGCACACCCGAACGCTCCAGACTCTCCAGCTCTGCTTCGACGGCTGAGCGGATCGCATACGGTACCGGTCTGGCCTTAAAAAATTTTGGGTTTGCGTTATCTTCAATTTTTATCATTGCCGTTACGCCTTTTAGAGTCCGAAGTCCTTGCTGGAACTCCGCTTTCGCGTCAGTTAGAATTTTTGACAGTCGTCCAGGTGTGACGTCGTCATCCTTTTTGTCAGCCACAGTTAGCGCCTGAATGGAATGCCAATCCAATTGTATTTTTCGGATCCATTCACGTCCCAATAATGGTGGTCCTCCATCTTGTAGTATATATAGATACAGTTTCTGTGTTTCCTTGCCGTTGTATTTAACGGGCACCCTTATTTTTCCTCTGGGGTAGACTTTTTGCCCCGTATATGTCTTCAAGACAATGGACGTGTCCTTCAAGGGTATGTGTGAGAATAGCCGCTCGTAGTCTCGTCGATTCATGACTGTTAGGGCTGATCCTGTGTCCGATTCCATCTTTACTTGGGACCCTGCTATCATGAGGGTGACCCAAATGGTTCGGTGATCCTCCTTTGCGATCATGTTGTGTAACTTTAGACAACTTAGTCTCCTGCTCCCGAAGTCATTATCACTCTTCTGATCTTCTGAACTACTGTCCGTCATCTTTTGTACTTTCTTGTACTTTTCCTTAGTAGTTCTTTTAGTGTTGGTTTTCTTTCCCGACTTGCAGACTCGTGCTATGTGTCCCACTTTTCCACATTGCCTGCATACTTTGTCCTTAAACCAGCATCCTTCTGGTCATGGGTTGTTCTGCCGCAGCGATAGCACTTTCTGCTCCATATGCCATTTCATTGGTGCTATATTCTTGCGGTTTCTGTTGTATTTCCGCAGCTCCCCATGCTGCTGCTTCGTAAGATACTGCAACGCTGAAAGCCTTTTCTAGCGTAAGGTCCTTTTCCGAAAGTAGTCGTTTCTGGGTTCCTTCACTCTGGAGCCCGCAGACAAACTTATCCCTTAAGGTATCTGCCAGTCCTGCTCCGAACTGGCAGTGTTTCGATAACTTGCGTAGTTCCGTAAGATAGTCAGCATTACTTTTGTCTTTGTGCTGGTTTCTTTTATGGAACTTGAATCTTTCTGCTATCAGCAGCGGTGTAGGGTTTAGATGTTCCTGTAAGATATTGACAATCTCTTCAAAGCTTTTCTCCATTGGTTTAGCTGGGGTAATTAAATTCCGCAATAGGCCGTATGTTCTCGCGCCCATCAAATTCAATAATACCGACGCCTTCTTTTCATCAGCCACCTCATTTGCCTTGCAGTACAGTTCAATTCTTTCCACATACGTGGTCCAGTCTTCTATTTCGTTGTCGAAAGCAGTGATGCTGTCACTCTTCGGCATCTTGGGTGGTTTAAAATGGCGCCTCCCGCGCTTCTCCTTCTTCCCCAATGGATTAAAATGGCGCCTCCCGCGCTTTTCCTTCTTCCCCTGCTGCTGCCAACGCTGCTCCTAGCGTTCTAAATAGTAATGGCGGCGCCTCGCGGCTTTCTGCGCGTCTCTCTTTTATTAATTAATTTTCTTAGTTTTATTCTTCTTCGACGCTGTCCACTGCGCGTCTCTTTTCCTTCCCCCTTTTTTATTTTCTTTAACGCTGCCCGGCTCTTGAGCACCGGCCGCACCCTGTGCGCTCCACCCTCTCTCTCTCTTTTTCTTCCCGACGACGCTGCTCGGCCCCCTTGCAGAGCCGCTCGATCGAGCTCTAGCCCGCCGCAGTCCGGGAAGGGTCAGCGCACTACGTGCTACCAGCCCGATTTGCTGGAACACCTTGACTGGAGAACCAAGCCCAGCTCTCCACAGCCTCCCCTGCGATTCTCTGAACTCCGATGGATCACTGGGCGTTTGCCCGCGGTCGACGCCCGTTGCCCTGGCTTCGACCTCCAAGAAGCTTCTTTTCAGGGATGGATCCCTGTGAGGTGATGCAGTACTGCAGGTGAGTTCGAACCTGCTCGTCGCCACTGTAGTGTCCGCGTATAAGTAACACACGGACTGCAGGAGAACGGTAATAACAGGTGTTTACTGAACAGAGGGTATGCTGGCACTAACTGTACAAATTACTACACGGTGTTATATACAGGTGTGGTCACTACTGGTACTGCAGTATACAGGGGCTGTAAAAGATAGTTCCTCTCTTAAAGGTACATACATTACAAGTAGCTGTTTGAAGTGCCGAACCGCGATGGGCACACAAGGAAATTGAACTTGGTATCCTTGAGCATCTTTAGAAATGAATGTTTTAGCATGTTGCTTTGAAAAAGATCAGTACAGCCAACGTGTACTGGTCACCACAAGCAGGTGGGAAAGCACAGATTTCAATGCAGTGCGTTTTTTGCCATTTACAATCGATCACTGCAAGCAGATTCTACCGTAACTGGATGAAACTCTGAACGGCAAGGCTGTGCCACTACTGGCGAGATCTTGAGGATTATCAAGTAAACTCAGTGCTGGCCGCCCTCCAAGGGAGTGAGGATCAGATTTGGACTATGACCGCGTAACCCTAACTTGCCACCCCAGTGCTCCCTTTTCAATCAGCGGCGGAGCTTGGTTTGACCGATTTGGGTGAGGGCGGAGGGGGGGGGTTGTTGGGAGAGGTCGAACTCGAGATTTGGCCAATTGGGAGGAAGGGGACCGGGCTAGGAACTGGGCGAATGCCAATGTATCTAGTCTGAAGGCCAAGACGGCAACCAGGGAGATTAGTTCAATCGAACGTGAAGGCTGAGGGCGGAGGACAGAGTTTCCTGGGAGAGAAATGGCAGCGAATCCTCCAAAGTCACATTGGCCGACCTCCAAATGAATGGGGAGGAACAATGACCCCCCACCACTGCTCCACCACTGCTTCGAGTGCAGCTGAATGCTGGGGGCTCGGGACCACTTAATGACCTTTATATGCTAACAACTATCCTAATTTAAGTATGTGTGTGTGTGTTATCACTCTTTATCAAATCTGAAACCTGGCAAGGACCTAAAGGTACAGGGTTGGAATCGTGGCATTAAGTTTAGGTTCCGAGGCTAGCTTTGCTGGTGGTGAAAATTCAAGGAAAATCTGAATCACGAAACCATCGAAGTTCCAGCACAAACTGAGGCCATTTGGACCTTAGCGCATTTATCCGATGCCCCCAACGACACTGCGCACAGAGGCAATTGGAGAAGGCAAAAATGGACTATTATTTAAAAGAAAGAAACCGATTTCCTGACTCCCGCCTTGTCCGCCTGGAGCAGATATCGGAAATTTGGACAAAGTTAAAATTGAAGGCTGGAAAATCGTTCGCCCAGATTTCCGATACAGATCCCTGGTTTGCAGGGTTCCATTTCAGCAGCCAAACTTAACCCTTTGGTGCCAAGTTTACATTTTAAAAATTCCCAGATAACTCACTGAACTGGATTATGTGGAATCCTTCAGGGGATGACAAAAGAGGGGTTGGGAATGATTAAGGGAATCTTTCAGTCCATGCATTATAGAAATATTTGCTATCACTGATGACGTGCCACTCTTTTTCTCATCCTCCTCCACCCCTGGACACCAGCAGTTCTAGTTGAGTTGTCATGCTCTGGACAATGTAACTTGGACTATGAAAGCGGTTAGGTAGACAAACCAGAAAGCCTTTATCAATCACTCCCACTTACAGCGCTGTGCTAATCTCATCCTTCAATGTCAAAACTGTCCGTGTTAATCCTTTTTGCTGGGAGGATTCCAAAATGCGGAAAGAAATTATGCGGCAAGTGCTGCCGGAGCCTAAGGCCTCTCCTCGGTCACAGTTGACTACAGCAGAGGTTTCGGGTATTTGTTTCAAAACGACTTTGGCTGCAGTGGTGCTGGAGTGGGGTTGGCGGCATTAAGCGTAGGCGCTATTGCGGTTCGGGGGGATGGGGGGAGCCTGGGGTTAAAGCTGCACGCGGTCCCTGACCTCAGAGGAAGTGTGGGCAGCTGCTCCTTGGCCTCGCTGCATGCTGAAAGGTGAGCAATACTGCATTGCTCGGGGGGGGAAATTTCCCAGCCTGATTTAAACCGACACCTCTCCCTCCTGGCTATCTCTGTGATTCAGCTTTTCCACACCGCATTCTTCTTTAATTAAGTTCTGGTTCAGTTCCAGCATCATCATGCGATTGCAGTAGTGCACTCGCTTCCTCATAATAAAGTTGCTTAATTTTGAATGATAGGAAATTATTTAAGCTTTAAATGTCTACTTTGCTATGTTATTTACAAGGCTTAGGTTGAATTATTGGATAATTTGATTTCATTTAAAGCTTTATGGAACTATTTTGAATTACCAAGAGCAGACTGCATTGGGCACTGCACATTTAGGAAAACACTGAAGTTACAAGCCTGGTAAATTCTATATAAAGATTTTCTTCATGTATTGCTGTGTTTGTACCTTAGCCAGTGCCTGTGACATGCCTTTGGCAGAGGGTGAGAGCTAGAGGGCCAAAGACAATTTGTCAAGTGAGGTAGGAGCGTGGGGAGAGGATTCTCTATGTATTTTATGACTCCTCCCCCATGCGGTATTTTCATGACCATTCTAAGCTGCAAGTTTTGGTCTCCTTATCTAAGGAATGATATACTTGCCTTGGAGGCGGTGCAACGAAGGTTCACTAGTTTGATTCCTGGGATGAGAGGGCTGCCCTATGATGAGAGATTGTATAGAATGGGCCGATACTCTCTGGAGTTTAGAAGAATGAGAGGTGATTTCATTGAAACATACAAGATTCTGAAGGGGATCGACAGGGTAGATGCTGAGAGGTTGTTTCCCCTGGCTGGAGAGTCGAGAACTAGGGGGCACAGTCTCAGGATAAGGGGTCGGCCATTTAAGACTGAGATGAGGAGGAATTTCTTCACTCAAGAGGTTGTGAATCTTTGGAATTCTCTGCCCCAGAGGGCTGTGAATGCTGAGTCTTTGAGTATATTCCAGGCTGAGATAGATAGATTTTTGGACTCTAGGGGAATCAAGGGATATGGAGATCGGGCAGGAAAGTGGAGTTGAGGTCGATGATCAGCCATGATCTTATTGAATGGCGGAGCAGGCTCGAGGGGCCGTATGGCCTACTTCTGCTCCTAATTCTTATGTTCTTAAACCTTGAAGTCATTACTATAAGCATCTTTTTGCCAGTAGCAGTGTCATAGCAGACAGAGCCTGGCTCTCTGCTCTGCATAGTTCAAAGTTCATCAGCACACGCTTCCCTTTTTATAAGCTCCTTTTGCTACGATCCTCCGGAATGGTGCAAGGAAGGACATTTTTGTTCCTACCATGAAAGTTTTATAACTTTTTTTTAAAGAAGTTTGTCAACCAAGAGATTGCCTCGAAACATCTGACTATGCTTGGCTCATCCAGGTGGTAATCGGAAAAAAAACAAACCTGAGCTCCATCTGCAATGCACCCAGTTCCCAACAGATGGCGATATTGCCTATATTTTCCACAGCCAGCAGTGAGAGGAAGGGACAGTTAATCTGCTTTTGATGATGCTGAATGAAAGGTGAAGGTAGGCCAGGGTACCAGGAGAGCTCTCTGCTCTTCTTCTGAACAGTGTCATTAGATCCTTAACATCCAACTGAACAGGCAAACAGGAACTTAGTTTTGATGTCTCATCCGAAGAGGAGGTAGAGAAGATATTGGATGGGATAAAAATTGATAAAGGGGAGGTACTAGAAAGGCTGGCTGTACTTAAAGTAATAAGTCACCAGGACCGGATAGGATGCATCCTAGGAGGCTGAGGGAAGTAAAGGTGGAAATCGTAGCGGTACTGGCCGTAATCTTCCAATCCTCCTTGGATACGGGGCTGGTGCCAGAGGACTAGAGAATTGCAAGTGTTACACCCTTGTTCAAAAAAGGGTGTAATGATAAATCCAGCAGCTACAGTTTAACCTCGGTAGTGGGGAAGCTTTTAGAAGCGATAATCTGGGACAAAATTAACAGTCACTTGGACAAGTGCGGATTAATTAAGGAAAGCCAGCACGGATTTGTTAAAGGCAAATCGTGTTTAACTAATTTGATTGAGTTTTTTGATGAGGTAACAGAGAGGGTTGATGAGGGCAATGAGGTTGACGTGGTGTACATGGATTTCCAAAAGGCGTTCGACAAAGTGCCACATAATAGGCTTGACAGCAAAGTTGAAGCCCATGGAATAAAAGGGACAGTGGCAGCATGGTTACGGAATTGGCTAAGTAACAGGAAACAGGGAGTAGTGGTGAACAGTTGTTTTTCAGACTGGAGGAAGGTACACAGTGGTGTTCCCCAGGGGTCAGTTCTAGGACCACTGCTTTTCTTGATATATATTAATGACTTGAACTTCTGTGTACAGGGCACAATTTCAAAATTTGCAGATGACACAAAACTCGGAAGTATAGTGAACAGTGAGGAGGATAGTGATAGACTTCAGGAAGACATAGACAGGCTGGTGGAATGGGCGGACACGTGAATTTAACGCAAAAAAGTGCCAAATGATACATTTTGGTAGGAAGAACGAGGAGAGGCAATATAAACGAAAGGGTACAATCCTAAAGTGGGTGCATGAACAGAAAGACCTGGGGGTATATGTGCACAAATCATTGAAGGTGGCAGGGCAGGTTGAGTAAGTGCTTAAAGAAGCACATGGGATCCTGAGCTTCATAAATAGAGGTATAGAGTACAAAAGCAAGGAAGTTATGATGAACCTTTATAAAGCACTGATTCGGCCTCAACTGGAGTATTGTGTCCAATTCTGGGCACCACACTTTAGGAAGGATGTGAAGGCCTTAGAGTGGGTGCAGAAAAGATTGACGAGAATGGTTCCAGGGATGAGGGACTTTAGTTACGTGGATAGACTGGTAAAGCTGGGGTTGTTCTCCTTAGAACAGAGAAGGTTGAGAGGAGATTTGATAGAGGTGTTCAAAATCACGAGGTGTCTGGACAGAGTAGATAGAGAGAAACTGTTCCCATTGGCGGAAGGGTCGAGAACCAGAGGGCACACATTTAAGGTGCCGTTGGACATTTTACCAAATTAAAGGCGCTATATAAATACAAGTTGTTGTTGTTGTTGCCCAGAGATAGACACTCTGGGCTAGAAATTCATTATAGCCCAGGAATGGGCGGTATCATTAGAAAAGTTTGAGAATTAGCGCCAGGCGCTAATGCTTTAGACTGCATGCAAAATTCATTCTCACTGCTCAAAGAATAGATTGGGGCACTAATTCAAGTCTTAAAGGTCTAACTCAGTGGCGTTACACTGAAAGGGTGGACCAATATCGGGTGCAGTCTAATCGCAAGTCATCATTGCCACAGGCTTTTCCCAGTACTTAAAGGGGAGGTTCATTGATGCTGCAGCACCTCATTCTCAGCATTACTGGCTGTGCAGCTGCCTCAGCAAGGAGAAGCACAACAAGGAGAAGGAGCCAGAGGACTGAAGCAGCTGTGCTTATAGCAGATCCACCTCAGTCGGGTGGTCAGGGTGATTGAATGCTTCAACAAATGCTACATACCACCATCTGTACCACAAGCTTCACACACTGCCCAAAGCACCACACCCCTGGTGCTCACCCACCGACAATCTCTACCTAACAATACTCACACCCACATCTCACGCCTTGCACACAATGACCCATATTCAACTATGGCGCTAATGGGAGGCGCTAAGGTACCAAATTTTTCCCTCATACTGACTTAAATGGGTTTTACAATATTCTCAGCATTATTATTTTTGTTTTAAATTTAATTTCAAAGGAAACCCTACAGGATAAATTTAAAACAAAAATCCAGAGCACCCAGCAAGGAGCCACATTTGAAGGTAAAGTGCTACAGTCCTAATCTAGAGCTGTCTTTTGTCTCCACTAGTCCTATCACCATCTCGTCTCATTTTGAATATCTCTTAATGTCTCTTCACCCCTCTTTTGTTCTCTCCCAGCCTGGCCTTTTAATCTGTTTCATTTCCTGTGCTTTTTCAGTCTTGACAAAAGGTTTGACCCAAAACGTTGACTCTATTTTCTCTCCACGGATGTTGCCTGGCCTGCTGAGTTTTTCCAGCATTTTCTGTTGTTATTTCGGATTTCCAGCATCTGCAGTATTTTGCTATCGTGCTACAGTGTTGTAGTCCTGCCTCCAACCCCCAGTTCCTTCTGAGCATGGCTTCCCCACTGGGAATGCAAGATCAGAGAATGTATCCTTAAATGCACAGTAATCCTGCAAACATTAACAAATCGACACTTTCCTTCAAAAGGCAGCACGATTATTTTGTTTCAGGCAGTACAGAGACACCTCATTGGAGCCTGGGTCCTGCCTCATTACGTAACTGCAGTGACAGGTGTTCCTTTGGCCTCAGTGTCTCACACAAGAGTCCATCATTAAGCGATGCACCCTGCGTATCACTGCACTACACAGAACTCCAGTGCTTGTTGTCTTTTGTAAGGTACTTGATTTTACGTCTGACCTTAGCCAGCTGGAGTCCTATTGTTTTAAGTGCAATGGTGTGTCTGATGTAACAGAACCAAATCAGCTGAAGCTGTACACAGAGATGTGAGCAGCAGCCTTGGTTCCCAGGGCAAACAATCTCCGAGATAATGGGATGAGTCTATCGTTATGAACAGGCTGCCTGCCTATTGATCACAGCTGAAGCAATGCTCTCGATATAATCGAGGCTCGGAATGGTCTGCCAGCTGTCACTATAGTTACCATCCAGAGATTGCTTCGGTGCCTTTCTGGGAATGCAGTGTCTAGGGTAATGTAACCATAATGGCTTGCCGCATGTTTAACACTAATGCAACACAATTGATATTAGCAACTGCAGTTTTCACTCTCCGGCTGGCATGAGTGAGGGGCTGAGCTGGCTCCAACTGGTGTGATGGTACAAAAGCATAAAAAGAAAGACTTGCATTTATACGGTGCCCTTCACGACCTCAGGATGCCCCAGAGCACTTTACAGCCAATGAAGTACCTTTGAAGTGTAGTCACTTTTGTAAGGTAGTAAACGCAGCAGCCAAATTTGCTCCCACAAACAGCAATGTGATAATGACCAGATAATGTTTCTGTTAGTGAATTTGGTTGAGGGATGAATATTTACATGGGGAGAACTCCCCTGCTCTTCTTTAAAATAGTGCCATGGGATCTTATACGTCCACCTGAGAGAGCAGACGGGGCCTCAGTTTAACGTCTCATCCAAAAGACGGCACCTCCGAAAGTGCAGCACTCCCTCAGTTCCGCAGTGTAATCCTGGATTATGTGCTTAAGTCTCTGGAGTGGGACTTGAACCCACAACCTTCTGACCCACAGGGGAGTGTGCTGCCAACTGAGCCATGGCTGACACCATATTCAGTGCGCTATAGTACAGTACAGTACGGAATCCAAGGTTTGGGGCAATGCCTCCACCATGGAAACAGCCTTTGGCCACAGTTTCAATCACAGACTTCTGGAATAAGTTATCGGGTAAGGCCATTGATGCAAAGCAGTATGGGGGTAATTTTAACCTAACCTGTGGAGTGCAAAATGGGTGGCTGATCCAATCCTGTCGGGTACACGCTGGGCGGGCCAGGTTAATATTACCCCCCATTAGTGGATTGTCTCCGGAGAGAAGGCTGTTGAATAGAATTGAAATCTATTATGAGGGGCATGGGGCTGAGGTCTGGGGCAAAAGTGGAATTGTCCCAGCATGGACAACCTGCCATCCAGTTTCAGCTTGTTGGCCTAATGCCCGCTTGAATTTTTGCACTTTCCTCCTCCCCTCCTGAAGTGATAGAGCTTTAGGAATTTGACACGGAACTCGGGTAAAGTGATTACGGGAAAATGAGATGAAGCCAGGAGAGGTGCACTTTACGACTTAAGTTGCCCGTTTTGATTTTCTTTTCTCTACTTTTCCTTCCCCCTAATTAGATTTTGGCAGGGAGATGGGCATTAGGATGTAACATTAGAAAGGAGAGCACTAAAGTAAGAAATAGTAAGGTATTGGGTGGGTCAAACTAAGAGAGAATACAGGGTGGTCTAAGATGGGTTTACCGTGTATGTATGTGAATGCACGTAGCACAAGTTAAGTGAGCTGCAAGCACAAATAGCCACATGGGAATATGCTATGGCAATAACTGAGACCTGGCTCAAAAAAGGACAGGATTGGGTATTAAATATTCATGGTTATAAAATGTTCAGGACAGATAGGGAAGGAAAGATAGGAGGTGGTCCGGCAGTATTAGTCAAGGAGAATATTACAATGCTGGAGAGAGAGGATGTCCTGGAGGGGTCAAGGACAGAATCTATTTGGTTAGAGTTAAGAAATAATAGAGCTGCCATTACACTACTAGGTGTATTCTATAGACCACCGAATAGTGGGAAAGATATGGAGGAGCAAATTTGCAGAGAAATTACACAGAGGTGCAAGAACTATAGAGTAGTAATAATGGGGAACTTCAACTATCCTAATCTAGACTGGGATCGCAATAGTGTTAAGGGCAGAGAAGGGAAGGAATTTCTGAAGTGTGTTCAGGAGAACTTTCTTGATCAGTATGTTTCCGGTCCAATGAGGGAAGAGGCATTGCTGGATCTGGTTCTGGGGAATGAGGTAGGTCAAGTGGAGCAAGTGTCAGTAGGTGAACATTTAGGGAACAGTGATCATAGTATCATAAAGTTTAGATTAGCTATGGAAATGAACAGGGAGCAAGCTAGAGTAAAACATTTTAACTGGAGGAAGGCCAATTTCAGTGGGATGAGAACGGATCTGGCCTGGGTAAAGTGGAATCAAAGATTGGCAGGCAAAACTGTAATTGAACAATGGGCTGCCTTTAAAGAGGAAATAGTTCAGGTACAGTTAAGGTACATTCCCACTGGGGGGAAAGGCAGGGGTTTCTGGATGATGAAACAGATAGAGAATATGATGAAACAGAAAAAGAGCACGTATGACAGATGTCAGGTTGCAAATGCATCTGAGAATCAGGCTGTTACCGCCGAATTGGAGCCTGAACGGACCCAGTGATATACAGGGTCGACGGATACCCAACTTCGACTTATAGAGCAATAAACTCAGACTACTGTGGACCTTGCTGGAATGTGCGAGTACACTTTTATTTACAGAGCGCTCTGGGAGAAGTGCTACACACCCCCTTGGTGCAATCGCCAGCTTCTCAGCTTTACAATAGCAGCCGCGCTCCTTTTATACAATTTAAAAACAGGAAAGATACCATATTACATTAATTCCTTGGCCAATCTGGTACTTTAGCATCCTTTAACTTTGGCCAATCCGATACCTTAGCAACCCGTAATCACATTCTGTCAAAAACAAGTTGATTATATTATTATACCGTTAGCAAACAACTTAATTATATTACTGTTCTGTACAAGTGACATCACATGTTTGGTGTAAGCAGATCAAGTCAGCTGTCTGTTATGCCAGTGTCTGCAAAATGTCAATGAATGTCAAGTATTTCAGCAGGCACTACGGTGCCATTTTAAAATTTCCTCCAACAGCCCCTCCTTTTGGTTCTGGAGCACGATCCTCTTGCTCCCAGATGACCATCGTTCTTCGTTTCTTCACAAGGTTGGTTTACAACCACTGATTCATCTCATGAGAACCGGCCGTTCCGGCCACGTCATCATACGTTTCTTCTTCTTCACCCATATTTCTGGGCAGGAGGTCGGTGTATTCTTCGACAGAAGCTACTGGCAGCACAGCTTTCACAGCAGTTTGACAGCACATTTTAATGATACTCAATGCACAGCACAGCAGTATACATATCACAACCATGATCAATATAATTTGCATTAGCCAAGCACCCCAGCCTGATCCTCCCAGTAACCAATCAAACCATCCGCCTTCAATATTGGATTGATGGAGCAAAGCTACTTGTTTTTGAATATGGTCCGCTAGGTTGGTAATATTTTCAGAACTGTCTGGGATGTATGTACAGCATTCTGCTCCGATCATGGCACGTGTGCAGCTAGTAGGTAACCTAGTGCCATTCTATTTTGTAGGGCGACAGTTCTTAGGGCTACCATTTCGGCACTCATCTCTCTCAGGGATTCAGCTGTGTCATTGGCTACTCCCTCAATTATGGTTGCCAATAACCATATTTCTTGAGAAGTAAACACTATTCCAGCCGTGGGGAACATAGCTCCTAGTACCACCTGCCAGGTGGGAAGTTCTCTTTTAGTACGACTATGCTTGTGGTGGTCTTTCAAATCCTTTATGTGGTGTATATATGGTACTACATACCCCAAATAGCATGATCTTGCCCAATTCTCTGGTAGCCAGGGGTATGCTCTATGACCGCATATGAAGTATGTCCCATTATAGGCAGTCATTATCTGTCCCGGTTGTTCGGGGTTTATGTTGGCGTGGAAGACGGTAAAACCCATCTGGTTGTCAGTATTTGTTAGCCTGGTCCCATTCCATGGTTTATTATTGGTCAAATTCATCAAATTGGTGGTATTGAACCACCAGCTTTCCATGGAATTTCCTGCATTATATGTGGTAAAATTTTGTACAATGACTTTTCCCCACATCAATTCTGATCCCTTCAGTCTGTTCTGTACCGCACTCCCAACATATCTCCCCGATCGGTTGGCCCTTTCCTGACGTATTGGTAAGAACTAAAAAGGGGGGTTCTTTCGTATAATTATATGTTGGCTTATACCATTCTTTAAAATTTTCTAACAAATATCCTCCCCCCCGGAACTCATTCCTTAGGCTAGTCCATTTCTGTTCCCAGGTTTTTCCGAAGGTGGATAAAGTGGTATTTTTCTGTTTCGTATGATTTCTATTAATTATCCATTCTGCCATATCTGTGAGGTTCAAGGGTATTGGTCGCAAGGGTATCCCTCCTTTCGCATGAGTGGGAGTATGGCTACATATCCAACAGGCATCTATCCCACTCCGTTTGGCATACTTATATGACATATATAAAAACGTATTTACATGCAATCCCCGTTTTCTATGCGGTCCTGTCGCCGCATCTCCCGTGACAATACGTATCAACGCAACTATACACAGTAACTTATACATGTTTTTGATGCAATATTCTTCTTCCAGTTATTGCCGAAGGGGTCTCCCTTTTTTTTCTGTGGAACAGATTCAGAACAGTGGGGGTAATTATTCACGTTCATGTCCTTTATATAACTTCAACTGAGTCCAATGTTTCCATATGCCCTTTCCCCTTATGTCCAGACAGGCACAGGTGTCCCCACTGATTATGATCTCATAGGGTCCGCTCCATTTCGGCGCGAACCCCGGTTTGCCAGGTAGATTTCTTACCATGACCCGCGCTCCGGCGGGGGGAACGTCCAGGAGCGTGTTAAGTTCTAGCTCCTTGTCCCTTTCCCGCTGTTGGTCACGGATATTTTTACGCATCTCCTTTAATTGAGTGCTGAGTTCCAAAACGTATCATTTTAATTTATCTTTTAGAGGACCTACATCGGCCCCACCTGTTATGATGCCTTCGGGTAATTGCATCGCCCTTCCTGTCATTAGTTCATAAGGGGTAAGGCCAGTCGTTCGGTTTGTAGTGGCCCGAAGTTTCATCAGGATGATGGGCAGCACTTCAGTCCATGTTTTTCCCGATGTTTGCATCGCCTTGGCCAATGCATTTTTAAGGGTACGGTTCATCCGTTCCACCATTCCTGAACTTTGTGGGTGATAGGGGATGTGGAACTTCTGTTTTATACCCATTAATTGACATACGGTTTTTATGACACTACCAGTAAAGTGAGTGCCTTGATCGGAGTCGATTTGAAGGGGCACTCCCCATCGGGGAATTACTTCTACTGCTAGGATTCTGGCAACCGTCAGGGCGGTGCAGTTCCGTGTTGGAAAAGCCTCCACCCATCAAGTGAATTGGTCTATGATTACCAGGCAGTATGTTTTACCGTGGGACGGGGGTAGAGGGCCGGTAAAATCGATTTGCAAATGTTCCCATGGGCCTCGCGGCCTGGGTTGATGTCCCATATTAACCTTTATTGGCCTGCCTGGATTGTACTGTGCACACGTAACACACCGGTGGCAGTGTTTAGCAATATCTCTTCCCATCCCTTTCCACCACCATTCTGTACCGAGACTTCCTGTCATTGCCTCTCTTCCCGAGTGAGAGAGCCCGTGGTGAATTTCCAACAGAGTGTTTTGTATGCACTCTGGGGCCATTACCTTATCATCCTTTCGCCAGACGTTATCGCTTCCTCGTATAGCGCCTTGTTTCTCCCACGTACCTTTCTCAACATCTGGTGTGTCCTCATGCAGTTCTTCAATACTTATCTCATCTCCTGGGTTACTTATGCTAGCCACTGGTGTGTCGCTAATCCCCTCTTGTTCTAATGCGAATTGTGCAGCTTTGTCCGCTGCTTGGTTCCCCTGGTGGTTTAACCAATCTGGGCTAGTTCTGTCCGGCTCTCTCTGGTGTGCCTTGATTTTTATTACTGCAACTTGTTGGGGCTTATTACTAGCCTCAAGGAGG
Organism: Somniosus microcephalus; assembly: GCF_052327205.1. Lineage (NCBI taxonomy): Eukaryota > Metazoa > Chordata > Chondrichthyes > Squaliformes > Somniosidae > Somniosus > Somniosus microcephalus. The sequence goes on along the minus strand of NC_141001.1, from coordinate 33,267,586 downwards.
GCCTCTACCCTTCTCTGATGTTTTATAGGATTGCCTCCTGTCGTAATGAATCCTCTCCTACCCCAGGCGGTCATATAGTCATGGACTACCCCAAAGGCGTATCTACTATCTGTGTAGGTGTTTACTACTTTATTTTCCGACATCTCCAGTGCCTTAGTGAGTGCCACTGACTCGGCCACTTGGGCTGACAAACACCCGTCGATTCGCCCTGACTCTACTGTTTCCAGTTGGTCATTAACTACGGCCCACCCTGTGCGGGGTAGTCCATCCATATATTTGCGCGACCCATCTACGTAAAGTGTTCCTTCGGCCGTCGCCAGAGGGGTATCCTTTATTCTATCTTCTTCTAAGTTCATATCTACATCCCCACAATTATGAGGTTCTCCGGTTCCTAATATTCCTTCTGCCGGATTGTCCCCCATATCCCTAATGATGGTTACTGCTTTACTCGGAGGGAGGAGGACCGCGTCCCATTTTGCTCGTCTCACATTTGAGACGGATCTCAATTTTCCCGTGTTCAGCATTTCTACCAAGGTGTGTTTGGTGTGAAGGATAATGTTTCCTGTCATCACAATTGGCTCGCTGACCTTTATGGCCCAGGCAGCACAATCTAATGCGGCTATACACCGTGAAAGCCCGGTTACTACAGGTCCTTCTGCAGTGGAGTAGTATGCCACTGGCCTGCGCTTGTCCCCATGATCCTGTGTTACCACTGCGGTATAAAATCCCCCTTCATTATTGCAGTGTATGTGGAAGTCTTTGCACATGTCTGGTAATCCCAATCCTGGGGCTGATATTAATTCTGACTTCAGTTGGATATAAGCTTCCTCCTGCTCTGGGCCCCATTCTATTGAGTCCAGTGCTGGTTTGCCCCCTTTCACTAGCCGCTGTATGGGTTCTGCTATTTTAGCGAACCCTGGGATAAAATTTCTACTATAATTAAAGAGGCCTAATACCTTCCTTACTCCCCTCACTGTTACGGGCCTGGGCATACTCTGGACAGCGTCCTTTCTGTCCGGTGGCATTTCTTTAAGTCCCTGGGAGATAAGGTGTCCCAGATACAATACCTGGGTTTTTCCTATCTGTGCCTTTTTGGGGCTCACCTTTAGGCCAGCCGTCTCCAATGTTTTTAATACTAGGTACAGGGTCGTCTGGTGCCCTTCTTTCGTTTCCGAAGCTATTAGTATGTCATCAAAATACTGGAGAATCGTACTCCCGCTGGGCAGTTCTACCCTTTTTAAGATGTCGCTCATGACTCGGTGAAAGATAGCCGGGCTATTGTGAAACCCCTGTGGGAGCCGGGTCCAGGTATACTGTTTGTCCCCTACCTAAACACAAATTTTTCCTGTGATTCTGGGTCCAAGGGTAAGGCCCAGAATCCGTTGGCTATGTCCGGGACCGTGAAGATTTGGTGTTCTGGGGCTAGACCGTTTAAGATGGTTGAGGGGCTGGCGACGATAGGGTGTAACTTAGGGGTGACCTTGTTGAGGGCAGTGTAATCTATAGTTAACCTATAGCTTCCGTCAGGTTTTCCTACTGGCCATGTAGGGGAATTGGTGGTCCTTGTTGTTTCTCTCAGGATGCCTTTCTCTACAAGTCCTTTTACTATGTCTATGACTGCCTTTCTTGCCTCGGTTTTTATGGGGTACTGGCAGTGTGGCTTATGTTCTGGTCCGGGGATCTTGATAGGGTCAATACCAGCTTTTCCTGTGTCTAGTTTTGTTTCTGCCCAAACTCCGGGGACGGAGGCGCAAATGGCGCCGTAATCACCTGTATCTAATTGCCAGTTTCTTTTGGTTACTGTGGCTACTCCAATCATGCCGGTATTATTTGCGAGTCGTCCTACCTTTGCTATGTGGCCGTCTGTTTTTGGCCACATTAGTTTTCCCTTGCCACAATCGATTAATATTTTGTATTCTTTCATAAGATCATTACCCATTATTGTGCCCTCGTTATTTTTACATACGTAGAATCTCATCGGGATGTAAAGATTGTCTATTTCTACCATTTGGGTGGTACTTAGGAAGGCGGGCACCTTGGTGCCGCTGATCCCTGTTAAATATATCATCTTACTGGTTGTAGGGAGGGGAAGGTCGGTTACGGATATTGACGCTCCCGTGTCCACTAGCATTTCACACTGTCGGCCCCCTACTAGTGCAGACACATAAATCCTACCCTCCTTTTTGCTTTTTACGGGGGCCGCTGGACGTCACTTATTCTGTTGCTGTCGTTTATACTCCTGCCACTCCCTGTAGTCTTCGGCGGACATCGTATTTTGCCCGCTAGTTGGCCTGCCATGTTTGCTATAACAAGTGGCTTCCAAGTGTCCCCTTTTTCCACAATAGTTACATTGTCTCTCATTCTTTTTGCCCTTGCATTCTTTTGCAAAGTGACCCATCTTTCCACAATTATGGCATGGTCCCTTTTTGGGTCTTGCTCCAGTTTCCAATTGGCCGACCGCAGCTATTTTTTCTTGTTTAACTTTTGTCACTATCTCATCCTTCATCCCGTTTCCGTCTATTTCACATGCCCATTCTACCAGGTCATCATAATTTCTTGCGGTCACTACTCCCATTTTTATGATTGTTTGGTGTGCCGGTGATAAGCCGTCCTTAAATGCTTGTATAAATGCCGGATCTGTCCTGACTGCGTTTGGTTGGCCCGAACTTTCCTGGTAAATACTAAATAGTCGCTCGCCATATTCTGAGGCCCCTTCTCCCTTTTGTTGTTTAGACGCTGTAATTTTACTCCAATTAGTGGGGGAGTCACCTAAAACCCGTTGGACTTCAGTTTTAAAGAGAACAAAGGGTGCCTGTTGGGCGTCTACTTCGGCAGTGAGGGCTACTGCATGTGTCCAGCGTCCCCCACTGTAATCCCTTGCGGCTGCGGCGGCGCCCGCACCGGGATCGCCCGCCACAAGTCGCCACCTGTCCACCGGACAGGCTGCCCAAACTAACTGATGGATGTCTCTTAGATGTAACTGATGCCCCACCCAAACGGTGTTGAGTTCTGCCCAAAACGTTGCGTTCAGGCTACGGGTCTGGAGTTTTCCCAGGACTGTCATGATTTGTTGTCTCTCCCCGGGGGTAAAGGGTTTATAACTCGCTGTTGGTGCAGCGGCGGTTCCACCCCGGGTTACTGGGGCCATGTCGACATTTTCGACCTTTTCCTCAAACATGGGAGCCGTTGGATCTAGTGTCTCGTATGGGGGAAGGGAAGTAGTATCCGTCCAACCACTCATTCGTCCGCCCTCACATGTAGCCCTCTTTTCTAAATCCTTAATTACCTTATCTTGGCAAGTTATCTTTGTTTTGAGAGTTTTAATGTCCTGTGTTTTATCTTTAACAATTTTCTTAATTACATTTACTTGTTCTATCAGTCCTGACAATTGGTGTACTAGTAACACGCCCGCCTTTTTAGTTTTATCCTTTTTCTGTTTACTCAGCCAATTTCTCTGAAGTTCTAATGTCTGTGATACGTCCCATCCGTCCTTCTGCATTTTTTAAATTAGTGAATGCCTGTCTGTCATATAAGAATCGATGAGGGAGCCCGGGGGCCCCCTCTTAATCTCCTTACCTGACATCAGTAGTCCACCGACCTTTCCTCTTTGTCTGGAGTCACGTTTTTGAAAGCCCCCCTATTCTTTTCTTCTAAGAATACCCGGGTGTTTTAACGTACTCGAAACGGCGTTCTCAGAGGTCTGGGTTTCTCTGTCTTTCAAGAGTGCCCGGACGTGTAACGTTTTACCCCACTCCACAAGTTCCTAACATCAGTCTGTTAGTCCCGAATAAGACCTGAGGATTAAAATTTTGTCAATACAGATACGAATATAAGTTCATCACAGACAAATGTCAAGTGTAGTCCCACACTCCACTAGTCCACTTACTTATTCTTTGATCACTCGGCGTCCTTATACTTGATCAGAGTACTAAAACACCAGTGACCCTGCTTGCAGCGCCAATTTGTTACCGCCGAATTGGAGCCTGAACGGACCCAGTGATATACAGGGTCGACGTATACCCAACTTCGACTTATAGAGCAATAAACTCAGACTACTGCGGACCTTGCTGGAATGTGCGAGTACACTTTTATTTACAGAGCGCTCTGGGAGAAGTGTTATACACCCCCTTGGTGCAACCGCCAGCTTCTCAGCTTTACAATAGCAGCCGCGCTCCTTTTATACAATTTAAAAACAGGAAAGATACCATATTACATTAATTCCTTGGCCAATCTGGTACTTTAGCATCCTTTAACTTTGGCCAATCCAATACCTTAGCAACCCTTAATCACATTCTGTCAAAAACAAGTTGATTATATTATTATACCGTTAGCAAACAACTTAATTATATTACTGTTCTGTACAAGTGACATCACACGTTTGGTGTAAGCAGATCAAGTCAGCTGTCTGTTATGCCAGTGTCTGCAAAATGTCAATGAATGTCAAGTATTTCAGCAGGCACTACGGTGCCATTTAAAAATTTCCTCCAACAAGGCTATATATAGAAAGGTCAGAGGAGAATTGAAAAGGAAAATAAGAGGGGCAAAGAAAGGGCATGAGAATAGAATGGCAGTCAACATAAAAGGTAATTTAAAAGTCTTCTATAGGCATATAAATAGTAAACGGGTAGTAAGAGGAGGGGTGGGGCCAATTAGGGACCAAAAAGGAGACCTGTGCATGGAGGCAGAGGGTACGGCTGAGGCACTAAACGAGTACTTTGCATCTGCCTTCACACCAAGGAAGAGGATGCTGCCATAGACATAGCAAAAGAGGAGGTAGTAGAGATACTTGATAGGATAAAAATTGATAAAGAGGAGGTATTAGAAAGGTTGGCTGTACTTAAAGTAGATAAATATCCAGGAGCGGATGGGATGCATCCTAGGATGCTGAGGGAATTGAGGGAGGAAATTGCAGAGGTACTGGCCATAATATTCCATTACTTTTAGATACTGGGGTGGTGCCGGAGGACTGGAGAATTGCAAATGTTACACCATTGTTCAAAATAGGGTGTAAAGATAAACCCAGCAACTGCAGGCCAGTCAGTTTAACCTCGGTAGTGGGGAAGCTTTTAGAAACAGTATTCAGGGACAAAATTAACAGTCACTTGGACAAGTGTGGATTAATTAAGGAAAGCCAGCACGGATTTGTTAAAGGCAAATCGTGTTTAACTAATTCATTGAGTTCTTTGAGGTAACAGAGAGGGTTGATGAGGGCAATGCGGTTGATGTGGTGTACATGGACTTCCAAAAGGGGTTCGACAAAGTGTCACATAATAGGCTTGCCAGCAAAGTTGAAGCCCATGGAATAAAAGGGACAATGGCAGCATGGATACAGAATTGGCTAAATGATAGGAAACAGAGTAGTGGTGAACAGTTGTTTATAGGACTGGAGGAACGTATACAGTGGTGTTCCCCAGGGGTCAGTTCTAGGACCACTGCTTTTCTTGATATATATTAATGACTTGGGCATGGGTGTACAGGGCACAATTTCAAAATTTGCAGATGACCTAAAACTTGGAAGTATAGTGAACATTGAGGAGGAGAGTGATAGACTTCAGGAAGACATAGACAGGCTGGTGAAATGGGCGGACACGTGGCAGATGAAATTTAATGCAGAAAAGTGTGAAGTGATACATTTTGGTAGAAGGAATGAGGAGAGGACATATAAACTAAATAGTACAATCCGGAAGGGGGTGCACAAACAGAGAGACCTGAGGGTATGTGCACAAATTGTTGAAGGTGGCAGGGCAGGTTGAGAAAGCGGTTAAAAAAGCATACGGGATCCTGGGCTTCATAAATAGAGGCATAGATTACAAAAGCAAGGAATTTATAATGAACCTTTGTAAAACACTGGTTCTGCCTCAACAGGAGTATTGTGTCCAATTCTGGGCACTGCACTTTAAGAAGGATGTGAAGGCCTTAGAGAGGGTGCAGAAAAGATTTACGAGAATGATTCCAGGGATGAGGGACTTCAGTTACATCGATAGACTGGAGAAGCTGGGGTTGTTCTCCTTGGAGCAGAGGAGATTGAGTGGAGATTTGATAGAGGTGTTCAAAATCATGAGGGGTCTAGACAGAGTAGATAGAGAGAAACTGTTCCCATTGGCGGAAGGGTCGAGAACCAGAGGACACAGATTTAAGGTGATTGGCAAAAGAACGAAAGGCGACATGAGGAAAACGTTTTTTACGCAGCGAGTGGTTAGGATCTGGAATGCACTGCCTGAAAGGTTGGTGGAAGCAGATTCAATCACGGCTTTCAAAAGGGAATTGGATAAATACCTGAAGGAAAGAAATTTGCAGAGCTTCGGGGAAGGGGCGGGGCAGTGGGACTAGCTGAAATGCTCTTGCAGAGAGCTGGCACGGGCTCGACAGGCCGAATGGCCTTCTTCTGCGCTGTAACCATTCTATGATTCTATTTAATTAATTTAATTAATTTTTATATGACTTTGAACTGTACCTTTCACAGTTGTAAGTTTTCATTGATCCGCGCACGCACACGCATGCACACACACACACACACGCACGCACGCACGCACGCACACACACACAAGCACGCACGCACGCACGCGCATGCACGCACGCACACACACACACACACACACACAAGGACACGCACACGCACACACACACGCACACACGCGCACACACACGCACACACACACACAAGTGATTGCCATAATAGCCATTACAGAGACCTGGCTACAAGCTGGGAGCTAAGTATTCCATGTAGGATCTTTAGAAAGGACAGGGAAATTGGGAAAGGAGGAGAAGCAATAATGATAAAAGACACAATTACAGCAGTCGAAAGAAAGGATTTCAGTAAGAGTGATCAGGCAGTGGGAACACTATGGATGGAATGAAGGAACAACAAAGGATGCAATACTCTAGTGGGCGTTGCCTACAGATTACAGATAGTAGTGATGTAGAGGGGGGATGTACAAATATGGACATCAGGGAAGCGTGTAGCAGAAACAATGTGGTTATAATGAGAGACTTTAATTTCCACATAGACTGGAGAAGCAGAACGCTCAAGTAGTAAAGGCAATGAATTTCTAGAATGTTTTCCGGATCATTTTCTAGAACAACAGGTTTTAGAACCGACAAGGGAACAGGCCACACTGGATTCAGTGATGAGTAATAAACCAGAATTAGTTAACAATCTGATGGTAAGGGAATATCTTGGAAATAGTGACCATTATATGACTGAGAGGGAGAAGGGAGTCACAGACCAAGGTTACTAAATTTAAGTAAGGCAAATTGCCAAGGGATGGGAAATAAATTTACCACAGTAAACTGGGCTGAACTGTTAATGGTAAATGTATAAACAGTGGGAAGTATTCAAAGAAGTATTCGGTATGATACAAAACCAGTACATTTCCCTAAAGGCAAAGGCTCCATTTGTGCAGTTCAGCACCCATGGTCAACAAATGAGGTAAGAGACAGTATCGAGCTAAAAGAAAAGGCTTACACAATGTAAGGAAATGTGGAAATTCAGCAGACTGGGAGAGCTATAAAAAAAACAAAGGGATACAAAGAAAGTGACAGGATGTGCAAAAAGGGAATATGACAAAAAAAACTTGCAAAGATATCAAAGCTAACTGATGGTTCCCATTCCACGGTATTAAAAGAAATAGGTGAACACATTGCAGATGCATCGGTCCTAATTTTCAAAAGCTCTCTTGACTCAAGAATTTTGGCTTTATGTTGAAATATTACAAATGCCACTCTATTATGTAAGAAACAAGGAAAAGGTAAACCAGGCAACTACAGACCTGTCAGTTTAATATCAATTGTGGGGAAGTTACTGGAATCTGCCATCAGAGTCAGAGTGACTGAGCACTTGGACAGTGAGTTGAGTCAGTGAGTCAGCACGGATTTGTGATGGGTAGGTCACGTCTGACTAATCTAGTTGAATTTTTTGAGGGTGGTGGATAGGGGAGTGCCTCTAGATGTTGTCTGTATGGACTTCCAGAAGGCATTTGAGAAGGTTCCGCACAAGAGATTATTAATGGAAATGAGAGCACATAATATTGTCAGTAACCTTGCGGCATGGGTTGGATATTGGTTGATGGTGGGCGACAGAGGGCTGGATTTTATCAACCTCAGCAGGTTCGTGGCGGGCGACGTCGGTGGCGGGTCCCGGCCTCGCTGCTGGCTCCGGCCCGCTGTCCAAAATGATTTTCCCTTGATTGGGCTTGTTAAGCGCTCCGAGCGAGTTTCCCGGACAATTGAAGGAAGCGGGTCTGATGACGTCATTCGATGACGCGTCATCAGCCAGTTTCCTTAAAGGGACATTTGTGCTATCAGTGTTCTACTGCATTGAGGTGCTGCAAACACTGACGAGCACTGCACAGAGGTGCAGGGCTGCAGCCAGGCTCTCCCATGACCCCCCTCCATATGCTTATGGAGGGAGTCACAGCACGCAGGGAGGTTCTCTTCCCTTCCCATGGGCGGAAGAGACCTCCCCAGGGGATCAACGCAGCCTGGAGGGCTGGTTGCACAGGAGGGCACAAGCAGGGATGTCGTCAGGAGGACCAGGCTGCAGTGGCACAAACCTTTCAATGATCTCAGTAGATCACGAAATGTTACTGCAAAGCCACACTCGGTCTCATCCTGCTGTGCCACTCATCACATCCCCATCACTCTGCCTTCCCTACCCTACTCCTGCACATCTTTACTCACACGAACTTACCTTGTACCTCCACCCATCCCTCTCTATCTACATTATCACATCCCCATTTCACTAGGCACCCCTCACACTCACCCTCATCCTAGTCCAATCATACCAACTAACAACACACAAGGGTAGGCACTTGGGTGTTTTAGCCAATGTTCATGTGAAGTTTCTGTTAATGTGCTGTCAAACATTGAAATCTTTATTTTCAGCACTTTGCGTTCTTGGATAGATTTGTGTGCACCTTTGGAAGTGGCTTAGTGAGTTGCAGTGAACGGTGAGACATAACGGTACCCCCCACAATGGTGATGAATGTGAAAGGAATGGCTTGGGCTTCATAGGAATGCTTTATGGTGTTGGTTTGGAGTGGTGCCAACCTGGCGCATCATGTGGTGTCCAGGGTGTACAGCGTCAAGTAAAGTAAATCTGGCCATGGTGAGGCCAACCCTGGCAGCAGTGTGGTTGGGTGCTGATGCCCTCTGTCCTGTGCAGCATCAGTTGATTGCGGAGAAGGCTGGTGTTGATGTTGGTGCTGCTGGTGTGCCTGGTGCAGCTGGTGTTGGGACTGATCATGGTGGGATTCTGAGGACCAAGGTGCGAGAGTATAAACCGTACCCATTCTGATGTAATAGCTGGCAGGTGAAGTTGAGATGACAGAAGCAATCTGTCAATAGTGAGAGAGCTTGTTCCAATGAGGTGACACTGGATAGAGAGTTTGCTCCAAACACTTGCAAACTGCATAAAGCTCAATCTGTCTTCCAAATGCAGTAAGCAACAACCTCTGAGCTTGGAAAGTGAACAGCTGTGAGATGGGAGCTTTTATAGCACATTTGCAGCTGTCAAGTAATAAGATGATTCCATGGCCATTCAACTCCCGCCCAGCTTGCCTGACGTGATCCCCGAGCAGCTTAGACCCTGTGGGCGACCTGGTAAACTCTGAAGGTAAGCTGAAATAGTTCTTAATGCTCTGCTAACAAGGTCATAATGACTTGAATTGCCTCCCCCGCCGCTGCGTGCCGGGTCTGGAACAGTACCCATGGATTGGAGGGTAGCTAATGCTACCCCACTATTCAAAAAAGGTGGCAGAGAGAAAACGGGGAATTACTGACATTGGTAGTGGGGAAAATGCTAGAGTCCATTATAAAAGATGTAATAGCAGAGCACTTGGAAAACAGTGACAGGATCGGACAAAGTCAACATGGATTTACAAAAGGTAAATCATGCTTGACTAATCTACTGGAATTTTTTGAGGATGTAACTGGTAGAATAGATAAGGGAGAACCAGTGGATGTGGTGTATTTGGACTTTCAGAAGGCTTTCGATAAGGTCCCGCATAAGAGATTAGCGTGTAAAGTTAAGGCACATGGGATTGGGGGCAAGATATTGACTTGGATAGAGAACTGGTTGGCAGAGAGTTGGAATAAATGGGTCTTTTTCCAAGTGGCAGGCAGTGACTAGTGGGGTACCGCAGGGATCGGTCCTTGGACCCCAGCTATTCACAATATATATTAATGATCTAGACAAGGGAACTAGATGTAATATCTCCAAATTTGCAGATGACACAAAGCTGGGTGGGCGTGTGTGCTGTGAGGAGGATGCCGAGAAACTCCAGGATGATTTGGACAGGTTGGGTGATTGGGCAAAAACATGACAGATGCAGTATAACGTGGATAAATGTGAGGTTATCCACTTTGGTGGCAAAAACAGGAAGGCAGATTATTTTCTGAATGGCAATAGATTGGGAGAAGGGGAAGTGCAACGAGACCTGGGTGTCCTTGTGCACCAGTCGCTGAAGGTAAACATGCAGGTACAGCAGGCGGTTAAGAAGGCAAATGGTATGTTGGCCTTCGTAGCGAGAGGGTTTGAGTACAGGAACAAGGATGTCTTGCTGCAGTTGTACAGGGCCTTGGTGAGACCACATCTTGAGTATTGTGTGCAGTTTTGGTTGCCTTATCTGAGGAAGGATGTTCTTGCCATGGAAGGAGTTCAGCGAAGATTCACCAGGCTGATACCTGGGATGGCAGGAATGACGTATGAGGAGAGATTGGGTCGATTGGGCTTGTACTCGCTGGAGTTTAGAAGAATGAGAGGGGATCTCATTGAAACTTATAAAATTCTGACAGGACTGGACAGACTAGATGCAGGAAGGATGTTCCCGATGGTCGGGGAGCCCAGAACCAGGGGTCACAGTCTAAGGATAAGGGGTAGGCCATTTAGGACAGAAATGAGGAGGAATTTCTTCACCCAGAGAATGGTGAACCTGTGGAATTCTCTACCACAGAAGGCAGTAGAGGCCAATACATTAAATATATTCAAGAAGGAGTTGGATATATTTCTTAAGGCTAATGGGATCAAGGGATATGGGGAGAAAGCAGGGACCGGGTACTGAATTTGGATGATCAGCCATGATCTCATTGAATGGCGGAGCAGGCTCGAGGGGCCGAATGGCCTACTCCTGCTACTATCTTCTATTTACCTATGTTTCTGCTCAGCGCTGACAGACTCGACATTTGGGAAAAGCACGTGGCGGCAGGTTGACAGCGGGGTCCCGACCCACTGTGAAAAAAACATTTTCCCAACCAACCCGCCACCGATCGCGCCCGCTGACCATCCCCTACCCGCCGCCCCCCCCCCCCCCGCAAAATTCCCTCCAGAGTGTAGGGATAAAGGGAACATACTCTGATTGACAAGTGACAGGTGGTGTTCCTCAGACTGTACTGGGGCTAGTCGAAATGTCTTCAACTTGCCATAACTTGTCCAGCTACCTTTAGAACACTTGCAGCAAATCCAGATTCAGCACACAAACTGCCAACTCATTCCAGAGGTTGATGACTTTCTGCGGTAGAAATACTTCCTGACGTCCTGAATCTATGCTTGTACCCTAACTTGTATTGATGTCTCCTATTGCTCCCCTACCAATCTAGCTCAAGCAACCTATTCACATGGACAGAAGCTAAATCCTTCGTTATTTTAAATACTTCACCTCAGTCATATCCCCTCCAAGTTCACTCTTTTCCAAGGTTAAAAAAAGCCTCAGCTCTCTGTGCCTATCCTGATAACTAAGGGCTCTTAAACTAGGATCAACCCAGGGCCTCGTTATCCCCCACCAGGCGAGGGGACCAAAACAGGATGCAGTACTCTAGATATGGCTGGACCAAGGATTGTAAAAAGTACCTCTGGATTTTAAACAATTGTACACGTTAAACCATGGAAGTTGTAATACCGCTGAGTTACTCCTGGTGGCGATGCTGAGTTACTGTATGCCGCTGTTCGGACATCGCCACCATCAGGTCATTCATGATATTGCCGCTGATTCCAGATCATTTTTTATTTCATACCTTACGTCCCCATTATTTTTGGAATCATTCTGGAAACTCAAAGATAGCAGCAATTATTAACATATAGATTATTGGAGGCCCATAATATTTTATATGTATTTTTGTAAGCCAGGTTATGTCTCAAAAATGCTATTAGTAGGTGGTTACTACAGCAGTATTGTATTAAGCGGTTTGGGATGTTTTGATGTGAAAGATGCTTAGTAAATGCAAGTATTACTTTAAACAGCTTGGCTACTGGTATTAGGGTAGTGGAAATGTTGAACTCTTCCCCCCCAAAGGCAGCGGATGCTGGGACAACTGGAGATTTCAAGACTGAGATCGATAGATTTTTGTTCGGCAAGAGTATCAAGGGATATGGATTAAAGGTGGAAAAGTGGATGAAAGTTCATGTGCGGATCAGACATGATCTAATGGAGCGGTGCAGCAGGCCCGAGGGGCTGAATGGCCGACTCCTGTTCCTACGTTCCGCGGTACTGCTAAAACATCATTTTAAAATTATTCACCATTATTTTATTTAATGTTTTTGGAACTCGCAAATTTAGTGCATTTAGAGGGAGCAGGGAGAGAGAATCAGTTTTAGTCAGAAACAAGTTAGCATAAAAATGAACCAAATGCACCTGTGTTGTGGCAACTTTGTTGTGAATTAGAAAGTTGGCAGTGAATAGAAGGAGGAGCTGAACAGGCTGCAAAGGATCGATGAAGCAACAAACCATTGGAAGGACCAGAGGGAGAGAAGAGCTAGGAGGGTGGGATTGAAGGGGCTGGGGATTGAAGGGGCTGGGGATTGAAGGGGCTGGGGATAGAAGGGGCTGGGGATAGAAGGGGCTGGGGATTGAAGGGGCTGGGGATTGAAAGGGCTGGGGATTGAAGGGGCTGGGGATTGAAGGGGCTGGGGATTGAAGTGGCTGGGGATTGAAAGGGCTGGGGATTGAAGGGGCTGGGGATTGAAGGGGCTGGGGATTGAAGGGGCTGGGGATTGAAGGGGCTGGGGATTGAAAGGGCTGGGGATTGAAGGGGCTGGGGATTGAAGGGGCTGGGGATAGAAGGGGCTGGGGATTGAAGGGGCTGGGGATTGAAGGGGCTGGGGATAGAAGGGGCTGGGGATTGAAGGGGAGAGGGGCTGGGGATTGAAGGGGCTGGGGATTGAAGGGGCTGGGGATTGAAGGGGCTGGGGATTGAAAGGGCTGGGGATTGAAGGGGCTGGGGATTGAAGGGGCTGGGGATTGAAGGGGCTGGGGATTGAAGGGGCTGGGGATTGAAGGGGCTGGGGATTGAAAGGGCTGGGGATTGAAGGGGCTGGGGATTGAAGGGGCTGGGGATTGAAGGGGCTGGGGATAGAAGGGGCTGGGGATTGAAGGGGCTGGGGATTGAAGGGGCTGGGGATAGAAGGGGCTGGGGATTGAAGGGGAGAGGGGCTGGGGATTGAAGGGGCTGGGGATTGAAGGGGCTGGGGATAGAAGGGGCTGGGGATTGAAGGGGCTGGGGATTGAAGGGGCTGGGGATTGAAGGGGAGAGGGGCTGGGGATTGAAGGGGAGAGGGGGCTGGGGATTGAAGGGGAGAGGGGCTGGGGATTGAAGGGGAGAGGGGCCGGGGATTGAAGGGGAGAGGGGCTGGGGATTGAAGGGGAGGGGGGCTGGGGATTGAAGGGGAGAGGGGCTGGGGATTGAAGGGGAGAGGGGCTGGGGATTGAAGGGGAGAGGGGCTGGGGATTGAAGGGGAAAGGGGCTGGGGATTGAAGGGGAGAGGGGCTGGGGATTGAAGGGGAGAGGGGCTGGGGATTGAAGGGGAGAAGCTTGAAGAAGGTCCTGGATACATGAAGAAACTCCCGGAGCAGAAAGGAGTCAAAAACTCTGATACTTGCTGTGTTTTTCAGCTCAGTCAAAGGGAGCCCATAAATCCTCCTCTGACTCCTTGGAATCATCCAAGCCTTGAGCGGCTGGCCAGCATCTCGTGACTTAATTGTAACTAAAGTGCACATTTTGGCAACATTTAAAACGCTGTAAAACAGAGCCGAAGGATGTAGGTTTCTACCAATGTAGCAAATTCTTGATCCTATTCTCAGTATCAGAGGAAGGGAAGGCCAGTTGGCAATTGAAGGGAAGTCTCCTCTGGGCAGATGACACACCTGTAGAGTGCAGCGTTGGCTGAGGTCTGGGAGCGGGTGCTCGGTCAGCTTGCTCTCCTGGACAATGGTGCTTGATGAAGAGAGATTGGGGGGAGGGGAAGTTTTTGTAAGGACTCTGAATCTTAATTTAAAAAAATAATAATTAAAAAATAAGTTATATCTCTAAATTTTCCAAATTAAGCTTCACAAACACAAATTGAAATACTTAAGAAGTTGTGGATGTGATGGAGCTGAGAGGGCTCATTGTTATCACATCTAAGGGTTGTACAGTGTTAAAACTGAGGCTTTGTGTCTAATTATTAGCACTTTTGTGGTCTCCTGCAGAGTCCTCCCTTCTCTGAAAGTTGTGGAAACACTGCTGGATGGATGTGCTGTGCTTCAGATTTGAAGGAGCCTGCAGGACCGATGCATCCTTAGGATCAAGAAGCATAAATTAGACTAGTGTTATTCTAGGAACATGGGAAGTGTGAGACGATAAATGACCAAGGCCCATCTAGTTCGCCTTCTACCATCTGGTAGTCGTGTGATACAACGATAATGGAGTGACATAGAATTACATAGAGTGTACAGCACAGAAACAGGCCATTTGGCCCAACTGGTCTAGGCCAGTGTTTATGCTCCACACAAGCCTCCTCCCACTCTACTTCATCTAACCCTATCAGCATAGCCTTCTATTCCTTTCTTCCTCCTGTACATTAATCTTCCCCTTAAATCTATTTATGCCAGTCACCTCGGTACCGAGTAAAATTAAGGCACATGGGATTGGGGGCAAGGTATTGACTTGGATAGAGAACTGGTTGGCAGACAGAAAACAAAGAGTTGGAATAAACGGCTCTTTTTCCGAGTGGCAAGCAGTGACTAGTGGGGTACCGCAGGGATCGGTCCTTGGACCCCAGCTATTCACAATATATATTAATGATCTGGACGACAGAACTAGATGTAATATCTCCAAATTTGCAGACGACACAAAGCTGGGTGGGTGTGTGTGCTGTGAGGAGGATGCTGAGAAACTCCAGTATGATTTGGACAGGTTGGGTGATTGGGCAGATGCATGGCAGATGCAATATAACGTGGATAAATGCGAGGTTGTCCACTTTGGTGTCAAAAACAGGAAGGCAGATTATTATCTGAATGGCAATAGATTGGGAGAAGGGGAAGTGCAACGAGACCTGGGTGTCCTTGTGCACCAGTCGCTGAAGGTAAGCATGCAGGTGCAGCAGGCGGTTAAGAAGGCAAATGGTATGTTGGCCTTCGTAATGAGAGGGTTTGCGTACAGGAACAAGGATGTCTTGCTGCAGTTGTACAGGGCCTTGGTGAGGCCACATCTTGAGTATTGTGTGCAGTTTTGGTCGCCTTATCTGAGGAAGGATGTTCTTGCCATGGAAGGAGTGCAGCGAAGATTCACCAGGCTGATACCTGGGATGGCAGGAATGACGTATGAGGAGAGATTGGGTCGATTGGGCTTGTACTCGCTGGAGTTTAGAAGAATGAGAGGGGCTCTCATCGAAACTTATAAAATTTTAACAGGACTAGACAGACTAGATGCTGGAAGGATGTTCCCGATGGTCGGGGAGTCCAGAGCCAGGGGTCACAGTCTAAAGATAAGGGGTAAGCCATTTAGGACAGAGATGAGGAGGAATTTCTTCACCCAGAGAGTGGTGAACCTGTGGAATTCTCTACCACAGAAGGCAGTTGAAGCCAATTCATTAAATATATTCAAGAAGGAGTTGGATATATTTCTTAAGGCTAAAGGGATCAAGGGATATGGGGAGAAGGCAGGAACAGGGTACTGAATTTGGACGATCAGCCATGATCTCATTGAATGGCGGAGCAGGCTCGAGGGGCCGAATGGCCTACTCCTGCTCCTATCTTCTATGTTTCTATGTTTCCACTTTCTAACCACTCCCTAAGTAAAGAAGTTTCTCCTGAATTCCTTATTGGATTTATTAGTGACTATCTTATATTGATGACAAATATAATAAGATAAAATAAATATAAGGTATGACAAATATCTTATATTTATGGCAAAAATGATTTTGTACTTGCCACTTACATAATAAACAGAGTGGGCCGGAATGGTCGGGAACAGCTGAAGCACTGAGAAACCGGCTAGAAACTGGTTTGCAGCAGAGAAGAATACTGAAATAACAACAGAAAATGCTGGAAAAACTCAGCAGGTCAGGCAACATCCGTGGCGAGAAATTAAAAGTCGACGTTTCGGGTTGAAACCCTTTTTCAAAACTGGAAAGGAAATGAAATAGATCGAAGGCAGGGCTGCGATAGAACAAAAAAGAAGTAAAGAGACATTAAGAGGTATTCAAAACCAGACGAGATGGTAATAGGACAGAGGAGACCAAGACGGCTCAGATTAGGTGTGAAGTGTACTGGCAGGATGAGAAACAGCTGCCATGTGGGAGAGAGAAAAACAAGGAAAGGGTGGGGGGGGGAAGGGAAGACCCAAAGCAAAGGGGTGGAAAAAAATATATATAAGTAAAAATGTAATGGGGGCCAAGGTTATGATCTGAAATTGTTGAACTCGATATTGAGTCCGGAAGGCTGCAGAGTGCCTAATCGGAAGATGAGGTGCTGTTCCTCGAGTTTACGTTGAGCTTCCATGGAACAATACAAGAGGCCAAGGACGGTGAGGTCAGAGTGGGAATGGAGCAGTGAATTAAAATGACAGGCGACCGGAAGCTCGGGGTCACCCTTACGGACTGAACGGAGGTGTTCCGCAAAACGGTCACCCAATCTGTGTTTGGTCTCCCCAATGTAGAGGAGACCACACCGTGAGCAGCGAATACAGTATACTAGATTGCAAGAAGTACAAGTAAATCGCTGTTTCATCTGGAAGGGGTGTTTGGGGCCCTGGACAGTGGGAAGGGGGGAGGTATAGGGGCAGGTGTTACATCTCCTGTGCTTGCACGGGAAGGTGCCAGGCGAAGGGGAAGGGCTGTTTGGGGTGATAGAGGAGTGGACTAGGGTGTCTCAGAGGGAGCGGTCCCTACGGAATGCTGAAAGGAGGGGGAGGGGAAGATGCGTTTGGTGGTGGGATCACTTTGGAGGTAGCGGAAATGGCGGAGGATGATCCGCTGAATGTGGAGGCTGGTGGGGTGAAAGGTGAGGACAAGGGGAACCCTATCGTGGTTCCGGGAGGGAGGGGCAGGGGTGAGGGCAGAAGTGCGGGAGATAGAACAGACACGGTCGAGGGCCGTGTCAACCACGGTAGAGGGGAATCCTCGGTTGCGGAAAAAGGAAGACATGTCGGAAGCACTGGTGTGGAAGGTGGCATCGTCGGAGCAGATACGGCGGAGACGGAGAAACTGGGAGAATGGAATAGAGTCCTTACAGGAGGCAGGGTGGGAGGAAGTGTAGTCCAGGTAGCTGTGGGAGTCAGTGGGCTTGTAGTGAATATTGGTCAATAACCTATCCCCAGAGATGGAGACTGAGAAGTCGAGGAAGGGAAGGGAAGAGTCAGAGATGGACCATGTGAAGGTGAGGGAAGGGTGGAAATTGGAGGCAAAGTGAATGAAATTGTCTAGTTCGGGGCGAGAGCAGGAAACGGCACCGATACAGGCATCAATGTATTGGAAAAAGAGGTGAGGGAGGGGACCTGAGTAGGACTGGAACAAAGAGTGTTCCACATATCCCATGAAAAGGCAGGCATAGCTAGGACCCATGCGGGTTCCCATAGCAACACCTTTGATTTGGAGGAAATGAGTGGAGTTAAAGGGGAAGTTGTTCAATGTGAGAACAAGTTCAGCCAGGCGGAGGAGGGTGGTGGTGGATGGGGACTGGTCGGGCCTCTGTTCAAGGAAGAAGCGGAGCGCCCTCAGGCCATCCTGGTCTGTGCATGCACTGGCACGTTCAGCCTGTCACACACGGACAGTGTTGTTAGCCCATCACTTGATCGTGAGACTGGGCAGCTCCTGTTGACTAACCACAGTTAACTGGGTGAAGAATTAATCAGAAGTAAAATTGGCCTCTAGAAAACCTGTGAAGGGGTTCACTGGGGTGAATATAAAACATGCAGCAAAATAAATGTTAAAGGGTGGCCAGAGAGGCATAGAGCACTGTGGAAATGCTGAACACAACAGAAAAAAAAATCTTCCAGTACTGCAGCAGCGAGAGAAGAGGGAATCTGGCTGAAACCGACAATGAGCGCAAGATAGCTAATATTCTGAGTGATTACTTTTTCCAACTGTTCACTAGGGAACACATGAACAGCATGCTGTCCCTAACTAGCGATCAACCGAGTCAAATGACCAGCTTTGACGAGAGTGAACAGGAACTGCTCGGCAGGCTAAACGGATTCTGAACAAATAAAGAGAGCTTTAAGGGGAAAGGAGAGTACGCTTGCATTTAAAAATTGCCCGATCCTCGGGACATCCCAACATGCTTCACAGCCCCAGTGGGTTACTTTTGAAGTGCGGTCCACAGTTGCTACATAGGCAAACGCAACAGCCAATTTCCGCACAGCAAAGAGATGAATGAGCAGTTCATTTGTGTTGGCTGAGGGAGGGGTGTTGGCCAGGACATTGGGAGAACATTCAGGACTTGGAGGCAGTTCACAGAAGAGCCATAAAGCCGATCCCTAGAGTCTGTGGGATGAATGATGAGCAGAGACTGGAGTAACTTGGGCCTTGAAAGGAGGTGACAGAGATGACCTTCTAGAAGTATTTAAGGTAGTTAACGGTGTAGAAAAGGTAGGCTCAGAAAAATAATTCAAGCCAAATTGGGAGAGTAGGACAAAGAGACACAGGTTCAAGCTAGTAAAAGGCAGAGGCTTAAGAACCGATAATCTCTTCCGTTTCGAAGCTGAAGAAAAAAATGACAGAATTCATTTTTCGTTTTAAACTGCAAATACTCTAGGTGGCGCCATTTCTATTCCGGTTCTGCAAATGTCTGGGATTTTAATCAGACAAGCCGCTGATACTGTATTAGTCCTCGAGTTCAGCACTTTTCCATTCACTTAGCCGATGACCGTTAATAATATCACATCTATTAAGAATGAAAGCAAAGAATGGCGGCAGTGAATTGTCCTCCAAAGCTCTGATCTAAGAATCGCGTTTGGCCATGAAATAAATGGGAATATTGCAGCAGTGATTGCTAGAACAGCTAAGAGACCATCTCTGTGAGTCTTTGGCACACTGCGTGTTGCTCAGACACCAGTAAACAGGTGTATGCATTGCAGGTGCAGAGATAGCTGCGGAGGGGATTAGGAGATCCCACTGTGCACACTGAAGTGGTGAAGTTCACCAGGAGAATGGGATCACATATCGGGGAACACATTCCTTGAGAAATCTAGGCAGTTTCCACAAATATCTTCACAATTTTTGCACATTATGAACACTGACACAAAAATCAACTTGTACACAAAGCTAATCCAGGGAGCTCTTGATTTAAGGGATGATCTTTCGGTGCTGAATCAGTGCATATATTATTCATATAACTTCACCATTGTTTGATATTAGCAAATTACTTTCATAAAGTTAATACAATGAGTGGGCCGCACCCATATTTCAATTAGAACGTTTAACGCTAATAGAAATACGGTCACATCAGATTTTATACAGTATAATATGTACACATTACAACAATGGTCACTGATAGAGCTCCTGACTGTGTATTATAGAGGTTAGAGGCACTGGTCACTGATAGAACTCCTGTCTGTGTATTATAGAGGTTAGAGGCATAGAAAAGTGTGAAAGAAAAGGCATACAATGTTGCGGAGATTAGTGGTAGGCCAGAAAATTGGGAAATTTTTAGAAACCAGCAAAGCATGACTAAAAAAATTATAAAGAGGGAGAAGATAGAGCATGAGAGTAAACTAGCAAATAATATAAAAACAGACAGTAAGAGCTCTACAGGTATATAAAAAGGAAGAGAGTAGCTAAATTAAATGTTGGTCCCTTAGAGGATGAGACTGGGGAATTAATGGGAAATAGAGAAATGGCAGAGACTCTAAACAATTATTTTGAATCGGTCTTCACGGTAGAAGACACAAAAAACATTCTAATAATAATAGATAATCAAGGGGCTGTAGGGAGGGAGGAGCTTAAAACAATCTCTATCACTAGAGAAAAAGTACTAGGCAAACTAATGGGGCTAAAGGCCGACAAGTCCCCTGGACCTGATGGCCTGCATCCTAGGGTCTTAAAAGAAGTGGCTGTAGAGATAGTGGATGCGTTGGTTGTAATCTACCAAAATTCCCTGGATTCTGGAGAGGTCCCAGCAGATTGGAAAACTGCAAATGTAACATCACTATTCAAGAAAGGAGGGAGACAGAAAGCAGGAAACTATAGGCCAGTTAGCCTAACATCTGTCATTGGGAAAATGCTGGAATCCATTATTAAGGAGGTAATAGCAGGACATTTAGAAAATCATAATACAATCAAGCAGAGTCAACATAGTTTTATGAAAGGGAAATCGTGTTTGACAAATTTGCTAGAGTTCTTTGAGGATGTAACAAACAGGGTGGATAAATGGGAACCAGTAGATGTAGTGTATTTGGATTTCCAGAAGGCATTCGATAAGGTGTCACATAAAAGGTTACTGCACAAGATAAGAGCACACGGGGTTAGGGGTAATATATTGGCATGGATAGGGGATTGGCAAACTAACAGAAAACAGAGAGTCGGGCTAAATGGGTCATTTTCCTGTTGGCAATCAGTAACTAGTGGGATGCTACAGGGATCAGTGCTGGGGCCTCAACTATTTACAATCTATATTAATGACTTGGATGAAGGGACCGAGTGTACTGTAGCCAAATTTGCTGATGATACAAAGATAGGTGGGTTAGCAAGTTGTGAGGAGGACACAAAGGCCCCGATTTTCGGCTTGTGTGGGAAATGGTCGGGTTTCCCTGAATGTGGGGTTTCTGACACACATAAAAAAGTGTCAGCCAGCTCCACGCAATTTTCCCTCAAGTGGCCAATTAATTCCCAGCATGTGGGAAGCCTTGCTAATTGTCCAATTCGAGTCAGAAATCCCCACAGTATGATGTCATCATTCGTGGTGCTTTCAAGGTCCATAGCAAGCACTGCATCCTCTGAAGGCTTCCAAATGAACCATACGGGATGGCAGAGGAGCCTGCAGCAGCTGTGGCCAGTGCCAGACCCCGAGCTGCCTTCAAATTCGACGAGGCTTCACTGCAGGCATTATTGGATGGGGTAAGGGCCCACAGGGAGGTCCTCTTCCCTAGGTCAGGGAGGAAGAGGCCTCCCACTGAGACCAATGCTGCATGGATGCAGGTGTCAGCAGATGCCAACTCACTGGGAATCACCAGAAGAACCTTGGCATTACATCTCTAACTCCTTCCTTTACTCCCCCACAGTACCATCCAGAGCCCCCGTCCTCACTGTGGAGGAGGAAGAGGCTGTGCAGCCAGGCTCCTCAGAGGAAGCTCCAACCTCTGAGGGTGCAGCGTCAGCAGAAGTAAGCGCACCCAGCACCAGCGCAGACACTCACACCTCGGGGGGACCTTCGGGACATAGAGTAGTGTTGTCACCTGGTGTTTCACAGTTCACAAGTGAGCCTCAGCAGATTCTGGAGACAGGGACAGCAGTGGAGAGTCCTTGTCGGAGGGCGCAGGACTCTGCCAGCTCAGTTCAGCTGCGCTGCATATCGACCCTCTGCCTCTGGGTCCATCCGCAAGAGAAGAGGTGATGCATCTCCATGCACAGATGCAGGAGTCTCTGGCAGGTTTTGTCTCCAGGGTCGCTGCGAGTGTGGAGCGAATGGAGGAGTCCACAGCGACCATGAGCAGAGCCTTTGTGGAGTCATTGGCGCATGAGCGCATCACCATGGAAAGGTTGGCAACCTCCATGGAGGAGATAACTCACCAGGGTACGGAAAACATGGTGAGTGTTCATAAGAGAATGACATCTCTTGAGGAGCGTTGACCATCTGTTGAACAGAGAAACCAGATCTTCATGGAAGTCCTTCTGAGTAGGACTGCCAGTGCAGAAACGGGTCCCACTGGCCCCCTAAAGTGCAGCAAGGTGCTCTCAAGCCACTTCCAAGCGCTGGCCCCTTCTGGCCTGTGCAGCTTCAGGTGAGTGAGCAGCAGCCTGGTGCTCCTGATGCTCATCCTGCTGTTCCTGGTTCTGCTGCTGCCGCCTCTGCTGCTGGAGATCCTCTAATGCCAGGAAGGGAAGGTACCAAAGGCCTCCCATGCTTCTGGCAGATGCCTCCGTTGAGGGGGCGCTGAGTTAGGGTGGTGAGAGGGGCTTCCCAGGAGCTCACACTGGAGAAGTGTGTGAGGCTCCAACTTTCTACAGCTGTTCCTAAGCCTTCAAAAAGTTCCCCCAAGCCTTCATCAACAAGGTCCTGCAGCCTGCAAATGCTGCCTCTTTAAATCTCTTCAGCCCTCATTGACCTGCAGCTGACAGCAAGCAAGCCAACTGTTTTTACGCCAGCTCTCATCAGCGGGGTTCCCCACAGGCATGTTTGATGTGGGGAAAGCCCCAAAGTCGCATCGCCCTGGAAAATCTACCTCAACAAGGAGATAATTGCTCATTACTGCTCCGACAACCAGTCCCGCCAGCGGCGGCCGGGACTGAGGCGGGTCGCGTAGAAACGCCGGTCCGAAAGTCAGACGGGGCGGGGAATCAGGCGGGGGGAGTCCCGACCCGCTTTTTCGCCGATTTTTGGCCCCCGGCCGCCTGGAAAGCCGCCCGACGGCGGCCAGAAAATCAACCCCAAAGAGTCTGCAAAGGGATATAGATAAGTTAAGTGAGTGGGCAATGTAGTGTATGTACCTTTAAGGGGAGAACTACTTTTTACAGCTCCTGTATACTGTAGTACCGGCAGTGACCACACCTGTATATAAACCCTGAGTAGGGATCTGTACAGTTAGTTTTAGAGTAACCCTCATCCAGTAAACACCTGTTGATTGTTCCCTGCAGTCACTTGTCTAATTATTGAAGGACACACATCAAGATACATGGATCTAACATTGGCGACGAGAAGATTCAAACCTACCTGCAACTCTGCATCACCTCCCAGGGATTCGCTCCTGGGGAACAGTGAAAGAAGAAGGCCGAGTCCAGAAGCACGGGCGTCGACCATCCAGCGGAGACTTGAGCATCGCAGGGGAGGCTGTTGAGAGCTGGGCTTGATTCTCCAGTCATGGTGGTCCAGCGAAAAGGGCTGGCAACAGGTACGGCGCAGACCCTTCCTGGACAGCGGCGGCTAGAGCCGACCGACGGCACAGAAAAAGGCCGAGCAGCGTCGACGGGAGAAGAGAGAAGGTAGAGCGCACAGGGCGCAGCCGGTGTTCAGGACCGAGCGGCGTCAACGAGAGAGAGCAGAGCGTAGCCGGTGTTCAAGGGCCGAGCAGCATCAACGAGAGAGAGAGGCGCGCAGGAAAACACGTAGAGTGCAGCCGGTGTTCAAGGGCCGAGCAGCGTCAGCGGGGAAGAAAGGAAAGCGCGGGAGACGCCATTTTGAGCCGCAGCGGAGAAGAAGGGAGAGCGCGGGAGATGCCATTTTGAGCCAGTCTAACCACACCCAGGGATGCCGAAGAGTGGCAGTGTCACAGCGTTCGACAATGAAGTCGAAGATTGGACGACATATGTCGAACGCATAGAAGTGTACTGCAAAGCGAATGAAGTGCCAGATGACAGGAAAGTGCTGGTATTGTTGAATTCAATGGGTGCAAAAATGTATGGCTCACTGCGAAACCTAGTAACCCCAGAGAAGCCAGTGGAAAAGGATTTTGAAAACATAGTGTCAATCCTACAGGACCACTTAGACCCCACACCGCTGCTGATAGCGGAAAGATTTAAGTTTCACAAAAGGAACCAGCATAAAAATGAAAGTAATGCTGAGCTTTTAACGGAACTGCGCAAGCTATCGAAACACTGCCAGTTTGGAACGGGACTAACAGATACTTTAAGGGACAAGTTTGTGTGTGGGCTTCAAAGTGAAGGAACCCAGAAACGGCTTCTATCAGAAAAGGATCTTACGCTTGTCAAGGCTTTCAGCATGGCAGTATCACACGAAGCAGCAGCACAGGGCGCGGCAGAGATACAACGGAGACCGCAAGAATATGGCACAAATGAAATGTCATACTGAATAGTGAAGTGCTATCGCTGCGGCAGAACAACACACGACCATAAGGATTGCTGGTTCAAGGATCAAGTGTGCAGACAGTGTGGAAAAGTAGGACACATAGCAAGAGTCTGCAGGTCGGAAAAGAAAACCAGCAGCAAGAAATCCCCACAGGAGAAGTACAAGAAGGTACATAAGGTGACGGAGAGTAGTGCAGACGAACAGAAAAGTGATACAGACTCTGGAAGCAAGGAGCTGGGTTGTCTGAAACTACATAAGGTGATCAAAACGGAGGATCACCAAACTATCTGGGTCACGCTCAAGATAGCCGGAGTCCAAGTGAAAATGGAATTGGACACAGGATCAGCCCTAACAGTCATAAACCGAAGGGACTACAAGCGGCTATTCTCACATATACCCTTGAGAGATACAGAGATTGTCTTGAAGATGTACACGGGGCAAAAAGTCTACCCCAAAGGAAAAATAAGGGTGAACGTTATATATAACGGCAAGGAAACACCAAAAATGGACCTATATGTATTGCCAGATGGAGGACCACCACTACTAGGATGTGAATGGATCCGGAAGATACAGCTAGATTAGCATTCCATACAAGCACTGACTGTAGATGCCAAAAAGGATGATGACGTCACACCTGGACGACTGTCAAAAATGCTAACTGACGCACAAGAAGTGTTCCAGGAGGGACTCGGAACACTAAAAGGCATAACAGCGACGATCAAAATAGAGGAAAATGCAAGCCCAAAGTTTTTTAAGGCCAGACCGGTACCTTATGCGATCCGCCCAGCCATCGGAGCAGAGCTGGAAGGTTTGGAACGTTCAGGAGTACTGTCCAAAGTGGACTGGAGCGAGTGGGCTACACCCAGCATTCCTGTAATGAAGAGGTCGTTGAGTAATACGCCTGGGGAACCAAAGAAGGTTCGCATCTGTGGGGACTTTAAGGTGGCAGTGAACCCAGTCCTTCACACTGTACAATATCCGCTTCCGCGGATTGAAGATATTTTCGCCTCGCTATCTGGAGGGAAACGCTTCACTAAGATTGATCTGGCCCAGGCGTACCTGCAAATGGAGGTAGAAGAAGCCTCGAAACAGTACCTCACGATCAACGCTCATAAAGGTCTCTACCAACACAACCGGCTGGTGTTCGGGGTAGCATCAGCTCCGGCTATTTGGCAAAGGGCAATGTATCAAATCCTGCAAGGGATTCCAGGGACCCAGTGTTATTTGGAGGACATCCTGGTCACGGGCGAAAATGACAGTGATCACCTCGCCAACCTGGAGCTGGTGCTCACTAGATTGAAGGAATATGGGCTCCGAGCTAATCGCCACAAATGCGAGTTTTTCCAGAAGCAGATCTCGTATTGTGGCCACGTTATTGATGAAGAGGGGTTACATAAGTCCCCTGAAAAGATTGAGGCAGTAGTCAAGGCTCCAGCACCGGAAAATGTGTCACAGCTGAGGTCGTTCCTCAGGCTGGTGAACTACTACCATAAGTTCTTGCCGAATTTGTCTACAGTACTACACCCACTGAACACCCTACTGCAAACGGGGGTACCATGGAAGTGGAATGACGAATGTAAACGAGCTTTCCAGAAGTGCAAAGAATTGATCACATCAAAAGAGGTGTTGGCTCATTTCAACCCAGCACTACCAATTCGGTTGGCATGTGATGCATCACCCTATGGCATTGGAGCGGTGCTATCGCACAAATTCCCGGACGGCTCGGAGAGGCCAGTAGCCTTTGCGTCTCGGTCACTAACCTCAGCCGAGCGTAACTATGCCCAGATTGACAGGGAGGCCCTCAGCCTAGTGTGGGGAGTGAAAAAGTTCAACCACTATCTGCACGGGCAGAGGTTCACCTTGCTGACTGACCACCAACCACTTGTCTCCATCTTTAATCCAAAGAAGGGCGTTCCGGTGATGACTGCGCAACGGCTACAAAGATGGTCCTTTTTTCTAGGGGCGCACCAATATGAATTCGAGTATAAGGGCACGAAACAGCATGGAAACGCTGATGGGCTATCACGCCTGCCACTGCCTACTGCGGAGGAAGCACCAGCAGTTGACCCTGTCGAAATATTTTATTCGACTATAATTGAACGCTTGTCAGTAACTAACGCTGATATAGAGAAGGAGACACGAAATGACCCGACACTGTCTCAGTTATATGACTTGACGGTGAAGGGATGGCCAACACATGGCGACTCACTGTTGCCAGCATTCTCATCCAGAAGAGAACAGCTGTCAGTATGCCAGGGGACCTTGATGTGTGGATCCCGAGTGGTAATTCCACCCAAGTTAAGGGAGAGAGTGCTCAATGAGCTTCACGAAGGCCATCTGGGAGGGGTGCAAATGAAAAGCTTTGCTAGGGCTTATGTGTGGTGGCCGGGGATCGATCAGCAAATCGAGGACCTGACAAAGAGCTGCTCAGGATGCCAGAAGTTCCAAAATGCACCACCACATGCCCCTCTACACCCATAGGAGTGGCCCTCATCTCCATGGCAACGGGTGCATATTGATTTTGCTGGTCCATTCATGGACTCAATGTTTTTAATAGCCGTGGATGTGCACTCGAAATGGCCTGAGGTGATCAAAATGTCCTCCACCACCACAGAGAAAACTATTGCAGTCCTACGGACCATATTTGCCAGGAACGGCTTGCCAGAGCAGATTTGCTCTGATAACGGACCACAGTTTGTGTCCGAAGAGTTTCAGAAATTTATGAAAAGGAATGGGGTAAGGCATTACACATCCGCCCCGTATCATCCAGCCACAAATGGATTGGCTGAGAGGTTCGTACAAACCTTTAAAAAAGCAGTAAGGGCCATGTGCGATGATGACATTCCACTGCAGCATAAGGTGGACAATTTCCTGTTAGCCTACAGAAATGCAACACATGCAGTCACCAATCAGACCCCGGCCATGATGTTCTTTAACCGAAGGTTGAGATCTCGTCTGGATTTGCTCAGACCAAATGTACGAAGAGATGTTGAGAATAAGCAATTCCAGCACATCAATGAGAAGCCGACAAGGAGCTTCAATGTAGGGCAACCAGTCTTGGCCCGCGACTACCGAACAGAGAAATGGCAACCAGGAACGATATGCACACGGCAGGGGCCACTAATGTACACAGTGGATGTTGGGGAGAACATTGTGAGACGCCATGTTGACCAGATCCTAGAGTCACAGGAACGAGTCAACCCCATGTCTCGCATACCTGGTGATGAACCTGACATACAGGTAGCATCTACCCCAGAAACAGTAGCATCGGAAGCTGATGAACCAACCGACGACAGGGGGCCAGAATCGCCTCCGCACCAAGAGCAAGACACTCAGGAAAGGCGCTATCCAGAAAGGATCAGGAAGTCTCCCCAAAGACTGAATTTATAAATGGACTATTTTCAGTTAATGTGCATGTTAAAAGTGTTAATTGTAATTAGTTCATATTTAATTGTTAAATGAATGTTATGGTACTGTTAATCTAAAAGGGGAGGAATTGTAGTGTATGTACCTTTAAGGGGAGAACTACTTTTTACAGCTCCTGTATACTGTAGTACCGGCAGTGACCACACCTGTATATAAACCCTGAGTAGGGATCTGTACAGTTAGTTTTAGAGTAACCCTCATCCAGTAAACACCTGTTGATTGTTCCCTGCAGTCTCTTGTCTAATTATTGAACGACACACAACATCAAGATACACGGATCTGACAGGCAAAAATTTGGCAGATGGAGTATAATGTGGGAAAATGTGAGGTTATCCACTTTGGAAGGAAGAATGAAAAAGCAAATTATTATTTAAATGGAGTGAGAGTACAAAATGCCGCGGTACAGAGGGATCTGGGGGTCCTAGTACTTGAAACACAAAAAGTTAGCATGCAGGTACAGCAGGTAATTAGGAAGGCTAATGGAATGTTGGCCTTTATTGCAAGGGGCATGGAGTATAAAAGTAGGGAAGTTTTGATGCAACTTTGCAGGGCCCTGGTGAGACCGCACCTGGAGTACGGTGTACAGTTTTGGTCTCCATATTTAAGGAAGGATATACTTGCATTGGAGGCAGTGCAGAGAAGGTTTATAGAAACATAGAAACATAGAAGATAGGAGCAGGAGTAGGCCATTCAGCCCCTCGAGCCTGCTCCGCCATTCAATGAGATCATGGCTGATCATCCAACTCAGTACCCTGTCCCTGCCTTCTCCCCATATCCCTTGATCCCTTTAGCCTTAAGAAATATATCTAACTCCTTCTTGAATATATTTAATGAATTGGCCTCAACTGCCTTCTGTGGTAGAGAATTCCACAGGTTCACCACTCTCTGGGTGAAGAAATTCCTCCTCATCTCTGTCCTAAATGGCTTACCCCTCATCCTTAGACTGTGACCCCTGGTTCTGGACTCCCCGACCATCGGGAACATCCTTCCAGCATCTAGTCTGTCTAGTCCTGTTAGAATTTTATAAGTTTCAATGAGATCCCCCCTCATTCTTCTAAACTCCAGCGAGTACAAGCCCAATCGACCCAATCTCTCCTCATACGCCATTCCTGCCATCCCAGGTATCAGTCTGGTGAATCTCCGCTGCACTCCCTCCATGGCAAGAACA
Source organism: Somniosus microcephalus (assembly GCF_052327205.1). Classification (NCBI taxonomy): domain Eukaryota; kingdom Metazoa; phylum Chordata; class Chondrichthyes; order Squaliformes; family Somniosidae; genus Somniosus; species Somniosus microcephalus. The sequence continues at coordinate 33,238,783 of NC_141001.1, read as the reverse complement.
TCCTTCCTCAGATAAGGCGACCAAAACTGCACACAATACTCAAGGTGTGGTCTCACCAAGGCCCTGTACAACTGCAGCAAGACATCCTTGTTCCTGTACTCAAACCCTCTCGCTACGAAGGCCAACATACCATTTGCCTTCTTAATCGCCTGCTGCACCTGCATGCTTACCTTCAGCGACTGGTGCACTGGTTTACTAGGTTGATTCCTGGGATGAAGGGGTTGACGTATGATGAAAGGTTGAGCAGGTTGGGCCTATGCTCATTGGAGTTTAGAAGAATGAGAGGTGATCTTATTGAAACATTTAAGATTCTGAGGGGGATTGACAGGGTAGATGCTGAGAGGATGCTTCCCCTCATGGGGGAATCTAGAACTGGGGGGCATAGTTTCAGAATAAGGGCTCACCCATTTAAAACAGAGATGAGGAGGAATTTCTTCTCTCAGAGGGTCGTGAATCTCTAGAATTCTCTACCACAGAGCTGTGGAGGCGGAGTCATTGAATATATTCAAGGCGGAGATTGACAGACATTTGAACTACAGGGGAGTCGAGGGGTATGGAGAGAGAGCGGGAAAGTGGTGTTGAGGCAAAGGTTGGATCAGCCATGATCTTAGTGAATGGCGGAGCAGGCTCGAGGGGCCGATGGGCCTACTCCTGCTCCTGTTTCTTATGTATAGAGGTTAGAGACACTGGTCATTGATAGAACTCCTGTCTGTGTATATTATAAAGGTTAGGGATACTGATCACTGATGGAGCCCCTGCCTATGTGTATTACAGATGTTGGGGACACTGATCACTGATATGTGTATTATAGAGGTTAGGGTAATTTCTGCTATTTAGTTATTGGAGAGTGTTCTTTGTTCGGGGTTTGCTTGAGTGGGGTTTTGCTGTTAAGTGATCAGATCTCCCTGACCTGACCGTCCAATGATAGTAAACAGGATTAGTAAGGGAAGGAAATCTCGAACCACAGACTGAATGTTCAGTTAGTAGTTGTCAAAGGAAAGAAGGGTCACATGCTCAAGGTGCTCATATTAGAGCATTTTCCACATTTTAGGGTCAGGCACCCGGAAAATTAAATGCAAAATAAAATTCCTGATATACCACCTCAATAGCATGCTTTAAAGTGAATCTCCGAGGAACATCCTGCCGCCTACTGCACCAAGGTGATAACTGGCAGCCTGTACTCCAATGAAAAGTTGAGCGGCGGGTACATCTGTACTTTGAAGTGAACTTGGAGGGGTTCAGTCCCCCTTTCCCCTTTTCAATCAGGCTTGTGCCATCTCCGGCTGAGGTGTCTTCAGCGTATTTGACCCATTTAAAGTGGCAGAGTCTGATTACTTGAAGAGAATGTAGGTGTTTAGATGACGGGGATGCTAGGAACAGATCCTGGATAAAGTACAAAAGCAAAATACCGCAGATGCTGGAAATCTGAAATAAAAGCTGAATATGCTGGAAATCCTCACCAGGTCAGGCAGCATCTGTGGAGAGAGAAACTGCGTCACTGTTTCAAGTCGATGATCTTTCATCAGAACTGGAAAAAGTTGTAAGAGGTGTAATAGGTTTTAAGCACGTACAGAGGCAGGGAAAGGGGGAGGGGATGAAGGAACAAAAGTGATAGGGTGGAAGGTAGGAGAGATTAAATGACAAAAGGGATGATGGTGCAAGGCAAAAGAGGGTGGTAATGGGACAAGTAAAGGAACAAAAGGTGGGTCTATAGGAGGTGTAATGCAAATAGCCAAGTCATTACCAACAGCTGCGGTCTGAAAATATGGAGGCCGAGGTTATGGTCTGAAATGTTGAACTCGATGTTGAGTCCGGAAAGCTGTAAAGTGCCTAATTGAAAGATGAGGTTCTGTTCCGCGAGCTTCCATTGAGCTTCATTGGAACAGTGTAGGAGGCTAAGGACAGAGAGGTCAAACTGGGAGTGGGGTGGAGAATTAAAATGACAGGCGACTGGAAGCTCGGGGTCGTGCTTGCAGACTGAATGGAGGTGTTCCGCAAACCGATCACCCAATCTGCGTTTCGTTCCCCAATCTAGAGGAGACCGCATAGTGAGCGGCGAATACAGTGTACTAAATTGAAAGAAGTGCAAGTAACCGCTGTTTCATTTGGAAGGAGTGTTTGGGGCCCTGGACGGTGAGAAGGGAGGAAGTGAAAGGGAAGGTGTTGCATCTCCTGCGCTTCCACAGGAAGGTACCATGGGAAGGGAAGCTGGTGTTGGGGGTGATTGAAGAGTGGACCAGGGTCACCTAGATAAAGTAAGTTTCTTTGTGGGTAAATGAACTGGCGGATAAATGGTTAAAAAATCAAATCTAAAGCCTCCCTCATGGGTAAAGGCATCACCCACTAAGCCTTACAGCACAGAAGATCCTGGTCTGTGCTGAGTTCAATGATCTCAACTGGAACCGTCGTCAGTGTGCTACAAATAGTCTTGACGCCCAAGGCTGGGGAGAAAAAAAGTGAAGGTTCCTCCTTGCTGATGGTGATCATCAACCCCTGCTGGAAAGGGCATGTGGGTGGGCGTTGAGTGAGGATGATATTAGGCTGGTTTGTGATCATCTTCGTCAGTCGCATATCTTGCCAGGGCTCACACATAAAGGATGGCCACTTGGGCAAGGTCGTGGAGGGCTGTCAGTCCCGAGGAATCGTACTCCAGGAAGAGTCAGCAATGTCAAGAGAGGAGGAAGAAGAAGGGTGATGTAAGAGTAACACTTTAAAGCTATTGCAATCCAAGATTTCTGTCAGATTAAATGAAGTTTCTTTGCATAGGCATGTGGGATTACAACCTTTTACCAAGACCAGAAGCAGACGGGAACTGATAAGGTTGGGACCCCAGGTTTATTTTGCTGTTGAATTTGGGTAAAGACGCCAACTTTTCAGCGTTAAACCATACAGACCAAAAGGTCACTGGTTCAGTTCTCTGTCTGTGCTGAGTTACCTTTATCACAATCTGATGTGTTATTAAGGGTGCTATAATGTGACCTAAGCATGCCTTGCTAGGAGTCGAGAAATTTGTCGAAGTTCCTGCTTCTGGTCGTCATCTGGTAACTGTTGGGAAGTGCGCACGTGTGTGTGTGTGTGTGGATGTCGAGCGAGGACAGGATCTGCTTGGCTGTGATGTCCTTAATGGTAAAATATCCTGCAGCACTCCCCATTGCTTCTCCTCTCCACTTAGGCGCACACATGAAGAATGAGCACTTGGGTGAGGTACCGGTGGGCTGTTGGCGCCTGTGAGAGCCAGTGCCTTCAGGCGGAGAGAAAAATAAAAAATAAATGAGTATTGGAAGAGGTTTGATCCTGATTTTCTTCCACCTCCCCCACCCACCCCCCCAACACCATGGCAGAATCAGATACACCAAACCGCATGAACTGGCTAGTTTGTAATTGACCAAAACAAAATGATAAGTACTTCTGTATTTTTTTGCACAGGTGGTAGTTAAACACTTGAAGATGCCAGCATGGCAAGATGGTTTCCAACCAGAAAATGTTCTTGGTTAAGCGATGATTTGCAAATACTGTCAAAGGGTTTATGCTGTGACATGCAACATGGTATATAATTGAGGTGTTATTTCATTTTTGCAAGATCTGAATATTTTCACCGCTCTGCTGCAATTCCCAATGCTAAGCCAGGAAAATTTTCACCGGGAGTAGAAGCATTGCATACAGGCAGGACTATACTTTAGTAAGGGGTCAGTGGTTAGTTTAACACCTTGCATGGGAAATCTTCGTTATCTCTCCACTGTCCCAATGCAACCTTGGATTTCCATGCTGTGCGTCGTTGGAGATTTACAAATTGTTGGATCAGATGCTATTTTACTAGCCTGTGGGGATACAATGGTGTTTAAATCCAGGTTCGCAGCTCATGTGTTTTCACGGAGAGATTGTGACTTTGTGCGATAGTGTTAAACGGGCGATAGCGAGTTGGCAGCTAGTCAGTGGAAATAAAAAGGAAGACTTTATACAGCACCTTTCACAACCTCAGGACATCCCAAAGCATTTTATTGCCAATGAAGTACTTTGGACGTGTAGTCACTGTTGTAACGTAAGATACATGGCAGCCAATTTTGCGCCTAGCAAACTCCCACAAACAACTGTGTGATAATGAGCAGATAATCTTTTTTAGTGATGTTGGTTGAGGGATAAATATTGGCCAGGACCCGGGCGGAATTCCCCTGCTCTGCTTCGAAATAGTGCCACAGGATCTTTTACATTCACCTGAGAGGGCAGTCGGGGCCTGGGTTTAATGTCTCATCTGAAAGATAAAGAAAACTCGGTAGAGATGTAAAACAGAGTCTAGCTTTACAGGAATTCTTTTTTTTCTTAAAAATCGCAGTGTGGCTCTCGCTCAAACCCAGCCTTTTGTCTTGTGCAGGTGAAAGAGCTGTCGCGTCTCAAGTTTCGTGCCACCTCGTTGTCTCTTCCCAGCCATTCCCCATCTGTGTCTGTCTGGGCTCCCTCTGCCCCAGGGGCTGGGGTCTGTCGCCAGCACAGTGGCTGTAACCAGATGAGCGATTTCCCAAGAGGTCTTGTGCATTTAGTGTAATCTTGGTGCATTATTATCGAGTAAAATGTAAATTGCATCTCGTTTTCTGGCTTCAAATTGAGTAAAAGAATGTGGAATCTGATAAAGTGAGTTTCTAAATGCTAAATATCGGAATCCAAATGGAACGTGCACTCGCAGCAATATTGCCCTGGAATGTTTTCAAGCTACTTATTGCTGGCAGGTAATTTTTTTTTTTTTAATGAATTTGTTTGGACTCCACTGAGCAGAAATACATTTGCAACATAAACAGGTTGTTCTTTTGTTCTACAACCCCTTCTGCCTTTATGTGTGCTTTGTTTATTAAATATTGGAACATATTTTAAAGAGTTTACAAAGATAATTTGGGGAATTCACACTCCCAGTGGAGAGCTTTGAATGTTGGGAGTGCACACAAGGAACCTGGGCAAAGAGCTCGGCTCATCCTGCAGGGATTTTCCAATTTCACGGATTTGCCTTTCCTGCAAACTGCGCCACACTCGGTGCGGAAGGGACAAATGTGCAGAATCTGCCATTACAGTTATTATAACCTTTATACACTTCTTTTCTTCTTTTGTTTTAAGTTTTCTCCCCAACGCACTGGCCCTTTCCAGCGAAAAGATTTGAAGAAATCAGTAGCTCTCTGGTACCTCACTTGAGTGCCCATTCTTTATGTGTGAATCTAAAGAAGAAAGACTTGCATTTATATAGCACCTTTCATGACCTCAGGAGGTCCTAAAGTGCTTTACAGCCATGAAGTACTTTTGAAACGGCAACCAATTTGTGCACAGCAAGGTCCCACAAACAGCAATGTGATAATGACAAAATAATCTGTTGTTGATTGAGGGATAAATATTGGCCAGGACTCCAGAGAAAACTCCCCAGCTCTTCTTTGAAATAGTGCCATGGCGTGTTTTACGTCCACCTGAGAGGGAAGACGGGGCCTCGGTTTAATGTCTCATCCGAAAGATGGCACCTCCGACAGTGCAGCACTCCCTCAGCACTGCACTGGAGTGTCAGCCTAGATTTATGTGCTCAATCTCTGGAGTGGGACTTGAAACACACAACCTTCTGACTCAGAGGTGAGAATGCTACCTTGAGGGCATTTATAATTATTCGGCAAGTTGAGGCTTGTTTGGAAACCTTCCTGTGAGGTGGTCCTGTTCTGTGTGGGTGTCGTGAGGGAGATGTATTGATGTGTTTCTGTGAGGTGGTCCTGTTCTGTGTGGGTGTCGTGAGGGAGATGTATTGATGTGTTTCTGTGAGGTGGTCCTGTTCTGTGAGGGAGATGTATTGATATGTTTCTGTGAGGTTGTCCTGTTCTGTGTGGGTGTCATGAGGGAGGTGTTTAGACGTGCTTCAGTTCACAGAAGGTGCTGCTTTATATAGTAACATGGCGATAAAGGAGAGAGGAAAGAAATTAGCTTTCCCTAAAGTGAAAGGGCCAAGACAGGAAGTAGTTGATTATTGTGCGAGTGGACACTTCATCCTGTAAAAGTGATAATGTTACTGTTACAGCTCATTATCACTTTGTTGGGAGGAAAGAAAGTCACTGACTGACTTCCTGAATATTCCCCAGAAGTGAGAGTTTTCTCTCTCTGTCTCTTTCTCAGTCCGTTACCTTTCACACCTCCATTGAAGAGGGTGGGTGCCTTTAGACTTTGTTTTTTAACCTTTTACATATTCAGTACTGAATCTGTGATTTACATGGTTGGGAGTACAGCCATTCTTTCTGTCTCCAAAATGGCTTTGCCAATGGAAGGTTTCACTTTGCACATCGACTCCATACCCTTAGAAGATGTCCTACAGTGTTTATTGAATCACCATAAATTGGAATTCTGAGATTTGGCTGCACCTCCTGGCACTTTAAGAAAATGGCAGCCTGCAGTTGCAATGGGACAATGGGGGAGAGAGTGGTGGGTGAGCCCCTCTGTGTGCCGAGGAGGAAATCTTCTCCCTATCTTTGTGGCTGTCGCAATGAAGGTGATCCACATGAGTCCAGCCAATGCTTGTGTGAAACCATCACTCCTGGGGGAGGTGGTTTCCAATGAGAAACTGCTTCCACTGGCAGGAGGGTCAATAACCAGAGGACACCGATTTAAGTTAATTGGCAAAAGAACCAGAGGGAAGATGAGTTTTATTTTTTATGCAGCGACTTGTTACGATCTGGAATGCACTGCCTGAAAGGGTGGTGGAAGCAGATTCTGGGCTGTAAGGTTCTGTGCTACATTCGCATTGATGTGGCACTGGTGAATTATACCTCAAAGACTGAATTATTGCCAAGCTGAGCAATCCAGTCCACGCCCTGCTACCCTTCCCAAAGTGCATTGTGATCTGGGCATTCAGTTTGATCAGCCTAATCTAAAGGTAGTCACTGCCCTTCTGTTTCATCCCCAATTACTCTTATCATTTGGGAAGCAGAGGGCGGACGGAGATCAGATTGTCCTCGGGGCTCCGATTAAATTGCACAATGTATGCAATGTGATGGATGTCACAGGAATACAGCTGATCCACTGTGTTGTCTTGCATTTAAATTTCCAGGCTTGTTCGAAGCAGATACTGAATGGTGACAGTACATAAACATAGTAAATAGTGCATCTAGCCCCCATCACTCAGCCTTGTGTTTGGTGACTGTCCCTTAAAATAGTAAAAAGTGCACCTATCCCACCATTGTTCAGCTGTGCATTTGATGTCTGTCCCTTAACAGTAATAATTGGGACACAGTCAATGGAACTGAATATCAGGCGCTGCGTATAACGAGTGGCTGATCCGATACCGTCCATTTTGCGCCACTCTCCGAGACAAGTTTCTAGTCCATAGTGTTTTAACTGAGAGCCTTGTGGTGAGGATAGTGTATATTCTGTGAAGCATGTTTTAACGGGACATTATAATACTGGTAGCAGGCAGTGTTCTAAATTAAAAGCTTTGCATTGAGGGCGAGGTGTGTAACAGAAAAGCACAGAAATGATTGTGGACTGCATTGGCAGCTGAATTTGTAATGTCTTTGAAACATTCCTCTGGCCCTCGTTTTAACACAGGCGTGATCAGTTTATTTTAAATCACTACATCTGTGAATCCGGCACGTGAGAAAGATACTTCATACAGACGCCTTAAGCATTTGACTGCGAATATGTTGACTGTAATTCCTAGGCTATAGTCAGGTCAGGTGTTAAAACCTGCTGCCGTAATGACAACAGACGGCGCTACCCTCTGATTGGCCAATGCCAAGTGCTGGGCGGCGGTTAAATAACCGGGTGTCCTCCAGAAGTGCCAACAGTTTATGGAGGAGGGGATGAGTGCCTTGGAATGAGTGACCATAACATGGTTGAATTCCAAATTCAGTTGGAGGGTGAGAGAGTTGGATCTCAAACCAGCGTACTAAGCATAAATAAAGGAGACTATGAAGATATGAGAGCAGAGTTGACTAAAGTGGACTGGGAAAATAGATTAAGGTGTAAGACGGTACATGAGCAGTGGTCTACATTCAAGGAGATATTTCACAACTTTCAAGAAAAATATATTCCACTGAGGAAAAAGGGGCGTAAAAGAAAAGACAGCCATCCGTGGCTAAGTAAAGTAATAAAGGATAGTATCCGACTGAAAACAAGGACATATAAAGTAGCCAAATCTAGTGGGAGGATAGAAGGTTGGGAAGCATTTAAAAGCCAGCAAAGAATAACTAAAAGATTAATTAAGAAAGGGAAGATAGATTATGAAAGTAAACTAGCAAAAAATATAAAAACAGATAGCAAGAGTTTCTACAGTTATATAAAAAGAAAAAGGGTGGCTAAAGTGAATGTTGGTCCCTTAGAGAATGAGACCGGGAAATTAGTGGTGGGGAACATGGAGATGGCAAAAACACTGAACAAATATTTTGTATCAGTCTTTACAGTAGAGGACACTAAAAATATCCCAACACTGGACAAACAAGGGGCTGGGGGGGGAGGAGCTAAACACAATTAAAATAACTAAGGAGGTGGTACTCGGTAAGATAATGGGACTAAAGGTGGATAAATCCCCTGGACCTGATGGCTTACATCCTAGGGTCTTGAGAGAAGTAGTGGTAGGGATTGCGGATGCATTGGTGGTAATTTTCCAAAACTCCCTGGATTCAGGAAAGGTCCCAGCAGATTGGAAAACTGCTAATGTAACGCCCTTATTTAAAAAGGGAGGTAGACAAAAGGCTGGAAACTATAGACCAGTTAGCCTAACATCTGTGGTTGGTAAAATGTTGGAGTCCATTATTAAGGAAGCAGTAACAGGACATTTGGATAAGCATAATTTAATCGGACAGAGTCAGCATGGATTTATGAAGGGGAAGTCATGTCTGACAAATTTGCTCGAATTCTTTGAGGACATAACAAATAGGGTGGATAAAGGGGAACCAGTGGATGTGGTGTATTTGGACTTCCAAAAGGCATTTGACAAGGTGCCACACAAAAGATTATTGCACAAGATAAAAAATCACGGGATTGGGGGTAATATACTGGCATGGGTGGAAGATTGGCTATCTAACAGAAAACAGAGAGTTGGGATAAATGGTTCATTCTCGGGTTGGCAATCAGTAACTAGTGGTGTTCCGCAGGGGTCAGTGCTGGGACCCCAACTCTTTACAATCTATATTAACGATTTGGAGGAAGGGACGTGTAACATATCCAAGTTTGCCGACGATACAAAGATGGGAGGGAAAGCAGTGAGTGAGGAGGACATAAAAAACCTGCAAAAGGACATAGACAGGCTAAGTGAGTGGGCAAAAATTTGGCAGATGGAATATAATGTTGGAAAGTGTGAGGTTATGCACTTTGGCAGAAAAAATCAAAGAGCAAGTTATTATCTAAATGGAGAGAAACTGCAAAGTGCTACAGTACAAAGGGATCTGGGGGTCCTGGTGCATGAAACACAGAAGGTTAGTATGCAGGTACAGCAGGTGATCAGGAAGGCCAATGGAATCTTGGCTTTTATTGCAAGGGAAATGGAGTATAAAAGCAGGGAAGTCTTGCTTCAGTTATACAGGGTACTGGTGAGGCCACACCTGGAATACTGCGTACAGTTTTGGTTTCCATATTTAAGAAAAGATATACTTGCTCTCGAGGCGGTTCAGAGAAGGTTCACTCGGTTGATTCCGGAGATGAGGGGGTTGACTTATGAGGAAAGGTTGAGTAGGTTGGGCCTCTACTCATTGGAATTCAGAAGAATGAGAGGCAATCTTATCGAAACATATAAGATTGTGAGGGGGCTTGATCGGGTGGATGCAGTGAGGATGTTTCCACTGATGGGTGAGAATAGAACTAGGGGGCATAATCTTAGAATAAGGGGCTGCCCTTTCAAAACTGAGATGAGGAGAAACTTCTTCACTCAGAGGGTCGTAAATCTATGGAATTTACTACCTCAGAGAGCTGTGGAAGCTGCGACATTAAATAAATTCAAAACGGAGATAGACAGTTTCCTAGCTGATAAGGGAATTAGGGGTTACGGGGAGCGGGCAGGGAAGTGGACGTGAGTCTAGGTTCGGATCAGCCATGATCCTATTGAATGGCGGAGCAGGCCCGAGGGGCCGTATGGCCTACTCCTGCTCCTACTTCTTATGTTCTTATGTTCTTATGAGCTGGGGAGTGGGACTCTCAATGGTGGAAATGGCATCAAATACAGATGAGCTAATCCTTGAATTAATCAATGGCATCTGCAACCTGCAGGCCGTGCTGCAGCTGCTGTGCAGAACAAGTCAATGAAAAGGCAACCATGGACAGTTCGAAAACAACCCCGAGAGGTGGTGGGGAGGGCCCAATCACAGGAGCTCCAACGATAGCCAACCAATGATGAGAAATTCCTGGACTGATGGAGCATTACAGCCCTCTAACAGGATTGAACACCATTACCTCCAAGTTTCCCTCCAAGTCTCATACCATTCCAACTTGGGCATATTTTGCCATTCCTTCATCGTGGCTGGGTCAAAATCAGGGAACTCTCTATCTAACAACACAGTGGGAGCAGCTCCACCATATGGACTGCAGGGGTTCGAGAAGAAGGTTGGGCAATAAATGCCGGGCTTGCTAGCGCCGGCCATATCCTAAGAATATATTTAATAAGGTGCAGTGGGGAATCATTCGGATCAATTTAGTCCCAGGATTTTGAGATCAGTCATCCTTAGCCCCACACTGTCATATCAAAAAGACATATTAACCGTGCAAGCGATGTTTCTGGGATGCAGTAGGAAGGGTTAGTGTAGAAGGACAGTTCCCCCTGCCCCTACCACACCATCCGACTCATTTTTACCCCTACTTAAACAAGGTCCAGTCTCTCTCTGTGCTCCCTGCGTCAGTTGGGACTGTGGTTATAGTCTCATTCATTAACAGGCTGCGTCTGGCTGGAGGCAAGAAAGACAGTGGTTGTTTCTTTTGAAAGTCCTGGCCAGGCCATCCCGTGGAGACAAGCTGGAGGAGTTCAGATGGCTGGGCGTGTGTTTTTAATGACAAAATGAAGGGGGTGGGGTGGGGGGGGGGGCACGGACGAAAGACGTTTGAACTGTTATAACGTTTCATATCCTATTGAAGGTGTAAACCGGGTGAAACAGGTTTCAAAGGGAGGGAGGAGACGAAGGGTGGGGGGAAGGGAAGCTAATCATACTTATAAACTTCTCAGTGTGGTGACAGGCTGGATATGGTAGTAATTATCTGGCTTAAAAAGGAGAAAAAAAACTGGGCGTAGCAAAGGCACAATAGGATGTGGATTTTAAACTTTTTAATGATACATGGCTGAACGAGTCTGGGGATAGCGGAGAGCGCACTATGCCTTCAGTAGCCTGTCTGATGTAGTTTATCAGAGGGATGCGCCACTGAACAGCAGCGTGACAGGCTGCAACTTTTCAAGAGGCCTATTTATATAATTTTTTCAAATAAAAGACTCCACGCTGCATATGCTGTCAGAGGAGGGGGGGGTAAGAATTCTAAAAGCTGCTTCCCCCAAACCCCCTTCCAGCTCCACCTCCACCTCCGCCCCCCCCACCCCCACCCCAGTTCCTGTGAACTTAAAATTTTAAATCTCCCCCTTCCCCTCCCCCCCGGCTCTCCATCTTTGGTGCGTTATGACTTCAAAGGTGTCCTGAACTCTCTGATAAATTGATCATTAACTTCACAAAGCTATAATTAGTCATTTGAACTTGGAGCAAAGAGGAGAATACGAGGAGGGGGTTGGGGGGTGCGGGGGTGGGGGTGGCGGTGGGGGCAGGGGACCAGCCCTCCAAAGACAATGCACTGTACAGGGTCACTCCCATTAACAATGACCTGACAGGCAGGAGATTAACTTTACTGCAGGGGTTAAACCCCGGTGGACTCCAGCGTATTAGGTTGACTTTGCAGGGGAGTTTAATTAATCCTGGGACGCTTTGTTGAAATGGTGGAATGAGAATGGAGCTGGTAACGCAATCCAAAAAAAGCCCTGGAAGTCAAGGATTTAAGCTCATAAGACCGTTTGACTTCGCAGCAAGAACGAGGGGACATTTCAAATTAAATGAACCTGCATGGGCAGAATGTTGAGTGGATTCATCCCGGAGTCTCCTGCTGCTGCAGCCGGTCTCTGAAATTGTGGAAATACTGAAGGAAAACGTGCTTTGAGGATTTGAACAAAAGCAAGCAGCCGCACCGGCGGCTCTGGGAGTTTGTGGCACAGGGGTTGCGGATAGATTTTTTTTTGTTACCATCTATTTTTGGGGGATCTGGGAGCAGGCCAAACATAAGCCTCCCACTTCTTTATTATCCTGGTGGCAATGAGGCAACAGCTGGCAGCTACTCCCCTCCTCACTGCTGCAGGGTGGATGGGAAAGCTGGTCGCCACGGCAGCCAGGAAGGCATTGCAGCTGCTTTCTCCCCACCCCCGCCCCCCCCCCCCCACCCCCGCTTGCTCGGCCGAATGTCTCTCCCTAGACCTGGCTGAAGACATCTGGTCAGTGCAGCCATTTCCCAAAGGAATCGCTTAATTTCATCCAAGACTGACCATGGAATCTCTTGGCTGAGCTTTAACTGCGTGATGATGAATAGGAGAGAGAAGATGGCAGCTTCAGTGGTTTCAAAGGTCAAGGGTTATCAGTTATTTTATAAAAAGAAACTAGTTACCCACTGTTTGCATAGAACAGACAATAATGTGAGGCAGAAGGCCTGTTTTTAACAGATATATACAGATATAAGGGCCCTGCTGTTAAAGGGACAGCGTCTTTCAGAAATTGTGTTTGAACTACTAGAATTCACATTGCACAGATTTATTTAAAATTCAGATTTTGTGAGGTAATTCCCTCATCTTGGGGATTCCATCATAGTCCCATGAGCGACTTATTAAAAAAAATCCTGATCTTGCTTGCTCTTCCCATTCTTGATGCTCCCTGGTCCGTGTTTATTTTATCTGTCAAACACCCGGGACACAATTGCTTGGAATTACTATGGCAGTTCTCCTGATTATCTGTTGGATTGGAGATGAGGCTCGTGTGGAGCATACACACCGGCATAGACCTGTTGGCCAAATGGCCTGTTTCTGTGCTGTAAATTCTATGTAATTCTATGCCACCCTATGGGAAGGATGGAAAAGCAGTTGCGCAATGTGACTGAAGTGCTGATGTGCACTCCAAGGTGGATCACAGTAGACACTGCAGCAGTCTTTACAAAGATTTTGGGGCCTTCTCCAATGGTTCACTGGGAAAACACTTCTCCTGATGTGGTACTGAGCCACTGTGGGTTCGTTCACTGCTTGGGAATGAGCAGTTCTCAACCAGGGAAACATTTGGGGGCAATATAAGAACAACAACAGCAACCTACACTTATATAGCGCATTTAACGTCGCAAAGCATTCCAAGGCGCTTAACAAGAGCGATATCAATTAAAAGATTTTTGACACCGAGCTACAGAAGGAGATACCAGGACAGATAACCAAAAGCTTGGTCAAAGAGGTAGGTTTTAAGAAGAATCTTAAAGGTGGAGAGGTTTAGGGAGAGAATTCCAGAGCTTAGGACCTCGGCAGCTGAAGATACAGCTGCCAATAGTGGAGCGATTAAAGTCGTGGATGCGCAAGAGGCCAGAATTGAAGGAGTGCAGAGATCTCGAAGGCTTTTAGGGCTGGAGGAGGTTACAGAGATAGGGGGAGACAAGGCCCTGGAGGGATTTGAAAACAAGGATGAGGATTTTAAAATTGAGGTGTTGTCGGACCGGGAGCAAGTGTAAGTCAGCAAGCACAGGAGTGGTGGGTGAACAAGACTTGGTGTGAGTTAGGATACGGGCAGCAGAGTTTTGGTTGAGCACAAATTTATGGAGAGTGGACGATGGGAGGCTGACCAGGAGAGCAGTGGAATGGTCAAGTCTGGAGGTAACAAAGGCATGGATGAGGGTTTCAGCAGCAAATGAGCTGAGGCAGGGTCGGAGTCGGGTAATGTTAGAGGTGGAAGTAGGCAGTCTTGGTGATGGAGTGGATATGTGGTCAGAAGCTCATCTCGGGGTCAAACACAACACCAAGGTTGCAAATGGTCTGGCTCAGCTTCAGACAGTTGTCAGGGAGAGGGGTGGAGTCAGTGGCTAGGGAACAGAGTTTGTGGTGGGGACCAAAGACAATGGCTTCAGTCTTCCCAATATTTAGTTGGAGGAAATTTCTGCTCATCCAATATTGGATGTCGGACAAGCAGTCTGACAAATCAGACAGTGGAGGGGTCCAGAGAGGTGTTGGTGAGATAGAGCTGAGTGTCGTCAGCGTACATGTGAAACCTGATGTTGTGTTTTTGGATGATGTCACCGAGGGGCAGCATGTAGATGAGAAATAGAAGGGGGCCAAGGATAGATCCTTGGGAGACTCAGTGCGGGAGTAGGAAGAGAAGCCATTGCAGGTGATTCTCTGACTACAATTTGATAGATAAGAATGGAACCAAGTGAGTGAAGTCCCACCCAGCTGGATGACAGAGGAGAGGTGTTGGAGGAGGATGGAGTGGTTAACTGTGTCAAAGGCTGCAGATAGGTTATGAAGAATGAGGACGGATAGTTTATCACAGCCACAGTCACAAAGAATGTCATTGGTGACTTTGATAATGGTCACTTCAGTACTGTAGCAGTGCTGGAAACCTGATTGGAGGGATTCAAACATGGAATTGCCCAAAACATGGACATGGATTTGGGAGGCGACGACACATTCAAGGACTTTGGAGAGGAAAAGGAGGTTGGAGATGGGGCGGCAGTTTGCAAGGACAGCGGGGTCAAGAGTGTTTTTTTGAGGAGAGGGGTGATGACGGCAGATTTGAAGGTGGGGGTGACAGTACCTGAGGAGAGTGAATCGTTAACAATATCAGCTAACATGGGGGCCAGGAAGGGAAGTTGAGTGGTCAACAGTTTGGTCGGAATGGGATCGAGGGGGCAAGGCACGAGATGGGATAGAGTCTAGAGAAAGATGTGAGCTCTGGGCTAGGGCAGGGGGGAATCTTAAAGGAAGTTTGGCCCAGTGGGCTCAGGAGGGAGGGAAGCGGCAGAGGCAGCAGAATAAATGGTCTCGATCTTTGTGACAAAAAACTCCATGAGCTCCTCGCACTTGTTGATGGAGGTGAGGGGGGAGGAGGCAGGGGAGGGTGATTAAGGGTTTGTGTTGGAGAAGAAGAGAAGCCGAGGGTTATCTTTGCATTTATGGATGATCTTTGAAAAGTGAGCAGTTTTAGCAATGGAGAGCATGACCCAATAATGCTTAATGCTTTATAATTAACCTTAGTGCATCTGGGCTTGCGACAGAAATAAACCAAGGTCCCTGCTCCTCATGTCTAGAAAGAAAGAAAAAAGAAAGACTTGCATTTATATAGCGCCTTTCACGGCCACCGGAAGTCTCAAAGCACTTTACAGCCAATGAAGTACTTTTGGAGTGTAGTCACTGTTGTAATGTAGGGAAACATGGCAGCCAATTTGTGCACAGCAAGGTCCCACAAACAGCAATGAGATAATGACCAGATAATCTGTTTTAGCGAAGTTAGATGAGGGTTAATATTGGCCAGGCCACCAGGAAAACTCCCCTACTCTTCTTCGAATAGTGCCATAGGATATTTTACATTGACCCAAGTGGGCAGGTTGGGCCTCAGTTTAATATATCATCTGAAAGATTGCACCTCTGACAGTGCAGCACTCCCTTAGTACTGTGCTGAAGGGTCAGCCTAGATTAAGTACTGAAGTCTCTGAAGTGGGGCTTGAACCCATGACCTTCTGACTCACAGGCAAAAGTGTTACCACTGAGCCAAGGCTGACACTTTGTTCTAATAATTCCGGTTTATGTGTGTTTGTGTGGTGTACAGGTTTGTGTATAGGCATATGTATTTTAAGCAAGGTTTGGGCTTGCCAGTGACAGTCTTCAAGGTTAAATAACCTGTCAACACTCACTGTCTTTGCTCACTCATGGCCACTTGGACAAAGTGTCAGTGGAATTACAGCCTGACATCAGACAGCACTTTAGGGAAGAGAAGAAAGGGGAGGAAGATTGGGATTTCTTTTTAAATCACTGAGATGCAGAGTTTTAAAAGAAACCCATGATGGAGAAATTCCCTCTAAAACTTCAGACTTTAAATAAATCTCCCCCATTTGGCAGTCTAGCAGTTCAAAGACAATTCAGTGTAATGGCACACATTCAGTTTAACTTTTGGTGTTTATCACATCCTCTGGACATATCCGCGGCATAACTAAGACCACCTATTTCCACCTCCGTAACATTGCCCGTCTCCGCCCTTGCCTCAGCTCATCCACTGTTGAAACCCTCATCCATGCCTTTGTTACCTCTAGACTTGACTATTCCAACGCACTCCTGGCTGGCCTCCCACATTCTACCCTACGTAAACTTGAGGTGATCCAAAACTCGGCTGCCCGTGTCCTAACTCACACCAAGTCCCGTTCACCCATCACCCCTGTGCTCGCTGACCTACATTGGCTCCCGGTTAAGCAACGCCTTGATTTCAAAATTCTCATCCTTGTTTACAAATCCCTCCATGGCCTCGCCCTTCCCTATCTCTGTAACCTCCTGCAGCTCCACAACCGCCCCCCCCCCCCACCCCCGGAGATATCTGTGCTCCTCTAAATCTGCCCTCTTGAGTATCCCTGATTATAATTGCTCAACCATTGGTGGCCATACCTTCTGTTGCCTAGGCCCTAAGCTCTAAAATTCCCTGCCTAAACCTCTCAGCCTCGCTACCTCACTTTCCTCTTTTAAGAGGCTCCTTAAAACCTACTTTTTTGACCAAGCTTTTGGTCACCTGCCCTAATTTCTCCTTATGTGGCTCGGTGTCAATTTTTTTTGTCTTTTAATACTCCTGTGAAGTGCCTTGAGACATTTTACTACGTTAAAGGCACTATATAAATACAAGTTGTTGTTGTTGTATAAGACTCATGGGCCTAGAAATTGGGTTGGTAGCGCCGGCGCTGAGTGCCTAAAGAGACCTAGAATTGGGGCGAAGCGCTATGTTGGGGCGGACGCTATGAAGATAGCGCCAACTCAAATATTGACTATACATTTAGCACCTGCGCTAAGTGTTTGCGCGCGCCCGCGAGCGCAAGCAGCTCATGACGTCATTTCAGTGTGCAACGCCTTTTAGGAGCGCCTGAGCGCATATTGGGTGGCGCCCGGAGCCTTAGCGCCCAGCGCTATTAGTGACAGTTCGAGGGAGGGCTAACAGGCCCTTCTCGGAGTAGGGGGGCGCTATTTAAAGGGGGCAGCTCTACTGCAGAATCTTCTGCCACTTGGCCTGCTCATTGCGCTCGCTGCTAGAGAGAGTTGGCGAGCTAATGTGGAGCGGAGTTCTGGGATTTGAGCTTTACAGTACTTGGTACCTTCAACCCTGTCCAAAGCACTTGCACCACTACACCTAAAAGCCTTTTGACCAACTGGCATCAGAATGGGAGCTTGTTTGGAGGACGACGGACCTCATCTGCACTCTGTGCAGCAGTCATGACGACCTGCCTTGCCCTGTGGGGAGACGGTGGCCGAACTTGCCTATCCCCCCTGCGTTGCTCCATGCCGCTTGGTCCGGCAACTGGTTCATTCTCAGAGCCACCCCCCCTCCCCTCCAGGGGACTACTATCCCCAGTCTGCAGATGTCTCCGCTCCCCGGATTCTGCAACGGCTGGTCCGGATTCCTCCTGGTCCTCGCCTCCGGTGGCACTGGCACTGGCAGCTTCAGCGCGTTGAGCCCGAGTTGGTGCTGCTTCATCTGAAAGTGGGAGGTGGAAGAGTGGCTTTAGCAAAAGGACAGGTTTGCTGAAAGGCATGCCAGATTGCGGCAAGGCTCTGACATGGCTGCACACTGAGGAAGCATGCTGGCGGGGGGACCAAGTGGAAGGCAACAGGTGGAAAAGGTGAGAGTCTTACCCTCGCTGTCGGTAATGGGGTCGGCAGATGCAGTGGTCACTGGACCAGACAGACGTCCTCCAAGTATCTGGTGCACTCTCTCCTCCAGATCCGTGAGAGTGACCACTTGTGCAGGTCCGCCACCGGTTCGACGCTGCTCCTTTCTAATCTGTGCCATCTTGGACTGCAGGGGAAAGAAGGGGAGGTTCTGTTACATGAGGCCTTGAGACCTCATCGCATGCCCCCCATGGTGCAAGAGCCCTTACATGAGGCCTTGAGACCTCATCGCATGCCCCCCATGGTGCAAGAGGCCTTACATGAGGCCTTGAGACATCTGTCCATGTGTGTGGCCAGAAAGGGCCATGGGTGCATACTGACAGATGGCCATTGGCGCATCATTGCAGCAGGGTGCCCAAAGTCAGCTGCAGATGGAGGAAAGCACAAGTTTGGTAAACCATCACTCACCCTAACGATCCGTGTGAGGTCGTTGAATTTCTTCCTGCACTGAACAGGGGTCCTGGTCGCCATGCTGCTGGAATTCACCCTCACAGCAACCTCCCTCCAAGATTGTCGATAAGCCTTCTGATTTGGCCTCTTGCCATTATCCGTATACAGGACCTCTCGACGGTGTTCAACTTCAGCCACCAAGTGGTCCAGAGCCTCAGTGCTGAAGTGCTCTGCTCTCTGCCTAACCTTCTCCATAATGCACAAGTTTCTAACGCCAGACAAGGGCGAGCGCCGAATCTGAGGCCTACAGGGCGTTGGGTGTTTAAGCTCAGTCTGACTGACCCGCCCCTTTAAGAGCCGGCCGGCGCCTGTAGGTCTCGTGCTTTCCCGTAATTGAGTTCACCTGCGCTGCGCCCGTCCGCGTCGATATTGAGTAGCGCCTGACCTTTTGCGCCTTAAGAGCACCGTGCAATGGCTGATTTAGCGCCTCAATCCCCTTTGGGGGCGATGCAACCCAATATCGCGCCAGGCGGCGATAAGTTTCGTCTGGCTATAAACTTTGCGCATCGCCAGTTCTAACGCCTCAAGCGGGGCTATACCCAATTTCTAGGCCATGATGTACACAGATGTGATACTCCTCTTTGCAGTGAGTTAAATTACAATACCACCACTCTTCAAATCACATGGGGCAGGATCACCTCTGTTTGAGTCCCACCATCAGATCGGGCGATCCTTCTGACTGCGGATTTCATCTCCCATGTTGTGGGATTCCTTCACTTGAATCATTCCCCTCATCAGTTGGATCGGGTCCCTTCCGGTCACAAATTTAATTTGATCCTTTCACAGATGGGTCTTCAGTTTCTGTCACACTGACACATTTGCTTCTTCCAACTTTGCTTCTGGCTGCTGGAGTGCTTTCCGTTGGACAGCTCATACACTCCGTGTGTGTGTGTGTACAGACAATTCTAAATGTTTTTGTAATAGCAAAATACTGCGGATGCTGGAAATCTGAAATAACGACAGAAAACGCTGGAAAAACTCAGCAGGCCAGGCAGCATCTGTGAAGAGAGAAACAGAGTTAACGTTTCAGGTCGAAGACCCTTCGTCAGAACTGGAAAAAAGCAGGAAATGAAACAGATTTTAAAGCAAGTTTAGGGGCTGGGAAATGGGGGAGGGGATGAAAGAACAAAAGGGAAGGTCTGTGATAGGATAGAAGGCAGGAGAAGAAAAGAGGCTTTAAGAGATATTCAAGGCGAGAGGAGATGGTAATGGGACAGGTTAAGAAACAAAGGATGGCTCTAGATGGAGTGTGAAATGTGTTGGCAGAATGAAAGACAGCTGCCATGTGGGAGAGAAAAAAAAAGCACAAACAAAACGGGTGGATAATAAAAAATATATATATGTGATAGGGGCCGAGGTTATGATCTGAAATTGTTGAACTCTATGTTGAGTCCAGAGGGCTGAAAAGTGCCTAATCGAAAGATGAGGTGCTGTTCCTCGAGCTTACACTGAGTTTCCGTGGAACAATGTATGAGGCCGTGAGTGGAATGGAGCGGTGAATTAAAATGACAGGCAACCGGAAGCTCAGGGTCCCCCTTACGGACTGAATGGAGGTGTTCCGCAAAGCGGTCACCCAATCTGCGTTTGGTCTCCCCAATGTAGAGGAGACCACATGTGAGCAGCGAATACAGTATACTAGATTGCAAGAAGTACAAGTAAATCGCTGTTTCACCTGGAAGGGGTGTTTGGGGGCCCTGGACAGTGGGAAGGGGGGAGGTATAAGGGCATGTGTTGCATCTCCTGTGCTTGCACGGGAAGGTGCCGGGCGAAGAGGAGTGGACTAGGGTGTCACGGAGGGTGTGGTCCCTACGGAATGCTGAAAGGGGAGGTGAGGGGAAGATGCGTTTGGTGGTGGGATCACGCTGGAGGTGGCGGAAATGGCGGAGGATGATCCATTGAATGTGGAGGCTGGTGGGGTGAAAGGTGAGGACAAGGGGAGCTCTATCGTGGGCAGGGGTGAGGGCAGAAGTGCGGGAGATAGAACGGACATGGTTGAGGGCCGTGTCAACCACAGTAGTGTTTTTACTCTGCATTACTCTACTGATTATTCTTATATCTTTCACTCAATACCAGGAGAACAATGTGCGAGGTTTCGTTCTTTTATAAGTCCAACTAACGTTACTTACAACCGCAGAAGCAGCATTTTAGCATATATATTAATCTTAAATATTCATGGCAATTCCAGGATGTTTTCTCTCTCTCAATGGATTCCACTCTAACATTGAATAAAACGCTCCACATTTATTTCCTGCCATTCCTTCCTTAAAAAAAACGCTTCCCCATTAAATAAGTATCTGGTAGCAGGCGAATTCCATTACTTTGAAGTGATGGTGCATGTAGGAGATGCATCTTGGATCGTACTGAGAGAATACTACAGTTAAAATATTCACTGGTTTGGTGTTTT
This sequence comes from Somniosus microcephalus, assembly GCF_052327205.1. Lineage (NCBI taxonomy): Eukaryota > Metazoa > Chordata > Chondrichthyes > Squaliformes > Somniosidae > Somniosus > Somniosus microcephalus. The sequence goes on along the minus strand of NC_141001.1, from coordinate 33,218,024 downwards.
GTTTCCTTAATTATTATTAGATGCTGATCATAGATAATTGCTGCGATATAATAGAGTCTGGGCATTAAACTTATCGGCCTAGAAATTGGGTTGTTTGCGCCAACGGTTAGCGCCTTAAGAGACCGAGAATTGGGGCGTTGCCTAATGTTGGGGCGGGCGCAATGAAGATAGCGACAACTCCCATATTGACTATACATTTAACGCCTGCGCTAAGTGTTTGCGCGCGCCCGCGAGCGCAAGCACATAATGACGTCATTTCATCGTGCAACGCCTTTTAGGGGTGCCTGAGCGGATATTGGGTGGCGCCCGGAGCCTTAACGCCTAGCACTATTAGTGACAGTTCCAGGGAGCGTTAGCAGGCCCTTCTCAGAGTCGGGGGGCGCTATTTAAAGGGGACAGCTCTAGTATAGAAGCTTCAGCCGCTTGGCCTGTTCATTGCGATCGTTGGTGGAGAGATTTGGGGAGCTACTGTGGAGCAGAGTTTTTGGATTTTAGCATTAGAGTAATTGGGACCCTCAAACCTGTCCGGAGCAGTTGGAGCACTAGACCTAACAGCCTTCTAACCAACTGGCATCGGAATGGGAGATGCTTTGGAGGGCGACGGGCTCCTGGCCGAACACTATGAAGGGGCAGAAAGACGGCGGGAGAGAGGGCCGGGATTGGCCAGAAGGAGGAGGGGCAATGGAGGTTGCCCAATCCGAGGGTATGCTGCGAGGGTCTTTAGGGGTCATACCTTGACATGTCGGAGGAGCAGTGTGTGCGAAGGCTCCGAATCGGGATGGACATTGTTACTGAGCTGTGCCACCTGCTTACTGAGGATCTGCAGCCGCGTCAACGGTGCATGACCTCTCTGTCGGTGGCCGCTAAACTGACTGTTGGCCTCAATTTTTATGGCAACGGATCCTTTCAGTGAGCCATTGGGGACATCGCGATTATCTCTCAGGCTGCAGTCCACTGCTGCATCCGGCAAGTTACAGCTGCCCTTTATAGGAGAAGGCGTCAATTCATCACCTTCCCTCTGACCCTGGAGAAGCAGGCGGAGGAGGAGGAGGAGGAGGAGCATGCGGACGAGGAGGAGGAGGAGCAGGAGGAGGAAGATGGAAGGGCTCCTGAAAGTGGAAGGGACATCCGTCACTGGCTCATGAGGAGTCGTCTCGAGGCCCCTCTGGCGGAATGATGAGTGTCTTAACTGCTGCGCACTTTGGATGTTAGAAAGCATCTGAAGGCCAGCATCACTGTAATTATTCACGTACACCTTAGCACATTTAAACTTCTCTTTATTGTCACAAAAGTCTTTCCTTACAGCAAAACAACGTCATGTTAACAGAAACCATAACAAACAAAATAACAATAAATTCTTCGGCAAAGCCACCAAACTGAACAAACTTTTCCCAACAATTCCAACAGGTGAGGGTCTCCTTGAGTTTGGCCAAACAAACATCTCAGGACCTCCCTCTACTGCTGGCCCCTTGATGGAGAACGACTTCTCTTTCGCGCTCGGCCCCTTCCCTCCCTGCTGCTCCTACGTAATTGAACCCCAGTGGCGGGGTGAAGGCTGGGGGACGCCTGCTGACTGTCTGGAAGCGCAGAAGCCCCTGATGGACGGCCTGGACGACCTCTGGGCTTGGAGGCTGCGGAGGCTGGCTGCTTGATCTGGCCATGGCTGGAAGCAGTGTGAACTGCAGGTGGTGGCAGCTGGACTGCAGACGTTCCAGCGGTGGCATGAGCAATGGTCACCTGCCGAGAGAGGACACCTGCACCATGGTCGGACGACACACTGGCTCTCGGAGGGGACCGGCTCGGCTCCACCGCCACAAGCGACTGCTCCACTGATTCCTGGCCTCGTGTGGTACTGGAAGGGCCCGGGGCGATCCTAGCTAAGGCAGATAGGGTGGCTGCAGTGAGAGTTTGCGTTGCCTCAATCTGGGTGTGGACGAGGCCAGCAAGTGACTGCGTGGCAGCAGTGAGGACCTGTGAGCCAGGTGCCAGTGCTTCGGAGAAGCCCTGGACAGTTCTTTCCATTGCTTCGGACATGGCCGGTGCTGACCGCTCCACTGCCTCGGACAAGCCCTAGACAGACCTTTCCAGGGATTGTCCGAAGCCCTGAACAGTCCTTTCCATAGCGGCCTCGAAGCCCTGGACAGTCCTCTCCATTGTTGGTGCAAAGCCCTGGACAGTCCTCTCCATTGTTGGTGCAAAGCCCTCGACAGACCTCTCCATTGTTGCCCCGAAGCCCTGGAGAGTCCTGTCCATTGTTGCCCCCCCAAGCCCTGGAGAGTCCTCTCCATTGTTGCCCCGAAGTCCAACACACTCTTTGCCAGTGAATCTATGACTGAGGCATCCTCCCCACTGCAGCCATCAGCTCAGTGTGCCTGAGCCGGGCCTGGGTGCTCATTTCAGCCAGGCGACGCACCTCCTCTGCACTCTGTGCAGCAGTCATCACTACCTGCCTTGCCCTCCGGGGAGACGGTGGCCGAACTTGCCTACCCACCTTGCGTTGCTGCATGCCGCTTGGTCCGGCAACTGCCTGATCATCAGAGCCCCCCCCCTCCCCTCCAGGGAACTACTATCCCCAGTCTGTACATGTGTATGCTCCTCTGAGATTGGAGCGGATGGGCCGGCTTCCTCCTGATCCTCAACTCCGGAGGCACTGGCACTGGCAGCTTCAGGGCGTCGATCCCCAGTTGGTGATGCATCATCTGAAAGCAGGGAGGTGGAAGAGTGGCTTTAGCAAAAGGACAGGTTGGCGGAAAGGCATGGCAGATTGCGGCAAGGCTCTGACATGGCTGCACACTGAGGAAGCATGCTGGCGGGGGGACCAAGTGGAAGGAAACAGCTGAAAAAGGAGAGAGCCTTACCCTCGCTGTCGGAAATGGGGTCAGCAGCTGCAGAGGTTACAGGACCAGACAGACGTCCTCCAAGAATCTGGTGCACTCTCTCCTCGAGATCCGTCAGAGTGACGACTTGTGGAGGTCCGCCCCCGGTTCGACGCTGCTCCCTCCGCATCGTCGCCAGCTTGGACTGCAGGGGAAAGAAGGGGAAGTTCTGTAACATGATGCCTTGAGAGATCATCGCATGCCCCCCATGGTGCAACAGCCCTTACATGATGCCTTGAGAGATATGTCCATGTGTGTGCCCAGAAAGGGCCATGGGTGCTTGCTGACAGATGGCCATTGGGGCATCATGGCAACAGGGTCCTCGAAGTTAGGTGCAGATGGAGGGAATCAGAAGTTTGCATAACCAACACTCACCCTAACAACCCGAGTGAGGTCGTTGAATTTCTTCCTGCACTGAACAGGGGTCCTGGTCGCCAAGCTGTTGGAGTTGACCCTCTGAGAAACCTCCCTCCAAGATCGCCGGTAAGCCTTTTGATTCGGCCTCTTGCCATTGTCAAGATACAGAACATCTCGACGGCGCTCAACTGCAGACACCAAGTGGTCCAGGGCCTCAGTGCTGAAGCGCTCTGCTCTCTGTCTCACCTTCTCCATCCTCACCAAGCTCGTTGTGCCAGAGAAGGGCGAGCGCCGATTCTGAGGCCTACAGGGCGTTGAGTGTAGCAGCTCAGGCTGACTGACCCACCCCTTTAAGAGCCGGCCGGCGCCTGGAGGTCTCGTGGTTTCCGGTAATTGAGATCACCTGCGCTGCACCCGTCCGCGACGATATTGGGTAGCGCCTGAACTTTTGCGCCTTAGGAGCCCTGTGCAACGTCTGAGTTAGCGCCTCAATCCCCTTTGGGGGCGATGCAACCCAATATCTCGCCAGGCAACGATAAGTTTCGTCTGGCTATAAACTTTGCGCAGCGCCAGTTCTAACGCCTCCAGCGGGGCTTACCCAATTTCTAGGCCATAGAATTTACAGCCAGTTGTTATGGTATGTTATGGGTTTGTGACTGTGACAAATTAAGCAGTTTCATTTAAGCGTAATATATTGTAATCAGAATTGCTTTATTAACGCAGAATGTAAACATTTTATGGGCCGATCTCTTCATGCATTTTACTACATGCTTGTGTTTTAATGGATTGGGTGGGCGGGGAGGCATGGAGAGGTCCCAAGTATTCTTATAATAATAATAATAATAATAATCAACTTTATTGTCATTGTTAGTGCACAAGTGCAGTACAACGAAATGTAGGCTTGCGGCTCCCGAGAGTGTACATTTAGATGAAGACATTTAAACATTCAACATACATTTGGCTTGTAATACATTAACATAAACATAACCATAATAAAGTGCATTGGCAGATGTGCAGGCTTTAGAGTTTATTTGTGGAGTTCAGTAGGATGACAGCCCTGGGAAAGAAGCTGTTCCTAAATCTGGTCGTACGGGTGCGAATGCATCTGTAGCTTCTCCCAGATGACAGGAGGGCGAACAGACTGTGGCTGGGGTGGGTAGGGTCTTTGATGATGGACCGTGACCTCCGTAAACAGCGTTTCTGGTATATGTGCTCTATGGCCGGTAGCCGGGTGCCGGTAATGTGTTGGGCAGTTTTGACTACCCGCTGCAGGGCTTTCCGGTCATTTTATTTTATTGTGCAGCGGTAAAAGTTCTTGGTGTCCAGGGTCCCAAGAATTCTTCATCCAGCTCTGGTTACCTGCCGTGTTTTTGTTTGTACATTGCCCCACCCTCTTCAACTCAAAACAGAACCTCGATTCTGAATTCAGGTTCAGATATAAAGCTTTTCTAATTTTGCATTTTCCCCCCTCTCGTTGTTGTCCATCTTTCTGTTCAAGTTTAAAATAACTGCTGACACTCTCTGAGAAAATACATGAGGCAAGTTTTCTCCGAGGATGTTGCTGGACATTTAAACAAAACAGTATCAGCAGCATTGGGGTGTAAAGCGCTGTGGATGATCAGGGTTTGCCATTGACCTGCCTGATCCCTATTTAATTTGTGGAGAGGTAGGTGAATGGGGGATGGGACTGGGCTGGAAGGGGGGTCACCTTTCTATCTAAATGTAGGAATATGAGTAAAGAATGGTGTTGTGTATGTAACCTGTACCACCTTAAGAGACTACCTTAAGAGATGGACTACTTTCTCTTGGCTACTGTATATTGTAGTACCGGTGGTGACCACACCGGTATATAAACTCTGTGTCGTAATTTGCTAAGCAGTTCAGCCCTGACCTTCGATTAGTAAAGACCTGTTTTAGTTATTCTTGTTGTCTGTGTCCAGTGATTTATATTAAGCATATCTGGAACACTCAGACTCAACAGTGGCGACGAGTCTGATCTTACCCTGCGGCAGTTTGCATCCAAGGCAGCTTCGTCCCCAGAACGGGCGTCGAGAAGAGGCATCCGCCCTCATCATCCTGCTGAGCACTGCATTCGCACGGGAGGCATCGAGAACCCAGGGAAATTACTGACCACGAAGTCCTCCATCAGCGACAGGCAGTGATCATCTTTCTACCACGGTGGTGGGTAAGCCAATCTAGCGACACGGGCAGAAAGTCGGCCGCGTTGTCAGTGGAGAAGGGGAGGGAAACCAGAGGAAAAAGGGCGGAGAACTCGACCGCGGCCGGTGAAAAGGACTGGGCTGCAATCGGGGCCGAGAGGCGCAGCGACAAGGGCAGCGTTAAGGCCACGAGAACCGCGGAGAACTTGACCGCAGCCGGTGTAAAGGGCCGGGCTGCAATCGGGGCTGAGAAGCGCAGCAACGAGGGAAGCGTTGAGGCCACGAGAACCGCGGGGGAGCAAAAGCAGCGTCGGGGGAAAGTAAGAACCGCTGGGAGGCGAGAACGGCAACAGCGTGGTCAGAGCCATTGTAGCCAGCGGGGGAAGAAGACAAGCGCGGGAAAAGCCGCCAAGCGCGGGAAGCCGCCATTGTAGTCGGCGGGGAAAGAAGACAAGCGCGGGAAAAGCCGCCAAGCGCGGGAAGCCGCCATCTTGGGAAAATAAAAAATTCAAGGATGCCTAAACACGGTAACATCACTGCTTTTGATAGTGATGTTGAAGATTGGACCACGTATGTAGAACGCATTGGAGTTTATTGTACAGCAAATGAAGTACCAGATGATAAGAAAGCAATAACATTATTAAACTCAATGGGGGCGAAGACGTACGGGTTATTGAAGCATCTGATAACACCAGATAAACCGGCGGATCAGACTTTCGCGAAAATTGTTACGATCCTGCAAGAACATTTAAACCCCACGCCGCTGATGATAGCGGAACGATTTAAATTTTACAGCAGAACGCAGCTGAAAGAGGAAAGCAACGCTGAATTCTTAATTGAACTGCGTAAGCTATCAAAGTACTGTCAGTTTGGTACAGGACTAGCAGATGCTCTGAGAGATAAATTCGTGTGTGGATTATTAAAAGAAGGAACACAAAAGCGTCTGCTAGAAGAAAAGGACCTTACGCTTGAGAAAGCTGTCACCATTGCAGCATCGCGTGAGGCCGCAGCAAGAGGCACCGCGGAAATGCAACTAAGGTCATCGGAACTCAGCACCAATCAAATGGCATTGGGTGCAGTAAAGTGTTATCGTTGCGGAAGGACAACGCACGATCAGAACCAGTGCTGGTTCAAAAATCAGGAATGCAGAAAATGTGGCAAGCTCGGTCACATAGCTAAAGTATGCCGGTCAGGTAAGAAGACCAGCAGCAAAAAGTCACCGCAGGAAAAGTGCAAAAAGGTACACAAGGTGACAGAGAACAGTTCGGATGAACAGAAGACGGATTCAGACTCCAGCAGTAAGGAACTGGGTTGTCTAAGAATACATAATGTGGGTAACACAGCAGACCACCAAACTATCTGGGTCACACTTCAGATAGCAGGAGTCCAAGTGAAGATGGAATTGGACACTGGATCGGCATTGACGGTCATGAATAAGCAAGATTACAAAAGGTTATTTCCACACATTCCCTTAAGGGATACGGAGATTGTTTTGAAAACATACACGGGGCAAAGAGTATACCCCATTGGAAAGATAAAGGTAAAGGTGGTCCACAAGGATAAAGAAAGCCGAGGAATGGACTTATATGTGTTACCTGAGGGAGGTCCACCATTACTGGGACGGGAATGGATCAGGAGAATAAATATGGACTGGCATTCCTTAAAAGCACTAACTGTAGATTCCGGCAAAAAGGAAGATGTCAAACCTAAACGACTGTCCAGAATATTGGACGATGCTAAAGAGGTGTTCCAGCAGGGACTGGGAACACTGAAAGGAATTACGGTAAACATCAAAGTTGAAGAACATGCAAACCCGAAATTTTTCAAAGCCAGACCGGTACCTTATGCGATACGACCTGCTGTGGAAGCTGAGCTGGAAGGACTAGAACGTTCCGGAGTACTGTCAAAGGTGGACTGGAGTGAATGGGCCATGCCCATTGTTCCCGTCATGAAGCATTCATCGAGTAACAAACCGGGGGAACCGGGGAAGGTTCGCATCTGTGGCGATTTCAAGATCACTGTTAATCCGGTGCTTCACACGGTGCAATATCCGCTTCGACGGATTGAGGATATCTTCGCTTCGTTGGCTGGCGGGAAACACTTCACCAAGATAAACCTGGCACAGGCGTATTTACAGATGGAAGTTGATGAAGCGTCACGCCAGTATCTCACGATCAACACGCATAAGGGCTTATATCGGTATAATAGACTGGTTTTTGGAGTGGCATCGGCTCCAGCGATTTGGCAAAGGGCCATGGAGCAGGTATTACAGGGAATTCCAGGCACACAATGTTACCTGGACGACATTCTGATTACAGGAAATGATGATGAGGAACACCTTGCAAATTTGGAACAGGTGCTCACCAGATTGAAAGAATATGGACTTCGAGTTAATCACCAGAAATGTGAGTTCTTTCAGAAGCAAATCTCGTACTGTGGTCACGTCATTGACCAGGAAGGGCTGCACAAGTCACCTGACAAGATCGAAGCTGTTGTGAAGGCTCCCGCTCCGGAAAATGTATCCCAGTTGAGGTCGTTCCTAGGGTTGATTAACTATTACCATAAGTTTCTGCCAAATTTATCCACGGTGCTACACCCGCTGAACGCTCTTTTGCAGAAGGGAGTGCCATGGAAGTGGAGCGAGGACTGTAAGCGGGCCTTTCACAAAGGCAAGGCATTGATCACCTCTAAGGAAGTGTTGGCTCACTTTAACCCAACGCTGCCTATTCGTTTAGCGTGTGATGCTTCTCCATATGGTATTGGGGCAGTGCTCTCACATAAGTTGCCAAATGGCTTGGAAAGACCAGTCGCATTCGCATCCAGATCATTGACCTCCGCTGAGCGCAACTATGCTCAGATAGATAGGGAGGCTCTCAGCCTTGTGTGGGGAGTAGGAAAATTTAATCATTACCTGCAAGGGCAAAAGTTTACGCTGCTGACAGACCACCAGCCGTTGGTTTCCATTTTTAACCCTAAGAAGGGTGTTTCGGTGATGACAGCGCAGAGGCTCCAGATATGGTCCCTTTTCCTAGGGGCACATCAATATCAGACCGAATTCAAAGGTACAAAGCAACATGGTAATGCTGATGGGCTGTCGCGCCTGCCACTACCTACAGCGGAAGAGGCACCGACAGTTGACCCTGTTGAGTTATTTCACTCGACCATCATCGAATGTTTACCAGTCACCAATGCAAGTATTGAAAGAGAAACCAGGAACGACCCAACACTGTCTCGGGTCTATGAATTGACAGTGAAAGATGGCCAGCTCATGGTGAACCACTGTTACCGGCATTCTCAGCCAGACGAGAACAGCTGTCCGTCTGTCAAGGAACATTGATGTATGGAACACGGGTGATTATTCCTCCTAAATTAAGGGAGAGAGTTCTAAAGGAACTGCATGAAGGTCATCTGGGGGGAGTCAAGATGAAAAGCCTTGCTAGGGCTTATGTGTGGTGGCCAGGCATCGACCAACAAATAGAGGATCTGACTAAAAGCTGCTCAGGGTGCCAAAAAGTTCAAAATGCACCTCCAATTGCACCGCTGCATCCATGGGAATGGCCTTCAACCCCATGGCAACGTATACATATTGACTTCGCAGGTCCATTCATGGACTCCATGTTTTTAATTGCGGTAGACGCACATTCTAAATGGCCAGAAGTGATTAAGATGGCGACCACTACCTCGGAAAAGACGACCACAGTGCTAAGAACGATATTCGCAAGAAATGGATTGCCAGAACAAATATGTTCAGACAACGGACCGCAGTTCGTGTCAGATGAATTCCAGAAATTCATGAAGAAGAATGGGGTGAAACATTATACCTCTGCCCCATATCATCCGGCTACAAATGGGTTGGCCGAGAGACTTGTACAAACATTCAAAAAGGCGATAAAGGCCATGAGCGAAGACCAGATTCCACTACAACACAAGGTGGACAATTTCCTAATGGCATATCGAAACGCCACTCATGCAGTGACAAATCAAAGCCCTGCCATGATGTTCTATAACAGGAGGTTGCGGTCCAGGTTGGACTTGTTAAAACCAAATGTGCGGAGGGAAGTAGAAAACAAACAGTTCCAGCATATAAATAACAAGACCACTCGGAGTTTCGAAATAGGACAACCAGTGTTAGCCCGGGACTATAAGAATGAGAAATGGCAATCTGGAAAAATTCGTGCCAGACAAGGACCCCTGATGTACACGGTAGACATTGGTGAAAACGTAATACGACGTCATGCTGACCAACTTGTAGAATCGAGAACAAGGGTCGAACCCATGACTACGACAGAGACACCAGTGGAAGAAGTTAGTAAACCTGAAGCATCTACCTCAGACGCCAATGTATCTGATGATGTCCAATCCATAAGAGATCAACTAGATGAGTCACCCCAGCAACGAGAACCGGAGACCCCTGAAAGGCGTTATCCAACTCGGATCAGGAGGCCTCCTCAGAGACTGAATCTTTGAACAGATTTGCATGAAGTTGTATATATGTTATCCATGTTATGTTTAAATTGGGATGTATACTGTTAAGCTAAAAAGGGAGGAATTGTTGTGTATGTAACCTGTACCACCTTAAGAGACTACCTTAAGAGATGGACTACTTTCTCTTGGCTACTGTATATTGTAGTACCGGTGGTGACCACACCGGTATATAAACTCTGTGTAGTAATTTGCTAAGCAGTTCAGTCCTGACCTTCGATTAGTAAAGACCTGTTTTAGTTATTCTTGTTGTCTGTGTCCAGTGATTTATATTAAGCATATCTGGAACACTCAGACTCAACAAATGGTGTGTAAAATAAGACACACAGAAAGAAGGCTACCTGGATATCTGTGATGGTAGAAAAATTAGTATCTCTTCAACACCAAATATTTGACGTTTTGTTTCTCGTACTCACATCCTGCTACTTCTGGCACTTCTGCATTTGGAAATGGTGCCAATACTTCATCTCCTAAACTGGTGCAGTGGTGCCACTGGTGATCAATCATGGTGCATTGCACTAGTGATCTATCATGGTGCATTGCACTTGTCTATTGTGATGCGGTGGTGCATTGCCCTAGTGATCTATTGTGGTGCATTGCCCTAGTCATGAGCCACTGGTGCATTGCATTGGTGATCAGTTGTGGCTCATTGCACTAGCGATCTGTTGTGATGCGGTGGTGCATTAGCCCAGTGATTGATCATTGATCATGGTGTATTGCACTAGTCATCCAGCATGGAGCAGTAATGTATTATATTGATGTGGTGCATTGCATTGGTATTCCATCATGGTGGATGATGGAGTAGTAAGCTGCAGGCTTGATTCCATCACTCCCATTGTATCCCTGACCGTTAGGGACCCATTAAGCTGGAACCTATCGCTCTTCCACGGCAGGGGAAGTGGGGAGAAACATCATCAATGGAGGGGTGTCAGGGAGTGAGAGGGAAGCATTACCAGGGCACTCTTGTGCACCTCCTAGTGGTTGATGTTAGAGCAACATTGGCAGGCACCCAGAAGCAGGCTGCTCTTCTACTATAGCTGCAGCCCGAGCTGGGAACAACAATAACAACAACAACTTGTATTTATATAATAGCACCTTTAACCTAGTAAAATGTTCCAAGGTGCTTCACAGGAGCATTATAAAACAAAACTTGACACCGAGCCACATCAGGAGATATTAGGACAGGTGACAAAAAGCTTGGTCAAAGAGGTAGGTTTTAAGGAGCGTCTTAAAGGAGGAAAAAGAGGCAGAGAGGTGGAAAGGTTCAGGAAGGGAATTCCAGAGCTTAGGACCTTGGCAGCTGAAGGCACGGCCACCAATGGTGGAGCGATGAAAATTGGGGATGCTCAAGAGGCCAGAGTTGGAGGAGAGCAGATATCTTGGAGGGTTGTAGGACTGGAGGAGATTACAGAGATAGGGAGAGACGAGGCCATGGAGAGATTTGAAAACAAGGATGAGAATTTAAAAATCGAGGACACGGGCAGCAGAGCTTTGGATGACCTCGAGTTTACGGAGGGTAGAAAATGGGAGGCTGGCCAGGAGTGTGTTGGAATAGTCAAGTCTAGAGGTAACAAAGGCATGGCTGAGGTTTCAGCAGCAGAGGAGCTGAGGCAGGGGCGGAGTCGGGCGATGTTATGCAGGTGGAAATAGGCGGTCTTAGTGATGGCACAGACATGTGGTCTGAAGCTCATCTCGGGGTCAATTATGACACCAAGGTTGCGAACAGTATGGTTCAGCATCAGGCAGTTGCCTGGGAGAGGGATGGAGTTGATGGCTAGGGAACGGAGTGTGTGGCGGGGATCAAAGACATTGGCTTCGGTCTTCCCAATATTTAGCTGGAGGAAATTTCTGCTTATCCTGTACTGGATTTCAGACATTCTGACACTTTAGAGACAGTGGAGGAGTCAAACATAGAAACATAGAAGATAGGAGCAGGAGTAGGCCATTCGGCCCTTCGAGCCTGCTCCGCCATTCAATGAGATCATGGCTGATCATCTAAATTCAGTACCCTGTCCCTGCCTTCTCCCCATATCCCTTGATCCCTTTAGCCTTAAGAAATATATCCAACTCTTTCTTGAATATACTTAATGAACTGACCGCCACCGTCCTCTGTGGCAGAGAATTCCACAGGTTCACCACTCTCTGGGTGAAGAAATTCCTCCTCATTTCAGTCCTAAATGGCTTACCCCTTATCCTTAGACTATGACCCCTGGTTCTGGACTCCCCGGCCATCAGAAACATCCTTCCTGCATCTAGTCTGTCCAGGCCTGACAGAATTTTATAGGTTTCGATGAGATCCCCTCTCAATCTTCTAAACTCCAGTGAGTATAAGCCCAATCGACACAATCTCTCCTCATACGTCATTCCTGCCATCCCAGGTATCAGCCTGGTGAATCTTCGCTGCACTCCTTCCATGACAAGAACGTCCTTCCTCAGGTAAGGCGACCAAAACTGCACACAATACTCAAGGTGTGGTCTCACCAAGGCCCTGTACAACTGCAGCAAGACATCCTTGTTCTTGTACTCGAACCGTCTTGCTACGAAGGCCAACATACCATTTGCCTTCTTAACCGCCTGCTGCACCTGCATGCTTACCTTCAGCGACTGGTGCACAAGAACACCCAGGTCTCTTTGCACTTCCCCTTCTCCCAATCTATTGCCATTCAAATAATAATCTGCCTTCCTGTTTTTGCCACCAAAGTGGATAACCTCACATTTATCCACATTATAGTGCATTTGCCATGTTTCTGCCCAATCACCCAACCTGTCCAAATTGTACTGGAGTTTCACAACATCCTCCTCACAGCATACCCTCCCACCCAGCTTTGTGTCGTCTGCAAATTTGGAGATATTACATCCAATTCCCTCGTCCAGATCATTAATATATATTGTGAACAGCTGGGGTCCTAGGACCGATCCTTGCGGTACCCCACTAGTCACTGCCTGCCACTCGGAAAACGACCCGTTTATTCTAACTCTTTGCTTTCTGTCCGTCAACCAGTTCTCTATCCAAGTCAATACCTTGCCCCCAATCCCATGTGCCTTAATTTTGCACGCTAATCTCTTATGCGGGACCTTATCGAAAGCCTTCTGAAAGTCCAAATACACCACATCCACTGGTTCTCCCTTATCTATTTTACCAGTTACATCCTCAAAAAATTCCAGTAGATTAGTCAAGCATGATTTACCTTTTGTAAATCCATGTTGACTTTGTCCGATCCAGTCACTGCTTTCCAAGTGCTCTGCTATTACATCTTTTATAATGGACTCTAGCATTTTCCCCACTACCGATGTCAAGCTTACCGGTCTATAATTCCCCGCCTTTTCTCTACCACCTTTTTTGAATAGTGGGGTAACATTAGCTACCCTCCAATCCATGGGTACCGTTCCAGAGTCTATCGAGTTCTGGAAGATGACCAGCAATGCATCTACTATTTCTAGGGCCACTTCCTTAAGTACCCTGGGATGTAGATTATCAGGCCCTGGGGATTTATCGGCCTTCAGTCCCATCAATTTTCCTAACACCATTTCCCTATAAATACTGATTTCTTTCAGTTCCACCCTTTCATCAGACCCTCTGTTCCCCGGCAGCTCTGGGAGGTTATTTGTGTCCTCCTTTGTGAAGACAGAACCAAAATATGTATTTAGTTGGTCTGCCATTTCTTTGTTCCCCATTATAAATTCCCCCGATTCTGACTGCAAGGGACCTACGCTTGACTTCACCAATCTTTTTCTCTTCACATATCTATAAAAGCTTTTACAGTCAGTTTTTATGTTCCCGGCAAGCTTACTCTCATATTCTATTTTCCCTTTCTTAATTAATCCCTTTGTCCTCCTTTGTTGAATCCTAAACTGCTCCCAATCCTCAGGATTATTGCTTTTTCTGGCCAATTTATATGCCTTGGACCTTATGCTATCCCTAATTTCCCTTGTTAGCCACGGTTGGGTCACCTTTTTTGTTTTATTTTTATGCCAAACTGGGATGAACAAATTCTGTAGTTCATCCATTCGGTCTTTGAATGTTTGCCATTGCCTATCCACCGTCAACCCTTTGAGTGCCATTCCCCAATCAATCCTACCCAACTCGCTCCTCAGACCATCGTAGTTTCCTTTATTTAAATTGAGGACCCTAGTCTCCAAGTCAACTACTTCATTCTCGATCTTAATGAAGAATTCGATCATATTATGATCGCTCCGACCCAAGGGGCCTCGTACAACAAGATTGCTAATTAATCCTTTCTCGTTACATAATACCCAGTCTAAAATGGCCTGATCTCTGGTCGGTTCCTCAACATATTGGTCCAGGAAACCATCCCTTAAACACTCCAGGAATTCCTCCTCCACAGTATTGTTACTAATTTGGTTGGCCCAATCTATATGTAGATTAAAGTCACCCATGATGACTGCTGTGCCCTTATTGCACGCTTCTTTAATTTCCCTTTTAATGCCATCCCCAACCTCCGCCTTACTGTTTGGAGGTCTATAAACCACTCCCACTAACGTTTTTTTCCCCTTAGTATTTCTCAATTCTACCCATACAGATTCCACCTCATCAGAGCTAATATCCTTCATTACAATTGTGTTAATCCCTTCTTTAACCAGTAATGCTACCCCACCTCCCTTTCCTTTTTGCCTATCTTTCCTGAATATCGAATACCCCTGGATGTTGAGTTCCCAGTCCTGGCCTTCCTTGGGCCACGTTTCCGTAATCCCAATCAAATCGTATTTGTTTACTTCTATTTGCGCAGCCAATTCATCCACCTTATTACAAATGCTCCTCGCATTAAGACAGAAAGCCTTCAGGCTTGTTTTTTTAACGCTCTTAGACCTATTAGAATTATTATTTACTGTGGCCATGTTTGATTTAAACCGTTGATTTCTCTGACTGCCACTTTTGTTTTTCTCCTTCCTATCTTTTGCTTTTATCCTTGTTTCCCTTTCCTCTGTCTCCCTGCTCAGGTTCCCAACCCCCTGCCATTTTAGTTTAAACCCTCCTCCACAGCACTAGCAAACACTCCCCCTAGGACATCGGTTCCAGCCCTGCCCAGGTGCAAACCGTCCGGTTTGAACTGGTCCCACCTCCCCCAGAACCGGTTCCAATGTCCCAGGAACTTGAATCCCTCCCCCTCACACCATTCCTCTAGCCACGTATTCATCTGAAGTATCCTTCTATTTCTACTCTGACTAGCACGTGGCACTGGTAGCAATCCTGAGATTACTACCTTTGAGGTCCTGTTTTTTAATTTATCTCCTAACTCCCTATATTCCGCTTTTAGGACCTCATCCCGCTTTTTACCTATATCGTTGGTGCCTATATGCACCACAACAACTGGCTGTTCACCCTCTCCTTCCAAGATGTTCTGCAGCCGCTCGGAGACATCCTTGACCCTTGCACCAGGGAGGCAACACACCATCCTGGAGTCTCGTTTGCGGCCGCAGAAACACCTATCTATTCCCCTTACAATTGAATCCCCTATTACTATAGCTCTACCCCTCTTTTTCCTCCCATTCTGTGCAGCAGAGCCACCCCTGGTGCCAGGAAGTTGGCTGCTGCTGCCTTCCTCTGATAAGCCATCCCCCCCAACAGTACTCAAAGTGGTGTATCTGTTGGAGAGGGGGATGGCCACAGGGGACCCCTGCACTACCTGCCTGCGCCTAGTACTCTGCCTGTTGGTCACCCGTTCCCTTTCTTCCTGTCCAACCTCTACCTGCGGTGTGTCCACCTCCGTAAATGTGCTATTCATGATGTCCTGAGCATCGTGAACGCTCCAGTATGTATCCAATCGCAACTCCTGCGCCACAATGCGGTCTGTCAGTAGCTGCAGCTGGATGCACTTCCTGCACATGTAGTTGTCAGGGACACAGGAAGTGTCCCTGAGTTCCCACATATCGCAGGAGTAGCAGATCACGGGGCCCGGCTGTCCTGCCATGACTTACCCTTTAATTAATTGAATTTAAATTAAATCAATCAATCCCACTAATTACACTACAGTTAACTGGTTTACCAACAGTCCCTGCTACACTAGAGAGACCTTAGAAACTATAAACCAGAGTTAAAGTTTAAAAAAAAGAGAGAAATACTCACCAACCAATCACTTACCTGCTTCCTGGTGACGTCACACTTTGATTACTTTTTACCTCTCTCCCCTGCTGTTGGATTGGTCGGGCCTCGTTCGCTGAATCAGCCGCCGCTGCTCGCTCGCAGGTCCGCTCTGGTCGGGCCTCGTTCGCTGAATCAGCCGCCGCTCCCCAACTGCCGCCGGTTTTTGAAACTCCTCAGCTGCTCGCTCGCAGGTCCGCTCTGGTCGGGCCTCGTTCGCTGAATCAAGAGAGATGGTGGTGAGGTAGAGCTGGGTGTCGTCAGCGTACATGTAGAAACTGATGTTGTGTTTTCAGATGACGCTGCCAAGGGGCAGCGTGTTGATGAGAAATAGGAGGGGGCTAAGGATAGATCCTTGGGGGGACACCAGAGTTAATGGTGCAGGAGCAGGAGGAGAAGCCGTTGCAGGTGATTCTCTGGTTACAACTGGATAGTTAAGAATGGAACCAGGCAAGTGCAGTCCCACCAGCTGGACGATGGTGGAGAGGCATTGGAGGAGGATGGTGTGGTCAACCGTGCCAAAGGCTGCAGACAGCCAGGTTGAGGAGGACGAGAAAGAATGGTTTACCATGGTCACAGTCACGTAGGATGTCATTGATGTCATTTGTGACTTTGATAAGAGCTGTTTCGGAACTGTGGCAGAAGCTGAAAGAAAAAAATAGATGTAGTTTAACCACCCCGCCCCCCCCCAGAAAAAACACATGAGATCAGCTTTAGATTAATAGTTTGCTAAGGAAACTTTAAAGCCAAATCTTAAACCTTCAGTTTTCAGCATCTGATGCCAGCAGGTCATGGACTTAAGTTTACTTCAGAGTCCAAACGGGAAAAAAAAGGAGTCTGTGATGCCTCCAGCAGACGAGGGTAACAATGGTGTCTCATCCCCCCTGTAACATTAATCTCCCCACTGCTCTCCCGCTTGTACCTTCGCTGCACCCAGTACTGCAGAGCAGATCAAAAAAAATAAGGAAGGCGCCAGGAGCAATGGGTTTATGTAAAGCCACGGTGCTGCTAATTTGTTTTTCTGGTCGAAGCAACAGGTGCCCATGTTCCAGTCTGCTCCTCGACCAAGAGATTTATGAGCCTAGAATGTGCCCTATTCATCTCGCTGACTCCTAGGAGACAGATCCCTCCAAACATGTCATTAACTTGGACGGTTTAGAGGCAGCAATCAGCAGCTTGCCCGTCTCCAGTCAGCTACTGTATTTGCCGTTTTCTTTATTTGTGTTTTCTTTTCCAAACCTTACTGCCGGCCACTCTTTTTGATTTAAAATCTTGTGTGCAGTAACTTTTTGCGTTTATTTGGTATTTTTTTGTCAGTGCAAGTATACGTGGTAAATTACAACATCCCACTCTTTTGCTATTGCTAGAATTAGGAATGGCTGTGACTTAATATGGGTTCCTCCTCCTCTCCCGATGGTTTAGTTGCACCGATACAGGTCAGTCCTCCGGCACCTCCATGTGTGAGGCTATTTGACTGTGGGAACACCACAGCATGTCCTTACATGATGTTTACTGAATAGTGGTCATTAGCAGGAATTGTGGCTGTTAATTTTTTTCCGCACTCTCTTTCTCTCTAACCTAGGGATGCTGAGGGCTATTGCAATTTCTGCTAACTTATACAGACTCGGAATTGAACCAAAGAACCTTCTTTCTCTATATGGCTCAGTATGCATCTACACACTGAACCATTGAGCTAGACGAGATATTGGCCCCAAAGTTGCTGTAACCAGTCAACGAACGGCGCCCGCCATTAACTAGACTTGCCCTTGTCTGTTTACTGGCAACGATATTTTGCGCTACAAGATGCTGAAAGTGCGAGATGGAAATAGGGCAGTGCCCTTTACAGGGCATCTGGGATCAGAGTGAACAGGGCAAGCAACTGTGTCTCCTTAACCAGTGAGATTGAAGGATTGTAAAATTAACAGCGCAAGGGAGTGCCAGAATGGTAAATTCAATGTCAAATCAGGTGAGAAATAGAAATAAAGAGAGGGAAAGAAAGATTGGATTAAGAGAGAGAGAAAATAAATAAAAATAAAAAGTTAAAAAAAAATTTAATTTGAAAAAAATCTCCAATATTAATTAAAATCTGAAGGGATGAGACTCCACACTTGTAATAGTGTAATTTTCAGTGCCAGAGAGGTTGACTGGCAGCAATTAACACTTAACAGGTTGTTAAAAGGGTACTTGGACTTGAAATGGCTTGACCTAACTTTATGTGGCGAGTTTACTTCACAAACTCAAACTTCGTATCTATCGTGCAAGTGCAAGAACTTTACGCCACTCCAGGCAATTGAATGGGGAGCCAGACAACAAGATGCCGTTTCCGGGAAGGTAAAGGCGGAGTGGCGCGTCTCCCACATCAACTTCTCGATTTCTGCGTTTAATTGCGCATCTGTCCTCGCCTGAAGTTGCTGTAGCATTTGCACTTAAGTATCGGTGAGCGTTATTAGCCTTGCCATTATTTTGACAGCACTTTTTGGGCCCTTACCACATTGGGGTAGATTTTAAACTTGCCGCCAAGATGTAAAACTGGTGCTGTGGAACAGCTGCCTGTTTTAGAAACCACCCGATTTTCATTCCCATTCAATGGAAATGAAAATAAGAATCATATGGTTTCTATAATAGGCGGTCAATCTGCAATGCAGCCTGCAAAATGAAAATCTACCACATCATATCACACTAAGCATAGGAGTATAAATTAATTATGTTAGAGAATATCAAAAATTTGTCAATCCTATTGTATTAAATATAAAACTTAACAATACTGGATGTAAAAGATCCCCTGGCACTATTTTGAAGAGAAGTAAGGGAGTTATCCCCAGTGTTCTGGCCAATATTTATCCCTCAACCAACATCATTAAAACAGATTATCTAGTCATTATCACATTGCTGTTTGTGGGAGCTTGCTGTGTGCAACTTGCCTGCCGCATTTCCTACATTACAACAGTGACTACACTTCATTGGCTATAAAGCGCTTTGGGACGTCCTGAGGTCATTAAAGGTGCTATATAAATGCAAGTTCTTTTTTTCACTGTTGAAATGAAAAAAGGTTCATTTGGACCATTTTCCTCACCCTGTTAAACCGGTCCTGTTTCAAGACCCTGTCTGGTGGCAGGAGAAAGTACTGCTGGAGCCGGTTGAGAGATTCTTAAAGGAGTATGAGGCCCTACTCCATTCCCCAGACTAAATTTGATCCTTGCCCACCTGTGGGTTTGCCATTTCAGCCTGTTTAGACTGAACCTTTGCAGTGTTTATGCTGATTACTGTGGCATTTAGAGACATCCAGATACAATCCTCCTTCATTGCCCTTTACTGTTAGTTATTGGTCTCCAATTACCGGCTCGTTGTGGGTGAAGCCGGTGTTGATGGTTGTGGAGCTTGTAGCACATCAACCCTTATCCTCTTGCTTTTCCTTTCCAGTCCCGAATATTTACCAAATAGTAGGGGTTACTACACTGTACTCCAGCAGAGCAGGGAGCAGGAGTTCAGGAGATGCTGCTGAAGTTGAATACTGAGATAGGAAGGGTTTCCCTTGCTAGTGTGTGTGCGAATCTGTTCTGAAGTGTCAGTGTAACCAGCAGTTTGTGAGGGTCACTATGCTGATCTGCAATCTGCAGGTTGTTGCTTGGTATATCGTACATGAAGCATCCACTTGAGAATGCAGACAGTCCTTGGCCTAGCTGCCGCTCTATGACCTTTCACTAGGAGGTGCCCGGGAGCAGCTAAGGCCAACTCCCTTCCTGTAGGAACACCTTAACTCAGTCTTGCCTGACAGTCTGCCTCAGATCAGAGATGGAACATGTCATAAATCACAACTTCTACAAGAAGTAACTCAGGAAGTACTACTGGACAGCCAGCTGAGGGCGCCGTCCAAGGAGTATAAATACTCGGGCATGGGCCCAACTTGGCCAGAGACAATCTGGAAACAGGAAGCTAGTGACTACTAACTAGACCTCCATGTTTTGTTACAAGTTGATTAAAGCCTTGCTTTATGTACAACCAAGTGCGTAGTGAGTCGTTATTATGTCAGAACACATATGGAATCAGAGGATGCAATTTTCTTTCCTGTCACTACCTTGATGCCTTCTTATTATTCTGGCAAATTGCACCACTGGGACTGCTCTCTTTGTATGATTTTAGTTGTGTATCTGTTGCATTCCCAGCTATCCCACGTACCTCACCAGCTCTTTATCTCCAGGCTGTTGTTTGATGCTTTGCTCTGTCTCTCCCTTTAACTTTGATTCTATCTTTTTCCCATCCTTTTCTCCTCAATTTGTGACTGGCTGATCTCATTCACAAGTGACCCACGGGCTGTCCTTTTGTTATGTGCGGTGATTGACTGAAAACATAAAATCCACCGCAGTGAGCGGGTTGATTTTAATTTTAATTCTTCTGACAGAAATGCTACAGAGCACACGTGTGGCCCAGTGTAATATTTGTGTAGACGGTGGGGATGGATTGAGTAGGTCATGCTGGGCAGATGTTGGTTGTTATGGTGTAACTGATGAGAACGTAAGTTGGTGTAATATTGAAGGGGTTAAATCCTTTTTCTTCTTGTTCTGTTTAAGGACGCGTGATTGACAAGATGTAGCCTTTTTCCATTCTGTGGCACTTTGACCCGGTTTCCCTGACAGTGCATGGTTTGTGTCAGACGTGAGTGACTCGTTACCTGGTTTGACACTGTACATGACATGGGTTGACATCCGATCCCCATGGGCCCATTAAGAACGGAGGCTACAAGATCC
This sequence comes from Somniosus microcephalus, assembly GCF_052327205.1. NCBI lineage: Eukaryota > Metazoa > Chordata > Chondrichthyes > Squaliformes > Somniosidae > Somniosus > Somniosus microcephalus. The sequence goes on along the minus strand of NC_141001.1, from coordinate 33,197,305 downwards.
AATATACGTTCCTATTTCATTGAAAAAGAGACATTTGCCTTCTGAGTAAGCAACTAAAATTTATCGCATCATTTCAGTAAGTTCCAACAGGCCTGATTGTTTAACTCCATGTAAGAGAACATCTTTGGATCTTACTGTGCCTTCCCGCATTCCTTCAGTTCCTTCTTTATTTTGGCCATTTCTAATGGCACCGTTGTGCCTCCTGTTATTGTTATTAGATATAAGTAACGCTAAACGCACGTGATTCTCATCCTTTTGAAAAGTCCTATAATTTATGACTAAGAACAGTATTTTCCCTCCAGTTTGTTCTCTCTCTCTGCATTACACACCCTGTCTGCCTCGCTTCCAAATCTATGACAGTGACATCCATTACTGCTCACCAAGAAGAAGGGATAGCTAGCCTGAAGATGAATCCTTGATTTATCTTTATTCATCCCTGCCTTTCTGTAGGGAGGTCACCTGGGCTCTGTTCAGTGATGTGTTCACACGACTGGAGAGGTGGGTGGCGGCAGGCGGTCGAACCTGTGCCCCACCTGCAATCTATTGTAAGAGCTTTCTTATAAAGAGGTTCTGCCTGCCCCCAACTCCCCAGTCTGTGCTGAGCCGGTGATTAGGAGGACTATGTCTTACCTCCGATTTAGGAAGGGAGAATTCAGCCAGGGGTCTTACTCCTACTTTGCCACAAGCACCTGCTGAAACTGCACACGCGCAGACATTGAATGAGGCGAATTTTTTTTTTAATTCACTTATGGGATCTGGGCGTCGCTGGCAAGGCTAGCATTTATTGCCCATCCCTAGTTGCCTTTGAGAAGGTGGTGGTGAGCCGCCTTCTTGAACCGCTGCAGTCCATGTGGTGATGGTACTCCCACAGTGCTGTTAGGTAGGGAGCGCCAGGATTTTGACCCAGCGACGATGAAGGATCGGCGATATACTTCTAAGTCAGGATGGTGTGTGACTTGGAGGTGGTGCTGTTCCCATGCGCCTGCTGCCCTTGTCCTTCTAGGTGGAAGAGGTTGCGGGTTTGGGAGGTGCTGCCGAAGAAGCCTTGGCGAGTTGGTCTTGGGTGAGATGCCTCCCTAGGAGGTTAGAGGGTTAAATTATGAGGACAGTTTGCGTAAACTTGGCTTGTATTCCCTTGAGTATAGAAGATTTGAGAGGTGATCTGATCGAGGTGTTTAAAATGAATAAAAGTGTTTAATAGGGTAGATACAGAGAAACTATTTCTTCTGGTGAGGGAATCAAGAACAAGGGGATGTAAAAAAAAAAAAAAAAAATTAGAGTCAGGCCATTCAGGAGGGAAATCAGGAAGCACTTCTTCACACAAAGGGTGGTAGAAATCTGGAACTCTCTCCCCAAAGGCTGTAGATGTTGGGTCAATTGAAGCTTTCAAGACTGAGATTGATAGATTTTTGTTAGGTAAGGATACTGCGGGATATGAAGCAACGGCTGGAAAATAGAGTTGAGCTACAGATTAGCCATGATCAACTGGCGGAACAGGCTCGAGGGGTTGAACGGCCTGCTCCTGTTCCTATGTTCTTGTGTTGCTTGTGATCAGGTAGCGTGCTAATATCCACTGTCAAGGCTCACACATGAATGACGGCCTGTTGAGTGAGCTAACTGGAGTCTGATTCCCCCAGACCCATGGAATTTTACCCCAGCAAGAAATCAACTCCTTCAGCATAGGAGGAGGAAAAAGAGAGCGGGGAAAAAAAATTCCACAAAGATAAATAAAAACGACATAAAATTCATAGTATGCATGCACATGTCATCTTGAGTCAGTGGTATATAATCCAGAGGTGCTGCAGTGTTTGTCCTCACGCCCTTGTAATATTTCAAGGAAAGTCATTTTCTTCCTGTAAATGTCTTGCCGATTAAAATTGCATTAACTTTTTCTTAAATCCATTTCCGGGACAAAGGATCCAGCGTGGAATGGCTGACTAAGAGATCCTGCCTTTTCCCTTGTGATGGTGGCTTCCTGTATGTGTCAGTAAAGAATCCACAACTTCAGCCACAGTATGGCAGGGCTAGGGGGCATATCGAGTGCGAGCACTAATCACGCACTGGCGTTGAATATTTTTGCCAACTTGAACTGCCAGCAAATGCCTGCTCCTCTGAGAACTGTTAAGTGCTGGACTGTAAGGGTCGGTTTCACTTACTGTTGTTGCAGCTGTGTACTGGAGCATGTCGGGAATTCCCCGGAGCCACCCTAAGATGGAAAACTTGTAACGTTTACTGACACGGAGTTGAGTGCCCAGGCAGGGGTTGTTTTCATAACTGCAGCTTAAGCAAACATGGCGACAGATTGTTTGTGTGTAATCGTCCCAAACCTTCATGAACTAGAGTTGCTACCATCAGATCAATTCTATTTGAAGCCTTTAGATATGAGCAAGATTTGAATACACTTATGGTGGTAATAGGGCAGAGAGATTCAAATAATTTTGTTACAGACAATGACATTTTGGATTTATTCCTGGAGGAGATTGTTTTCTTATTTTGTGTGCCTGTGTTTTATTGACTATTTAACTTTCACACAGGACCTGCAAACCTGATGTATGACTGTTATAACAGTTTTCCTGATACACAATGTTACACAGCAAGCTGCTCCTATTCAAGTGTCAGCTCGGTTCAGTTGGTAGCATTTATGTTCCTGACTCAGAAGGTTGTGGGTTCAAGCCCCACGCCAGGACTTGAGGGTGCGATTTAGGCTGACCCTTCAGTGCAGTACTGAGAGTGCTGTGTTGGCCTTTATTAAAAGGGGGTTGGAGTATAAGAGTAAGGAAGTTGTGGCGGTACCACTGGTTGTCCCTTACATTGAGACACATAATTCCCTTTAACTTACCTTACTGTATGTTTAACTTACCTTTTGGGGCCGTTGCCCCTTTAACTTACCTGTTGAGGCCGTTGCCCCTTTAAGAGGCACCCTAACGTGTTGACGTCACATCACGTACGACGTGACGTGCGTGCGGCAGCCGCCGGCCTGATTCGGCCTTCCAGGACGGCTGCTGGCACAGCCCGGCCTAGCGTCTTTGGCTGCATCGGCCAGCCGGCGGGAGCGAAGCGATCCTCCGCTCCCGCGACAAGCACCGGCACAGCCCGGCCTCGCGACCTCGGTCTCAACGGCCAGCCTCCATACCGGGAAGAGGCACCGACGCAACGGTGCAGGTCACGTGACCGCCTAAGCGCACGCGAGCGTGATGACATCATCACGCTCTCCACAGGACTGCGAACCCAGTCCTCGTGGAGTCCCCGCTGGGACAAGACCTACACCACGGTGCTCCTACAGTCAGCCATCTTACCTGCTATCTTACCTGCTGTAATTAGCCTGTTCCTGTAAATAAACAACTTATTTATAGTTCGTCGAAGTCAAACTCTCTTATTTAGTGGCGATCTACACGAACCGCTACAAAGTCTTGCTACAATTGTACAGGGCCTTGGTGAGACCACACCTGGAGTACTGTGCACAGTTTTGGTCTCCTTATCTAAGGAAAGATATACTTGCCTTGGAGGCGGTGCAACAAAGGTTCACTAGATTGATTCCTGGGATGGGAGGGCTGTCCTATGATGAGAGATTGTGTAGAATGGGCCGATACTCTCTGGTGTTTAGAAGAATGAAAGGTGATCTCATTGAAACATACAAGATTCTGAAGGGGATTGACAGGGTAAATGCTGAGAGGTTGTTTCCCCTGGCTGGAGTGTCTGGAACTAGGGGGCATAGTCTCAGGATAAGAGGTAGGCCATTTAAGACTGAGATGAGGAGGAATTTCTTCACTCAGAGGGTTGTGAACCTTTGGAACTCTCTGCCCCAGAGGGCTGTGAATGCTGAGTCTTTGAGTATATTCAAGGCTGAAATAGATAGATTTTTAGACTCTAGGGGAATCAAGGGATATGGAGGTCGAGTGGGAAAGTGGAGTTGGGGTCGATAATCAGCCATGATCTTATTGAATGGCGGAGCGGGCTCGAGGGGCCGTACGGCCTACTCCTGCTCTTATTTCTTATGTTCTTATGCTCTTCTTATGAGAGGCATTGGGATAGAAATTGGTCCCTGGCAGTAGCGCAAAACAGGTGACAGCGAATCGGCGGCCCATTTTCCAATCCGCCCATACTTTTGCATAAGGGAAAAGGAAATTGGGCAGAGTGCAAAATGGGCTGCCGATTCGCTATTACCTATATTGACCTACTGCCCAAGACAAATTTGTATTCCACTGTCTATCGGATGCGATGCCAAGCTGTGGTTCTGTCTGCCAGGTTAAGTGCTGTAAAAGATCCCGTGGTGTTATTTGAAGAAGAGCAGTGAGTTTTCATGGTGAAACTGGGCAAAGTTTCCTACCTCAGCCAACCAACACCACCACTGGGCATTCATCTCATTTGCTGTTTGTGGGACCTTAGTGTGTGCAAGTTGGCTGTCTCTCTTGCCTCCAAAACAACAGTGAGTGCACTTCAAAGAGTAGTTCATTGGTTTTGAAGGGCTTTGGGAAACCCTGAGAACATAATAAGGTGCTTTATAAATGCAAGCTCTTTCTTTCCATTATAACGGTGATAAGCTGTGTAAGTTATTCTAGGGCATGTATCGAGGCAGGACATAGATTGTGATGCAATGTTTAGCATTTCATACACACAGTAAGCATTTTTCATCATGTTGTGTTAGCAACCATGCTATTAGATGGGTCAGTGTGTGCAGAATGCTACTGAGCTATACAGAGTAGGACGGTCTAATGTTTATTTACTGGTACATCCTGAGTTAACTGAACTCAGCTGGAGTACAGTGAGGGCTACTGTAGTTGAAATCCTGATGCGAGTGAGGAGAAAAATGGATCAAGATGCTTACTGCTGATCACTATCCTCATACCCTTGTTGGAAGTGAGAGAGCGCCCTTGTTGGAAGTGAGAGAGTGCGTGAGATGGATAGGGCTCTGTTATGATCCACTCCATGACCAAATAGCCGACTGATGATCATTGCCCAGCCTTCCGCATGAAGAATGCCCGCTTGAGTGAGGTACTGGAAGACTGCTGGCATCATTGAAACTGTGCCCCAGTAACAGTCACTGCATTGTGGATGAGTAAGGGAATGTTTTCTGGTGTATGTTAGAGTGAGATGGGATAGTAAATGAGGATTAATTCTGCCTTAGTTGCTCTTTACATTAGATAGTATAACAGTAAATTGCATTTTATCACTGTTTTAAACTGCCAGGGTTTCCTATCTTGATTGTTAAGAACACCTGGTAATCAGATTTGACCAACGCAATAAAGCCAACGACAGCCTATTATAGTATAGTGGCTGCAGCACCTCTCTTTGGCAAGCCACATGCTCTTTAAGGCTGATGTCCCCCGTCCCTTGTTGAAGCCTTAAAGCGCTTACATGGCCATTTTTGTGTGAGGGTTGGCCATGAATGTTGGCAGGCTATTCCTCCATGGGACAGACACACACAAACACACATACAGCACAACCAAATCCAACCCCATCCTCACTGTCCACATTTCTAGCAAGGGCCACTGGATAGTAAACAGGAAAGAAAGAACTTGCATTCATATAGCACCTTTCACAACATCCCAAAGCACTTTACAGCCAATGAAGTACTTTTGAAGTGTAGTCACTGCTATAGTGTAGGAAACGCAGCAGCCAATTTGCACACAGCAAGGTCCCACAAACAGCAATGTGATAATGACTAGATAATCTGTTTTAGTGATGATGATTGAGGGATAAAATATTGGCCAGGACTTGGGGGAGAACTCGCCTGTTGTTCTTTGAATAGTGCCGTGGGATGATTTACGTCCATCTGAGAGGGCAGATGAGGCCTCGGTTTATCGTCTCATCTGAAAAAACGGCACCTCCGACAGCGCAGCACTCCCTCAGCACTGCACTGGAGTGTCAGCCTAGCATTATGTGCTCAGGTCCCTGGAGTGGGACTTGAACCTACAACCTTCTGACTCAGAGGTGAGACTGCTACCCACTGCCAAGGCTGACACAGGACTGGGAACCCTGGCTGAATTTTCCCTCCTTGACCTTTTGGAGAAAGAATTTTCATCTTGCTACAAGAGAAACTTCCCACACAAGCGAGCAGCTAGAATGGGACTGCAGTCTGCCTTGGTTAAGATGTTGGACTGATAAATCTGTTGGTCATGCACTTTTTTTTTTCATTATCTTTTCAAAGACAAATAATTCATGTATGTTGCTAGAGAGGTTAATACTTAATTGGTCTTGTGATGCAATTGCCCTCCATTCACCTTCATCTATAAATCAGTGCATGTGATTATGTATTTTTTTCACTGCGTAATGTAAAAAGAAGAAAAATCTATTCTAGCATTAAGTACCGCCCGGCTCCTTTTGATGTCAACCACAGTAGCGCAGATTTTATTCATGAACCAGCTGGATCCTCTTGAGCTGAAAATATCAGACTGATTAAAGCAGTTTTGCTGCCAGGACACGGCTCAGACAGTAACCCTGCATAATCGGGATCTGACAGCCCCTTGTATCTTTCCACACAGCAGAGCAAAGTTCGCATCATGCTGATGATATTTGTTGATCGTCTTCCAGGGATCCACATTAAGGGGGAGCCGAAGAGCTAATTGCTGTCTACTCCGGTGAACCTCTTCTCATAGCCCACGTCCCAGCGAGTTGCATTTTGGCTTCTAACCCCATTTCAGTGCAGAAAATCGCATTTGCGGAATTAATTTGCATTAGAATTTAGGAGATTTTGTGATGTTCCTGATGGATCCTGTAATGTGTAAAACCAATGTCAAAAATCCTGGAGAAGAATTCACCTGGTCGTTGCCAGAGTTTTCAGCAAATGTTTCAGAAGATGCCAAGACCTTTGGTGCAACTTTCAACAGTTCTGCCAATAGATTCAATTAAAGTTGTGGGTTTCGACTGCCAGCTATTGCTTTCTCTGATTCAGTCCTGGCAGAAAGGGACTGAAGTGGACGAGAACCGCAAAATAGAAAATGAGGGGGAAAAAACCCAGTGATGAGACAATGACAGAAAGGGAAAAAAGAAAGAATTTGCATTTATATAGCGCCTTTCATAGCCTCAGGACATCTCAAAGTGCTTTACAGCCAATGAAGAACTGTTGTGATGTAGGGAGGCAACCAACTTTCACACAGTGAAGTCCCACTAACAGCAATGAGATAAATGACCAGATAATCTGTTTTGGTGGTGTTGGTTGAGGAATAAATGTTAGCTAGGACACCAGGAGAATTCCCCTGCTCTTCTTCGAACCTTTTAGGTCCATCTGAGAGGGCAGACAGGTCTTCGGTTTAATGCCTCATCCGAAAGATGGCACCTCCGACACTGAAGTACACCCTCAGCACTGCACTGAAGTGTCAACCTAGATTATGTACTCAAGTCTTCAGAGTTGGGCTTGAACCTTAGGCGAGAGTGCTGCTACTGTGCCAAGCCTGATTGCATTTGTTTTAGATGCTATCATAAAGAACAAGATCTAAGAGATAAAAAAAAAATAGGAAAGAAAAGAAACAAGAGAAGGAATGATGCAGGTACAAAAGAAAAACTAAAAAAAAAAAAGCAATTCCAAAGGGAAAGCCAACAACAAAAATCAGATGAAATATTTAGGGAAAAGCAAAATGGAAAGTGTGAAATCATATCATGGCAGATGCAATATAACGTGGATAAATGTGAGGTTATCCACTTTGGTGGCAAAAACAGGAAGGCAGATTATTATCTGAATGGCAATAGATTGGGAGAAGGGGAAGTGCAACGAGACCTGGGTGTCCTTGTGCACCAGTCACTGAAGGTAAGCATGCAGGGGCAGCAGGCGGTTAAGAAGGCAAATGGTATGTTGGCCTTCGTAGCGAGAGGGTTCGAGTACAGGAACAAGGATGTCTTGCTGCAGTTGTACAGGGCCTTGGTGAGACCACATCTTGAGTATTGTGTGCAGTTTTGGTCGTCTTATCTGAGGAAGGATGTTCTTGCCAGGGAAGGAGTTCAGCGAAGATTCACCAGGCTGATACCTGGGATGGCAGGAATGACGTATGAGGAGAGATTGGGTCGATTGGGCTTGTACTTGGAGTTTAAAAGAATGAGAGGAGATCTCATCAAAACTTATAAAATTCTAACAGGACTGGACAGACGAGATGCAGGAAGGATGTTCCTGATGGTCGGGGAGTCCAGAACCGGGGGTCACAGTCGAAGGATAAAGGGTAGGCCATTTAGGACAGAAATTAGGAGGAATTTCTTCACCCAGAGAGTGGTGAACCTGTGGAATTCTCTACCACAGAAGGCAGTAGAGGCCAATTCATTAAATATATTCAAGAAGGAGTTGGATATATTTCTCAAGGCTAAAGGGATCAAGGGATATGGGGAGAAAGCAGGGACAGGGTACTGAATTTGGATGATCAGCCATGATCGCATTGAATGGCGGAGCAGACTCGAGGGGCCGAATGGCCTACTCCTGCTCCTATCTTCTATGTTTCTATGTTTCTATATATCATGATACTCGATGGAAGCAGATTTCTTATGTGAAATAATTTCTATTAAGCCCATCTGAATGTTATTCAATTTTGCATTGATTAAACTAGATTGGTTTAATTTAATTTGTTGGTTGAGTGACTTGATTAGTTTGGTGAAGCAGAGTTGACTAGTGAGGATTGTAGAGCTAGAGAAGATTCATGGACTGGAGAAAATTGGCTACGGGATAGGATTAGTTTGAGAGGACCTCAGTAGATTAGTTGAGGCGAATAACATAGATGCATTTAAGGGGAAGTTAGATAAACACATGAGGGAGAAAGGAATAGAAGAATATGTTGATGGGGTTAGATGAAGAAGGGTAGGAGGAGGCTTGTGTGGAGCATTAACACTGGCATGGACCTGTTGGGACGAATGGCCTGTTTCTGCACTGTAAATACAATGTAATACCTTGTAATGACATAAATAACCAGATAATCTGTTTTAGATGTTGGTTGAGTGATAAATGTAGGCCAGGACAGAACTCCCCTGCTCTTCTTCAAAGTAGTGTCATGTGATCTTTTACATTCACCTGGGTACAAGAAGATTGTGGAGTTGTCTTGGGTTGGGGAGAGTTGGACAGACTTTGGCTGCAGAATTGGGTAGAGCTGAAAGGACATACAAAAATTGCTCTCTGCGAAATGTTCCTGATATTCTCACTCTTGGCTCGTGCCAGTAGTTGCAGATAAGGAACCTGGAGAGACTTCTTGGCTCCTGTCCGAGCACATAGTTTAAGGCCTGGCCCTCTAATTTCAACAAAGCAGAAGCTTTATTCTAAGAGAAAGTCGTTTATTTCTGGTTTACATGGGTATGAGGAATAGAGCAGGGGTATTTATTTGTTTTGGCTTTGTGTACTGTTTGTATTCTAATAAAATAAAAACATGTGCGACTGTGGAGCAATGATATATATTTTTTTAAAAGTCAAAGATTGTTATCCAGAGTATTTTTTTTAAATGTTACTCTTGTTCTTGTATTTCTTTTTACTTTCTGATATAGAAGTCCATTTTGTGTACCATCTCTAACATCACCGATGATCGCTATTTTATTTGCCCTGACTGCTCAGTTTGTCAAATAAACCCATACCCTCTTTAGGGACTTAGGTCATGTTTTGATCTTGCCCACTTAGTCAGGCTTTGTTACACTGCAAATGTTTGCACGGTTACTCAGGCAGCAGCACTCCCATTCCGAGGGCTCGGCTTTTAATCCTGGCCTCAGTGGTCACAGCTGGCAGATCTAGTGGAAGTCTGCTGCAGTCGTATTCTCTTGTCCTGAATTCAAAATCTAGTTTCTACCTGACATTTAACCTTTGAATGTGGTGTCACCCTTGGCTCAGTTGGTAGCACTCTCACCTCTAGGTCAGAAGGTCATGGGTTCAAACCCCACTCCAGAGGCTTGAGCACATCTTCTACAACAACAGCTTGCATTTATATAGCTCCTTTAAAATGTCCCAAGGTGCTTCACAGGAGCGGATATCAAACAAAATTTGACTCCGAGCCACAAAAGAAGATATTAGGAGAGGTGATCAAAAGCTTGATCAAAGAGGTGGGTTTTAAGGAGCGTCTTAAAGGTGGAAAGAGAGGTAAAGAGGCAGAGATGTTTAGGAAGGGAATTCCAAAGCTTAGGGCCTTGGCAGCCCGAAAGGCACGGCCGCCAATGGTGGAGTGATTAAAATCGGGGATGCGCAAGAGACCAGAATTGGCGGAGTGCAGAGATATCGGAGGGTTGTAGGACTGGAGGAGGTTACAGAGATAGGAAGGGATGATGCTATGGAGGGATTTGAAAACAACGATGAGAATTTAAAAATCGAGGCGTTGCCGGACTAAAATGATACTTCAGTGCTGTACTGAGGGAGTGCCCATCATTTGGATGAGACATTAAACTGAGGGCCCCGTCTGCCTTCTTAGGTGAATGTAAAAGATCCTAAGGCACTGTTTGAAGAAGAGCAGTGAAGTCTCCTGGTCAACATAGAAACATAGAAGATAGGAGCAGGAGTAGGCCATTCGGCCCCTCAAACCTGCTTCGCCATTCAATGAGATCATGGCTGATCATCCAAATTCAGTACCCTGTCCCTGCTTTCTCCCCATATCCCTTGATCCCTTTAGCCTTAAGAAATATATCCAACTCCTTCTTGAATATATTTAATGAATTGGTCTCTACTGCCTTCTGTGGTAGAGAATTCCACAGGTTCACCACTCTCTGGGTGAAGAAATTCCTCCTCATTTCTGTCCTAAATGGCTTACCCCTTATCTTTAGACTGTGACCCCTGGTTCTGGACTCCCCCGCCATCGGGAACATCCTTACTGCATCTAGTTTGTCTAGTCCTGTTAGAATGTTATAAGTTTCAATGAGATCCCCTCTCATTCTTCTAAACTCCAGCGAATATAAGCCCAATCGACCCAATCTCTCCTCATATGTCATTCCTGCCATCCCAGGTATCAGTCTGGTGAATCTTCACTGCACTCCCTCCATGGCAAGAACATCCTTCCTCAGATAAAGCAACCAAAACTGTACACAATACTCAAGGTGTGGTCTCACCAAGGCCCTGTACAACTGCAGCAAGACATCCTTGCTCCTGTACTCGAATCCTCTCGCTATAAAGGCCAACATACCATTTGCCTTCTTAACCGCCTGCTGCGCCTGCATGCTTACCTTCAGTGACTGGTGCACAATGACACCCAGGTCTCGTTGCACTTCCCCTTCTCCCAATCTATTGCCATTCAGATAATAATCTGCCTTCCTGTTTTTGCCACCAAAGTGGATAACCTCGCATTTATCCACATTATACTGCATCTGCCATGCACCTGCCCAATCACCCAACCTGTCCAAATCATACTGGAGTTTCTCGGCATCCTCCTTACAGCACACACGCCCACCCAGCTTTGTGTCATCTGCAAACTTGGAGATATTACATCTAGTTCCCTCGTCTAGATCATCAATATATATTGTGAATAGCTGGGGTCCTAACACCGATCCCCCACTCGGAAAAAGACCCGTTTATTCCAACTCTTTGCTTCCTGTCTGCCAACCAGTTCTCTATCCAAGTCAGTACCTTATCCCATGTGCTTTAACTTTACATGCTAATCTCTTATGCGGGACTTATCGAAAGCCTTCTGAAAGTCCAAATACACCACATCCACTGGTTCTCCCTTATCTATTCTACCAATTACATCCTCAAAAAATTCCAGTAGATTAGTCAAGCACGATTTACCTTTTGTAAATCCATGTTGACTTTGTCCGATCCTGTCACTGTTTTCCAAGTGCTCTGCTATGACATCTTTTATAATGGACTCTAGCATTTTCCCCATTTATGCTTCAACCATGACCACCAGCTGTTTATGGGACCTTGCTGTTAATAAATTGGCTGCCATTTTTACCTGCATTACAACAGTGATTACACTTCAACAGTACTTAATTTGCTGTGAAGTGTTCTGGGACGTCCTGCAGTCATGAAAATGTTATATAAATGCAAGTTCCTTTTTTCTTCTCCAGAGAGTTAAGTTCCAGTTCTGAATTCTGTGTTGACATCCAGCGGGATACTAGTGGGTGACTCCCTCCCCCCTCATCGTATGGAATGTGGGATCTCATAAATCCTCCCGCTATATAGAACTGACCGCTTTATCGGGGTGAAAGCTCTGCCACTGAAGCCACTGGAATTCCCCCAATATTAATAATTGTTGATTATAATTTAGTCTGCATAAAGGGTGAGTTTATTAGAAGTTTGTAATCTAATTGAGGGTTGGAATGTGAAGGAATAAGCCATATTCAGAAAAATACACCATTCTATGAAAGAAAAAGCCTTGTTTGGAAATCTGGAAGCCTCAACAATGGAAAAGCTGTAAACAGCATACAAGCTATTGAGATAAGATAAGTTGTTGACACTGAATCAATAGCCTTATTGAAGCAGAAGGTTAGAGGTTCCAGAAAGTCTGAAGCCTTGGAAAGAACACAATAGTATACCCTGTTTAGGTGTTATAAACCAACACTTTGGAAAGAATCACATAAATTAAAGAAACATATGCCTTTGTAAAAATAACATCAAATGAAACACGGAGACATGAGTCAGTGTTACAACAAGTTGAGGTAAATAAGAATTGCATAGATCACCCTAGTTGAGGTGTTTTTAATTTACATGTCGTAAAAAGATACAAACAGAAGATCTTTGTAAGAAAGACATCAAATAGATACATCTGCTCATCATTGTTTTTATGATGAGCTTCAAACACATAGGGTAGAGACACGAGTCTGCGTTTCTACCAGCTGAACTGACTGTAAGAATAGCAGAAGTCAACAGAAAAATGACTAGAGATAATTAGCTTACATCAGCAGAAAACTTCAAAGGATATACCACTGAGAGAGTATAAAAATTGAACTTTCAAATAGGAAGACAGATTTTGCTTGAAGGGGCTAGGACTAGTAATAATCCTTTCAGGAGGAGATGCCTTAAGCATAAAGCTTGAGGTCTAAGCAGTTGGGAAACTTTGTTTGAATCCCAAGTTTGCATTATAGCTTTTGCTCTCATTCTAGGCGAGTGTTTTATATAATACAGTCAATTCTAAGTTGCTTCATTCAACTAATCTGATAACTCAAATTTGCTTTTAGCACTAAATTCCCACTGTCTTGTGTTATTTACGTTGCTTGATTCAAATCATTGGGTGAGCCAAAGTATTAAATAATCCAATTTTTTTGGGGCGCAGTAAACAATTTCAGACTGTCAGGAGCACACTGTACTTACAATTTCAACCACAAGCTCTGCCTGATGCCGAAGGAGTGCTGGTTTTGAATGAAATCATTTGACGGGAAGACATGTGCTGTAAGCTTACCAATGAAAAAGAATCACAATGGCACAACATCTCATATTAGAGGAATACCAGAAGAAACTCTTTCTTGTTGAGCTAATCGAGGTCTTTAAAATGATAAAGGAATTCGATAGGGTAAATACAGAGACACTGTATCCTCTGGTGGAGGAATTCAGAACACGGGGGCATAATCTTAAAATTAGAGCTTGACATTTAAGAGTGAAAACAGGAAGTATTTTTCACACAAAAGGTAGTGGAAATCTGGAACTCTCTTCCCCAAAAGGATGACATTTTAAAGACTGAGATCGATAGATTATTGTTAGGTAAGTGTAACAAGGAATATGGAGGAAAGGTGGGTAAATAGAATTGAGGTACAGATCAGCTGTGAACTAATTGAATGGCAGAACAAGCTTGAGGGGCTGAATGGCCTACTCTTGTTCCTATGATGTTGCTTCACACAGGGAACCAAAGTAGTTCTTCCCTCTCCCCCTGCATCCCACCTTCCCTGTGTCAAAAGTCATGAGGTTTGAATGAGTGCATTGTAACATAGTTAGACGGGAGAACTGTTGTTTTAGTGAGGGGGAGTGTTGAGCACAAGTTCTGTATCTTTTCTTTAAACTTGAAATGTAGTCGACTATTCTGTGGAATAGAGGAATGAAATGAATGACGAGCAGGAGAAAAAGAATAATTGACTCTAATTAGGGTACTTAGCTTCGATCTGATTTGTAACTTTTACTTGCCGGTGGAGTAATGTTCCCTTTACGAAGGGATTTAAGTACAATTAATAACATTCCTGAACCCTGGTTTCCTTCTGTTTTTATTTTCATTTACATTGCACAAGTTGTTGTGTAGAGCTGAATTATTACATTCATTATATATTTTTTAAAAATCCATACTTAGCTTATTTAACTCATGAGCCATCGCCAGAGATCCCAGATAAGGAATCTTGGCAGAGAATGGAGAACTAGACTTCTCGTGCAATGATAAAATCTCTCTTCACGAGAGGCTAAAAGCCTTTGGAGCTGTTTATATTAATGTTCGAAACAGTTTTTTTCTTAACCTGATCCCCCCCCCCCAAAAGATTTAGTGCTAGGATTAATGTTCAGTGATCCACTTATGAGATGTCAGCACTGCATTTATTAGAAAACAGTTACTTTTCCCCCCTGGCCTTGGCATGCTGTGTGTTGTCGGAGCCATTGGGTGTATGTCTACTCATAATTATCAATTCTCATATATAGTTTTTCTCAATTTATTCGCCTTTTCATATGCAGTTACTGAATATAATTTACAGCTTTGAAAAGATCTGAGCTTTTTAAAACTTGTTTTATTTCTCCTACTTTGGTAACATTATCCGCTCTGGGTCTGTCTTGGCAAGCGTGCTCAACTGCAACGACAATGTATTTATCAGACTACAGAACTGCTCGGACTCATACAAGGAACGATATAGAAAATACTTTCCGATATCGAGCAGTCACCAGGGGGCATGTTCTGGTTGCTAATGGTTACCTGGATCGGTTTTGTACAGCCACGAAGAACAGCTTGTGCACTTTCACCTCTGACCTCCCGTGAATATCTGAGGTCTCGTCAGGGTCAGTGGTCCTTTATTTAAACATCAGACGTGAATAATGGCGCCTGGCGCTCAGCCGACTAGTCCTCTCCTTTTAGTCATTCTAGTCTCTAGCGAGATTGATCGATGCACACTTAGCTTGTCTGCATGTAGAGTAAGGAATTCAAAGACAGTAACCATTGCCTACTTGTCTTGTGCTTTGTCTTGCTGACAGTGCACATTTACATATTTGACAATGCTTTGGTTTACAAGTTGTACGCACGCAATAAAAAAATGAAAATGGAGTAATTTTTTTCCACTGTTGATTAAGATCTTTTGAAGAGGTGTGACAGTTGGCGAAGTTTCCCAGTTTGACAATTCTAGTTCAAAGTCCAAATTATTGTTTCACAGAAACATGCAAAACTACGGTCTGACAGAGAGAAAGAAATAAACTGTAAAAAGAAGGATCGAGTGGGAAGAGTCCCCAGTGAATTCCAGTGTGAAAGGCGGTCCCTTGTATGGATCTAGTCAAAGGGTTCCTTTATTAAGCAGCAAGGAGACTTCCATCTGTCCATGAACGCTAATTAACTTGTCAATTAAATAACTTGAGAAACACTTAAAACAGACTTTTATACCAACTTCGTGACTGATTTCCTCAGCATCAATATTATTCACTAAAGAGCATTCTCAGACCTGTACCCGTACTTGTGCCAGTTTATGTGTGCATCACCACACAGTGAAATTAGCAGTTGTTTGGTTCTGTACCCACATATGAAAAATAGTGATGTTTAGTCTTGTAATCCTGCTGACGTTCCCATGTGACTAGTCCTATGGTAACACTTCTACTGGTGTTTCCATGAACATCAGTTTTGTACAGCCACGAGTGCTCTGGTGGCCCTCCTGCCGTTTCCACTAACCGGTGCTCTGGTGACACTCCTGCCGTTTCCACTAACCGGTGCTCTGGTGACACTCCTGCCGTTTCCGCTAACCGGTGCTCTGGTGACACTCCTGCTGTTTCCACTAACCGGTGCTCTGATGGCCCTCCTGCCGTTTCCACTAACCGGTGCTCTGGTGACACTCTATTAGACAGTTTCTCCTAACCATCAGTTTATCTCTGCTGCTACTGGATGTTTCCAACAAGACTGCACCTACTTCAGATGAGAATCATTCCGTTTCTTTTTCTTATATCTTCTTCTTCTTAGGCAGTCCCTCGGAACCGAGGATGACTTGCTTCCACATTAAAAATGAGTTCTCAGGTGACTGATGAGTCCAATGCGGGACCTACAGTCTCTGTCACAGGTGGGGCAGACGGTGGTTGAAGGGACGGGTGGGTGGGGTGCTTGGGTTGACGTGCGCTCCTTGCGCTGCCTGCGCTTGGCTTCCGCTTGCTCCCTGCGAAGAGTCTCGAGGTGTTCGGCGCCTTCCCGGATGCTTCTCCTCCACTTTGTGCGATCTTGGGCCAGGGATTCCCAGGTGTCGGTGGGGATGTTACACTTTTTCAAGGAGGCTTTGAGGGTGTCCTTGAAGCGTTTCCTCTGCCCACCTGGGGCTCTCTTGCCATGCCGGAGCTCCGAGTAGAGCGCTTGTTTTGGGAGTCTCGTATCGGGCATGCGGACAATGTGACCCGTCCATCAGAGCTGATTGAGCGTGGTCAGAGCTTCGATGCTGGGGATGTTGGCCTGAGCAAGAACACTGACGTTGGTGCGCCTATCCTGCCAATGGATTTGCAGGATCTTGCGGAGGCAGCGTTGGTGGTACCTCTCCAGTGCTTTGAGGTGCCTGCTGTACATGGTCCATGTCTCTGAGGCATACAGCAGGGCAGGTATCACTGCTGCCCTGTAGACCATGAGCTTAGTGCTGGGTTTGAGGTCCTGGTCTTCAAACACTCTCTTCCTCAGGCGACCGAAGGCTGCACTGGCACACTGAAGGTGGTGTTGGACTTCGTCGTCGACGTCTGCCCTTGTTGACAGTAGGCTCCCGAGGTATGGAAAGTGGTCCACATTGTCCAAGGCCTTATCGTGGATTTTGATAATCGGGGGGCAGCACTGTGTGGCGGGGGCAGGTTGGTAGAGGACCTTTGTCTTACGGATGTTTAGTGTAAGGCCCATGCTCTCATATGCTTCGGTGAAGGTGTTTACAATGGTTTGGAGTTCGATCTCCGAGTGAGCGCAGACGCAAGCATCGTCTGCATACTGTAATTTCTTATATAAAGTGTTGGTAAAAGCAGAGAGTTGTCCATAGTTTTAAATGAATCACTTCAATTTGATTGACAATTTTAACAATCTGATACCATTTTTATTTTTAAACGACAAACTGTACCAATGGGCAACATAATTCTCACGAAGAATCAAACAGCTTCTAGGGCACCAAAGGGTTTATGTTTAGATGGACCTAGAACATGGTTTGAATTTTAAAGTAATTAATGTAAGGGCAGCACTAGCACTGGCGCCTATGGTTTTAACTTGACTCAGTACAAGAAACCCTGTCAGGATCTGAGCAGGATTGTCAGATTCGACTTTATTTCTGGGTGTTTTGGGTGGTGGTGTGCAACTGGTTTTAGGTGGAGCTCCTAACTACCTGATTTTTATCTCAACTGCACATTAGGAAAGTTCTAAATGCAGCACAATGGCGCAAGTCAAGAATGAAAAACAAGTGAGCAACTCAAAGGCATTCATATACTATTTAAAATACAAATACAATTGCCTTATAAGAATATAAGTCACACCCTCCATCCAACACAGTTAAAGACCTCTTAAAGGGGACTAACTTTATGAAAAAATGCTTGCCAAACCTAAGGGAGGTAGAAGAGGCAGATCATTGCATTGTGTTCATGATGACGACATCACAAGAAAGCAAGGAATGGGTAAAGGTGACTCAATCTAACATCCTTTTCACCCAGAGGGTGGTGGGGGTCTGGAACTCACTGCTTGAAAGGGTAGTAGAGGCAGAAACCCTCATCACATTTAAAAAGTACTTGGATATGCACCTGAAGCGCCGTAACCTACAAGACCACGAACCAAGAGCTGGAAAGTGGGATTAGGCTGGAGAGCTCTTTTTCGGCCGGCACAGACACGATGGGCTGAATGGCCTCCTTCCGTGCTGTAAACTTCTATGATTCTAAGTCTGTTCTTTTTACAGACCATCTGCAATTTGGGCTCCCTCCCACCTCTAATCTCCTGAGAGAAAGTTCTGCATAAATACTCCCCAATCCTCAAAAATAATCAAGCAAAACTCCTGGATATATCTCCATCACTGCCTGTCCACTATTCAACGCTAGTCTTCTAGCCTGCACGGTTAACACCCCTGCTCTGCATCACTCATCCGCCTGCCCCCCTGGTATAAGTATCCATTTTATAGGACAGCACCATTACACCAATTCCTTCATTGTCATAGATGTATTCAGGTTGGGATGCACAGTATCGTAGACACAGAGAAGGTTCTAGAGTTTCCACTTGTGCGCAAATGTAGTACCATTTTGAAATGGCTCTATCCATCTTCTTATTTCTTTGTTTTTCAATAGGAGATTGTATTAGTGGTATTTTTTGGAACTGAATACATTGTCCGACTATGGTCAGCGGGCTGTCGCAGCAAATATGTTGGATTTTGGGGAAGGCTCCGCTTTGCCAGGAAACCTATCTCGATCATTGGTGAGTGATTGTTATAATTACATCTCGCTTGAAATGCACACTCAATAGTCAATCCTTAGTTGTGCACCCTTCAATGGGAATGGTCTGTTAAGAGACCGATGGCCTTTTCGAAAGAAAAAACACATATTGGGTGGCACTGCATTGGGGCAGCAGCAAAGAATCACTGGTACCCCAATGCAGTAAATCATTGGTTAAGCCCCAGCTGAAATATTGTGTACAATTCTGGGCACCACACTTTAGGAAGGATGTCAAGGCCTTGGAGAGGGTGCCGAGGAGATTTACTAAAATGATACCAGAGATGCAGGACTTCAGTTACATGGAGAGACTAGAGAAGCTGGGGTTATCCTCCTTACAGCAGAGAAGGTTAAGGGGAGATTTAACAGAAGCGTTTAAAATCATGAAGGGTTTTGATAGAGTAAATAAGGAAAAACTGTTTCCAGTGGACACAGATTTAAGATAATTGGCAAAAGAACCTGAGGTGAGATGAGGAGAATTTTTTTAATGTACTGAGTTGTTATGATCTGGCATGCACTGCCTGAAAGGGGTGGTGGAAGCAGATTCAATAATAACTTTCAAAAGGGAATTAAATAAATACTTGAAGAGGAAAAAATTGCACAACTATGGGGAAAGGGTCTAACTGGACAGCTCTTTCACAGGCGCAAAAGACCGAATGGCCTCCTCTGCTGTATCAATCTATCATTCCATGATTCTAGTCATACAACACAGAGGAGGCCATTCAGCTCATTGTGCCTGTGCTGGCTCTTTGAGAGAGCTATCCAATTAGTCCCACTCTTCTTTCGATGGGAGTTATAGATCCCTTTTGTGGGGATGCAGTGAGCAGAGACCAGCTACTCCCATTCAGGAAGGAGAGGGACTCACCCCAAACTGCTCCTGTGTAACTCCTAGCACTTGGATTCAGAGCAACATTGACAGAAGCCTGGAGCAAACTGAGGGTCCTTTCAGCTGAGGGCGGTGAGTAGCGCTGGGAGTCCTGAGGAAATGAAAAGGAGAAATACGTTAATAAGGGGGAGTTTCAACATACAAAATAAAATATCAGTTCAGTCTATTGTAAGTATTTACAAGAACAGAATGAATAATCGATGGAGGTGGGCGGAGAACAGACTGACGAGTCCTCATTATTCCCCATTGTCTAAGTGCTTGCTGCATTTTAGCAAGTACTCCCTCAAACACTGACTTTTTTTGCCAAGGTTTGTAGGCTGTGTGGTGAATCCTAGACTTCCATAATGTTCCCTGACTTTGTTTTTGTTCCTGACAGATCTCATAGTGGTAGTGGCTTCAGTCATAGTCCTCTGTGTGGGCTCGAATGGACAAGTTTTTGCAACATCAGCCATCAGGTAGGCCGAGCAAGCTTAGACCACTATATCAACTGAGTTTGGTGCAGGAACACCTCCACAGTTAAATTGTGCGTGGGATGAATGCTTAATTCATTCACATGACTTTTCTTGTCTGCAGTGCGTATGCTGCTCTCGCACAGCATGATTTCACCCAGTTTGTTTTGTATTTATTAAATCTGTTCTCACTTACAATCATGCTCTTCACCTTTTATGTGCAAGAAACAGAACTACAAGCACTAAAGGGGTAATTTTCTGACTTTGCGCTTCCATCAGGCAGCCTTGCCCCCACCCCACCCACCCCCTCCATATTGAATATGAGTATGATTTTCCACCTATTTAAACAATGCGCTCGCAGTGTTTGGGGCAGGCAGCCTACTGGCAGTGTGAGGTCAGAAAATTACCCTTTATAAATGTTAGATCTGTGGTTCAGTGGATAAATAATCACACGGATGCTGTACATTAACAAATAACAGGTCTTTACTGGAGGAGGGTAATCTCTAGACTGGGGTACAGAGGCATGCGCACAGCTTATATACCGGTGTGGGCACTGCCGGTACTACAGTATACAGGAGCTGTAAAAAGTAGGTCTGACTTAAAGGCACATACACTACAATTCCTCCCTTTTTAGATTAATAATACCCCCTTAATATTCAAATAACAATTACATTTTTACATGTACATTCAATAACAAAAGTCCATTTATAGATTCAGTCTTTGGGGCAGCTTCCTGACCCTTTCGGGATAGCGCCTTTCCAGAGGTTCTTGTTCTTGGTGCAGAGGTGATTCTGACCCCTTTTCATCATGTAGTTCATCGGGTTCCACTGCTACTGGGTCTGAAGTAGATGCTACCGGTATGTTGGGTTCATCCCCAGGTACTCGAGACATGGGGTTGACGCATTCCTGTGATGCTAAGATCTGATCGATGTGGCGTCTCACAATGTTCTCCCCGACATCCACTGTGCACATTAATGGCCCCTGCCTTGTACATATCGTTCTGGGTTGCCACTTCTCTGTTCGATAGTCCCGGGCCAAGACTGGTTGCCCTACATTGAAGCTCCTTGTCGGCTTCTCGTTGATGTGCTGGAATTGTTTGTCCTCAACATTTCTTCCCACATTTGGTCTGAGCAAGTCCAGACGAGATCTCAACCTTCGGTTAAAGAACATCATGGCCGGGGTCTGGTTGGTAACTGCATGTGTCGCGTTTCGGTAGGCTAATAAAAAATTGTCCATCTTATGCTGTAGTGGAATTTCCTTGTTGCAAATGGCCTTTATCGCCTTCTTAAAGGTTTGTACGAACCTCTCAGCCAATCCATTGGTGGCTGGATGATACAGGGCGGATGTGTAATGCCTTACCCCATTCCTTTTCATGAATTTTTGGAACTCGTCGGACACAAACTGTGGTCCATTATCAGAGCAGATCTGCTCTGGCAAACCGTTTCTGGCAAATATGGTCAGTAGGACTGCAATCGTTTTCTCTGTAGTGGTTGAAGACATCTTTATCACCTCAGGCCACTTTGAATGAACATCCACTGCTATTAAGAACATTGAGTCCATGAATGGACCAGCGAAATCAATGTGCACCCGTTGCCATGGAGAGGAGGGCCACTCCCATGGGTGTAGAGAGGCATGTGGTGGTGCATTTTGGACCTTCTGGCATCCTAAGCAGCTCTTAGTTAGGTCTTCGATTTGTTGATCAATTCCCGGCCACCACACATAAGCCCTAGCAAGGCTTTTCATTTTCACTCCCCGCAGATGACCTTCACGTAGCTCATTTAGCACTCTCTCCCTTAACTTGGGTGGAATCACCACTCTGGATCCACACATCACAGTCCCCTGGCATACTGACAGCTGTTCTCTTCTGGATGAGAATGCTGGCAACAGTGAGTTGCCATGTGTTGGCCATCCCCTCACCGTCAATTCATATACCCGTGACAGCATCGGATCATTGCGGGTCTCCTTCTCTATATCCGCATTTGTTACTGGCAATCGTTCAATTATCGACGAATAAAATATCTCGATAGGTTCCACTGCTGGTGCTTCCTCCACAGTAGGCAGTGGCTGGCGTGATAGCCCATCAGCGTTCCCATGCTGTTTCGTGCCTTTATATTCTATTTCATATTGATTCACCCCTAGAAACAGGGACCATCTTTGTAACCGCTGTGCAGTCATTACTGGCACGCCCTTCTTAGGATTAAAGATGGAGACAAGTGGTTGGTGGTCAGTCAGCAAGGTGAACTTCTTCCCATGCAGATAGTGGTTGAATTTTTTTACTCCCCATACTAGGCTGAGGGCCTCCCTGTCAATCTGGGCGTAGTTGCGCTCGGCTGAGGTTAGTGACCGAGACGCAAAGGCTACTGGCCTCTCCAACCCGTCTGGGAATTTGGGCGACAGCACCGCTCCAATGCCGTAGGGTGATGCATCACATGCCAAACGAATTGGTAGTGCTGGGTTGAAATGGGCCAACACCTCTTTTGATGTGATCAATTCTTTACACTTCTGGAAAGCTCGTCTACGTTCGTCATCCCACTTCCATGGTACCCCTGTTTGCAGTAGGGTGTTCAGCGGGTGTAATACCATAGACAAATTTGGTAAGAACTTGTGGTAATAGGTTACCAGCCCGAGGAACGACCTCAGTTGTGACACATTTTCCGGTGCTGGAGCCTTGACTACTGCCTCAATCTTGTCAGGGGACTTATGTAACCCCTCTTCATCGATGACGTGGCCGCAATACGAGATCTGTTTCTGGAAAAACTCGCACTTGTGGCGATTAGCTCGTAGCCCATATTCCTTTAATCTGGCGAGCACCTTCTCCAAGTTAGCGAGGTGATCACCGTCATTTTCGCCCGTGACCAAGATGTCGTCCAAATAACACTGGGTCCCTGGAATCCCTTGCAGGACCTGATCCATCGTCCTTTGCCAGATTGCCGGAGCCGAGGCTACTCCAAACACCAGCCGGTTGTATTGATAGAGACCTTTATGGGTGTTGATCGTAAGGTAATGTTTCGAAGCTTCTTCTACCTCCATTTGCAAGTACGTCTGGGCTAGATCAATTTTGGTGAAGCGTTTAGCACCAGATAGCGAGGCGAAAATATCCTCAATTCGTGGAAGCGGATATTGCACCGTGTGAAGGACTGGGTTCACTGTCACCTTAAAATCCCCACAGATGCGGACCTTCTTTGGTTCCCCAGGCGTATTACTCAACGACCTCTTCATTACAGGAACGATGGGTGTAGCTCACTCGCTCCAGTCCACTTTGGACAGTACTCCTGAACATTCCAACCCTTCCAGCTCTGCTTCAGCCGCTGGTCTGATCGCATAAGGCACTGGTCTGGCCTTCAGAAACTTTGGGCTTGCATTTTCCTCTCTTTTAATTGTTGCTGTTATTCCTTTTAGTGTTCCTAGTCCCTCCTGGAACACTTCTTTTGTGTCAGTTAGCATTTTTGACAGTCGTCCAGGTGTGATGTCGTCATCCTTTTTGGCCTCAACCTTCAGTGCCTGTATGTAATGCCAATCTAATTGTATCTTCCGGATCCATTCACGTCCTAGCAGTGGTGGTCCTCCATCTGGCAATACATATATATCCATTTTAGGTATTTCCTGACCTTTATATGTCACTTTCACCCTTATTTTCCCTTTGGGGTAGACTTTTTGCCCCGTATACGTCTTCAAGACAATCTCTGTAGCTTTCAAGGGTATGTGTGAAAATAGCCGCTTGTAGTCTCTTTGATTTATGGCTGTTAGAGCTGACCCTGTGTCCAATTCCATTTCCACTTGGACTCCGTCTATCTTGAGTGTAACCCAGATAGTCTGGTGATCCTCCATTTCGGTTACATTATGTAGTTTCAGACAACCCAGCTCCTTGCTTCCGGAGTCTGTCACTTTTCTGTTCATCTGAACCACTGTCCATCACCAGGTGTACCTTTTTGTACTTCTCCTGTGGAGATTTCTTACTGTTGGTTTTCTTCCCAGACCTGCAGACTCTTGCTATGTGTCCTGCTTTCCCACACTGTCTGCACACTTGGTCCTTGAACCAACAATCTTTCTGGTCATGTGTTGTTCTGCCGCAGCGATAGCACTTCCCTGTTCCATAGGTCATTTCGTTGGTGCCATATTCTTGCGGTCTCCGTTGTATCTCTGCAGCGCCCCTTACGGCTGCTTCGTGTGATACTGCCATACTGAAAGCTTTGTCCAGCATAAGGTCCTTTTCTGATAGAAGCTGTTTCTGAGTTCCTTCACCTTGTAGCCCACACACAAACTTGTCCCTTAACGTGTCTGCTAGTCCCGCTCCAAACTGGCAGTATTTCGATAGCTTGCGCAGTTCCGTTAGGTACTCAGCATTGCTTTCATCTTTGTGTTGGTTCCTTTTATGGAACTTAAATCGTTCTGGTATCAGCAGCGGTGTGGGGTTTAAGTGGTCCTGTAGGATTTCTACTATGCTTTCAAAATTCTTGTTTACCGGCTTCTCTGGGGTTATTAGATTTCGCAGTAACCCATAAGTTTTTGCACCCATGGAATTTAACAGAACCAGTGCTTTATTAGCATCTGGCACTTCATTCGCCCTGCAGTACACCTCAATATGTTCCACATATGTCGCCCAATCTTCGACTTCATTGTCGAACGTAGAGATACTGCCACTCTTCGGCATCCTTGGTTGTGCGTTAACTATCACCAATGGCACCTCCCGCGCTTCCCCTTCTTCTCCGCTGGCACAAAATGGCATCTCCCGCGCTTTCCTTCCTTCCCGCGCTCGCCCGTCTTCTCCGCTGCGGCTTCACAAAATGTCGTCTCCCGCGCTCTTCCTTGTTCTCCGCGGCTCAATGGCGCCTCCCGTGCTCTCCCTGCTTCTCCGCGGCTCAATGGCATCTCCCGCGCTCTCCCTGCTTCTCCGCGGCTCAATGGCATCTCCCCTTGCTTCGCCCCGCGGACCCTGATCAGCCCGTGATCCCTGGCTGTGCTCTGCGCGTTCTTCTCTCGATATTTGTCGACGCCGCTCAGTCTAGAACCCGGCTGTTTCTTACCCTCTCTCTCTCCGGTTTGCAGTATTTTTCCTCGACGCCGCTCGGTGATCAACCCCCGGCTGCGCCCTGCTCTCTTCACCCTCTTTCTTACCCCGTCGACGCTGCTCGGCTCTCTCTCTGCCGTCGGTCGGCTCCAGCCGCCGCTGCTCGGGAAGGGTCTGCTCTGGACCTGTCGTCGGTCTCTTACTGCTCGTTGTGGCTGGGGAACCAAGCCCGGCTCTCCACAGCCTCCCCAGCGAAGTTGGATCTCTGCCTGACTGCTGGGCGGTTGCTCGCAGTCGACGCCCGTGTTCCTGGACTCGACTATTTTTTTTATTTTTATTTTTTTATGTTGCAGGTGGATTCGATTCGACACTCGTCGCCACTGTTAGATCCGTGGTTCAGTGGATAAATAATCACACGGATGCTGTACATTAACAAATAACAGGTCTTTACTGGAGGAGGGTAATCTCTAGACTGGGGTACAGAGGCATGCGCACAGCTTATATACCGGTGTGGTCACTGCCGGTACTACAGTATACAGGAGCTGTAAAAAGTAGTTCTGACTTAAAGGCACATACACTACAATAAACCCGTTCTCCCATTTTGGAATACTTCACAGCTGGGTTCCTCAAATGCCAGTGACTGCTCTGCCTGCCCGCAGAGTCTCTCGGACCCGCATCATCCCTGGCCAAGAGGACCAACAGGTGACTTGCTCCCAGGCCTCGGCCGCTGCAGCAGAATGGTCCGGCTTTATGGCGTACAGGAGTTCAGCACTGAGTGCTTCTCTCTCCTATTTATTTTTTTATCCTCATTCCCACCCTTCCTGTTGTAAGTACCTGGTCTTCACGAGGCAGTGTGGCTGAGATCAGTATCTTGAATCCAAACGCTGCCATTTTATGAAGCACTTTGTTGGACCTGCAGCTTGCTGTGCCGAGAATTCAAACCTTAAGATCAAAATAGATTGATAGGCAGACACAACCAACATGATTTTGTTACTGATTACCATTACACACACTTCCATTTAAAAATGAGAGGAACTCTCCTTCAAGACCCCTTTAGGTCTCACTGTAGCCATCTTATGTGCACTAGTAATTCTGAGGCCTGGACTAATAATCCAGAGAAAGCTAGTTCAAATCCCACCATAGCAGGTTGAGAATGTGAATTTAGTTTTAAAAATCTGGAAATAAAAGAAAAGCTGGTATCAGTAAAAGTGACCCACAAAGCTGCCAGATTGTCGTAAAAACCAAACTGGTTCACTAATGTCTTTAGGAAAGGATACCTATATGTGACTGCTGTCCCACCTCAATGTGGTTGAGTCTTAACTATCTTCTGAAGTGTCCTAGCAAGCCACTCAGTTGTAGCAAATATCTGCAAACATTGTGGGACACCTTCACCACACGGACTGCAGCGGTTCAAGAAGATCTGCCACCACCTTTTCAGGGCAACTAGGGATAAATGCCAGTGAATTTCTCCCACATCGCAAGAATGAATAAAATTAAGTTCTTCCAAGGCTGTACTTTAAATGTTGGTTTTAATCCTGATCCTACCTTCAGTATTTAAACTCTACTAACTAAGGCCACAGCCACTGGAACCTGCTGACCCAGTTACCCATCAAGCTGATTAATGGAGCACTGCTTTTCTCTTGTTTCCAGGGGCATCCGGTTTCTGCAGATCCTTCGAATGCTGCATGTCGATCGGCAGGGCGGCACCTGGAGACTTCTGGGATCAGTTGTCTTTATCCATCGACAGGTGGGCTAATCTGGCTTCATGTTCTAGGGGCCAATTTAAACAATGAGTCATAAAGACAGCTGGCTTCCATCAAAGTCCTCATCTCGTCTAATCTAGCGTGACAAGAACTTTCTTTAGCTTCTACCCTCGTCATTCGATTCAGTTCTCAGGACCAGTTAAATGTTCTTGTAGATAACTGGCAGAGTCTGTAAAGTTGCTGTGTTTAATATTGAATACAATCATTCCAAACCATGTGTTGGCCTTTACCATGGAGATCAATTAGGTTAATTTTAGCAATGAGGAAATGTTAATGGGCCAGAATCTGCTGGAGCGAGGCATCTCATGGCATGTCCAGTTAGTTAGACTTTTCCCTGCACCTTTCAGCTTAAAAATGGTTTGCCCTGTAAGTTGTTGGGAGTGTTAGATGACCATGGGAAATGGGGCATCTGGGACCTTGATGAATGATGGGACCAACGTTTTAACCAATAAGATTTAAGGATTGAGAAATAAACAGAGAAAGGACTGAGAAGGGGGGTGAATTAGAGTGGATGAATTCAATGTCAAATCAGCTACAGAAAGAGAAATAAAGAGAGAGAAAGATTGGATTAAGAGAAAAGAGAAAAATTAGATGGAAAGGAAAAGTAAGAAAATAAAAATAGAAAGTTAAAATTTGACATTTAAAAAATCTCCAACAACAATTCACTACCTGAAGGAATGAGACTCCACACTTTTAATTGTTCACTTTCTGGCCAGAGAGGTTGATTGGCAATCATTTAACAATTATCACATCATCAAAAGGGTACGTACGCTATTAATTACTAAACTTAACTTTCTGTGGCGAGTTTAATAGGCAATTAATGTGCAAATGCAGCAACTTCATGAATTTATGGGGCGGTTAAGGGTGAGATGCCGTTTTTGTAAAGCTAACATAGGAGCAGCGCAAATCATCCAGCAACTTGTGCCAATTTGCAATTCGGAATAATGTCTCAACTGAAAGACCACTGCAGCACTCCCTCACTACTGCACTGGAGTGTCATCCTAAGCACTGTGCACATATGCAGTGCTGTAGCTTTTTTTTATATGATCTTTGCACCCTTCGTGATTCTCTGGATGAAAATAATGGGTAGCTCGGAGCTGAGCAAACAGAATAAGAAGGTCCCTAATTTGATCCTTGGCCTTCAACTGCCCATGATACCATGTCCCACCAATGAGACACCCCCTTTGGGTGGGAGGAGATGTGGAAAGAAGTTACAATAAGAGGGGAAAAATAATAAGAGGATCTAAAATAAATTTTAAAAAGAATGAGCAGACATAATTGGGCATGGCAGCACAGTCTGTAGCAAAAGTGGACAAAAATAATTATTCAATCCAAGATCACAGCTATCTGTATTTTGGAAGTATTTTGCCTTTTAAACAGTAAAGCAACTGCACACTTTTTAACCCATCTGGGTTCAGTCCTGACTCAGGCTGATGAGATTAAAGCACCTTCTCCTTATTAGCAGTGAAATGAGTTTTGGGCAGCCTCAGCTCGATTTCTGGCGGGTATAAATCTACAACGCTCTTCATAGAGGGAGCATTACTTTACACCTATGCTGAGGGTGATTGGCTCTGACGCTGGCTTCAAATAAAAGGAGAAATTGTTTCCAGTTAGATTTGGCTTGTGTTCCCTTGCATATAGAAGATTGAGGGATGAACTGATCGAGGTGTTTAAAATGTTAAAAGATTTGATCGGGTAGCTGCAGAGAAACTATCTCCTTTGGTAGGGGAATCAAGAACAACGGGACATAATCTTAAAATTCGAGCTAAGCCATTAAGGAGGGAAATGAGGAAGAACTTTTACACAGACAGAGTATGGAAATCTGGAATTCTGTCCCCCAAAAGGCTGTGGATGCTGGAACAATTGGAGCTTTCAAGGCTGCGAGCGATAGATTTTGGCTAGGTAAGGAAACCAAGGAATTTGGAGCCGAGGCTTGTAAATGGGGTTGCAGTACAGATCAGCCAAGATCTAACTGAATGGCGGAGCAGGCTCGAGGGGCTGAATGGCCTACTCCTGTTCCTATGGTCTTGTGTTAACGACATCCCTCACCAGCACAGAAATGTACTCAATAATAAAAAAAAATGAAGATAAGAGAACTGCACTGGGGAACAAATGTCTGGTGTTTAATTTTGTTGTTACTTTGCCTTTGAATAGGAGCTGATCACTACACTGTACATCGGGTTCCTGGGCCTGATCTTTTCCTCCTACTTTGTGTATCTGGCTGAAAAAGATGCTGTGGACGACAGTGGTTCCCAACAGTTTGGTAGCTATGCAGATGCCCTGTGGTGGGGTGTGGTAAGTGTCTTTAAGTAGGATGGCTCTCCGCTCAGCGGAGTCATTTGGGAGCTGGAGATTACTTTAGCAATCTGACCTGATAAGGAAATGGACTGTTAAAGACTGTAATAGGGGCCAGGGATAATTAGTATCTGCTGTTTTTAGTTTGAAGCACTCCTGTAATTTTCTGCTCAGCTACAACTCTTGTCTTCTCCCGTTACAATTTTCTGATTGATATCGAGGAAGGTTAATGAGAAACTTGTGCTGTCTGTTCCAACAAGGCATTATACGGAACCCAAAGTCTGCTTGGTGTAACTTGGTTTTGTAAGCAATGTTGATCCCTGATTTACAATGGCTGAGAGGTGAGATTCTTCCCATTCACCATGACCAGCTGAATTGGCACTGGAGTAAATGAGATCTGGCTGAGGCTGTATGACAGTATAAAGTGCCGAATGAATACTAACTAAATCCCTGCCAAATTCTTTCTCCGTGTACTGGACACTTCTAATAAATGGATGTATTTTTCATCCATTTCATCTCCCATTGCTCCTTAGAACCATAGTAATTTAAAACACAGATTTAGGCCATTTGGCCCATCACGTCTTTGCTGGCTGTTTTCTAAAGCAATCCAATATTAATCTTACTGTCCTGCTTTCTCCTCATACCTTTTATCTTCCTCTGCTTCAAATATTTATCCAGTTCTCCTTCAAAAGATACAATGGTCTCTCCTCAATTGAACCCTGTGGCAAAGCATTCCATGTTCCAACAACCCTTTGAGTAAAGAGAATTCTCCTAACCTCTCTCCTCCCTCCCTTAATGACAGGTTTAAATTGATGACCACTAATCACGACTGCCCAACTGAGGAAATATTCTTTTCCTCTTAACCCAATGAAAACCCTTTATAATTTTAAAAACCTCTATTAAATCTCCCCTTAGCCTTCTCTTCTCCACTGCAGATGCTCCCAGTATCTGAAGTAAGTTTCCCATCGCTGGCATCATCCTGGTGAATCTACGCCACATGCTCTTTATGGCTCTCATGTCCTTTTGATAATAAACTACCTAAAACTGCTTGCAGTTCTTCAACTGTGACTGTGACCTAACCAAAGCTTTGTATAAATGTATCATTAATTCTTTGTTCTTGTACTCTATGCCTTTATTTTAAAAACCCCAAATATTTTGGCTTTTGTTTATAGATGTATCTACCTACAATCCACTTTTAGGGACTTTTATATATGAACCCCTATTTCCTTTCTGTATCTGTTCTTTCATACACTTTATCATTTTTCCATTGAAGGTATATTCCCATTCCTTGTTTTTCCTACCAATATGTATTGCTTCATATTTATCTACATTAAATTGCATCTGCCATCAGTTTCCCCCTTATTGTAACATTTCTATATCTTCCCAAAGTCTTTTAAAGTCCTCTTTGCTGTTTGCCAAATCCCCAACTTTTGGGTCATTAGCAAAATTTGAGATTGTGCTCTTTATCCCCAATTCTAAATCATCTATATATGCTGAGAACAAATATGGATCCAGTTTGATTAACTAGTCTACAGTAACCCAATTTATCCTCCCTTCTTGCACAGAAATCTAACATCAACTATTCTCCAGCTCCACAGCACATTTTATTTATCTAGAGGATTGAGAATTGCGATCGGAGCCTCTGCTATCTCCTTTCCAACTTCATTCAATAGCCAAGGGTGCATGCAATTGACATATCAATCTTGAGTCCTGCTAATTTTGTTATAACCAATTCCTTCTCTACCATTATACAATTGTTCCATATTCCTCCCCTAGAACACCTACAATCTCACTTCCACCATCGTTTGTAAAAACTGACGCAAAGGGCAGGATTTTCATTGGGCCGTGGAGGCAGGATTGGTGGCGTGTGGAGGGTTAAAATCCCGAAATCGGGGGGCACGAACCCATCCCGCCCCAACCCACCTCCATGCCAGTTTCAAAGGAGGCGGGTACCCGCCCCGCACTAGGACCCGCCTCCCCGAGGCGGGAAGGGGATTAGTGCCAATTAACTGCCTGTTAACAGGTAGTTAACAGGCAGTTTTTAGTCTAATCCCTATTTTCATTCTTGAAGTGTGGAATTCCCGACGGCTCCAAACCACGCCAAGTTAGCGAGGTGGGCCGTCGGGCTGAAGGGCTTGGAGGGGTCGAGATGGGTGATGGGTGCATGAATGCAGAGGTAAGTGTGTTTGGCATGTTTAAAGTGTTAAAGAAGTTTTACTTACCTTTACAGCCTTCCTTCCTTCAGGTCTCGGGAGTTCCTCATCTCACCGGCACAGAAAGCAGAATGGCCATGATCTGTCAAAAATTGCAGCATTCAGCTTTCTGTTCCGGAGAGATCTCTAAATCATCCTGAGAGGAAGGAATTAACTTGGAGTACAGATTGTCAGTGTTTGACAGCTTCAAACAGCTGTCAAACACTGATATTTCATCTGTCAAAAGGTCTTGACAGATGAAATATCAATCTGTGACGTCACCTGTTGCCGGGTGGCCCTTAATTGGCCGCCCGCTGGGCGGGCTCAACAAGGTCAATCAAGTCAAAATTGCGTGGGTTGGCTAGAACTGATGGAGGCGGGACTACAACCCCGAAAGTTGTAGTCCCGCCTCCTACCCGCCTCCTCAATGAAAATCCAGCCCAAAATGTTTATTTAATATCTCCGCTATACTTTTATCCTACACTATTGGATTCTCCCTTTATCCTTGAATGGTCCTACGCTCTCTTTAATGATGTTTTTTTTTATATGCTTATAAAAGTCCTCAATCTTTGCTTTATATTATCTGCGAGCATATTTCATACTCCGGTAATTGAGTATAATCATAAACACTTAAATTAATTTGTGAAGTTGCTACAGTCGGAAGCCCCAAGTTTTAAACACTGATCTTGGATTACACAAGGCCAATGTGAACAAAATATCTGGTTGTTTAAACTATACCAGAAGTACGAGACTTATCAATATTACATTTGACTGCGTTTAGATTTGCAAACCTCAGTGATGATCCCCATCTGATTGTTCCTGGTGGGGAGCAGACAGGGAACAGAGGTAGATTGATTCTGTCCTGAAGAACTACTCAATGACTTGGGATACTTTTTTGTAAGCTCACTGCATTTGTTTGAGTAAATTTCACAGTCCCAAAGTTCCACCTTAAAATCTGTGTGTGAGAAAGAGAGAAAAGAATATTCAGAAACATGATGCAAAAAAATGTCCTCAATTTGATATCTCAAAGCGAACCTGCCTTCATGGAGAAACAGCACAGGTCTCTCACAGGACAAAGTCCAAAGTTTCCTCATTACTACCATAAAGGTCCTAGATGAACGATCAGATGCACTGCATCACCACTGATGAAGGTACACTGCCATCATCTTAGCATAGGCCAGTGTCTATGTCGTTGAAGCAGTGGCAGCTGTCACGGCAAGCAGTGTTTGCATCGAAATGATACTGAGCTTTGTTTCACTGGGGTTAGCCTTCCTTTCAAAACCACAAGAGATTCTCACTAGTAATCCTACCAAATTTCCAATTTTCCTTATTTTATTAATTTGAGAAAAACACCTATGCCTGTGAGACTTTTGGTTTAAGTCCATATTTAACTGTTAACAATGTCTGGATGGTTAGGTTTTCTGTCGATAGCGGCTTTGCAAAAAAAAACTGCTTTACTGTCTGAGTTACAGCTTTTTCCTACATGCACCCAAGTCATTCCAAACTGCTGACCAAAACCTACTGTTCATTCTAACACTGTTCACTTAGTTAGGTCCGAGAATGTATGGAGGCCCTAAGGTTTGTGTTGGACAGAAAGTTATAAACTATATGCATAGAATCATGGAAATATCAGCACAGAAGGAGACCATTCAGCCCATTGTGTTTGTGCTGCTGTAAATGCTGTGATTAATTTGGCTTCATCACTCACTTGTTGTAAAGCATTCTTTGTGTGGAAAAAAAAAATCCTTTCTAACCCTAATGCCTCTAGCACCGGGTTTATGTGCCCTTGTTACCGATTCACCAATCTGTGAAAATAATCCACTTAACCCCTAAAACTATTTCATAATTTACAACATTTTTACGACTGCCACCCCCTCTGCCAGCCTTCACTGCTTCAGTGATTTTAGCCCTGGCCTCAGCCCAGTGAATCAACTTTGCATCTTTTTTGTGGCCATTCTATAATTGGATACATCACATCAACATTCTATCAAAGGGCTACTGTATGAATTGAACAGTGATCCGGAGGAATCAAAGCACCAACAATCTACCATGGAATGCAGTCTATGGGTTGTACTAATACAAATAGTTGGACCTGTAACTTTATGCCACCTTTCCACCTGCCATTGGTAAAAAAAAATCCCTTTAAAGATGTAAGTGGCATTCTCTTAGTTGCAGGTTGCAGAGTTCCTGTTTTATGGGTTTGTTTGAGGGGAGGTAGCATGGCTGTTTATGATCCCTTTTCAGATGAACTGAAATGCAAGGTACTATCCGATCTCTCTCGCTCCACTCTCGTGCTTAAAGCGCTTCCTATTTCGTCTACAGTACCAGTAATATGATAGTTTGTTAAAGCCTGCAGCACAGCAAAAAGCTTTATAAGCCCCCAACTGTAATGTTGCCTTTTTTTTCAATGAATGAATCAGTGCAATACTGTAATAGGACACCTGGTCGCACTTCAAATGGAAACCAGGGGTGTACGTTGGTGAATTATTGATAAAGCTGAGTTATCTTTGAAGAGAAGACATCTGTGCAGTGGTATCAGTCGGTGGCTCTGCCTCCAGGACTGAAAGCTGAAGCTTTTCCTTCAGATCAGTATCGTGCCGTCGTGTGACTTCACATTTCTAATCCTTTCTGTTTTTGTTCAGGCACATGCTCCCCAGCTGTGCTCCATTACATTGTCCCCCTAATCATCGCTGAATTAAGAGAGAGAAAAAAATATCTCTAACAAGGCTTTTACTTGTGTGAACTTGTTAAGTATCTGATTTCAAACAAAAGAATACCTTTTTTTCAGTTTGGAATGAGAACAGTACACCTCAGGTACTGTTTCACCATGTCTTCGTACCTTTATGATTGTGACCCCCCTTCTTTGCAATTAACTTCTAAAAAGCAAAGCTCCCATGAAATACTCCTGGCTCTAACATTGGATTTTTATTCAGAGGCAGACATTTAAAGAATAAGTGGCACCATCAGTGACCAACAAACGTTGTAGGCTGAGCTTAATTATTCCGGCGCTGTCGGGAACACCGATGGTTTCAATTGTGCTCGGCAGCACCATTTTAAAAGGGGGTTCAGAAACAGAGAGACCCAAGAGTTCACATACACAAATCCTTGAAGGTGACTGGACAAGTTGAAAAGGTTGTTAAAAAAAAACATAGGGGATCCTTGGCTTTATAAATAGAGGCTAGGCCTCAGCTGGAGCATTGTGTTTAATTCTGGGCACCGCACTTCAGGAACGATCTCAAGACCTCAGAGAGGGTGCAAAAGAGATTTACTAGAATGGTACCAGGGATGAGGGACTTCAGTTAGGCGGAGAGACTGGAGAAGCTGGAATTGTTCTCCTTAGAGCAGAGAAGGTTAAGGGGAGATTTAACAGGGGTGTTCAAAATTATGAGGGGTTTTGATAGAGTAAATAAGGCACTGGCAGAAGGGCTGGTAATAGGAGGACTCAGATTTAAGATAATTGGCAATAGAACCAGAGGTGAGAT
This sequence comes from Somniosus microcephalus, assembly GCF_052327205.1. NCBI lineage: Eukaryota > Metazoa > Chordata > Chondrichthyes > Squaliformes > Somniosidae > Somniosus > Somniosus microcephalus. The sequence continues at coordinate 33,162,773 of NC_141001.1, read as the reverse complement.
TTTATGCAGCGAGTTGCTATAATCTGAAATGCATTGCCTGAAAGGGTGGTAGAAGAGGATTCAATGGTAACTTTCAAAATGGAATTGGATAAATACTTGAAGGGGAAAAAATTGCAAGGCTATGAGAAAAGAGCAGGGAGTGGGACTCATTGAATAGCTCTTTGAAAGAGCTGGCGCATGGCCTCCTTCTATGCTGTAAAAATCTATGGGCCAGATTTTCAGTGTGCCGTGAGGCGGGCTTTCAGGCGTGCGGGGGGCAAAAATCCTGAATTCGGGGGTCCCGACACCATCCCGCCCAAAACCCGCCTCCACGTAAGTTTCAAGGGAGGCGGGTACCCGTCCCGCAATGGTACCCGCCGACCTGAGGCGGGAAGGGATTAGTGCCAATTAACTGCCTAATCCCTATTTTGAGGGGTGTCGTGTGGGATTCCCGACGGCTCCAAACCACGCCAGGTTAGAGCAGGCGGGCCGTTGGGTTGAAGGACTTGGAGGGGTCACGATGTCGGTGTTCAGGTGAGTGATGGGTGCATGAGTGTGAAGGTAAGTGTGTTTGGTGTGTCTAAAGTGTGTAAAGAAGTTTTACTTACCTGTACTTACCTTAACAGCCTTCCTTCCTCTCGGCTTTGGGAGTCCATCACTCAGCCGGAACTGAAAGCTGAATGGCCGCGAGCTGTCAAAAGTGACAGCCTTCAGCTTTCATTGCCGGTGTGAGTTCTAACTGAGTCTGTGTAGAAGGACTCAGGTTAGAAGTCAGACTGTCAGTATTTGACAGCTTCAAACAGCTGTGAAACACTGATATTTCATCTGTCAAAAACGCTTGACAGATGAAATTTCAGTCTGTGACGTCGCCTGTTGCTGGGTGGCCATTAATTGGGAATTTTAACCCCCCAAAAATGGGTGTGTTTGGGTTGGGTGGGAAGTAAAAATATAAAAAATCACAAACGCAAATCCAACCCGCCTCGAACCGCCCACTTCTGGATTTATCGGAGGTGGAACGGGTGGGGGGGGGGAGGGGGGCAGGTGACCAACCCACTCCCAGGAGGTGGCTACCTCATTTAAATATTTTAATGAGGCTGCGTTCCTCAGATTTTTTCTCTGTTCCAACTTTAACGCCAAAAGCTAAAGGGAGGCGAGGACTGTTGCATGGAACAGGTAAGTACTTTTCCAGCACTGCTTGTGGGCCATGACGAGCAGGAGTGCGTCCTCCCAGGCCCCCAAGGAAACTGGTTAATCTCCACAGCGATTGGACTCCCACCCCATGATCCGATACCCTCCCAGTGTCCTTCATGGCCCGTGATTTCCTCCCAGCACCTCCCCATGTCCTCCACGGAACCCCTGTGATCTTCTCCCCTCCTCCCCCAATCTCTTTGGCTGCCCGCCGCCCCCCCCCGCCCCCACCCATCATCAACGTCACCAATGCTGATCTCGCCGGCCACTCAATTAATGTCCTCCCCAACCCCCGATCTATAGGGCCCCCCACCTCCTCCCCACACCCCCCCCCGCCCACCCAAGCGATATCCCTCCCGAACCCCCCCCAATCGATGTCCCCACTGTCCCCTGATCTCTCCGGCCACCCCATCGATGTGTTCCCCCCTCCCCCGACCCCCAATCTTTCCCTCCCTCCTCTCCGCCCCCTGGCTGCGGCCTGGTACCGCAGGCCTACCCGCCCGACAGCCAGTCAGCCAGCCTCTCAATCTGGTTGGCTGCAGCCGGGAACCATATTCCAAAAATAGTAATCAGGTCCTGCCGTTAAATTCAGCAGGGCCTGAGACCACAAAGCTGCACCCCCCTGCTTTCGTGACCTGGATGTAATTTTTGTGTCAGTGATTCATCCGGGTTGCTCCTAATAGGGGTCATTATCCAAGCGGGCATTATCTGAGGTAACTCACCCAGAATGTCACAGGCACTTTGCCCTGTGTTTGGAAAATGTGGGCTATAATGTCACAGTGTCAACCTTTGGATTCTGTGCATTCTGACCAGTAACATTTCAAGTTCAGTTCTCTCCCAGAGACATTATCAGCATTTAGGAGTAGAAAGTCAGCTGCAATTCTACATCCCGCCTGACAATTAGTTCTATTGACTTTGATAGCACTGAATATTGGGCGGGGTATGTAACAGTTGCCAAATCAATGATTAGGAAAATGATTCAAATTAAATCAACTTAATACCATTTCTGAGATTTCAGTACTTTGTTACAGCAGAAATTTCCTCGACAATAATCCTAAAATTCACAAGCTGGTCTTTTCCCACACAGGTGACTGTTACAACAATCGGATATGGCGACAAGGTCCCACAGACCTGGATCGGCAGAACGATTGCTTCGTGCTTCTCCGTATTCGCAATTTCGTTTTTTGCACTTCCTGCGGTAAGTTTTTAAAAACAAGATTTCCTGTCGTATGACTTAGTCCAAATATCGCGTTATCGCTTAAGTCAGCCAAAGCAAGAGTCATGTGTTGTCTCGTTCTATGTGATAATGCCCTTCATAAGGCAAAAGATTTAGTTGGAAAGGCTGTCTTGCTATCTGCGGGAATTTTCAATGATTAATCTATCCATAAACACACCTGTATAATCAACACTGTTCCAATTGAGAAGCTGAATCACTCAAACTGTAGAACTGGTCACAGGCGTGAAGTGCGAGTACTCACCTTTATCTATCAGTTACATAGATATGCCAGAAGTGGGCGGAAGCGAGCTGGCCACCAATTTTTTTCTGAAACCAGCCATATCTGCTGGCGCTAATGTGCCAAATTTCACGGCCCAGTACTCTACACATCACTGCCTCACCTTCACCAGCCCTAATGGGACTCTACACAATTCGGCATTACCCTTCCTGAAGCCTAAAAGACGGTCCACTGCTGCTTCACCTTCACTGGTGCAAACACACCAGTGCTTTCTACATCATTGTTTGACTTTCACACTGATCTTTCACTTTCAACAACAGCATCAACTTGTATTTATACAGCGCCTTTAACATAGTAAAACATCCGAAGGCGCTTCACATAAGGAGAAATTAGGGCAGATGACCAAAAGCTTGGTCAAAGAGGTAGGTTTTAAGGAGCTTCATAAAGGAGGAAAGAGAGGTAGCGAGGCGGAGAGGATTAGGAGGGAATTCTAGAGCTTAGGGCCTTGGCAACTCGTGTGTGACCTCGCTCTCCGGGGAGCTGGCATCTGCGTTACCCTTTCCCCCCTGACCTGGCTGCAGCTCATTCGTGCCCGGTGACTCACCCCGTGCAGATCCCGCCTCTAACCTCTAAACTTCGCAAAGTTCCATTTTCTGAACTGGTGCCTGGGAGTGTCAGATTGAGTGATGGGGGGCGATTTTGCCAGGCCTGGGGAAGCGGGACTGCCGGGAAAATGGCAGAATCTGGGAGCGGGTACCCATCCCGCCCCAACCCGCCTCCGTGCCATCTTCCCAGGAGGCGGGTACCCAACCTGCGCCGGGTGGCGTCTCCTCAAGGAGGGAAGGGGATTAGTGCCAATTAACTGCCTGTTAACAGGTAGTTAACAGACAGTTTTGGCTAATCCCTATTTTGCCACCTAAAGTGTGGGCTTCCCAACGGCTCCGAACCTCGCCAGGGTCAGCGAGGTGAGCCGTGGGTCTGCGGGGGTTGGAGGGTCGAAAAGTGCGCTGTGAGGTGAGTGATGAGTGCAAGTGTGGAGAGGTAAGTGTGTGAGGTGAGTTAGAGTGTTTTAATAAGATTACTTACCTTTGCTTCTTCCTCCAGGCTTCATCCCTTTAGGCTGCGGAGCTGCCTCATCTCAGCGGCAGAGAAAGCAGAATGGTCGCTGCATTCTTAAATCTAGCAGCCTTCTGCTTTCTGCTCAGGAAGGCTTTCTAATTGAGTCTTTAGTAAAGACTCAACTTAGAAGACAGATTGTCAGTGTTTGACAGCTTCACAGAGCTGTCAAACGATGACAATTCATCTGTCAAAAAATCTTGGGCTCAGCGCTGCAATCATAATAATTAGCAGGCAGCACGAATTTCACATGCTGCCTGCACTACTTTCAACGGGCACGCCAGATCATGCATCGTGATCTCTGCACCTGTTTTCGGGCCTTATCTAATTTAGCCCCCCAGTGTATTTGGCCTGGTGAAGGTGAGGCAGTGATGTGTAAAGTCCTGGTGTATTTAGCATGCAAGGAAGAATCATGAAGTAATGTGAAGTATTTTGCTGTTCTTCATAGTTATCCATCTTGGAATTGATTGTAAACTACTTCGACTAGCAATGGTGTGGGTAGTGATGGTAAAATATAATTGTGATTACGGAGACATGGCTGCAGGGTGACCAAGGCTGGGAGCTGAATATCCAAGAATATTCGATATTTAGGAAGTACGGGCGAAAAGGAAAAGGAGGTGGGGTAGCCTTGTTAGTAAAGGATGAAATCAGAGCAATAGTGAGAAAGGATATTGGCTCAGAAAATCAAGATGTAGAATCAGTCTGGGTGGAGCTAAGAAGCACCAAGGGGCAGAAAACATTGGTAGGAGTTGTCTATAGGCCTCCAAACAGTAGTGGTAATGTAGGGGATGGCATCAAACAGGAAATTAGAGATGCATGTACAAGGGTGCTACAGTAATCATGGGTGACTTTAATCTACATATAGACTGGCCAAACCAAATTAGCAATAATACTGTGGAGGATGAATTCCTGGAGTATGTACGAGATTTTTTTTAGACCAGTACGTTGAGGAGCCAACTAGGGAACAGGTTATCCTAGATTGGGTATTGTGCAATGAGAAGGGGTTAATTAATAATCTTGTTGTGCGGGGTCCTTCAGGGAAAAGTGACCATAACATGATAGAATTCTTCATTAAAATGGAAAGTGAAGAAGTCCAATCCGAAACGAGGATCCTAAATCTAAACAAAGGAAACTACGATGGTATGAGGAGTGAGTTGGCTATGATAGATTGGGGAGCTTCATTAAAAGGCAAGACGATGGATAGGCAATGGCTAACATTTAAGGAACAAATGCCTGAATTGCAACAGTTATATATTCCTTTCTGGTGCAAAAACACAAAAGGAAAAGTGGCCCAACCATGGCTAACAAAAGAAATTAAGGATAGTATAAATCCAAAGAGGAGTCATATAAAGTTGCCAGAAAAAGTAGCAAGCCTGAGGATTTGGAGCAGTTTAGAGTTCAGCAAAAAAGGACCAAGAGATTGATTAAGAGGGGAAAAATAGAGTATGAGAGTAAACTTGCAAAGAACATAAAAGCGGATTATTAAAGCTTCTACAAGAATGTAAAAATAAAAAGATTAGTGAAGACAAATGTAGAGCCCTTACAGTCAGAAATGGGAGAATTTATAATGGAGAACAAGGAAATGGCAGAGCAATTAAACAAATACTTTGGTTTTGGCTTCACGGAAGAGGACACAAATAACTTCCCAGAAATGCTAGGGAACCAAGGGTCTAGTGAGAAGGAGGAATTAAAGGAAATTAATATTAGTAAAAAAAATAGTGCTGGAGAAATTAATGGGACTGAAAGCTAATAAATCCCATGGGCCTGATAGTCTGCATCCCAGAATACTAAAAGAGGTAGCCATGGAAATAGTGGATGCATTGGGTGTCATCTTCCAAAATTCTATAGACTATGGAACAGTTCCTGCAGATTGGAGGGTGGCAAATAATACCCCACTATTTAAAAAAGGAAGGAGAGAGAAAACAGGGAACTACAGACCAGTTAGCCTAACATCAGTACCAGGGAAAATGCTAGAGCCTATTATAAAGGATGTGATAACAGGGCATTTAGAAAATATCAACGGGATTAGACAAAGTCAACATGGATTTAAAAAAGGGAAATTGTGTTTGACAAACCTACTGGAGTTTTTTGAGGATGTAACTGGTAGACTAGATAAGGGAGAACCAGTGGATGTGGTGTATTTGGATTTTCAGGAGGCCTTTGATAAAATCCCACATAAGAGGTTAGTGTGCAAAATTAAAGCACATGGGATTGGGGGTAATATACTGGCATGAATTGAAAATTGGTTAACAGACAGGAAACAGAGAGTAGGAATAAATGGGTCTTTTTCGGGGTGGCAGGCGGTGACTAGTGGGGTACCGCAGGGATCAGTGCTTTGGCCTCAGCTATTCACAATATATATCAATGATTTGGATGAGGGAACCAAATGTACTATTTCCAAGGTTGCTGATGACATGAAACTAGGTAGAATTGAGAGTTGTGAGGAGGACGCAAAGAGGCTTCAAGGCGATTTAGACAAGTTGAGTGAGTGGGCAAATACATGGCAGATGTAGTATAACATGGATAAATGTGAAGTTATCCACTTCGGTAGGAAAACCGGAAAGGTAGAGTATTATTTAAATGGTACTAGATTGGGAAATGCTGATGTACAAAGGGACCTGGGTGTCCTTGTACACCAGACACCGAAAGCAAACATGCAGGTGCAGCATGCAGTTAGGAAGGCAAATGATATGTTGGCCTTCATTGCAAGAGGATTTGAGTTCAGGAGCAAGGATGTCTTACTACAGTTGTACAGGGCCTTGGTGAGACCACACCTGGAGCACTGTGTGCAGTTTTGGTCTCCTTACCTAAGAAAGGATATACTTGCCATAGAGGGAGTGCAACAAAGGCTCACCATACTAATTCCTGGGATGGCAGGACTGTCGTATGAGGAGAGATTGGGTTGACTAGGCCTGCATTCACTAGAGTTTAGAAGAATGAGAGGGGATCTCATTGAAACGTATAAAATTCTGACAGGGCTAGACAGACTGGATGCAGGGAGGATGTTTCCCCTGTCTGGGGGGGTCTAGAACGAGGGGTCACAGTCTCAGGATATAGGGTAGGACATTTAGGAATGAGATGAGGAGAAATTTCTTCACTCAGAGGGTGGTGAACGTGTAGAATTCTCTACCACAGAAGGCTGTGGCGGCCAAGTCACTGAATATATTTAAGAAGGAGATAGATTAATTTCTAGACACAAAAGGCATCAAGGGGTATGGGGAGAGAGCGGGAATATGGTATTGCGATAGAGGATCAACCATGATCATATTGAATGTCGGAGCAGGCTCGAAGGGCCGAATGTGCTACTCCTGATCCTATTTTTCTATGTTTCTTAAAAGCTCTCCCATTGATGCTGGTGCAGTTTTATCTCTCTAATGCTCCTTTGAGATATTGCCAGGTACCCAACAGTTCACTGTCAGTTTCTTTATTCATACACACATGAACAGACAGGAAAAGATCCACTGTTCTATTCAGCCAGTCCCACACAAATGTGATGCCTCGTGTGTCACAATACATACACTTCCCATCCCACCAGAAAGCCATGGAATCTCATGGATGAGGCGAACAACCAGATAAAAACACAGGTCAATCTGGAAAATTCCTCTCCGACCCCATTAGGAGACCAGGCCCTGATCAATGTTATACAGTACCTACCTTTTGCATGAGGTGATCTCTGCCCCCGCCAGAAACAGATCCAGCTTTCGCTTGAAGGAATTCAGTGAATCAATGTTCACCACACCAGCTGGCAGCCTGTTCCATAGGTCCATGAGAGTTTAGTATTTTGACGACATGACATGGACCTTTGCCTTTTCCTGTGCTTCTGATTGATCTCCTCCAAATGTGCCCGAAGCTCATTACACATGCTATAATTTTAAAACATTTATATTTTCCTCCTCCAATTTTCTGCACTGCTTTCCTCGAGACACAAATCTACAGGTTTAAGCCTGTCATTTCACTCGCACAGGGACACTAAAGGCAATTCTTGAAACTCTACCACCCAGCTGAGATCAGGCAAATCAACACTTGAGCCTGTGGCTTTTCTGATCTGTACGGCTCAGCTTCATGTTTGCAAATGCACTTACCAACTCAGGTACCAACCCAGAATAGCAAATTCAGGAGAAACTTCTTTATCCAGAGAGTGGTTAGAATGTGCAACTCACTACCACAGGGAGTAGTTGAGACAAATAGCATTGATGCATTTAAGGGGAAACTAGATAAGCACATGAGGAGGGAGAAAGGAATAGAAGGCTATGCTGATAGGGTTAGATGAATTAGGGTGGGAGGAGACTCGTGTGGAGCATAAAAAACTGCATGGTCCTGTTGTTGACCAGTTGGGCCAAATGGCCTGTTTCTGTGCTGTACATTTGATGTAATTCTATGTAATTCTACAGGGGAAGCCAGCATAAATGAATTGATCTGATTTCTCTTGTGTCATCCCAGGGGATTCTAGGCTCAGGTTTTGCTCTCAAGGTTCAACAGAAGCAACGACAGAAACATTTTAATCGTCAGATTCCAGCGGCTGCTTCCCTCATTCAGGTATGTCATGGTCTCTTGGTCAAGCTGCGTACTGAACAGAATCCAATGCTTTGGCATTCGGGAAGCCAATGGCGAGTGAAGTTTTACAGTCAGAAATCTAGATTGGCCTTGAATTTGGCTTTTTAAGTTAAAGTTATTGTTGGGATGTTTACCTTTGAGATTTTTCCCATCAGTGGATCCCATTTCTTTCCAGAAACTTTAGAAATTGTATTTTTTGTTAAGTTGTTGCAATGCTACAATAAATGCATGCTTGGATACCCTACCTGCTTGCAGCCCTAATTCAAGAATTGTGGCCCAAATGATGTTAAAGAAAGGTCAAGTCAATTTAATTTATTTTTAAAAGAGCTACTCTATTGTCATCATGGAGCATGCAAACGATTTGTGAGTATATTTTAATCAACAACAGTACATAAAACCCAAGTCATTTTGCAAGATCATAAATTTCATGTTGTATGAAGCTTGCCAGATGTACCTCCTTAATGCATCTCAGATGTGTTTTTTTTATACTCTCCCATGATAGTCTGTCACCACTTCCTGACGCTGCACGCAAACATCGAGAAGGATTGGTGTGCGAGGAAGTGGAATGCATCAATGTGGGAACAGAAGAAATATTTGTGCTGTTAAAAGGGGCTTAGTACTGTGGGATGGTTTAGAAATTTCCTCAAAACATGCTCATGTATAAACATGTGACTAACTAGAAGGTCCCATGGAAAGTGATCAGGGTAGAGACATGTGTGTACACCTAGCCTGCAGCTGGAGCAGAAGAGAAATGAAGAAGAAGAATATAAAACTATTGGGTGATAAAGGGATGGGGTTCACTGGGATGAATACAAAAATGTGCAGAAATTTGTTAAAAGGGTGATCAGAGAGGAAAAGAGTGACCTACAGAAAAAAGCATAGCTGCAGACACCAGATATAATTATTTGAGCTCTTTCACAGTAAGAGGTGAATCAAAGAAGAGGTGAGAAGTTTAAAAGATGCACTTACTCTGCTGGGAGACCATCAGAACCTGCCCAAACCAGCAGGTACCCTGTGTAACCCATTTTGTTGGTCTTCTGCTAGAGTTATGAAGAGAGACTGGGAGAGCCCCTGTGGAATTTCAGGGCCAATAAATCCCCAGGGTTAGATGGTATTTATCTCAGAGTGCTAAAGGAGACTAGGAAAGAGAATTACGAGGCACTGATAATCATTGTGGGGGAGTCACTGGAGACAGGGGAGGATAATGCAGTGCTAATATTCTGAAAGGGTGACTAAACAGAAATGGACAAATATCGACCCATTCGTCTTTTTTCAATCCTATGACAGAATTGATTATCAAATGTAAACTTGAAAACTATCTGTACAATAGCTAAAGTGTCCTAGCCAAAATTTATCCCTCAATCAACACCACTAAAACAGATTATCTGGTCATTATCAAAATTGCTGTTTGTGGGAGCTTGCTGTGTGCAAATTGGCTGCCACGTTGCACGGTGGCACAGTGGTTAGCACTGTTGCCTCACAGCGCCAGGGACCCGGGTTCGAATCCGGCCTCGGGTGACTGTCTGTGTGGAGTTTGCACATTCTCCCCGTGTTTGCGTGGGTTTCCTCCGGGTGCTCCGGTTTCCTCCCACAGTCCAAAGATGTGCGGGTTAGGTTGATTGGCTATGATAAATTGACCCTTAGTGTTAGGGGGATTAAATACGTGGGGTTACGGGGATAAGGTGAGATATGTGTTGGTGTAGGGGTTACGGGGATCGGGTGGGATATGTCTCGGTGCAGGCTCGATGGCCCGAAATGGCCTCTATCTGCACTGTGGGGTTTCTGTGATTCTGTGATGTGATTACAACACTGACTACACTTCAAAAAGTACTTCATTGGCTGTAAAGTGCTTTGGGGTGCCCGGTGGTTGTGTAAGGCGCTATATAAATGCAAGTCAAAGAAAACATAGATTTAAATTCTGCCTGATCAATCTTTTTGACTTATTTTGTGGAAGTGACATCCCAAGTGGACTACAGTAAGCCTTAAAATGCATTGTACCTAGCCTTCTAAAAGGCATTTGAAAACGTTTCATATGAAAGGCTTTTATTTAAGCTCAAAGCTTTGGAGTTCCAGAGTAAATAATGGGAATGGATAAGAAATTGACTGATGGGTAGAAAACAATGGATATTTGTTTGAAGAGTTAAGCGTAGTTGGAGGTGGTGGGGGTGGGGGCAGTACTGAAGGGGGTGCCCCAGGGCTCAATGTTAGGACCACTACTGTTTTCATTTACATCAATCACTTGGACTCAGAAACCCAATGCAAACTGGTCAAATATGCATATGATACTACGCTGGGAAGGGCCGTGAAATCAGAGGAGAAGCTCAGAAATCACAGAATAAGTTGGGCAAAATATGTATATAGGCAAAACAATGGCAGGTGAAATTTAATGCAGACTAATGTAAAGTGCTCCACCTTGAAGGAGAAATGGGCAACATACAAACTCTAGCAATCGCGCTGAAATAACTAAAGTTGAAAGAAGCCTAGGAGTCATTGTAGACTGGCTGCTGAACATATCCGTCCAATGCTAAGCCACAAGATCAACAAATCCAGTAGAATGTTGAACTATATAATCAAATATAAATCAGAGGAAGTCATGGTCAAACCACACAGCGCTCTGGCCAGACCACAGCTCGTGTGTCCAGTTCTGAGCACTGAGGCACAAGGGACACAAACAAGTGTCGGAGGCACTGTAAAAAAGAGCCACAAGTCTGATTCCCTAGTGTGAGTCATGAGGAAAGAGAAAAGAGAAACTTGGGCTTTTCAGCCTTGAAAGGAAGCATTTGAGAGGTGGTCGTGTAGAGATATATAAGATAGTTAAGGGAAGGACAAGGTAAAGCCAGACAATTACTCTAAATTAAATTAAATCAAAAGAGTATAACAAGATGACACAGATTCAAAGTTCTATTCTTTAGACTGTATTATATTGAATTTGCTGATTGCTGTTCTACATTGGATGGACATGTTGCGCATGGGGTCCAGCACTGGGCTTCTTTCAACTTCATTTTTAGCTATTTCAAATCGATTCTTGGTAATATGTAAATTTAAGACTGATATCAGGAAACTCTTCTTCACTCAAAGAGTGGATCAATACATGGAATGGACTCCTGGATAGAGTAATTGAGGCGAAAACCCTGAAATCATTTTAGGACCAATTGGATGCTGCAATGGGGGACCTTTAAGGCCATGCTGGGTGCAGGAATTAAGATGGACTGGATAGCCTTCCACATCCACAACGATCAAGGAGTCAGAGTTAAGACAGACATGTCTGTGTACTATTATTTACTGTTTTCTTTTGTTTTGGAAAATCACAAGGAAGCCTGTTTGCAAGTTTGATTTATTTTTGACTAATGATGTTTTTCAATGAATATGAAAATATGAAATTCACAAATGACTACTGTCTTTTCTGGGACTGGTGATAGATTATGATAGACGAATAAACAAACCTGTGAAGCATCAGCGAGTTGATGCTCAATTCGACAAACCTCTTCCCCTCACAAAATTTTAGCCACATAATAGTGAAATCATTTATTCTGAAGCTTTCAGCAAATTGAGTCAAGATAGTTAAGTGCATGAAAACCAGTCCTTGTCACAAGTAAATGTACTGTAGTGCTTTTGTTCAGTTGCAAATTCACAAGAAACATTTAAGTCCTCCCAAAGAGATATTTTAAACAAATTTGTTGGTTTTATTCCTTTCAGACATCATGGAGATGCTACGCCGCAGAAAACCATGAATCTGCAACATGGAAAATATATGTTCGACAACCTACCAAATTTTATGTCGCGTCTCCAAGTCCAAAGCCAAAGAAATCAGTGGTAATGACAATCTTCCCTTCTTCATTCTTTTCTTTAAGTTATCTTCCACCTTTTTGTATTCCCACTTCCCCTTTCTCCCTTTTCTTGATTTTCTATCACAGCAGTAGGGAGCCCTGCTCAGACAGGTCAGATCATCATTTTTACCTCATGAACGTGCAATAAGTTCCACATTTCCACATGCATGAGCTGGTGTGAGCTGGTGTGAGCTTTGCCCATGGATGTTTACTGACTGTGTGTGCCGTGCAAACCTTGGCACCTTTCTTACGAGCCTGATGTTCGAGTTGAAAAGAAATTGTTGTCTGCTTGTGCTTTCAGGGTAAAAGAAAGAAGCTCAAGACTGATAAAGACAATGGATTGAACTCTGAGAAGTCACTGAATGTGCCGAACATCACTTACGACCATGTCGTTGATAAGGATGACAGGAAATTTGAAAACTCAAATATCGATGGATATGATTCATCAGGTAAGAGAGAGAAACGATTGAGATTTGATAACAATTGCCCTGTTAGCTGGTCGAAAGAAGACTTTCTCGGGTGGAATAGGGAGGCAGCCTGCTGCCGCTTACCAAGCTTGTAGGGAAAGGGTAGTAGAAATTTGGAACTGTATTCCCCCAAAAGGCTGTGGATGCTGGGACAATTAGAGCTTTCAAGACTGAGATCGAGAGATTTTTGTTGGGTAAAGGTATCAAGGGATATGGAGCTAAAGCGGGGAAATGGAGTTGAGGTACAGATTAGCCATGATCTAATTGAATGGCGGGGCAGGCTCGAGGGGTTAAATGCCTAATTCCTGTTCCTAATGTTATTATGTAGACAGGTGATTCGGAAAAGCTTTGCCAGTTCTTTTTTTTTAATCTGCAAATTCTGGCTGCCTTTTAGAGCAATTCAGGATATAAACCTCGACTCTTTGGCCTGTGCCTCTCACTACAGATATGCAAGGACTATCCTGAGTCCAATACAAAGTCCATGAATATTTGCATGGTTGCAGTAACTTTGGTTTTTACTGATAATGTAAGATAGAGATGAGAAAAAACCAATCCATGCAATTTAATAACGTAGCAATGAGCCTCAAAGGTGTTTCAGAAGCTAGGATTGCTGCCTAGCTTTTGATCTGTCACTGTAAGTTTGTTGGCCTAATGGATTACCCTATACAATTATATTTGGAGTTCCTTACTATTACTGATTAAGAGAAGGGACAGCACCAGTCTTAGGACACTTTGGAAAACAATTCCAAAAACGCCCTTTAAACATTACAATCAATCACATTGTAACTTGATCCTTTTAAAGCAACCTGCTTTTAATTAAAAGGAAGAGTGAAGCATTTGACCACAAATATGCTTTGAACATCTGAGTCTTGACCTAAACCGTAAAATCTATCAAAGGTATTTGATAACAATGTAAACAAAGTAAACTTACAGTATCTTATAAATACAACTTATTAAATATTATTTGTAATTAAACTTGATATTCATAAAATCAATGTTGGGCAATAGATAGAGTGGAGAGGAAATATATGCAGGGTACCTACACTTGGGTGGTCCACTAGGCTCAGGAAGTCTGAGAGAATGGGGTAGATTTTCAACTTGTCACCCTGGTGTAAAACTGACGCTGTGGATGGGCCGCCTCTTATTGAAACCGCCTGATTTTCATTGCCATGGAAATTAAAATCTTGCGGTTTCTACAATGGGCAGCTGATCCTCAGCGCCAGTTCAACGCACTGGCAGCTAGTTGAAAATCTACCTTAATATGAGTGAGCCCACAAATCTTTCGTCTTAAAGTAATGCCATGACAACATCAGGATGTGAATTCCTTAAACACCAAAGGGCAAGATTTCATCTCTGCACTGTGCATAATGAAATCATAGACCTGTTTATAAAGAATGCATTTACCAGTTAGTGCACAGAGTATGATGCTCCATGGAGTGATGAAAGACCTGGTCAGATTTCTCTGCTCTTTGAAGCTACGGAAAGTAAACAAAATGTGGAAATAAACGGAAAATTTGAAATTCATCTTATCAATCCGAACATGTGGGCCTTTTTGTGAAACTCTAGATTTGGGTTGAGGTCTGCAATCTGTGTGTCCCTGAAATGAAGCAAGTGGAGATTACTGGGTCCATTTTCTGGGAATGAAAGGTCTGCACAGAGGAACAGGGCAGTGTCTCATTTCATGTTATCCAGTCAGCATGTTGTTTGGGAAACAAATGTTCTGAAGTCAAGGAAGTATTTTATTATCTAGGCCAGCATCACATAATGGAAGTGAGTCCTATTTGTATATTTTAAGGAAACTAGTAAATATACATTTTTTAATGAGCCGAGAACTTATGGTAGGCAATACTAGCATCCAAACACTGAATGCATTCCCATTAAACTAATTTGCCCACTGGTTAACCTCTTTATTTTAAATTGATAAAACACCTGTTCCCTGGTAAATGGCGAACAATTTAATTCATTAAGCATTGGAATGCTGATGTCACTCTACATCATTTATTTCTAGGTTATATTTTTCATAATAGTGGTGTATTTTATCAGGTATAGGTCTCAGCATGTCCCAGCCCTTGTCTGCTTGAGGCTAGTTAATGTTACATTTATGTGCTATAGTCTTTCAGTCACATTTTAAGATATGTAACCTGATTAGAATCATAGAATCATAGAATGGTTACAGCATGGAAGAAGGCCATTTGGCCTGTCGAGCCTGTGCTGGCTCTCTGCAAGAGCACTTCAGCTAGTCCCACTCCCCGCCCTTACCCCGTAGCCCTGCAATTTTTTTTCCTTCAGGTACTTATCCAATTCCCTTTTGAAAGCTGTGATTGAATCTGCCTCCACCACCCTTTCAGGCAGTCCATTCCAGATCCTAACCACTCGCTGCGTAAAAAAGTTTTTTCTTATGTCGCCTTTGTTTTTTTTGTCAATCACCTTAAATCTGTGTCCTCTGGTTCTCGACCCTTCCACCAATGGGAACAGTTTCTCTCTATCTACTCTGTCCAGACCCCTCATGATTTTGAACACCTCTATCAAATCTCCTCTCAACCTTCTCTGCTCTAAGGAGAACAACTCCAGCTTCTCCAGTCTATCCACGTAACTGAAGTCCCTCATCCCTGGAATCATTCTCGTAAATCTTTCCTGCACCCTCTCTAAGGCCTTCACATCCTTCCTAAAGTGCGGTGCCCAGAATTGTACACAATACTCCAGTTGAGGCCGAACCAGTGTTTTATACAGGTTCATCATAATTTCCATGCTTTTGTACTCTATACCTCTATTCATGAAGCCCGTAAGCTTTTTTAACTGCTTTCTCAACCTGCCCTGCCACCTTCAACGATTTGTGCACATATACCCCTAGGTCTCTCTCTTCATGCACCCGCTTTAGAATTGTACCCTTCAGTTTATATTTATTTTCCTCATTCTTTCTACCAAAATTTATCACTTCGCATTTTTCTGTGTTAAATTTCATCTGCCACGTATCCGCCCATTCCACCAGCCTGTCTATGTCCTCTTGAAGTCTATCACTATCCTCCTCACTGTTCACTATACTTCCAAGTTTTGTGTCATCTGCAAATTTTGATATTGTGCCCTGTACACCCACATCCAAGTCATTAATACATATCAAGAAAAGCAGTGGTCCTAGAACCGACCCCTGGGGAACACCACTGTATACCTTCCTCCAGTCCGAAAAACAACCCTTCACCACTACTCTCTGTTTCCTGTCTATATCTACATTATTCGTGACCCTCAACATTTCATCGATTTGGATCATGCCATTTTTCAACCTTTTTTTCTACAATGAAAAGAGGTGAACAGCTTCATTCTTTGAAGAAATAAGCTCAAGAATCCTGTCCTTTCGGTATGAAAGAGAAACCTGGCATCAAGTTGCTTACCTGCCCTCTTACAAGGATATAGTGGTTGGTGTGGGAGGCCTGCAGATCAAATTTCCCATTCCAGGTCGCTTCCAATTGATGTTGGGACAAGATTTCTAAAACACTAGTGAAGCAGAACTGGATTAGGAATAAACCATGCTAAACCATTAGTAAAATGCCCTAAGAAAGCCAATGCAAGTACATAGATCATTACTGATAACGGTTCATGGAAAGGATTTTGAAAATAAACCTTACTAAGTGCAGTTTCATTAAGATGTAAAAGTTGAAAAGACCATTGTGTGTAATGAACCTGGAATGCAGGCAATCAGAGTGTATGCTTGCGCGTAACTAATCTTTCTGTTACTGCATTAATGAGGATCACAAAATAAAATCTCCAATGACCTTATTTGGAGTATACCTACAATCCAACTATGCACTTTACAAGCTTTGCTGTGAAAGGTTTATCTAAGTGTGGAATATGAAAGGTTTTATCTAAGTGTGCAACATTTGTGTGTTGTGGCTAGTGGGATCTCACCCCCTGATAAATATGTGGAATATTGCACCTGATATTTGGCCAAACCTCAAATTGAGGAAGGCTTCATCAACTCCAGAAGCAATGGGAGGTAAAGTCAACATGAAAATAGACAAGTGCTGCTTAGTTTGGACTAGAAGACAACAGACAAAGAGAGAAAAAATGGGGGTGGAGGAAAATGGGCAAAAGGTTGCTGGGCGAGAATGAATAAGGCAGCAAGCATGGTGAGGTGGGTGGGGGGAGGAGGTGAAGAGAATAGGTAAGGCAAGGGAGAACAGACGCGGTGTGCAAATGAATTGAAGAAAGTGGCCACAAGTAAGTGTAAATGGGGGAAATAAGCAAGGGGGTAAACGTTATAGAAGGAGGAAACTGGTTACCAACCTTATCAAACTTAATCGTAATTGAGATAATTTATCAGCACAATTTAAACTACTGTTGATATCAACCTACCCAAATATGTGTGGGTTTGCTATTCCAAATCAATGGGGGTGAACTTTCTGCCACCTTCTTCATAAGGAGATAACTGTGAGGAATTGGATAACACCAACCATCATTGTTGGGGCCGTAGTACTGCAGGCGACTGTATGAATTTGAGGATGTGTTGTAATAGTTTGAATGTGCACAACTTTACTATTTTCTCTAACTTTTTTCTATCTTTCTCTGCCTGTGACACCTCTGTCTGTAACCTCTCTCCCACTTCTGCAAGTATACAGGAAAAGCAAAGATGCTGAAAACAACTGGTAAGTTATTGGTTGACATGCACCGTGGTTGTAGAAATGCTTGTGTTTTCTTTTAAACCTGGACCTTTCAGTGATGTGAGTAATGCTGTGAGTGCTGTCTCTTGCAACTATCGTCCTGGCAATTAGCTTAGTGTAGAGCTCTCAAAACCTGTGAATTTTAGTAATCAGAACTGTGTAAAGCACGCTAAGCATGTTCTGATTCTTTGATGAATTTCAAAAGCAAAGTGTTGTGTGTGATTGTGTGTGTTGTCATTGAGTACAAATATTGACTGCAGTGAAGGGCTACAGCAAGAAAGTATTACCTGTGGCAGAGGACATGTTACAGAACCAACAGAGGGTATTCGACTCAAAGTTGGAAGGGGCATCATTTAGCCAATAAATATAGCCCAAAACTGTAGTCAGTATTTGTGAGATGGTAATATTTGCTTAGATTCTTTTAAAAAGAGGAAATAGTCCCCTTCCATATTTATTGTAAAGTTTTGTGCAGTGAATCAAGTCACTTTTGCATAGCCCAACTCTCATTTAAACCATGGAACCATCCCAAAGATAGGCACATTGGGCTGGATTTTGAAGTTTCCAGGGGGGCTAGTAGACTGCGGGAAAGTCTGGGTTTCCCCACACGCTGTGGCATTTTAACGCCACAGAGTGCATGTGATGTCACGGGCAGGTTCCCCGACTGGAAGCCAGCCTGATTGACAGGCTGGCTTCCAGTCTGGTGAGGAACACTGGAGGAGAGGCAGCAACCAACAGGTAGGTGTGGGGTTCGATCGGGGCGGGGGGGGGGGTTCCTAGCCCGGGAGGGGTCCGATCCCCAAACCCGGGGGTAAGTTCTGATCCCTCGGGGGGTCCGATCCCCGACCCCAGGGTTGGGTTCCTATCCCCAGGAGGGGGACTGATCCCCAAACCCGGGGGTAAGTTCCGATCCCTGGGAGGGGTCCGATCCCCGACCCTGGGGTTGGGTTCCTATCTCCAGGAAGGGGACTGATCCCCAAACCCGGGGGTAAGTTCCGATCCCTGGGGGGGTCCGATCCCCGACCCCGGGGTTGTGTTCCTATCCCCAGGAGGGGGACTGATCCCCAAACCCGGGGGTAAGTTCTGATCCCTGGGGGGGGTCTGATCCCCGACCCCGGGGTTGGGTTCCTATCCCCAGGAGGGGGACTGATCCCCAAACCCAGGGGTAAGTTCCGATCCCTGGGGAGGTCCGATCCCCGACTCCGGGGAGGAGTGGGCTGCTGGTGGGTGAGCTGGGGTGGCTGGGAGAAAGCACTCCTGCTCCTCCCGGCTCACGGGGATTGTTCCCCGAGGCCGTGCTCGACTCACTGCAGCTATCGGGAATCCTGAGGCCCGGGATTCCGGCCGGCCACAGTAAAACCTGCACAGCAGTTTAAAGCAGAGTCTTCAGGGCCTCATTATAATATTTAAAATGCCAACCCGCCTCTTGGCAGCGGTCCTGCCTGAATAAAAGTTGAAAGTGTAAGCGGGTTGGGGTCAGGATTTAGATTTTTTAAACTTTAACTTCCTCCCCCCCACCTACAACCCACCCGTTTTTTCATATGGAAATTCCCCCCATGGTCTCTGGTTATAAGGAAGAGCTATGTTCGCGTTCTGTGAATATTCATGGCTACCTCTCTTGATAATTGGGTACTAACTCAATAAAAGTACCTTGATACCTCAAATGCCATTACACCATTTATCTGGGAGACACCAGGAACACCAGAATGTGGTTGACAACACCAGGTACTGAATGTGATTTTTTAAAAGTTGGTATTCCTAAAATGGTTTCCAACTGTAAGATTTTCCTCCTCCCGACTAATATTGCTGACCAAAGACTGACGTCTATGAGCCAGCATCACATCTCTGCCCCATCCCTTCGGTCAGTTGCCCTTGCAAAAGCTTATAACGATCATGTCTCACTACCAGGAGCTCTTTGAAGACTTATTCACTAAAGTTTAGAAGAATGAGAGCGGATCTCATTGAAACGTATAAAATTCTGACAGGGCTAGATAGACTGGATGCAGGGATGATGTTTCCCATGGCTGGGGGGTCTAGAACGAGGGGTTACAGTTTCAGGATACGGGGTAGGACATTTAGGACTGAGATGAGGAGAAATTTCTTCACTCAGAGGGTGGTGAACCTATGGAATTCTCTACCACAGAAGGCTGTGGAAGCCAAGTCACTGAATATATTTAAGAAGGAGATAGATAGATTTCTAGACACAAAAGGCGTCAAGGGGTATGGGGGGAGAGCGGGAATATGGTATTGAGATAGAGGATCAGCCATGATCATATTGAATGGCGGAGCAGGCTGGAAGGGCCGAATGGCCTACTCCTGCTCCTATGTTTCTATGGTCCTCCACTCCGCCCCTCCCCCCCCCTGCTGTTTTTACTCTATGAAATGGTGTTTGCCCCCTCCCCCTCAATCAAACTGGTGTCCCTCTGAAAACTGAAACGTTGGTCCCCAAATCCAGCATCATCCCATTGTTTGGTGTCACTTGCCAAAGACTATTTCCCACATGTTACTTTTCCTCAGCCAGTTGCATGCAAAGTTTTATTCCAAGGATAATGTCTACATGATTATTAAAAACTTAAGGCATTATATACTGTATATATGTATAGAAAATGGGTTCAACCTGTTCAACCATAGGGAAAAGCTCCCATGTATTGATAATTGTTTCTTGCTTTATCTCTTTCCTTAATGCTTTCTCATTTCAAATTCTGTAATGATAAGAATCGAATGGATTGAAGTGCAAAAAAAGCATTTCCTTCTGGGCAGGTATGAAGAAACTGTTATTCTTTCATCTGTAAGTAATGCTGTCTTTTTTTTATCTTCTCTTTTCCTATTCTCTGATTCCGTCTCTGGCTGGTGACCAAGTTCGTCAGCATTCTTGGGCTTCCTTTGCTCCACTCTATTCCTTCAGTTCTCCTTCATCTCAAGGTAATTACTTCGTTGGCAGCAATAATTTGATTTGATGTTAACAGATCTTGTTCAGTGCAAATGTTCCCACACCCTGAATGGTTGAGAAATATCTAGCTTGTAATGGGTGCCGTGATACCAAGATTCAACTGCACCTCAAGGCCTCCTGATGTTAAAGGTGACTCTCCTTACATGGCACAAATTAATAAGGTGAACCATTTTGGTGACTACATGCTGAATACAGGTTCTCCCCTTAGTCAGAGTTCTATTGTTTTCGCTGTCCAAATTTGACTTGCAGGCAGCTGCTGGTGAATTAGGAATTCTGCTGGTTTACAAATGTGGATCAGTGGTGCATTGAAGCTAATTAGACTGATACAACAACAACAACAACTTGTATTTATGTAGCGCCTTTAACGTAGTAAAACGTCCCAAGGCGCTTCACAGGAGAATTAAAAGACAAAAAATTTGACACTGAGCCACATAAGGAGAAATTAGGGCAGGTGACCAAATGCTTGGTCAAAGAGCATCTGGGATTCTGTTAAAAGGTCCCATTCATTTGACTAGAAGTAAAAACTTGTATTTATATCGCATCGCATCATGTTTTGCCAAAACTCCCGAAGTGTTTAAATAATTAATTACTATTGTTCTGTATGTAAATTTGGCTGTCACTCAGCACCAGCAACGTGATGAATGATCAGTTGATCTAGTTTTTTTTCTATTGGATTGGTTAAGGGAGGAATGCCAGCCAGAACACTGGGAGAACTTCCTGCTCTTTTTCAGATAGTAACATGGGATCTTTAGTGTCCACCTGAAGCAGGGGAACAGACAGATGGGACCTTAGTTTACCATCTCATCCAAACAACAGCATCTCTCACAGTGTGGCACCCCCTCAGTACTGCACGGGAGTGAAATCCCAGAGAGGGGCTTGACCCCACAACCTTCTGACCAAGAGGCTTCAAACTGAAACCAAGCTGACAGGAATTTGGTCCAACAGCATAATTGACAAGTTACGCTAAAACCTACGCCATTCATGCCATCGGCAAATTACGCCAACATTTCCTGAGAATCTTATTAGCTTACGCTGGAATGTAAAAGCAAGCAGCAATCAATGTAAACAATGGGGGACCCCGAGAAAGCGCAGAGCTTACACCATGGGGTAAAAATTGGGTATCGCCCATTTTGGGGCGCTAATATCGTCCAGCCGCAAAGTTTAGCACCCGGCGCTAATTATCACCTCCGACTGCAAAATTCGCCTCTATTACTCCTGGAGGTGATTTAAGCGCTAAATCAGGCGCTACACACCCCTCTTAAGGCGCAAATGCCGGGGAGCGAGGCGCTACCTCAGAACACTACCGAAGCTCATGCGATGTCAGTTACCATGGAAGCCAGACAGACTGGCGCCGTCCAGTTCTTAAAGGGGAGGGGTCATCTTGCTGGCCAGCCACACCCTGCTCATTGCAGCCTTGAATCTCAGCCTGGAGAGACCTCTAAAGCAATTGTGTTGGAAGTACTAATGGATAGGCCCAGGGAAAGAGCTCGGCGCTTAGGAACCTCAAAAGTGGTGCTGAGGGCCAAAACTCCTTAGGACAGCGTTAAATCTTTCCAGACGTCTCTCTCCCTCTCAACCTGCATTTACCAAATATTTTGCCAACAAGAAAAGGCTGGAAGCGCCCGCCTTTAATTAGTTCTCCCCCAGCCCCTTCCCGACTTGAAAACGTTCCTCTCTACCTGTCGTTCCTAGCGGCAGGCACTAAGGCAGGGGGCGCGACTCAATATCCAGTCTGGGGCGCTTCTGGAGCATTGCACGCTCGACTGACGTAACGATCTTTGGGCACAGGAGATTGTGGCGGTAGTGTCAATTTTGCGAGCGGCACTAAAATCGCCGCACTCGGGCGCTAAGCTCCTAGCGCCCCATTAGCGCCCCCCCCCCCCCCGAGGCACTAATGGGAGGCGCTAACCAACCGACTTTTCCCCCCATATTCCTTCTTTAAGTTCCTCTTTATGTATGAAAATTAAAGTTTGATGCCATTGAATCCTCCTTTATGCACAATAGGCACGGTATGTTTAAGAAAATGCACCCATGGGAACTTTTCAATGTTTAATGTATCTCATTTTGATGCTATAAGAAGGCATTCAAAGATGCAAAAAATATAGTGTAGGTCTCTGAGGTAAAATATATATTTTTTAATTGCTTAAAAAATCACATCCAAACAACAGAACTTTGACTTTGGGTTCTGCTGCACCTAAAATTTTAGGTGTAAATTTACACCCATTTAGACGTGGCATATTGCAGGAAACTCATGCTCCCCAGTCTTTTGCATGAGTGGGTGGAGCTATATTAATAAGTAGCCATTTCAGTGGAGGTTTCCTTGAATCAGTGCAACATCTCCTCAATCTTTTGCTCTGAAAATCAGCATTTCGCCATATTAACACAGGCCTCAAATCTTATCCGCGGGAGGCGCAGTTAGGTGGTGGGGTGGTAGGGGCCTGGAAATGAGTAGGATATATCATCTCAAAGAAAGGGACTAGGCCAGTACAGATTCAGTAAGAAGAGTTTTGCTTGGTAATTCTGAAATCTCTGAATGGATAGCATTAGATGCTCATTCATGAATCCTGCACTTTGCATATGTGATTTTTAATACCGACTCGTATCGCCTGGTAAGGTCACAGTGCCTCACAACGCTTCAAGAAATAGTTTATGACAGATGGGTAGCATCAAACTACATGGGGTAGAAATCCTACCTTGTTGTGCTCATTTTTGCGAGCATAAAGCAAGCGCAACGAGATCCAATATTGGGGGCCAATGTCCTGCATCCCAAACACGCCCGAGAAACATCCAGCCCGATATTGGAGAGCTGCCTGTGGAAGCATGACAGGTGCCGGCCGTTCGCCTAGATTATTTCGATGAGTCCCACGGTGAGTTGTTGCTGTTATATATTTAAAAGCTGTGTGTGCATGGCCATGGAGCAGCACATCTTAAATACACATACGGTGTCATAGGCAGGGCGTCAATCCTCAAAAGTGTATATCAACAACAACAAATTGCATTTATATAAACACCCTTAACATTGTAAAACGGCCCAATCTCATACTCTTCTGGGCCAAATATCCACTCATGCTGATTCTCTTACATATGTAGGGAAAACTTACCAATCAGAAAGCAGTGACTTTCCCGGCCTGATGTAATGTTCTGGATTTACCTTATACTTTCACTAGCCCCTCCCCCTTTAATTGTCTTCATCCTAAACTGTGAAAGTTAAGTATCTCTAATCTCTTCTCCGAGCTCTTCCCTCTTACACATGGATCAGTCCTATTGCTCTTCCCTGCACCTTTTCTAGTCTATATACAGTGGGGTCTGACCAGTTCATCGTAAGGTTTTCATGTAACTTCTGTAGATTTATATTCTACATTCCTGGCTATCTGTTATGCAAATCTCTTCAGAGCATTTTCTGCTGGTTTTTATTTTTGTGTTGTCGGAAAGAGGACCATGTGCTGGTCAGTGATAGAGGAAAGGTAAGGAATGTGGGAATGTTGGTGAATGGGGAGGTGTGGTTGAGGTTACTGGTATCGTTCATGAATTATTTGATCATTTGACATAGCTGCCAGACTGGGTCTGCAACAGGTGGTGAGAGAACCAACACGAGGGAAAAACCCAATTGACCTCGTCCTCACCAATCTACCTGTCGCAGATGCATCTATCCATGACAGCATTGGTAGCAGTGACCACCGCACATTCATTGTGGAGACGAAGTCCCATCTTCACACTGAGGACACCCTCCATCATGTTGTGTGGCACTAATACCGTGCTAAATGAAATAGATTCAGAACAGATCTAGCAGCTCAAAACTGAGCATCCATGAGGCGCTGCAGGCCATCAGCAGCAGCAGAATTGTATTCCACCACAATCTGTAACCTCATGGCCCGGCATATCCCTCACTCTACCATTATCATCAAGCCAGGGGACCAACTCTGGTTCAATGAGGAGTATAGAAGAGCATGCTAGGAGCAGCACCAGGCGTACCTAAAAATGAGGTGCCAACCTACGGAAGCTACAACACAGGACTACATGCATGCTAAATCACGGAAACAGCATGCTATAGACAAAGCTAAGAAATCCCACAATCAACGGATCAGATCAAAGCTCTGCAGTCATGCCACATCCAGTCATGAATGGTGGTGGACCATTAAACAACTAACAGGAGGAGGTGGCTCCACGAACAGCAATGATGGCAGTGCCCAGCACGTGAATGCAAAAGGCAAGGCTGAAGCGTTTGCAACCATCTTCAGCCAGGAGTGCCGACTGGATGATCCATCTCGACCTCTTCTTGTGGTCCCCACCACTGGATACAGCAAAGGCTACGGGCCCCGGCAACATCCCGGCTGTCGTGCTGAAGACTTGTGCTCCAGAACTAGCCACACATCTAGCCAAACTGTTCCAGTACAGCTACAACACTGGCATCTACCCGACAATGTGGAAAACTGCCCAGGTATGTCCTGTCCACAAAAAGCAGGCCAAATCCAATCCGGCCAATTACTGCCTCAATCATCAGCAAAGTGATGGAATGTGTCACCGACAGTACTATCAAGCAGCACTTACTCATCAATAACCTGCTCATCGATGCTCAGTTTGGGTTCCGCCAGGACCATTCGGCTCCGGACCTCACTAAAGCCTTGATCCAAGCATGGACAAAAGAGCTGAATTCCAGAGGTGAGGTAAGAGTGACTACCCTTGACATCAAGGCAGCATTTGACCGAGTGTGGCATCAAGGAGCCCTAGTAAAATTGAAGTCAATGGGAATCAGAGGAAAAACTCTCCACTGGTTGGAGTCATAACTAGCACAAAGAAAGATGTTTATGTTATTGGAGGCCAATTATCTCAGCCCCAGGACATCGATGCAGGAGTTCCTCAGGGCAGTGTCCTAGGCCCAACCATCTTCAGCTGCTTCATCAATGACCTTCCCTCCATCATAAAGTCAGAAGTGGGGATGTTTGCTGATAACTGCATAGTTGCATAGTGTTCAGTTCCATTCGCAACTCCTCAGATAATGAAGCAGTCTATGGCTGCATGCAGGCTTGGGCTGATAAGTGGCAAGTAACATTTGCGCCACACAAGTGCCAGGCAATCACTCTCACCAACAAGAGAGCATCTAACCTCCGCTCCTTGACATTCAATGGCATTACCATTGCCAAATCCCCCACCATCAACATCCCAGGGGGTCACCATTCACCAGAAACTTAACTGGACCAGCCACATAAATACTGTGGCAACAAGAGCAGGTCAGAGGCTAGGTATTCTGCGGTGAATGTCTCACCTCCTGACTCCCCAAAGCCTTTCCACCATCTACAAGGCACAAGTCAGGAGTGTCATGGAATACTCTCCACTTGCCTGGATGAGTGCAACTCCAACAACACTCAAGAAGCTCGATGCCATCCAGGACAAAGCAGCCCGCTTAAGTGGCACCCCATCCACCGCCTTAAACATTCACTCCCTGCACCATCGGCGTACCATGGCTGCAGCGTATACCATCTACAAGATGCACTGCTGCAACTCGCCAAGGCTTCTTCGACAGCACCTCTCAAACCTGCAACCTTTACCACCTAGAAGGACAAGGGCAGCAGGTACATGGGAACACCACCACCTCCAAGTTTCCCTCCAAGTCACACACCATCCTGACTTGGAAATATATTGCCATTCCTTCATCGTTGGGTCAAAATCCTGGAACTGCTTCCCTAACTGCACTATGGGAGTACCTTCACCACGTGGACTGAAGCAGTTCAAGAAGGCGGCTCGCCACCACCTTCTCAAGGGCAATTAGGGATGGGCAATAAATGCTGGCGTTGCCAGCAACGCCCACATCTCAGGAACGAATAAAATAAAGTCAATGGCACCCTGCACCATGGGGAACCCTGCAATCTGTGCAAATCTTCGTGCTCGTTCTGCCTGCTTGTCTCTCTGGCAAAAGGGAATGAGACTAAACTGTTTCTCTGTGTATAGAGAGCCTCAGTGATGTTCCTTATGCAGCAGTGCACTGCAAACTGCAAGATGTAGCTTATATCTTCATCAGCAGCATGGAAGGAGCTTGACGCATAAAGGTTAAGAGCCACAGTCACCTTGACAGCCACAGGCAATGCTGTCCTTTCCTTGCTTTGAGGTTGCAGTTGTGGTTGTAGCAGTTGGTAGTTTTCAGCCACGACCTCTGTTGTGAAGTGAAGACGTCTCATGTATTGGTCCTTACTGGAGTTGAGGTAAGGAATTACTCTCTAAAGACCCTCGGCAATATGGCCTCCTGCTGAGAGCCCTTCTCCCCCTCCCCCTTCTTCCCCTTCTAGCAGCTTTTCCTTCTTTATGTGGCCTCACTTCATTCTCCCAGTCATGTTCAGTTCCCAGAGGAAGGCCTACCAGGCCACCCGTGTCTGGAAGCAACTTTTTTCAGCACAAGCTTTTAAATGAACAAAAAAGTACTTCAGGACCAGCCGGACCACTCCCTGTAGACTATTCAAACTTTAGCCAAGTATAGGAAAGCTCCAAAAAGACATACAATTGCACCAGCAGCCAGAAGAAATAATCCAGCAATTTACGTGTAAGTAGTTCATGATCCCTTTAATAGCGCTGGTGGGGGAATCCTTCATTCCGTTTAACGTCATGTTCAGCAGTGCGAGGTTAAGACAACGCGTTACTGAAGTGTGCAGTTGGAAAATGGCAGTGCTGGCGTCAAATCAGCATTGCACACTGATGTATGTCATGTTCTGCCTGCTCTGCATGCTGCCGGCATTCGTTAGGTGTGCACGCGCAAACCTCTTTACCCAGATGGCATTCTGTGCACTTCCCGTCGGAAATGTGCGCGCGCGCATCTCACATCCCATTTTCAAGAGTTAAGTGGCTGCGTGGTGCCTAAAAAGCGGGCGCTACACAGCTCAATTTAGCCCCCACTGTCTGGTTTTCATTCCCCCCTCCTTCTTTGATTCTTTTTGTGGTTATCTAAAATCTGTGCCCCCTTGTTGCAGTCTCACCAACAGTGGAAACAATCTGTTACTATTTATCATGTTATAATCCTTCAGAAATCTTAAAGACCTTAATCAGGACATAATTGTAATCCCCCATCCTTGCTAACAACTTGATGGATCTACACTGCACCTTTTCCAATGCTTTTATATTCTTTCTATAAAGGGTGTTCAAAGTTGCATACAATACTTTAACCGAGGTCTAAGTAAAGTTTTGTGTGTCTTTAGATACAAAACCAAGAATTCTATTTCTTTTTGTATGGCTTTAGCTGCTTGTGGTATCACCTTCAGTGATGTGTGTATCTACACTGTCTCATCAGCAGTGGAAGGAGTACTTCTAGTTGTCTTCTCCATTTAAGGTGTATTTCCTTTCCTTAGAATTACTTCCAAAATGTATTAGGTCACATTTTCTACATTGACCTGCATCCACCCATCCTTGGAGCCTATCGATGTCAGATGAACAGCAGTAGAGATTCCACCCCTCAAGCCTTTCAGTCATTCCATTAGATCATGGCTGATCCTTACCTCAACTCCATGTACCCTTGCCCAACAAAAATGTATCAATCTCAGTCTTGAGAATTTATATTGTCCCAGCATCCACAGCCTTTTGGGGAGAGAGTTCCAAATTTACTTTTGTGTGAAATACTGCTTTCTGATTTCACTCCTGACGTAATAAAGACTCACTACGCACTTGGTTGTACATAAAGCAAGGCTTTAATCGACTTGTAACAAAACATGGAGGTCTAGTTAGTAGTCACTAGCTTCCTGTTTCCAGACTGTCTCTGGCCAAGATGGGCCCACGCCCGAGTATTTATACTCCTTGGGTGGCACCCTCAGCTGGCCTTTCAGTAGTACTTTTGTAGAAGTTGCGATTTATGACAACTCCTAACTGGCCCAGCTCTAATTTTAAGATTATTCCCCCTCGTTCTGGATTTCCCCAGCAGAGGAGCTAGTTTCTCTGTATCTACCTGTCAAATCCCTTTAACATTTTAAACACCTCGATTAGCTCACCCTTCAAACTTCTAAATTCAAGGGAATACAAACCTTTTAACCCCTGGTATCATTCTGTGAATTTGGGCTGCATCCCCCTTCCAAGACCAATATATCTTTCCTATGGTTTAGTGCCCAAAATTGAACGCGGTACACCAGATGGAGTCTGACCAACGCTCTGTACAAATGAAGCACCACTTCCTCACTTTTGTATTCCAAACCCCATTGAGATAAAGGCCAACATTCCATTTGCCTTTTTAATTACATTTTGTACCTGTGCACTAGCTTTTAGTGATTTGTGTACATGGACATCTAAATCCCCTTGCTTTTCTGCAGCTCCTAATCTCTCTCCGTTAAGAAAATATTCTGATTTATCTTTCTTGGATCCAAAGTGGAGGACCTCACACTTCCCCACATTGAACTCCTCCTGCCATAACTTTGTGCTCTCATAGTCTGTCTATGTCCCTTTATATCCCGATAATCCCAGCTACGCAACTCAACTATGTCTCCTAATTTGTCATCTGCAAACTTAGATCTACAACTCTCTATTCCTTCATCCAAGTTATTAATATATATGGTTAAAAGCTGATGCCCCAGTACAGATCCCTGGGTGTCACATCCCGCCAATCAGTCATCCTGAAGTCTTTCACAATCCCCATCACAATTTACCGCCTCTTTAGTGTGATCTGCAAATTTCAACATTGTTCCTTCAATTTCTAAGCCCAGATCATTTATATATGTATATTACAACAGTGACTACACTTCAAAAGTATCGCTGTAAAGCATTTTTTGGTGTCCGGAGTTCATGAAAGGCGCTATAGATAAGGGGACGGCCATTTAGGACTGAGATGAGGTGAAATTTCTTCACTCAGAGGGTTGTGAATCTTTGGAATTCTCTACCCCAGAGGGCTGTGGAGGCTCAGACGTTGAATATATTCAAGACAGAGATTGATAGAATTTTGGATATTAAGGGAATCAAAGGATATGGGGATAGTGCAGGAAAGTGGAGTTGAGGTCGATGATCAGCCATGAATGAGAGGTGATCTTATTGAAACATATAAGATACTGAGGGGGCTCGACAAGGTTGATGCAGAGACGATGTTTCCCCTCGTGGGGAAATCTAGAACGCGGGGGCACAGTTTTAGAATAAAGGGTCGCCCTTTTAGAACTGAAATGAGGAGGAATTTCTTCTCTCAGAGGGTCGTAAATCTGTGGAATTCTCTGCCCCAGAGAGCTGTGGAGGCTGGGTCATTAAATACATTTAAGGTGCAGATAGACAGATTTTTGCAAGATAAGGGAGTGAAGGGTTATGGGGAGCGGGCGGGGATGTAGCTTTGAGCCCAAGATCAGCCATGATCTTATTGAATGGTGGAGCAGGCTTGAGGGGCCAAGTGGCCTATTCCTGCTCCTATTTCCTATGTTTCTTATGTTCCTTATTAACAGGCTCAAGGGGCCGAATGGCTGACTCCTGCTCCTATTTCTTATGTTCTATAGGAATGTAAGTTGATTCATCATAATAAATAACAGAAGTCCCAGCACAAACTGCTGTGAAATTCCACTCACCGCACCTTTGCATTCTGAAAAAGGTCCTACCTTGACCCTCTCTTTCTGCCCTCCAACCATATCTCTCTCCGTGTTCCGCTTAATTCCATGTGCCATTATCTTTGTCATAAGTTTTATGTGGAACTTTATCAATAAACTACATCCATAACGTTACCTTTAATTATGCTGCCTCTTATTTCTTCAAAGAATTTCATAAGATTGGTCAAATGCAGCCTGCCTTTTAGAAGTCCATGCAGACAGTTTTACATAAACACATTAGGGATCATTTTCACCCCCCCCCCCCCCACCCCAGCCCCATATCAGGCAGAAGAGGGTCTGGGGCGTGGGGGGATAAATAGGCAAATTTGCAAAACCCGACCCCAACCCGCCATGAATGCGCCTGCTTCCGTTTTAACCGCAGTGGTTTCGGGCCATCTGAGTAACCCGCTCTGGATAAGATAAAATAAGACGTTTTAAAATGTAAATGAATAAATTCAGTGCATTGGAAGGTGATTATAATATTCACATGAGGGTCCGTTCCTGATATTTTGGCAATAATTTGAATTTATCGCTGGCCGCCCGGGTTTCCCAGTGCTCGGGAAACCTGACAGCTAAAGGGAAGCAGGAGCAGCCAGGTCCAGCAGGTAAGTGCTTTTTAGAGCACCGTTGGTGGACCAGGAGTAGCAGGAGTATTAACGCCACCACCCCCTGCCGCCGGGCCTTCAGGCAAATCTTCTGCTGCAATCAGCTGCCCCCCTCCCCCTTCCCCCACCAACCCTGCAATCTCTCCTGGTTCCCCCTCCTGCCCGATTGCTGGTCTGACACACATCCGCCCCCACCCCCTGCGCCCCCACCCACCTGCAATGTTTCCCGGTTGCTGGAGACCGACCCCAACAGTCCCCAGCTGCAGCCTTCTACCACTGGCTTTCCCACCGGCAGCTGGCTAGCCTGTCAATCTGGCCAGCCGTCGGATGGGAAATGGATTCGAGAAATGATACTGAGGTCCTGCTGGTAAGTTCAGCAGAACCTCCATGTTCCCAGTATTTCCGGGTTTCCCTCCCACCCCCCACCGCCCCCCCCCCCCCCCCCCGCAAACACGCTTCCTCGCTCCCTTTTCACCTCCCATAAATACCGGGGCCTGTGTGTAACATGAATACATTGTTCACTATAAAACCATGTCTCCTCTGACTCTGTGAGATCTGTTAGTATGCAAAAGTTTGCTATCACTTGGAGGCACTTCTATTATAGATTATTTGCCGAGTTGGTGTTGTTATCTAATAGAAAGGTATAGTGAGCTAGACAAAAATTACATCAGTGGGTGCAACTCTACCTCTGTTCCATTTTATTACAAAAATAATCTCCAACTCACACCTCTTCACGAAATAAGGTCTGTGAGCAGAATCCTGTGGCTTAGCAAACTTAGCAAGTTTGTGCCTTGAATAAAGTTGCTGCTGGAATTGGAAATCCTCACACAATGAGACTGACCCTGACCTTGTTGAACGGAATTTATGAAGGTGGCATAAAAAAGGCAATTAGTTGTCTCACTTAACCTTGCACTGGGGTCAGATTGTGTACTCTGTATTTGATTAAGGCTTTCTAAGGGTAATGGGAAGGTCCAGTCAGGTGGACATTCTGTGTGCTAGTACGACATTAATGGTTTTGAGTTTCTCAGTTTTGTTCCTATAAATATGTTGGGCAGTGTTGCATTGAAATAATAAAACACCCACACCTGGGGCATAGTTAGTACTTTTTTGGGGGGTGCAGGAGGGACTCGCAGGTAAATGCACAACATGCCACAGATGTTCTATTTCCAGATGATAGTGGATGTTTCTAACAACTGACAGCATTTGAACAAATCCAACATTGTAGAAGATAGTTTAGAGCATTGCGTGTATGGGCTTGCGGTCCAGGCAGCGGTAGCGCTTTGTGCAGCTCCCCTCCCGCAACCAATTTTCACTGAAGATAAACCTTGTGGGGTGGCGGGGGGGTGCATATTTTCCTTTAGGCATTAAGTTGAATGGCACAGTAGATGTGAGCAAGACTGGTAGAAAGCATTAATGGATGGAAAAGTACTTTTCTACCACTTATGGGGATAGATTTTGATTTTGTGCGATTGTGTAAAACGGGTGATAGTGAATCAGCAGCTCATTTTACAACTCTCCCAATTTTATTTCCATTTATGTTTCCCATGAGGAGGAAATGGGATACATTTTTTAACATTCTTTTGACTGCAGATAGTTTATGAAGAGGTTTCCCTCTTTGCTGGTGCCAAGACGGAGCCTGAGCACACTTGATCTGTATAATAAAGTCACTAAATCACTTTATGTAGCTGTAGAAACAGTTTTACTTCCCTTCTCTCCTAAAGGCAGTGGCCCATACTGAGTAGAATCCTTGGGCACCTGCAGTCCTCTGGTGTCTCAGCCAAGAGCCCCCTCTTCATATTTCAGCCTAGAGAGTGAGTGTGTATGGGAACATCACAGCCAGGCGTGTCCCTGTGCCCACCCGATTTCCATACACGCCCAGCAGGGTAAATTTTCTTTTTCAGTGATGGTGGAATGGGCGGGCGAAATATAACGGGTAGCTGATCCACTGCCGCCCATTTTCCGCCAGCCTGAAAGTGGAAATCTACCCCACCCTTTGGCAGCAGGGATCACTGGACAGGGGTTGGGAGTGAGAATCCTGCTTGATTTTCTTCCCCTAACCTGAGGGCCTAAAGGTGAATCGTTACTAGCCCCACTGCTGCCCTGGTCAGAATTAGTTAACTTCGCACAAACAAACGTTTGAATCTGCAATTTGCCAGGTCTGTATGGCTCTTTAGGAAAGCTTTGCTTTGACTTGTAAAACGAAATATTTCTACATCATTTTTTACATGCTCAAGGAAATAACATTCCAATTAGTCAAGGCCATCCATCATGTGCCCAGACTGATTACAATCCCCTCAATTTAGAGTTGGGGATGGTCGTGCTTGTGTACTGTGAAGTGTTAAATAACTTGCCCTACGGATACACTAGGTTTCCCTCTTCAAGCTTGTGCATTGGGCCATTGTGTTTCCTTTAGCTAATAGTGGTAAATGAGACTTATCTCCTGCCTCATTGCCCTGGCCAGCCCCAAAGTCAGTCAGGGGCGAATCTTGCTTCACTGTTGGACATCAAACTTGGCTGACAGCTAAATTCTTTCTCTGAGAAAGGTCACCAACTTCAGGAACGTGCCATTAAATGTGACGAGAATCTTCACGTTTGTCTCTGGGATTGATTTTTTTTTAATTTGCTAAAATATGTAACCATCAGTCTGTGTCATTCACAACCAATGTGCAAAAACCAAGGGTTTGTGGCTGCCTTACCTTTAGGCTGTGGGAATGAGTACATTTGCGGTAGCTAGCTTGATGCCTTAATGGGCAAAGGCAGTGCCTCCTGTATCACTAGGTTCAATTTGCTGAGTTAACTGATCCTAGCTGGAGGCTGGAGGGTGGGGAGTAAAATCAGCCACAGTTCCTATTCCCAATTGCTATCAAGTGACCCCTGCTGGTAAATGTATGTGTTTGGATATCAGGTGGGGTGGCAGGGGGGAGATGGGGGATGGGCGTAGACCAGGATTGAATTTGGCACTGAATAGCCTGCTAATACTCACTACAGGAAACTTTTTTTATCCGGCACCGACGGGACCGACGTGGTGCCGGTTCATCAAAAATTCCGGATAACCGAAAGCTATAGTAAAAGATACGGAGAGCTGAGAGCTCCGTATAAAGCAACAAACCCTGTTGCTTAGCAACAAGTGCAGAACAATGGCCACAAGCTCCAAGCATCTCTGTAGCTTAGCAACAGCTGCAGCCAAACCCTTGCACAGCAACAGCTCGAGGAAAGCAAGTAGAATATGAAGTAAAACTTACCTGAACCTACTCCTGAATTTTGCCGGTTAACCGAGATTTCCGGTTATTTAGGTGCCGGTAAATCGAAAGTTTCCTGTATCAAGACTCATACATGAATAATGGCCACTTGGCAAAGGTACTGTAGGGCTGCCAGTGTCTGTAAAAATGTACCTCAGCATGAGCCAGTGACTTTAGGAGAGGAGAAGGGAAACGGGTAGAACATTGTGGGGGGGGAAATGATAACCGATGTTGATTTCTGGAGTGGTTTATGTTGATTTCTGGAGTGGTTTATGCAGAGGACTGATGCTTGTTTTTTTTAAAAATTATTTCTCACAGTGAAGCAATCCCTGGGGATACTTGATGTGAACAGTGGAGCCTTGTCAAGAGCAAACAGCTATGCAGATGACCTTGACCTCATCGAGGGAGAGCCGGTACTGGCCCCTATCACACACGTTTCGCAGTAAGTCGCCGTGTACAATTGCTAAATGGGTGTTGCCGTAGCTTTGGGAGAGATTTTGGGGCAGTCTGCTCCAAATTATAGACATTGGCCCAGAATTTCCTGCAATGGCGCATCTACGGTATTGGGTTCATTTTACTGAAAATCCCAGGAAATTCCAGTGTGACCGAGTTACCATGACTTTACTATAATGAGTGTTCCAGACAGTCTGCTGTTAAAAGTTGTTGAGATTGTTAAAAACATTTATTAATAAATCACGGGTGGATTCAATCTCTTCTCCACCATGTTTAAGCATCGCATGAACTGCTGGTTTACAAGCAACATGGAGCTAGTGTGATGGAAATCTATCGGTGGGGCACCAGCAAGGGAGGAGAACGAAGGGACGATTTCTTGCTTGCAAGTCTAATATTCCGAAGTGCTTGAGAATACTGCGTATTGTCTGAGGTACACAAATATGTTAGGAACGTTTCATAAAAGAGCTCAGGGTAGATCTTCCTGGTCCTGCCCCCCGGGCATACTGGATTGCTCAGAAACAACTAATAAAGGAAAATAGGGCGGGGAGGAGCACACACCCTAAGGGAGACTGCCCAATTATCCGACTATTCATGTAAACGGTTTGGAAATCGAGGGCACTGCCTTACAGCTGTGTGCTCCTCCCTGCCCGATTTCCCTTTACTGGCTGCACTCAAGCAAATCAGTATAGATGAGTGTGGGACCAGGAAAATCTACCCCCTTCGCGTATTAATGCTCTTACTGGTCAGTTGAGATACATAGGGGGCAATTTTAACCTTACCAGCCCTACAGGAAGCTGATGGGATCGGATCGGTCGCCCATTTTATACCCCACCTGATTTTACATTCCACTGACTTCAACGGAAAATAATATCGGGGGTGGTGTAAACCGGGTGTCCGAGGTGATCCGGTCAAGTTCCTGCCCCATGGCCAGATTAAAATGACCCCCTTCAGTCTGATAGCAAGCTTCAGCTGATGTGATGTTCTCTCGTCGCAGTTTTTTTGTTTTGTTTGTTAATTATTAATAACCGTTGCAATTCTTGTTGAGTGGCTTGTGGTTTCTGTGGATTTAAATCTGAGAGTGTCACACTGGGCGTGAGCTGCTCAATTAACCACAAAGTTAAAGCTGTCAGTGCAGATGGAAAGCTCAGTCAGTGGTGGCTGGAACAGTTTGTGCCCGTGAGTGGGTTATAGGGGAGCTTGAACTTCTATTATTTTTGTAAACGTTTCAATGCTTTGCTCCTGAACACAATCCTCTATGGACTGGCCTGAGCCTCTGCCATGTATTGTGGTGGTGTGGAGAAATCCAGCTGGGAGCATTACATCTGGTGGGACACCATTGCTTCTCCTTCACTCTGGTTCTTAGTAACAACATGACCACATGTGGACCACAACTGTGTTTTACAGCTTTCTACTGAACTTTATCTTTAGAATGTGAACTTTTCATTCAATAGGCCAAGAATAAACTTTAGGGCTGCGATTTGCACAAAAATAGCAAACGATTGGTGAGTTTTTCCTTGTTGTCATCTCTGGCTCTCCCTCCCTGTCGTGGCCCCCTTGTGTCTTCTATCCAGGTGATGTGGTCCTTTTATCTGACAGACTTGTATTGTTATACAGCCAGACTTGTTTTAGCTGGACCAGTCATCAACTGCTCCACAGTGAGTGTTTCCTTAATGTGGAAAATTAGGATCGATCTAAACTTTCTCCCTGAAGCTTTTCTCCCTGAATTTTTTCTCCCTGAATTTCATATTAATGTAACAATTAATTGATTCCAGGAGCAAGAGATTAGCTAACGTATTGAGTTCCCAAACATTCTCCCTTTGTACGAAAATGGGACAGAATGTTACCAGTGACATGTAACCTGGTTTGGCTGTCTCGCATGCGAATTGGATTATTTTATTAATGCACCAGCACAATGTTCAAAGAGGGGGGGAAAAGTCTCCTGTAACCTTATCCAGGGTGTTGGAAAGAAGGTTAGGGCATTTGAACAAACTACCAAACGATCTGTTATAAGACAAAAGAGCAAGGTGAATGAAGAACTACGTTTGAATGATGATTCAAACACAAGAAGAGGCTGCTATCTTGAGTACCACAAGCAAGAATGACGTATGAGGAGAGATTGGGTCGATTGGGCTTATACTCGCTGGAGTTTAGAAGAATGAGAGGGGATCTCATCGAAACTTATAAAATTCTGACAGGTCTGGACAAACTAGATGCAGGTAGAATGTTCCCGATGGTCGGGGAGTCCAGAACCAGGGGTCACAGTCTAAGGATAAGGGGTAAGCCATTTAGGACAGAGATGAGGAAGAATTTCTTCACCCAGAGAGTGGTGAACCTGTGGAATTCTCTAACACAGAAGGCGGTTGCGGCCAAGTCTTTAAATATATTCAAGAAGGAGTTAGATATATTTCTTAGAGCTAAAGGTATCAAGGGATATGGGGAGAAGGCAGGTATGGGGTACTGAGTTTGGATGATCAGCCATGATCTCATCGAATGGCGGAGCAGGCTCGAGGGGCCGAATGGCCTACTCCTGCTCCTATCTTCTACGTTTCTATGTTTCTATAAGTGTAACATTCCATCATTTCTGATGGCCATTCAGTTGAACACTAGAGAATGGCTGTGTCATCATTGAGGTCGCTAACTGAGGCAGATCGAGGAGAAATGCATCCACTTCATGATTAGAGGAGCCTGTAGAATGTGGATTGTAATTCTATTTTGGGTGATGTGGGGGACAATTGATATTTCCCAGCTCACCATTATATGAAGACATGCCTTCTACCAGCTCACTGTATTGAAGACTGCAGTCCAGACGCTTCTAGCTGGAGGAGATAATGGTGACTAGCATTTCCTACAGAGCCGGAGCAGCAGCAGCAAGGTGGTGAGTGGGAACGGCACTGAGTAAAGGGGTGAGTGAAACCTGGGAACCTTACTGTGGGTAAACAGTGAAAGCTTACTTCCATTGGTGGTCGAATGGGGAACGAAGGAACGGAAAAAAGGATTCTAATTGGAAGAAACAAGAGTGAAGGGAAGAGCAGAGTACTTGAACTGAGGGCTATTATATCATGGGTTGCTTCACCACCTGGTTGTTGAGGAGGAGACTAAAACTTAATTTAAAAAGGAATGGGATAAATATTTGAAAAGGGGAAATAAAAAGGATCTTTGTGGGGGGAAATGGGGTTACAGGAGAGAGTGCCAGCACCAGGAGCTGAATGGCCTCCTCCTGTGCCGTAACTTCTATAAATCTATTAAAAATTTTCCTTTATCGAGTCTGAGCTCGGAGAGGTTTAGAAATGTTGATGCTGAGCTGAGTGTAGGATGATACGCCCTGTGAGAACTTCCCCAAACACTGAGCCCGCTGCTCTTTGTGCGATCTCTTGGTTTGGTTCAGGTCGGTCTGTGCCTCCCAGTTTTGACGTGTGAAGTCCAAGTATGGACCAGCTCTGACTGAGGTTCCCAGTTCAGAGTTTTCACCTTCACACGGAACCAGAGTCCAAGCAGATCGAACCTATTAAAAGTGGCATCGATCAGGGAGCTTGACCTCACCTTGCGCAGTGCAGGGGGATTCTGGCTACGGTTTCAGGGTGAATGTCAGTGGGTTATAGGCAATGTTCCCATTAAGCTGCGTGGCCGCGCAGCACTCTGAAGGTCCCACGCAGGCTGCTTACCGGCTTCCAAATGGGGAAAAAATGTGCATGTGCGGTATTTTGAATGGGCCGCACAGCCCCTTAAAGGAGCCGCGCACCCAAAATAAATTAAAGGGCACATTAGTTATAGGATTGCTACTAGTTACAGGTAGGATGTTGAAGCAGTACACCTATTACTAATAGTTAAATATAGTGAGTTATTTTATTACTGTTGGTTTTGAGGGGAATCTGAGTGTCACCACTTTACTATTCATTATCAGTGCAATTTCAGTGAGTTGCCATTAGGTATTGGTGGAATTAAAGTTCCTGCCACCTCTGGTTCCCCTCTGTGAATCGTTCTCCTATCTTTCTATTCCCTCTCCCCCGCCCTCCGTTTCCTCTCTCCCCCACCCTCCGTTTCCTCTCTCCCCCACCCGCCGTTTCCCCTCTTCCCCACCCTCCGTTTCCCCTCTTCCCCGCCCTCCGTTTCCCCTCTCCCCCGCCCTCAGTTTCCCCTCTTCCCCACCCTTCGTTTCCCCTCTTCCCCACTGTTGTGTCGGTACCTTTCGACCTAGACACAATTAGGACTCAGAGCTCAGAGATTCAAACATGAAGTGCTTTATTCAGGGAAGAAGGAAAGTTCTGGAAGGTTCCGAACAAAGAGAGCTAAACTTAACCAAGAGAACACCCAACCATTTATCTGCTGTGACAGCGCCACCACAGGTGGGAGGAGAACACGCAATACATAACATATTCCTCCCCTCTTAAATGAAAGGTCCACATTATTCCTCAACAGGTGAGTTACTTTCAATGCACTCAACTAACCTAGGGTAGAGGTAGACTGCCTCAAACCCTGACTTTACCCTGGGGTTTATTCTGCCCCAGTCTTGTGGGTAAGTCACTAAGCCTACAGATCCAAGCATCTTGGAGGCCACCGCTCTCTGACAGGATACCGGCGGTCATCGCTGGCTTCCACAGCAGTGGGCATTGACACAGGCCTGGATGGAGAAGGTGCCTGTGTCAGTCGAAAGTCAGGAGTTTGCACAGGTGGAACAGTCTCTTTGACTTCCTGTGTTGGAGAAGAGCACTGTGGCAAAGGATGCTGGTTTGCGGTATCATCCGGAAACAGTTCAGGCCAACCAGCCGTTGGAGCTTCTGTGGTTGTCTCTGCTCCTAGCAACAGTTGATCTGTGTGTCTTCTCCAGACGACATCCTCAGCAGTCTCAACCATGTAAGACACAGGACCCGTCTGCGCGATCACTGTAGCAGGAACCCATTTCGGTCCAGTGTTGTAGTTTCGAGCTAGGATGTGCTCTCCCGGATGAAACCGTCTCTCCTTGGCTCTTTTCTCTCTCTTTTCAACTTGAGCTTGTTGTTGACGATGGACAAACTGCTCTGCCCTTGGAGGTTTGAGTAAGTCAAAACTTGTCTGCAACTGCCTCTTCATCATGAGCGAAGCGGGGGAAGTTTTGGTTGTGGCATGCAGCTCGTTCCTGTAGGGCAACAGGAAGCTGTTCAGACATTGGTGGATTGAGCCCTGACCTTGCGATGCCTTCAAGGCGTGCTTCAAAGTTTGCACGAACCTTTCTGCCTGGCCGTTAGTAGAGGGATGATAGGGCGCAGACCTGATGTGTTGGACACCATTCACATGCAGGAAGGTTGCAAACTCCTGTGATACAAATTGTGGACCGTTGTCACTTACGAGTTGTTCCGGTGAGCCATAACGGCTGAACATCTCACCAAGTTTCTCAATTGTTTTCTCTGCCGTGGTAGACCTCATCACAGCGACCTCCGGCCACTTGCTACGAGCATCCACAACCACCATAATCATCTTCTCTTCGAAAGGACCGGCGAAGTCCACATATACTCGCTGCCACACTTCTGCAGGCCAATCCCAGAGGTGTAGGGTTGCCAGCTGTGGAACATTCCGGACCCTTTGACATGGGGAACATGTTTTGGCTTTCTCCTCAATATTCCCATCGAGACCTGGCCACCAGAAGTAGCTTCTTGCCATTTCCTTCATCCGAACCATCCCACTGTGGCCTGTATGAAGTTGTTGCAGTATAGGTTCCCTCAGAGGTGGCGGAATGATGACACAGCGTCCCCAAAGAAGACAACCTGCCTGGACGGAGAACTCATTTCTTTTTGAAACGTAAGGTTTCAAACTAGGAGAATCTCCTATAGCTCTCCCTTGAATGACATCGTCCATTACCTCAGTCAGGACTGGATCGTTGCGGGTGTACCTTTGCACCTGAACTGCAGTGACAGGTGCTCCCTCCACTTGTCTAAAGTAGAAGATGTCTATCTGACGAGGCTCTGGGGGAGTAACAGGCAAGGGTAGCCTCGAGAGAGAGAGACCGTCTGCGTTGCCGTGCAAGTCTGATTTGCGATATTTGATGTCGTATGTGTGTCCTGACAACAGTAAAGCCCACCTTTGCATCCTGCTTGCAGCGAGAGACGGAATTCCGGTGTGGGGCCCGAAGATTGAAGTCAATGGATGGTGGTCCGTCAGGAGTGTGAACCTTCTCCCAAACAGGTACTGATGAAATTTTCGAATTCCAAAAACGATTCCCAAGGCCTCTCGCTCGATCTGCGCATAGTTACTCTTGGCCTTGTTCAAGGTACGTGATGCGAAGGTGATAGGTTTCTCTTTACCCGAAGGCATGATGTGGGATATGACTGCTCCCACACCATATGGTGATGCATCACATGCTAGCTGCACGGATAGCTTTGGGTTGAAGTGTGTCAGGACCCCCGACTTCAGCAATGCTTTTTTGCTTGGGCAAAAGCTTCGTTGCACAGTTCAGTCCATTTCCATGTTTTGCCTTGACATAGCAACTGATGTAACGGCTTCAGCAATGTTGCTAAGTCTGGAATAAACTTCCCATAGTAGTTAAGTAGCCCCAGAAATGAACGTAACTGGCTCACATTCTGGGGTGCTGGGGCCTCCACGATCGCCTTGACCTTTAACGGCGCCTTATGCAGGCCAGTAGCGTCAATCACATGCCCCAGGTACTCAACTGAAGACTGAAAGAATTCACATTTGTCTTTACAAACTCTGAGTCCGTACTCTTTCAGTCGTTGTAGTGTCGCATCCAAGTTCAGAAGATGATCCTTCTCATTTGTCCCAGTGACAAGGATGTCGTCCAGGTAGCACTGGACTCCTGGCAGTCCACTCAAAATCTGATCCATTGCCCTTTGGAATAGAGCAGGGGCCGATGTAATTCCAAACGGAAGGTGGCAGTACCTGTATAGCCCCTTGTGTGTCACAATTGTCAGCAGCTCCTTTGATTTGTCATAAGAACATAAGAAATAGGAGCAGGAGTAGGCCAATCGGCCCCTCGAGCCTGCTCCACCATTCAATAAGATCATGGTTGATCTGATCCTAACCTCAAATCTTCTATCACTCTGCATCCACCCGAACCCATGTGATCTCCCAGGAGAGGCGAAAAACCAGATAAAAGACCCAATGGCCAATTTGGGAGAAAAAAATCTGGGAAATTCCTCTCCGACCCATCTAGGCGATCGAAATTCTTCCAGGAGATCACTCTGTCCCTATATTTTCTACAGTACTTACCTTCTGTAAAGGCGATCTCCACCCCAGCCAGGAACAGGAATAAAACCATCTCCTGAAATCTAACACAGAATTAGAACACAGTAGGAGCAGAACCAGGCTACACGGCCCCTGGGCCCACTCCACTACCCACAGGGCCATGACCATTCCGAACCTAGACTCATGTCCAATTTCCTACCCGCTCCCCGTAACCCTTAATTCCCTTTACTTCTAGGAAACTATCTATTTCTGTTTTAAATTTATTTAATGATGTAGCTTCCACAGCTTTCTGGGGCAGCAAATTCCACAAACCTACCACCCTCTGAGTGAAGAAGTTTCTCCTCATCTCAGTTTTGAAAGAGCAGCCCCTTATTCTAAGATTATGCCCCCTAGTTCTAGTTTCACCCATCATTGGGAACATCCTCACCGCATCCACCCGATCAAGCCCCTT
This sequence comes from Somniosus microcephalus, assembly GCF_052327205.1. Lineage (NCBI taxonomy): Eukaryota > Metazoa > Chordata > Chondrichthyes > Squaliformes > Somniosidae > Somniosus > Somniosus microcephalus. The sequence continues at coordinate 33,121,144 of NC_141001.1, read as the reverse complement.
CACAATCTTATATGTTTCAATAAGATCGCCTCTCATTCTTCTCAACTCCAATGAGTAGAGTCCCAATCTACTCAACCTCTCCTCATAAGACCACCCCCTCATCCCCAGGATTAACCGAGTGAACCTTCTTTGTACTGACTCGAGAGCAAGTATGTCTTTTCTTAAGTATGGACACCAAAACTGTATGCAGTATTCCAGATGCGGTCTCACCAATACCTTGTACAACTGCAGCAATACCTCCCTGTTTTTATATTCCATCCCCCTAGCAATAAAAGCCAACATTCCATTGGCCTTCTTGATCACTTGCTGCACCTGCATACTAACTTTTTGAGTTTCGTGCACCAGGACCCCCAGATCCCTTTGTACTACAGTACTTTCCAGTTTCTTGCCATTAAGATAATAACTTGCTCTATGATTTTTCCTGCCAAAGTGCATAACCTCACACTTTCCAGTATTGTATTCCATCTGCCAAATCTCTGCCCACTTACTTAGCCTGTCTATGTCACTTTGCAGGTTTTTTTTATGTCCTCCTCACTCACTACTTTCCGTCCCATCTTTGTATCATCTGCAAACTTTGATATGTTACACTCGGTCCCCTCCTCCAAATCGTTAATATAGATTGTAAAGAGTTGGGGACCCAGCACTGACCCCTGTGGAACACCACTAGTTACTGGTTGCCAATCTGAGAATGAACCATTTATCCCAACTCTCTGCTTTCTGTTAGAGAGCCAATCCTTCACACACGCCAGAATATTACCCCCAATCCCGTGATTTTTTATCTTGAGCAATAATTTTTTGCGTGGCACCTTGTCAAATGCCTTTTGGAAGTCTAAATAAACTACGTCCACTGGTTCCCCTTTATCCACCCTGTATGTTACTTCCTCAAAAAACTCAAGCAAATTTGTCAAACATGACTTCCCCTTCATGAAACCATGCTGAGTTTGTCCTATTAAATTATGTTTATCCAAATGTCCCGTTACTGTCTCCTTAATAATGGACTCTAACATTTTACCAACCACAGATGTTGGTAGTTTCCAGCCTTCTGCCTACTACCCTTTTTAAATAAGGGTGTTACATTAGCAGTTTTCCAATCTGCCGGGATCTTTGCTGAGTCCAGGAAGTTTTCTTTTTATATAACTATAGAAACTTTTGCTGTCTGTTTTTATATTTTTTGCTAATTTACTTTCATAATCTATCTTCCCTTTCTTAATCAATCTTTTAGTTATTTTTTGCTGTCTTTTAAAGACTTCCCAATCTTCCATCCTCCCACTAGATTTGGCTACCTTATATGCCCTTGTTTTTAGTCGGATACTATCCTTAATTACTTTACTTAGCCACGGATGGCTGTCTTTTCTTTTACACCCTTTTTTCCTCAGTGGAATATATTTTTTTTGGAAGTTGTAAAATAACTCCTTAAATGTACACCACTGATCATGTACCATCTTACCCTTTAATCTATTTTCCCATTCCACTCTAATCAATTCCGCTCTCATACCTTCATAGTCTCCTTTATTCAAGCTCAGCACGCTTGTTTGAGATCCAACCTTCTCACCCTCTAATTGAATATGGAATTCAACCATGTTATGGTCACTCATTCCAAGGGGATCCTTTACTAGGACATTTTTAATTAATCCTGTCTCATTACACAGGACCAAATCTAAGGTTGCTTGCCCCCTGGTCGGTTCAGTTACATACTGCTCAAGAAACCCATCCCTAATACACTCAATGAACTCATCCTCAAGGCTGCTCTGCCCAATTTGATTTGTCCAGTTAATATGATAATTAAAATCCCCCATAATTATAGCTGTTCCCTTATTACAAGCCTCAACTATTTCCTGATTAATACTCCGTCCAACAGAGTTGCAACTGTTCGGAGGCCTATAGACTACACCCACTAGTGTTTTTTTCCCCTTATTATTCCTTATCTCCACCCAAACTGTTTCACTATCCTGCTCCTTTGACCCAATATCATTTCTCTGTATTATTGTGATTCCTTCCTTTATTAACATAGCCACCCCACCTCCTCTCCCTTCCTGCCTGTCCTTCCTGATTGTTAAATAACCTGGTATGTTTAATTCCCAGTCATGGTCACCCTGCAGCCATGTTTCTGTAATGGCCACAAGATCATACCCATATGTCGTTATTTGTGCCGTTAACTCATTCATTTTGTTACAAATGCTACGTGCCTTCAGATAAAGAACTTTCAAATATGTTTTGTAACACTTAGTTCCTGTTTTTTCCCTTTTTAGTACTTTACTTTTTACTCCATACCTTCTGTCCCTTCCTGACACGTTCTGTTTTTTAATTCCCCCACTGCTACCTAAGTCTATGACCTTCTCTGTTGTCATTTCTATTATTTGCTCTCTAGAAACCTCCCCCCCACTAATTAGTTTAAAGCCCTCTCTACAGCCTTAGTTATATGATTTGCCAGGACTCTAGTCCCAGCACTGGCCAAGTGGAGTACGTCCCAATGGAACAGCTCCCTCCTGTCCCAGTACTGGTGCCAGTGTCCCAAGAACCAAAACCCATTTCTCCCACACCAGTCTTTGAGCCACGCATTTAACTCTTTAATTTTATTTATCCTAGCCAAATTCGCTCGTGGCTCAGGTAATAACCCAGAGATTATTACCCTTGAGGTTCTGTTTTTTAATTTGACCCCTAGCTGCTCATACTCCTTTAACAGAACCGTCTTCCTTGTCCTATCTACGTCGTTTGTACCAACATGGACCATGACAACTGGATCCTCCCCCTCTCACTCCAAGTTTCTTTCCAGCCCAGAAGAGATGTCCTTAACCCTGGCACCGGGCAGGCAACACAGCCTTCGGGACTCCCGCTCTTGACTGCAGAGAACCCTATCTATCCCCCTAATAATACTATCCCCTACCACTACAACATTTCTTTTTACTCCCTCCACTTGAATGGCCCCCTGTACCATGGTGCTGTGGCCAGGTTGCTCATCCTCCCTGCAGTCCCCGCTCCCGCCCTCACAGGGAGTAAGAACCTCGATCCTGCTTGACAAGAGCAAGGGCTGCGTCTCCTTCAACACTACATCCTGGATCCCTGTACCTTCCTCACTCGTAGTCACACCATCCTATCCCTGACCACGGACTACATCTGCAGTAATTAACTTCATAGGTGTGACCATCTCCTGAAACATAGAGTCCAGGAACTTCTCCCCCTCCCTGATGTGTTGCAGTGTCTGAAGCTCAGTCTCAAGCTCTTTAACATGGAGCTTGAGTTCCTCTAGCAGCAAACACTTATCGCAAATGTAATCACCGTGAGCCTCAATGGGGTCCACCAGCTCCCACATTTCGCAACAGTGACACATCACCTGTTCACCCATATCTATGTAATTAATTAAATTTATTATTATTAGTTATGAAGGCCCTCTGCCCCGATGTAGATGATACTATTACACCACTATTCAATAGGACTTACCAACTTAAAGGAATAAAAGAGAAGGAAGAAAACCAACCAACCAGCTGATCCCCAACCTCCTCCTTGAATACTGTCTGTGGGGCCTGTTTGGTTGACTCGTCTCGCTGCTCCACTTCCGCAGTGCTGTCTAAGCCTGGGAGTTGGGAAAACAGAACAAAAAAACACACCCTCACCTCCCACTTGCCCGAACTCTCCCTCTTACCAAACTGTAGCAGCACTCAATGCACAGCACTCCGTGCACAAGCACTAGTCCCGCCCCTTTTATACCCGGATTCTACTTCCGGGTTAAACTCCCCAACAGTTTAATATACACTTAAAAATTAAACACACTTCAAATAATTAACTTTTTAACACACTAAAATTCACAAAATACACTCATCGACATGCATTTGTAGATAAGCCTGGCATAAGTCTATTTTGCTGAACTTTTGCCCTCTGGCCAAGCCCGTAAAAAGATCATCAATGAGGGGAAGAGGGTACTGTTCCGCAGACAGCACCGGGTTAATAGTCACTTTAAAATCCCCGCAGATTCGAACAGATCCATCCTTTCTCAGGACAGGAACAATGGGTGTGGCCCATTTGCTCATGCTCACAGGCTCCAGGACTCCATTCTCGACTAAGGCCTCCAAGTTAGCCTCAACTTTTGGCCTAATTGCATAGGGTACAGGTCGGGCTTTGTGAAACTTCGGCTTGCTGTCAGGTTTAATGTCCAGTCTCACGCTGATCTTTTTCATGCTCCCAAGTTCCCCATTGAAGAGTTCTGCATGTTTGTTTAACACTGCAGTCAGACCTGACTCCCCTTTTGACATTATGCAGACTGCAGGCCAGTCCAGCGTGATTTTCTCTAGCCACGCACATCCCAGTAGCGATGGGTAATTTCCCTTTACCACATATAGTGGCAGTTTCGCAGTCTGTCCGTTCAATTTAACTGTCACCACAATGGCTCATCTCATGGCCACAGGTTTGCCGGTATACATCTTTAGCACAGTGTTTGTTGGCTGAAGGGTAAGATGCTTTAGCATTTTGTTGTAGACAGTGTCTGAAACAAGGGACACAGCCGCGCCTGTGTCCACCTCCATCCGTACTGGTTGTCCCTCCACCAGTGGTGACACCCAATAGCCATTTGAACCACCTGCAACCATCAGTATGTGCACCTCTTCCTCCTCAGAGGTGTCGCTCCCCTCTGTTTTGCTTGTTCCATCATACTGCACTGAATGAACACTCTTTTTCCTCTCTTGTCCAAATACAGACATTTTGCTTCCATGCTTCCCAGCTCTGTCTGTTCTCTTTTTACCTCTACAGGCGCATTCAATGTGACCCTTTTTGCCACAATTTCGGCATTCCAGCTCCGTACACCAGCAGTCATTAGCGTGATGGCCCGTTTTCCCACAACAGTAACATGTGCCGTTCCGCGCACCTTTAGGATCAGACGACACCTTGTGAACTCTTCCTGTTGAACTCAACTGGTGAGCCTCCTTTTCCGCCATCTCCATGGAGACACTAACTCCAATGGCCTTTTCAAGAGTAAGGTTGTCCTCAGTAAGAAGGCGCTTCTGTGTGGCTGCACTTTGCAGACCACACACAAGTCTGTCTCTAATGGTGTCATTCAGCACCTCCTTGAACTGGCAGTGTTCCGACAACCTTTTTAAAACAGCAATAAACATCATCACTGATTCCCCCTCCTCTTGATTCCGTTTGTGAAATCTAAATCTCTCAGCAATCACCAGAGGTTTTGGTGAAAAATGTGCTCCAAGAATTTCCACCAGTTGCTTATATGTCTTAGTTCCTGGCTTATCTGGCTGCACAAGGCTGCGAAGTAAATTGAATGGCTTCAGCCCCATTACACTCAAAAAGGTAGGCACGACCCTTTTGTTTGCCACCGCATTCGCCAAGACAAAATAGTCAAAATGTTCCGTATAAGCGCTCCATTGCTCCAGATTTTCATCAAAATCACCGATGTTTCCTAATATAGTAGCCATCTCACGTTTCAAATTTAAATTTCTGTTTACTCACTGCACCCGTAACGTTAATGTAATGCTGCAATCTCTGTTCCGAGTGTTTTGTAGTCGAAAACAAGAAAGTTCTCACAACGCAGATTCATCCGATCCTCGTCGCCACTTTGTTGTGTTGGTACCTTTCGACCAAGACACAATTAGGACTCAGAACTCAGAGATTCAAACATGAAGTGCTTTATTCAGGGAAGAAGGAAAGTTCTGGAGGGTTCCGAACAAAGAGAGCTAAACTTAACCAAGAGAACACCCAACCATTTATCTGCTGTGACAGCGCCACCATAGGTGGGAGGAGAACACGCAATACATAACACCCACCCTCCGTTTCCTCTCTTCCCCACCCTCTGTTTCCCCTCTCCCCCGCCCTCCGTTTCCCCTCTCGCCCGCCCTCCGTTTCCCCTCTCCCCCACCCTCCGTTTCCCCTCTCCCCACCCTCCATTTCCTCTCTTCCACACCCTCCGTTTCCCCTCTCCCCCACCCTCCGTTTCCCCTCTCCCCCACCCTCCGTTTCCTCTCTTCCACACCCTCCGTTTCCTCTCTCCCCCGCCCT